>NC_142505.1:13225937-13870625 GCF_057876585.1 Rhinolophus sinicus
ACAATGATTTCCAAAATGCCTTCTTCCCCCACACAGGCTTAGCCTCCCCATCTCAACATCCCAAACCAAAGTGGTACACTTGCTACAATCAATGAACGTACATTGACACAGCATTATTGTCCAAAGGCTGTAATTAATATCAAGGTTCACCCTTGGTGTTGTACATTCTATGGATTTTGACAAATGTATAATGTCATGCATTGACCATCATAGTATCATACAGAATAGTTTCACTGCCCTTAAAATCCTCTGGGCTCTGCCTATTCATCCCTCCTTCACCCCTAACCCCTGGCAACCGCTGATCTTCGTACCATCTCCATAGTTTTGCCTATTCCAGAATCATACAATATAGCCTTTTCAGATTTACTTCTTTCACTTAGTAATTTGCATTTAAGTTTCTTCCATGTCTTTCCATGGCTTGATAGCTTATTTCTTTTTAGCACTAAACACTATTCCATTGCCTGGATATACCACAGTTTATTTATCTATTTACCTACTAAAGGACATCTCGATTTCTGCCAAGTTTTAGCAGTCCCTTTTCACCTATGGGCTTTTGTTTGTATGAATCATTCCAGATGGTGCAACTCAGCTCTCTTTTTACTTCACAAACTCATTCCATTCACACAAAGCATCTATAAGTAAGAAGAATGTATTATAGCACTGGTCATGGGGCATATTATGAGCAAAATAAACTTATAAGTACACAACTTTACAATATCTGCATCTCATTTAGACTTCTTTGTGCCTTATTAAGAATCATTAGTCATATTTCAAAACTTACTACAAACTAAAGTAATCAAAACATTGTGATACTGGCATAAGGATAGTCATATAGATGGAAGGAATAGAATTGAAAGTCTACAAATAAACCCATACATCTGTGATCAATTGATTTTTGACAAAGATGCCAAGACCATTCATTGGGGGGGAAGAATGGCTTTTTCAAAAAAATGGTCCTGAGACAACTGGATAGCCACATGCAAAAGAGGGCAGTTGGACCCCCTACCTCACATCATATACAAAAATTAAGTCAAAATGGATCAAAGACTTAAACGTAAGAAGTGAAACTATAAAACTCTTAGAAGGTAACATAGGTGTAAATCTTCATCTTAGATTAGACAATGGTTTCCTAAATATGACTTCAAAAACAAGCAATAAAAGGAAAAATAGATAAATTGAACTTCATTAAAAATAAAACTTTTGTGTATCAAGGAAGTGAAAAGACAACCCACAACATGGGGAAAAATATTTACAAATCATAACATCTGATAAGGGCCTCACTTCCAGAATATACAAAGAATTCTTACAATTAAACAACAAAGAGACAAACAACCCAATAGGTTTTTTATTTTATTTTTTTCAGAATATATGCACTTAGGATAAGAAAATTAATTTTCCCTCTACCCTTCTAAGTTCTTGGCTGATACCCACCAGCTGTAATCAAAAGACAGATTAATAGGAGAAAACAAATTTAATTATGTGCATTTGTACGGGAACACCAATGATGATATGAGACTCAAAGAGGGGACCAAAGCAGCAAGATTTTATAGACAAACAATAAATTTGAGAAAAAGAAACAAATTTGAGAAGAATTGACAAGATGGGGGAGGGCTGGGCTAAGGGTAGTAAATGGTGCAGAAATAGCAAGATTTGTTGAACAACCTTCTTGGCCCTAAATTCCCTGTCTCTGGTGATAAGGATTCTTTCTACCCTCCTGGTACAGGGAGGGCACCTTTCACGTGAAATATGTATCTCCTGCTTTCAGGGAGACAAAAGAGAGTCAGCATGACCTTCTTGCACTGGCTGTTTATCAGTATGCCAAAAGTGACATATTTTGGGGGACATATTGTGAACCCCTACGTACAAATGACCGATATGCACTTAAAAAGATGCTCAACATCATTCGTCATTAAAGAAATACAAACCAAAAACCACAATGAGACACCACTTCATGTCCCCAGGATGGCTATAACCCTAGAGCACAGCATTGTGAATACACTAAAAGCCATTGATTGTACACTTTTAAATGATTTAAACGGTGACTTTTACCTCATTAAAAAAATACCTGAGTTCAAGAGGCTGAGGTAACTTTGGGTTATTTGGCATGATCATGGTATTTATTAATTCATTTAATAAATGTTTAGTGAGTATCTTCAATGTGCTAGGTAATGGAACACATGCTAAATGAGATAAAATCATGACAGTTGTACCCAAAGAGCTTGAGTCTAGAGGGGAAATGGACCATTGAATAATTAAGTTGCATGAGTAAAACTTATTTTAAGCACAAAAGAGAGAACAAAGTTGGGGGAAGTTGAGAAAGTCTTTCCAGAGGGGACATTTAAACTTGATTTTGAAGGAGAACAGTTTGCCCAGTGGAGGAGAGGTGGGGTGGGCCAGCAGGGTAAAGACCATGTACAAAGCCAGATATGAAAGAACGAGCCATATTCTAAGGATGAACTTCCCTCGTACTGTGCAAGCCTTAAAGACTTGTAGAGCCAGACTCCACCCAGCCCAGACCAAACCAGACAAAAATCCAGAATCTCCCAACAGACTCCCAATAGAAGGAAGGGGTAAGTGTTGCCGGACCTTGCAAAGGTCCTGTGACCTGACACAGCTAAGCTAACCTACCCAAGTCATAGGCTGCAATGCATTGCCCCCTAGAGTCGGTTATAATGTGGACAACAATAAAATTGGGAATCAAGCTTAACTTCAGTAGATGGCAGTAGTCACAAAGCAGATGTTTGTGGGATTTTTTTGTTTTGTTTTCTGGTTTTTTTGTTTGTTTGTTTGTTTTTTTCAGTACTTTAGCTTTAGGTGTTGAAGACAGCCTTAGGGCTTAAACACACAGGGTCTGGAAAGCAGAGCCTGGATGGCTGGGTCCCTCAGCCAGCATCACATAGGTTGCAGCTGACCACCGTTCGCCCTGGTGGACCCATCACACGTCTCCCAGGGGAGCGCTTTCACCCAGAAACTGCAATGCTAACTCCTGTTTTTGAGTGCAAGGGAACCTCACTAACAGTATTTGTTATTGGAGTACCCAAAGTAAAGGTCATCCCGACATGAAATGCTCAGTAACAAACAGATCTGTAAAGCTAGGCCCCCCCTTCACACCTCCCTCTGCTGTCACACTAGCATCTACCCCACCCAACAACAATGGCAGATGTTTTCACTGTGATTACTATGCCAACCAGTTGCAAAGTGAAATAGCCAGTCTTGCAAAAGATGTAGGATTTAACTAAGATAATGAAAGTGATGATGGAGGACTGATTCAATAATTATTAGAAAGCCTCTTAGAAATGAGGGACTGGCAGAATTTTTTCTGGTTACACCTGAAAAAGAGAAAATCAACAAAGATGACATACTGGAGGCTTCAGAAGGGGATGATCAGAAATTCAAAAAAATGAGAGGTTCCTGGGGAAAAGTGATAAACTCCTTGACTATTTTGTAAAATTTACTTTCTTTAAAGCCTTGCTGTGAAGGTCAAATGAGAAGTGATGGGTATTTTGTTCTCTTCCAATTTTTTTTCCCCCCAGAAAAAAGCATGCCCAAAGCAAGTCTTGATTCATTTTTCTGTCCTAAGAATTAATCCATACTTGAAATTATAATAAAAATGTGGTTAAAGATAAAATAAAATAAATTTATCCTAATTTTTAGTTCTTTTTAAGATAAAGTTCCAATTTAACGTCCACTATTTACTGTAAAATTTTACTTCCCATTTCAGTGCATTCACTTAAAGTGAGCTTTTCCCAGGACCAATTATTCCCCAAAACTTTTTTCTAAAGAACTGCTTAATTCTACCCCATAAGGGCTTATAGGGCCCACTAGGCATGAAAACATTTTCACTGTGCTGGGTGTTTGTTAGTGGAGATTGCAAACCTGGCTTCAGATCATTGACCAGCTCCTTCTCACAAGAAGCCTAGGATTTTCTTATGACAGCTGCATCTCCTTGCCCCAGACCTGAATCATGGAAATGCTGGGCTGGCTAACAGGAGCTGTTCTCTGGGGTTTGTGAGAAAGTCAGCTGTTGACATGACTGGCTGTCTTCCTCCCTTTAACACTGCAGCACATTTCTTAAAAAGTGATATGTGTAAAAGAAAGATTTAGAAGCTGAATCAATTCTGAGGGAGGGGGGGAGTTTATATTTAAAAAGCATAGAATCCCCTTTTTATGGGAGGTAGGTGTTAAAGCAAAGAATCCCTCCTTTTTTGGAAGGGGATAATGAAAGTCCCTCCCCCATCCCTAAGTATTGATATTTAATGTATTTATTTTGTAAATTGGGTGGCAAGGGTGGAAGCAGAGAGATCAGTTAGGAGGCCATTGCAATAACTGAGGCGGGAACTGGTGGTCACTTAAACCTTGATTGGCTTTGAAGGTAGACCCAACATTTATCCATTGGATAAATGATACGAAAGAAAGAAGAGTAAGGGATGATACTCAGTTTTTTGGCCACTGAAAGGATTGAGTTTCCATCAACAGACATAGGGAAGACGGTGGTTTAAACATGAGAAAATCTTAGTAGTTTACCTTTGGATATGTTAAGTTCGAGACGTCTACTAGACATCCCCATGGAGATACCATATAGGCAGTTGAAAATGCGAATTTAGAGATTAGGAGAGAGTAATAGCCTGGAGATATAAGTTGATTGTCATCAGCAGATACATGGTAGTTAGAGCCACGTTGATAAATGAGATCAGTAGGGGTGATAGAGAAGAGAAGAGGCCGGGCTAGACTCCAAGGGCACTGCCGTGTTTCCCCGGAAATAAGACCTAGCTGGACAATCAGCTCTACTATGTCTTTTGGAGCAAAAATTAATATAAGACCCAGCATTATATTATATTATCTGGTCTTACAGTAAAATAAGACCAGGTCTTATATTAATTTTTGCTCCAAAAGACGCATTAGAGCTGATTGTCCGGCTAGGTCTTTGTAGTGCGGGAGACCCTGCTCGCTGCACCATTTGTCCTGTGGGGAGGCCTGCGGGGTCTCTGGTCCCACTCCCCACAAGAGAACACAGGATATGGTGAGGCCAAAAAGGAACACCCACGGAGCCATAGGTAGGGGAGTCATATTACTATATTCTCGCTGGCAGCTGGGTTGGAGACACAGGAAGCAGGAGCCACACTGTCTGCAACCCGCCTTCCTAACTGCAGTCCGCACTTGCCAGCCACCATCTTCTTGCTAGCCCCCATTTCTTCTGCTAGCATAGCCACAGCAGTTATATTAGTGGCCAATGGCTCACTGGTTACAGCTGACGGCCAACTAGCCACAGCTGATGGCCATCCAATCACAGTTGATGGCCATTTGCTACCTGAGCCAGCACCTTTCTATGTGAGGCCGAGAGCCTGGAAACTGCTTTCTGGGGCTCTGTCCCCACAGTCTTATTTTTGGGGAAGCACTTATTTTGGGGAGAATAGGAGGACGTAAACATGAAGACTGAGAAGGAGGTGCCAGAGAGGTAGGAGGGGAACCAGGAGAGTATGGTGACTTGGAAGCCCAGGGAAGAAAGTGTACGTGAAAGGAGAGAATGATTCACTGTGTCACATGCGGCTAAATGATCAGAGATGTGGATGGGGAACTAGTCATTGGGTTTAACAACTTGGGCCTCACTTAACATGAGAAGTTTGTCACAGGGACAGAGGCAAAAGCCTGACTGGAATGGATTTCAGAGAGAACAGGAGGAGAAGAATCAGGGAAAGCGAGAATAGACAACCCTTTTGCTGCAAAGGGAAGTAGAGAATTGGGGCATAAACTGGCAGGGAAAGTGGAGCCCAAAGAAAGTTTTGCTTTGTTTTTTAATATAAGGAAATAGCAGCATGTTGTAAGCTGCTAGAAATGATTCGTGACAGTGGGAAACATTTTTGACGCAGAAGAGAGAAGGGAGAAATGATGAGACTGTGTCTAAAGCTACAAGGGGGGAGGAAATATGTGCACGTGGGCCTGGACAAGATCACAGAGAGTCCATTCACAGTAATAGGGGGTGTATTAATTAGCTTATTCTGGCCTAACAAATCACCCCAAAACTTAGTGGCTTAGCGGGGCAGCGAGGTGATTCTTCCTGTCAAGACGGGCTTGACTGATCTTTCCTGGGCTTGCTGTGGTCAACTGGTGGATCGGCTGAAAGTTGGATGATCTCAGGTCATCTGTTTGGCACTCATGTGTCACTCATATACCTGGCAATTGTCCGGCTGTCCACTGGGATGTCTCAGGTATTTTCCCCATGGTCTCTTATCTGCTGGGAGGCTAGCTTGAGCGTGATTCATAAGTTCAGCAAGGGAAGGCAAGCCCCAATGTACAAACATTTCTCAAGTCTCTATTTGCATCAATTTACTAATGTCCTACTGGCTAAAGCATGTCATATGGCCAAGCCCAGATTCAAGAGTTAGAGAAATAGATCTACCTCCTAATGGAAGAAGGCTGCATAATTATATTGCAATGGGACATAGGTTGGGGGAGGGGAAGAATTTGTGGCCATCTTTTCAATTTGCTACAGGAGAGAAGCAGTGGATATGGATGCAGATGCCAACAGGTAGGTAGAGGTAATTGTGGGATTCTCTTCTGCGTGCTTTAATTTTCTCAAAGGTAAGGTCTCATGTCCAAAGCCCATGCCAGGCTGATGTTGATTTACTCATTTACAATGAACAACTAAACTGCCAATGAACTGGGTCCTTATGGCAGCTTCCTAGAGTCCTCCTTTAGGAAAATGTTTCCTGGAAGCCACCTAACCATGAAGCCTGGGATTTCTGTATTCCTGGGGCTAATTGGATAACTGATGGCTGATGTCATGGAGCTTGACAACAAGAGGCACTCACTCATCCTTGAAAAGGACAGACTTTGCAAGCGCCTGAAATATCCTACTAGTCAGCCCTCACTCTGGGTAATGGTGCTGCTTCACTCTGCTCTTTGTATTTTCTCTGGATCAGCCCCTTTATCCACCTACTGTCTGCTGTATGTATTAGCAATGAGGTTGCAAAGGACTCCTTTCTTGTTGCTGTGGTCCTGGGGGGCAGTTTGATTCTTCAAACATACTCATCCCAACCTCACCTGTTGAATCTTATTAGTTTAACTACCAGTGTTCTGAGAGGTATTTACGCTTGGGTTTTTCTTTCTTTGTGTAGAAATTTTTTCAGACCTCTGTTTCATCTGGATGTATAGTGCTTCCCTGCAATTTTATGAACTCTCATTTAGTGACTAGAAGCTTCTATTGGCCTGGTTTTATAATCAATGCATGATTTATTTCTTGCAGTAAAATGAACCCCTCTCCTGTTTAGTGTAAAAGTATTTGGTTGGAAACTATGAATTGTAGAGGGAGGAAAAAGGAGCCAAAGTCAGCTTTGTGGACTGAATGCTGTGTTTCTCCACCTCCAAATTAAAATATTGAAACCCTAGCCACCTCTAATGTGATGGTATTAGGAGGTGAGGACTTTGGGTGGTAATGAGGTTTAGATGAAGTCATGATGGTAGAACCCTTATGGTGATATTAGTGTGCATATAAGAAAAGACCAGAGCGCTTTCTCTCTCTGCTCCACCCATCCCACCCTACCCCTTAGTGAGAAGGCGGCTGTCTGCAAAGTAGGAAGCGGGCTCTCACTAGACAGTGAATCAGCCAGCACCTTGATCTTGGACTTCCCAGCCTCCAGAACTGGGAGAAATAAATTGTTGTTTAAGCCACCCAGTCGCTGGTATTTGTTAGAGCAGCCCAAACTGACTAAAACAGCCTAACTTTGAGATACCTAAATATGCCATGACTTGGCTGGGAGAAGGCGACACAATTTTGGTTCAGTGCCTCTACGTGGCACTTGAGATGCATTTCTGGTGGGGCTCCCTGTCTCCTGATTCTGGTAGCCGTGGTCCTAGATACTTCAGTGAGTAACACACCTAGGAGCGGCCCAGGTCTGGGGTCCATAGCCCCTCACAAAGCCCTTCAGAAAGGTTCCTTCCACTCTCGAGGCCACCCGAGAAGTCCAGGTGGATCCCCAGCCACTTGGGAGTGACAGTCACCCCAAACAACCCCAGTCACAGGTGATGTGAAGCAGGGAAGGGCCTTGGGAGAATCGAATTTTCCTTTCCTTTTCTCATTGCAGCCCTTTTCAGGGGCTGAGTGGGTCACATGCAGCATGAACCACTGGTCCTGAAAATGAGTCACCTCTACCTTTCCTTGGAAATCAAGAAAAAGCAGTGGGTTAGAGTCAGATCCCACATGGACTGTGTGACGCCTACAAGTCACTTAACCTATCTGTATGTTGGTTTCCTAATCTCTAAAATTGTGACTATGCCGCTCTGACGGGATTGCTCTAAAAATTCATTGAAATTAAAGGTGTGAAAGAGTTTTTAAATGAGACAGTGACTTTGAGGGTACTTGCACTATTTTAAGTGAACCAGGTAGAAGGTAAAGGGATCCCCCCTTTTGTTGACATGTGAGTCACTCATATAATATTCACGAGCAGGAGAGAGATGTCATGGGAAGTTGACTGTCAGGGGAGGAAAATACATCAGTCAGAGCGTTGCAGGTTGCCTGTAAAGACAGATAACAGAAGTCAGCAGTTATATTTAGTGAAACTATCTGCCTAGGGGAGAGCAGTGTGTGGTCTGATATATCAGTGTTTCGAGGCATAAACGCACAGAGCATTCTTGAGGACGATGGAGCTGCCTGAATGATTTGGTCACAGCCAGTCCTGGATAGATTTTTGAAATCTAGGTCTTTACTCTGTGGCTTAACCGTGATGGATCAATTTATCAGGCCTTCAGTGACAACTTCGCTGATAGAGGATGTATGGAATGTCAAGGAGGTGTTAGACTTTGTTCCTGTACTTGAGGACCTTGGGGAGAACAGAATTGTGAAACAACTGGCAATTATTGGCAATATAAACTACAGACGGCAAGTTCAACTGCTTATAGGACCCAGCGGGTGGTGGAGCTGAGGAAGCCCACCAGTTGTAAGGAAAACAATAGCGTGGAAGCAATGTAAATGGCAATGACCTTAAGGTGAGACTATAGAGAGTGGTAAAGATGGAGGCAAACAGAGTGCGTGTCCTGTCAAAAGGAAGCAGCCTCAGTTCAGCTTCCAAGTTGCCCGGGGGGGAATCAATGCTTAGAGTTGCCAGATCTTCTGGTTTGGTTGAAAGAAGTAACACATCCATATATTTATATGGAATTTCTCAATTTTTGTACGTCCTCACTTTTAAAAAATTGCTACACATGGGTCTTCGTGTGTTGAAGACCAGCTCTCTTCGTGATCTCTGCAAACACGGGTGCTGAGTGGAAAGCTGGGGAAGCTCAGAGGAGAGAGAAGAGAGGGTGGGAGCCCTGGACCTGGATGGGCCCTTTGACTGGCAGGACGGTGGCTCCCCAGCTCCCTCTGGGTGGAGGACAGGAGGCAGAGGCTCATCTTTCCTTTGCTCATTTTCTACAAAACAATACAGAATTCTAAATGTGATTCAAGGCAAAATTTTCTCACATTTGGAGAGTATAAAATAAAAAGTAAGTGCATCCTTCCTTTCACTTCACTCCCCTCCGTTCCCATTTCTAAGAGGTAATCACCAATAACATTTTTCTATCATTTCAGAAATTTTCTAAGCCAGTGAAACCATATCCATGATTTCTTTTTTTCCCAGCAGACACAGGAAAGATGTGATTGGCTATCCAGCAGAGCCCCACCTCTGTGCCTTTGTGTGTGCAGCCGACCTGCTTGGAAGGCTTGTCTCTCTCCCCCTCTCCTTGCCTGATTGTCTTGACAGGCAGCACACGGTAGTGACAAAGAACACAGACCCCGAGTCAGACTTCCTGGCTCCACACCCTGGCTTTCTCATTTACCAGCTCTAATTCTAGCTGAGTTATTCAACCTTTTCATGCCCTGATTTTCTCATCTGTAAAAGGGGATTAAAAGTAGACTCTGTCCCAAAGAGTTGTTATGAGGAATGAATGCGTTGAAGAATGTGAAAGGCACAAAGCAAGTGATGTATAAGTATTTATGATGGTTCTCAAAGGTTGTTCTCAAAGGAAACGTTTCCTTTCTAGTAGGAAACCTTCCTCAGTTGTCCCTAATCCTTGCTCCTCTGTCCTCCAATCTACCTCTTTCAGTGCTAATGATGCCACCTACTTTGGTGTATTGTTAACCTGTGGAGGGCAGGAGCCACGCCTCTCACTTTTTCAGGGTTTCTGCAGAGGCCTTGCATGAACAGGGTTGGGGCAGGAGTGGGGGTGCCTCTGTGTCTGTGTCCAGCCGGGACCCTGGCCCCCCCCCACTCCTCCCCTCCGGTGCCTAGGGCGAGAGGGAAAGTGAGTGCTTCTCTTGCTTTGAGCTGCTCTTTATACTCCTCAGAAGGTTCCTGGCCAAAATTTAGAGCAAACCGTTTCAGAAACGCTCTGCTAACACCAGAGCACTAAGGGCTGCGATGCTCGGCACTTCTGTCCCCAGGGAGCCTCTGAGATCATCTCAGTAAAACTTTAATGCCTGGAAGTCAATTAGCGTGTAGAATTCTCCTGTAATCAAAGGAGGCAATGCTTTTATTGGAAAGGTGCAAACTAGAGGGGAAGGATGACAGCTGTGTGAGGCTCTGTAGAGCTAAAGGCCTGGGCTGGGAAATTATTGCGACAGAGTCAGGCCATATCTCCTGGGCAAGGGGAGGGGCCGTGTCCTGGGCAAGGGGAAACAGGCGGTAGGCAGCCTTCGTGATTATCCTTAGAATGTGCTGAGGAGTTCCCAGAGTGGGTTTACGCCTTCACTTTCCTGGGTTGCCCATCAGATCCATGAAGTGAGATTTCCTCTCTAGCTTCCATTTTATAGAGGAATTGAAGTTCAGGGAGGTTAATATGGCCCTGGAGTTGAAGCTCTAGCCTGTCCACTTCTCAGAAAGCAGACCTGACTAGCGTGAGGAGTGTGAATGAGAAAGGGGAAGCTTTGCTCTCTCTAAGCACATACTCCAAAACTGGCACCTTCTCATTGCCTCTTAAGGGAATTCTGAAAAGCTGTTAGAGGATGTCATGTGAAATTCATGACTTAACCATGAGATGTGCAGGTTGTATGTGTCTGTTCCAGTTACTGCTGCGTAACGAATCACCTCCACACTGGTGGTCTTCCCACAACGATTTTAGGATATTCATGGATTCTGTGAGTCAGGAATTCAGGGAGGACCACCCTGAGGATGGCTTCTCTGTTCCATGATGTCCTGGACCTCCGCTGGGAAGACATATATACAGAAGGTCACTTGTCAGCTGGGGGCTGGAATCTTCTAAGGGTCCAACTGGTTGGACATCCAGGATTGCTCATCACACGGCTGGAAGTTGATGTGGGCTGTCAGCTGGGAGCTCAGCTGGGGCTGTTGACCAGAGCACCACGTGTAGACATGGCAGTCTCAGGGTCTTTCGTGCGCTTATACGGAGCCTGCTTTTCCCCAGGCTGAGCATCCCAAGCGAACCAGGCAGACCTTTTTTTGACCTAGCATCATTGCCTCCCTGCTCTGTTGGTTGAAGCATCACAAACCTGCCCAGACTCAGGGGAAGGGACACAGACCCCCCCCCCCCAATCTCTCAATAGTGCCAAAGAATGTGTAGCCATTGTTTTAAACACCACTATGTTGTCTGATTCCTTTATGTCCTTATTCCTTTGTGACCCCTGTTGAAGGAATTATTTTTTAGGAATTATAATTGGAGTTAGCAGGTGCTAGAATCCTGCCTTGGCTTTGCCACGAACTAACTTTTTGACCTTGGACAAGTCACCTAATCCATCCAAATTTCTGATTTCTCATTTATAAAATCATTTGTTACAAAACAAATAAACTTTTATGTATCTTTTATCACTTACAAAGTACCTTCAAAATGTAGCTGTCCTATACAACTCTGAACAGAATTAATATAAGGGATTGGAATAGTCCTAAGCTGCTGGCAGCACTCTTTTGTTGGGCAGAAGCTTGGTGACAATGGAGGTGTGGGGAGGGGCCTTGAGAACAATGGTGGGGAGATGGAGTAGGGCTGGACAGAGGTGAGGGGCGTGTGTGAGGACCACCTGAGGCAGGAAGAGACTGGAAGGCAATCCGAGAGGGCAGGTGAGGGCAGGTGTGAGCTGCAGTGATGCCGCTGCTGCCCCAGACAGGAAGAGAACTGTAGGAAGGAATGAAGTATTCTGGAAACTGTGGTGATGGAGACCACAGGATGTGGACCTGGCCCAGGCTTAGAGAGTGAAATATACAATAAGTAGAGGAAGGAAGAGCGTTTCTCTTTCAGAGTCCTGTATGGCACAGCTCAGGGCTGTACGAATGTCAATGGCCGGTGTCAAGGCTGTGGACTTGGGGGAAAGTAACAGGCAGTGTGTGCCACCTGGACAGTCACACAACGCCTTGCACGTGGAAGGGCCTGGGCTTGGGTCTTGGTCCTTTGTTCAGAGATCTCCTCTTTGAGGCCCAGCCTGGGGCAAGAGGGTACCTTGGTTCCCTGAGAGAGCAGACCTGGGTCTTCAGAGGGGCTGGTGTTTTTGTATTTTTAAGGTAAAACTCAGTAAATCTGATCAACTAGACTTCACTGAAGTGTCAGTGCCCAGAGTGAGTTTGATAGTTTTTACAGGTTGACCATCTCTGGGGGTGAAGTTACCACCTTTCAGATCACACGGGCAGATACCTGCCTCCTTCGTGTGCAGCCTACTCTTCGGAGGCAACTTTTGGGTCTCAGAGTATCTTGGGGAGATCAGTACTTTCCTCAGCACTTGACCCACATTCCTTCGGAAATCTCTGAGAGGGTTCCGGCACTGGGAGAGACCCCGTCCCCTGTGCAAGGAGCCGTAAGCTAGGAATATGGACCTCAGGCACGTCTGTGCCATTATCCAGCCCCACAAGGTGACAGTGACTTCTGTAAAGACCGGACAGGTATGTGTGTATGGGGGAGGGGGGAGAAAAGGAGGGAGGGAGAGGAGTAGAGAAGGGAAGACAGAACAGGAAAGGAGAGAGGAAGGATGGATGAATGTCTGTTATGTTAGTTTTCCCATCCTCGCCTTCAGAAGGTACCCAGCCTCTCCCTTCCCATGCATTAGTCACTATGTTTTAGTGGATAGATTCACATTTGAAATGTTTTGTGCGGTGGGGGACAGAGCCTTGCTTTTTTCGGTGTCCTTTCTCTTGGCTGTATTTGTGCGGGTGCAGGAAGGAAGGTGGGAGAAGCACAGAAATGCTGGGGACCACATCCCTCCTTGACCCCAAGGAGGGATGTGGTCCCGTAGCTGGGAAATGCCATGTGACTCTATATCCCTGCTTCTAGAGACTCAGTGAAAACCTCAAGCAAGAGGCTGAGCTCTGCGCAGCCGCACTGCAAATATCACAGGTTGCAGGACTCCACCCCGGCTTCCCTGGGATGATACGGCTTTGGTTCCTCTTTCAGTCACTCCTTGTCCTGTGTTTGCTCCTCTCCAACACCCTTGGTCCCTGCCTCAGAGGCACTGAGTCCTGCTGCTCACCCGTTCCCAGCACTACTGCCACTCGATACACGGAGGAGAGCGGTGGGGAGGAGAGATGCTTGCATCTTCTCACTGACTAGCAACCTTGGATTTTTCTTTTCCTTCTTCAGCTTGGGGTTTCCTCTTCCTTCTGTTGGTCACCTCTCCATTCATCAGCTCTGGTGGGCTCTTCCTTATGTTCTGAACCCCATGAAGGAATCTAAGGGGATTTTGACAAGTAGGGCAGAAGCAGGGTCTGTTCAGCCCAGCTCCTCCATTAATGGGGAACATCCAGCTGAAGTCCATTCCACACATCTGGAATTGCTCCCTTTGACCCATTTCTATCTCTTATAATCTGACCCTTCATCTCCAGCCCAGCCTTCTCTCCAATTCCTTTCTGCTGGCTGTGCCGCTCTGACACACCTACTGGCTCTGTCTGTACTGCCTTCTGGCATCTGTGTGGACTGTGAGAGCCAGCCACCAAGATGGCCTCTAGTGATTCTTGTCTCCTGGTATCATGTCCCTGTGTAGTCCCCTCTCACACTGAACAGGGCTGACCTGTGTAACCAACAGGATGTTGCGGGAAGAACGGAGTATGACTTCTGAGGCCAGGTCATAAGAGATACTGTGGCTTTTGCCTTACTCTTCGACATCACTTGTCTGGAGTGAGGCAGCTGCCATGTTGTAAGGACACTCAAGTAGGCTGTGGAAAAGGTCCAGGTAGTGAGGAATGGACATTTCCCATCAACGGCCAGAACAACCTATCAGCCAGCGAGTGAGCCTCTTCTGAAGTGGATCCTCCAGCCCCAGCCAATGCTTTGCGTGACTGCAGCCCCAGCCAGCATCTCCTGAGACCAGCTCAGCCACTCCTGAATTCCTGACCCACAGAAACTGGGAGATAACAGTTTATTGTTATTTTAAGCCACTACTCTTTGTGGTCATTTCTTGCTAGCAGTAGATGACTAATACAGACTGTAAATGACAAGCGTCTCTCCCCCAATTTTCCCACCGTGGAAAATGGTGACTCCGTCTACTCCATGGTTCAGTCTAAAACCCAGGAATCAACCTTGATTCTTGTCTCCTCTCACACCTCATGTCAGCAAGTCCCGGAAGGCAACTTTTCCTTGAAACTGTACCACCAACCTGTTGTCTCTTCTCCATCTCCACTGCACCCAAGCCCCTGTCACCTCTTGCCTGCACTCCTGGGACAGTGTCCTCACTGGTAGTTCTATTCCCACACTTGTCTCCCCCATCAAGTCTCAAGACGTCCAGCCAGAAAGACATATATATTTAAACTCAGAGTATGTAACTCCTCTGTTCAAGCCTTGTAGTGGCTCGTGCCACATCGTCAAACCCAAACTCCTCAGTGTCGCCTAGAGACAGACTGACCGTGGTCCAGCCGCTGCCCAGTGCTGCCTTCTCTCTTGCCACTCTCTTACTCACTCATGCACTCGCTCAGCTCTAGCCACACTGGCATCCTTGCTGCTCCTTGACTATGTTCCCACCGCGAGGTCTTGACGTTTTCTATAACCTTCCTGGAATGCTTCTCCCCAGACCTTGGCCCGCCTCGTTCCCACACTTTGTTGAAAATCCAATATAAATGGTATCTTCTCAGAAAGGCCTTTCTTGACAACTCAATATAAACACATCCCTTTCACCATCTACTCCCTTGCCCATCCCATATTGGAGTAGGGTTCTTGGGTTGCAGTCAACAGAAACCAACTCTTTCTGCAATTATGGGGGATTCATTTGACTGAAAGCAACGCTGAAGAGCAGAAAGAGGCAGCTGTCATGCAGCTCTGATGCCGCTCCAGTTGGGCAGAGCACCTGTCTCAGTGAAGGGGGCCTCAGCTGAAGAATGGGTGAACCCAACTTGGGGGATTGTAGTCTAAGAGGGCTCTTAGTGAAAAGGACCTGCTAGTTATAAAACGAGACTCTGGGATTCCTCCTGTGGCCTGGCGGCTGAGGAAGGGAGTAGTGGGGTGAGGGGAGAGAGATTGGAGAAGGATGTCTCATGTAGAAACCTTCCCAAAGCAATTGGACTAAAAAGAGTTAGCAATGGGATGAGCAGGACTTTATTTTACCCCATTCTCCTGGGAACAAATCAATGAACTGATCAATTATCTTCGCCAGAGGCCCATTTAGAAAAAGAACATTTGAAAAAGCACACAGAACTGATGGGTTTGTAATGTGTAAGTTTATCTGTCAGTAATTTGTTTCTAACTTCCTGGTGGGTGAAACCCAACACAAGCTAGCTTAAGCAGAACGGGGCTTTCTTTCTTAAAAATAGAGACACGTCATTCTTTCATAAAACCACAGGACTGTCATGATGGCCAAAGAAGTAGGGCCAGAAACTTGAGTTCTTAGTAACCCAGAGAGATTCTTATACTGCTTCTCACCACCTCCCTATAAAGCAGGCTACTCTTAACTTATAGATAAGGAAACTGAGGCACAGAGAAGTTAACTTGCCTTAAGGTCACACTTCATCTTGCTTTTAGGCTAGGAAGCTCCTCGTTTGTCCTGGACTGTCCCTGGGGGTTTCAGAATTTCCTTGTTCGTTCCTCCATTACTTCCTTTCCCCATTCAAATGAGACCCAAACTGCTGGCACAGGAGAGGGTTCAGTGTGTATGGAACCTCTATTTTACCGGGCACAGTAACACCCTTCCTCAGCGCCCAATGCTCCTGCTTCCTAGGACTCCTAGAGTGGGGGAACCTAACACCCTGCACCCGTTGTCTAAGGCCTGAATATAGAGCAATGGCCTGACCACTCCAGACAGAGTGACGTGGAGCAAAGAACATGAGCTTCCGGGTGGAGGAGGCATCATTGAGGCCATCTAATCCAGGGACCACTAACCCACATGCTGTAAGAACCACTCGGGCACCATAAACAAAATAAGCAGGATAGTAGGAGTGGTGAGAGCCGTAGCTACCGGTTTCATTGAAAACAGCCTGGTTTCCACTCAGCGGTGGCTAATTCTGCCGTGTTGGACTGGTGTCCAATGTTGTCAGATTTTCTGATTTTTCAAGAGAAGCCAGAAATGTGCTTTTACAACTCCTGTCTGAGATTATTGTGACAATTAAATGAAGTGGCCCACATAAAGTGCTGAGAACATGTGTCTGGCATATGGAGGGAGCTCTCAATATGTGTTGGTCGCTATTATTACTATTACAGCACTTCACAGCTATGGACACCAAGGCTCGCAATAGGTTCCCCGAAGGTCACAGTTAGTGGCAGCAAGTGTTACCTAACAGCCCAGGCTCCTGACCCTGGACAGAGCTCTTCCTTCCCGGTTTCTGTCTCCTACCTTCACCCTCCTCCTGAGGCATCGACCATCTTCATTATGTAGCACGCCACGTTTTCGGTAACCACACAATGCCTTGCCATTGTAGCCTTCACTCAGTATTTCTCCTGATTCCCTACTTTCAGAGAAATCTCCTTCCCTTAATAAACAAAACTTTTTAAAAATTTGTTCCAGTAGAACAATCCACAGGGTTCTGTCATCTCCCTTTAGGTTCATAAAAGAGTGGCAGCTTTAAAGGAGCTCCCCACCCTGATTCATTAGCTCTGCAGAGCTGAATTATATAAACTCAGACTTCTCCATTTAAGTCAGGGGTTCACCTACTGTTTACCCAGGGCCCATTAAACCATTAAGAAAAACGACACCTTTATGAGTCAGGACTCTTTGTACCCTTTGGTGGGCATGAAGCTAATTTCCTCTTGCTCTGTGGAAAATGCCCTTTATACTCATTAAAAGTTTGAGCAATTCTGTATCCTAAGCTGTTCCAAGTTGTTGTCCCCAACAGACCAGGCAGCAGGGCTACCGTTTCCCCCTGGGCACGTGGCTTCTTGGCCCTCGCAGCTCCAAACAGGGCCTGGTGTTGGCCTCAGTCTGTACTTTTGTCTTCCATTTGTTCCCGTGGTTCTGAATTAATGCTCCCACTTCGCTCTCCATGTCAGATTCATCCCACTCACTGGAAGGTCTGGCGTTGGATGGGGCCACTCACAGTTTTTTTTTGTTTTTTTTTCCACTCACAGTTTTTTGAACTGGAATTCTCCCTGTGGATCGCCCTGCTGCTGGCTTCATCCTTTACCTCGGGGGGGTCACTATGGCACTTGACCTCAAAAATCTGCCATGAGTCAGATGGCCTGCTGCCCTCTCTGGAGACTACGGGTGAAGAATACAAAAAGGAACTGACTGACCGCTAAAGACACCACCATAAGAGCTGGACCCGCGAGGCACTGGCTCCCCTGGGTTTTCACTCCTTCTCACCTGACAGAGCTCTACTTCCTATTGGAGCCAACTTTAAGCCATTTTTCAGGTCTGTTTTTCTGAACTACTTCTTGGAAATATAATTAAGGTACAAGGAGAGACAGTTACACTCTTTGCATTTGTCTGTCATATAGGGAGTGACGTTCCTGAATAATAAGAATTTCCATAACAGATGGGAAGCTGAACTCCAGAGAAGGCTTGTAAACACGTGGTTGATGACATTAGGGCTTTTCCAAATGAGGAAGATCAGGAGCCATGTAAAATAAGCTGTAATCTTGGGAACTATGACTTGCTAATGACAGATGCAGGCAGAAGGGTGGAAGTCTATAAACAGTTAGACAAAGGAGGATCAGAGCAAACCAATGCCAAGGTTTGTTGAGCTGCAGCCAAGGGAGTGAGGTCCTATGTCCGGTGTTCCGGCCGATCTTACCTTGGATCGACCAGTTCTCCACTGCATCGGAAGTTTCAGGCACTGTGTAAGTTTTGGTTAGAAAAACCTGAAAACCTAAACATGTCTATGACTATCTGTTCCCCTTCAGCTCACTTCCACCCTCAGTGAGTAAATCTCTGGTTATTAATTTGGTTTCCCCAGAATCCAAATTGCTGGGAACAGGCTGTCCCAGATGGCGGTCACAACTATTTTGTTAGCTAAATGAAATGCTTCTGACCCATCAAAGCTGAGGACAAGATTCTGGGTCTGACCTGACCCATCTGTGAGCTCCTCCCTGCCAGCAAAACCCACTTACCCGAAACTCGAAAAGCCCCTAAATCTCTCCTGGGCTCAGATACCCTTGCAGCCTGGTTATAGTACAGCACCCTCTCACACATCTCTCCCTGCCCTCTTGCTTTTCCGAGGCATCCAATTTATAATCTCCATATTACAGAGTTGAAGAGGGAAGTGAGCTGCCTGGGCTCCCATGGTGAGGCTGCGGAACAGCTGTGACTCCTAACTGCCGTTAATGACCGAGGTCACTGGGTCACGGTTGCCCGAAGTAGTCTTGGGTCTTCTGTTGCCCTGCTCACCCACTAACTTCCCTTCCTGGAAAGATGTTTTAGGAACCCCTTTGCCTCTGAAAGTGAGTCCCCTTGTTTCTTCCGTTGTCCTCTCTGAGGGCTGTGTTCCATGGTTTTTCCAGGATCCTTATAAAGTAAACGGTTCTATTCTTTCAAGGTAAATTGGTCACTTTTTTCTCAAAGAAAGAAGAAATAGGTTCTTCCATTTGCATCCATGGAGTTATGCTGACACGGATGCATATTCCTAGGATTTTGGGGCACTGAGCAGCCAGGATTGCCTGCTTCTCAGGTGTGCGGACTGACCCTGAGTCACCCACACTCTCCTTCTGCCTGGTTCCCAGGGGCCGGGCACTGGTGTGGACTGGTGTAGGGTGTGGCAGGTTGCAGGCCTAGGTGGAATCTCAGGGTGGCCACCGAGCAGCGAGCAGCTTTCCCCCTTGTTGAACAAAGAGCCTGAACAGGTGGGTTGGGACCACACAGAAGAGGACCTTAAATGTTTGCTGGGAGTCTTGTTGAGATTTTAAAGGCAATTGAGAGACTTTGGGTTTTTTGAGCTAAGAAGTAATCTGTCCATGCATGAATTTTTGACAGTGTAGAGGACTGATTAGTAAAGACAAGGGCTGGAGAGGTCTGTTACCATGGTCTAGATGCCAGAGGACACGAGCATGAGTTAGAGATTGGCAGTGGAGACGGGGAAACAAAGTCAGAGCAGTTTTGGAGAACTCTATGCAGACTTGGCAAAAAAGTATTTTATGAAGGGTAGAGTTTAAAAGGTTCCTGGAAGTGCATTTTTAATTGTATTAGTTATATATTTATTTTTACATGTTGAAGACCCTGCCTGCCATGGTTTCATGTGAATGACATGGCAAAGGTCTGCAGAGAATGGGCATGGAAATGGTGGCAGTATATGGAGGGCTCAGAGGTTCAGAAAGTTCTGACTCTCAAACATACCCTCGGTGCCTCTGTGGTCCCAGGAAGCAGTTCTGGCCTCACTGGAAAAGTATTGCAGTACCTCCCATGCCTCATGATGAAATCGGAAACACAGAATTGAGTAGGGAAGAGAAAAGTTATACCCACAAGGAATTGCAAGAATTTCCTACTTTATATTTCAAAAATCTAAGAATCATTCATTCATTCATTCACTCATTCATTCAGCAAATACTATTTCACACCTACAGTGTGTCAGGAACCATACTTAATTCTGGAAATTGAATGGTGAGCAAAACCAGGAGTGGTCATAGACTCGGTAGAATTTACATAATCCAGAGGGAGAGAGAGACGTTAACTGATTCCATAAACAAATGGAAAATTGCCACAGGGATAAGTGCTAAGGAGAGATCCACAGTGCTCTGAGGCCCAGAAGTGGGAGGATTTAGCTCCATCAGGGAGGTCTGTGAATGTTTTTCCAATGAAATATCTTACACTGATATTTGAAGATCTGGAAGGAGTTTAAGTAAACTAAGAGAGTGGGGGTTCTGAGTGAAGGAATAGCATGTACAAACACCCTGTGGCTGCAGGACACATGGTGAGTCCTAAAGACAGAAAGAAAACTGTTGTGGCCAGAGTGGAAAGGGCCAGGGGTAGAGTGAAGGGGCCCAAGGCTGGAGGAGCAGGGCCAGACCACACCAGGCCTGTGAGCCACGTTAGAGGGCTTGTGTTTCTCATCGCTTATTATGTTTAAAATCTCGTTATATGATGTTAGCTTCACTTCATTATTTTTAGGGTTACTTTCTCTTTATGGCAAGCGTTATTAGTTTTTAATGGATAGTAGGGACATACATATTTTTTAAAAGAGTACATTTGAGATTAAAAATTGACTTGATTTAAATAAAAATGATAATAGGACTGTCAAAAATTGTGAACATAATGCAGAGACAACTGTTGTGGAATGAGTGTGGGTGTTGGAGGAAGCAGACCTAGATTGAAATCCTGGCCCCTCCACCACCAGCAGCTCTGTGACCTTGTCTGTAAAATAGGATGGGAATACCTGTTTTATGTGGGTGGTTGTGACAAGTAATGAAATATCGTGGAAGATTCTGACAGTGTTTGGCACGTCACAGGCAATCAGTGAATGTTCTTCTAGGGGAAAAAGAATTTTCTGGAAGCACTGGGGATGGGATATTGGTGAGGAGAGGATGAGGATAGTCTGACTATTCAAATAGTCCTGGCAAGAAATGAAACATTTGCTAGAGAGTGGTAGCCAGAGGAGGAAAGTCTGGACAGAAAGTAACACTGGAGTTACGCCTTTCAAAAATGGCCCACCTGTCTAGGTATTCACCATAAGTAGAGAGAAAAAACGTGCAGCCCAAGTGGAAGTTACAGAGTGAACAAAAGTGCAGGAGTGGGAATTCATGGGCATGTTTAGGGGGAAGAGAGACGATCCAATTTGGGTCTCAGGTGGGAATGAATCCAGAAAGGCCAGCGAGGGAAGGGCCTACCCTGGGCAGCTTTATCTGTAAGGTAGACAGTTGTGACCAAAACAAAACTGAACAAAAAAAATAACACACACAGTGGCAACGGCTCACATTTGTTGCGCACTTAGAATGTGTCAGGCAGTACTCTAAATGCCTTTCAAATGCTAACTCTTTATTCCCATATCAACTTCATGACCTCATGTAAATTATTTTCTATAATTTACTGGTGAAGAAACTGAGGCACAGAGAGGTTTAGCAGCTCGTTCAGGGTTATGTTACTGTTATTCCTCCAGGCCTTCTGAGCAGTCCGGGTCTCAGAAGTGGTGCCTGCAGCAGGGACGGTAGGAGGAAGAGGAGTCGGCCTGGCCAGAGAGGAAACTGGGGCAACATTTCAGACAAATTATGAGCGTTGGACTAGGCTGGTGGAAACTCAGAGTGGAGCAGAAACCCAGTGCTCCACTGTTTTGTTTTTGTCCTTTTGTGTTTTCCAGTAATCGCCGTGTACTCAGCCACAGTAATTTCCCTTATGTTTCCTCTTTTATTTAAGAGATGTACGTGATCCAAATCCACCATAGGACATCTGCTTACGAGAGTCTGATGGGAGCTCTCCAGAGGGTTTACTTCTCTTTCCCAGTTAGAAACCACTGCTCTTGAATGATCCACACTCAGAGCAGTACCAGATATTAAATTATTTCTTCGGCTACGTTAGTTCTGCATATAATGATAAGGCACTAGCTTTTGTGGGTCCTCTGGGTTTGGATAGAGGTACCGGAGAAAACTGAATTGCTGGGCCTGAAGAGCAGGACGAATTAGAGATCCTGGTTGCACGCAAGAGCGCTGGGGCTTTGGGGAGTGTGACCAAAGAACTGTTCAGATCAGGCGTGTGCAGTCTTTGATTTGAAAGGGTTTGTATTTCTGTAATCTCCTTCAGCAAAGTCTCCTGCATTAGAACATGTCTTCTTTAAGCTTCACACTTTCTAATCTAAAAACCATGACCCCCATTCCTTTTTTTCGGTTAGCATTTTAATTCAGTGTGTGTATGCGTGTGTGTGTGCGCTATATATCTATATATACACACACACACATATATAAATGCTCACAGAGAAAGGAATATGGAAATGGTATTTTCCCCCCTTTATTTGTACTGACTCCTGACTGCAAGGAGAGCTTGTGAACCTCTAATTAACAGGCTTGTGAAAAAGCTTTTTCTCTTGAGATCACATTTATTTACACACCAGCTTCACTGAAAGGAGAATAGCAATTAAAAACTTTTTCTTGTGCTAAAACTGAAGGTTGAAACTAGTCCTTAAATATAAGATTAAGTATAAATTTAAGTGCAAGTTTCGGAAAAGGGACACGGTCTTCAAACTTAGACCTGTGTTGTGTCTTATAACCCTCTTTTTCTATTTTGGTAAGCATGTACATGTCTCTTGGTAGTGTTCGTTAAATGGTCTTGTAGACATGTAGACTTAAACACTTCAATGTTGTCTCCCATATCATGTAACTATAACTCTCCAAGCCTTGCTAATTAATTGTCATGTAAACATTCCTTGAGAAATCCTGGTCTGTAGCAGTGCTATATGTTTTTCAATTTCTTTTTTGGCTGATGGTGTCCTCAGGCTTGCTTTATCTGCCTCCTCTCCCTTTGGCCACAGGATTGTTAATAAAATCCCAGGTTCTAACAGATTCTTTGTCTCAAACTAAGCGTTAGAAAGATTTTTTTCTATGCAGCCCACACTGAGTTCAATATGCATGTATCTGTCCTCCCAACTGATTTAAGGCAGACGCTCTGTCTTACTTCTATCTGTGTCTCCTTTGACCCCCCCCTCACTTCCCCACTAAGTGTTTTATAATTTAGTAGGAGCTCAGGATATGTATAGTGAATAAATAGAAACATAGGGAAAAAAATAAGTCAAAATCCAAGTTTTTGAAGGGAGATGAAAATCTGCTGTTGAGGCCATCTGGTTTTCTTGAGGGTGAGAGACATCTGAGTTGGGCCCAGTGGGGGCAAGGTGGGTGTTTAGAGCCTGGGGCATCATTGGGGGACTTCCTGCCACTCAGCCCACCCCTTAGGCCGCCTGGCTGCCAACAACTCCAGCTCAAGGGGGACAGAGTGGGTAAAGGGGACCTGACCACCGCAAGAGGCTCGGGAGTGAGGTTGGCCTGTGCTTGTCATCTGGCTTTGTACACGATGGCTTTGTAGTCATGGAGAAGCTTCAAGCCTGAGATTGCTCCCATTTCCCACCCCCATTCAGGCAGGCCCAGCATTTTGTTCCCTCCAATTAACTGTGCATAACAACAAGGAGTGAAACCAAGTGATTTAAGTAATAATTTATCATATTCAGTTCACCATTAACAGCCATCTAATGTTTCCTTTGCCCTTTTAAATGAGACTTTGTTCTGATGCTCAGCTCTTCTGTGTATTCCATAAGCTTTTAGTGAGCGTTTTCCCTCCCTCCCTGTCTCCCTCTCTGCTGCCCTCCTCCTGCTTTCCTTGAGCTTTGAATCACAAGTGTCTTTCTGGAAGCAGCTGAGCCATCTCCCATCTGGCATCTTTCATCCCATTTAACAGAGGACTTGAATGTTAATTTATGAGCATCAACTCCAGTCTGGGTGCTGAGAGATGCAAGGGAAGAGGATACAGTCTTTTCCCTGGACCAGCTTTCAGTCTAACTGAGTAAACGAGGCTCATCCAACATGAAATGGTCAGAAGAGGAAGGAAGGGGCAGTATTTGTCATTGCCAGCAACGTAAGACCTTTCTGTGAGAAAGGCTCCCTGAAAAACAGGACTTGAACTGAGTTCTGAGTGTTGGTGTGAACTTGGGGAGGAAGTAGAGGAGAGGGCAGCGCATGCAGGGACCTGGTAGGAGCGTGGCGTGCGTTTGGGCATGAGCCTCCACCTAGCGTGCGAGCAGGTGAGGTGAGGGCAGGAAGGTGAACCAGGCCAGTGCCAGGTAGGGGGGCCCTTTGTCCCCCTGCTTGCTAGTTGGTCTCCTCTTTGGGATCGTCTGGCCTATGAGCGTCCCTTTCTTAATTCCATGGTTTTTGGGGTGTGGGGAGCTCAACTTTACAAAAGAAATCAAGTCATGGCCCCAATGAAGTTTTAGACTTTCTGGGTCTGTCAACTTTCACAGCTTGGTTCTACAGGACTGTGTGTGTGAGTGTGCGTGTGTGTGAGTGTGTGTGCATGTGTGAGTGTGTGTGTGCGTGTGTGTGCGTGTGTGAGTGTGTGTGTGCGTGTGTGTGTGTGTGTGAATGCACACCTGGGCTCTCAGGGATCTCCATCAGACACTAGTGTTTCTGGATTTGGGGCTGGGGAGGTAATAATAGAACTGGGCAGCAGAGGCTATAGCTTTGAGTCACTGATGCTCTGAGACACTGGGCTCCCCACAGGGGCCCTGATCTCTACCTCAAGGCCTATTGGGCTCCCTGTGGTGGGGGATGGGCCCAAGGATGCGAAGGTGAGGAAGCCAGGGCCTTCAGAGGGGCTGAGGGAGCACCCACGTAGGCCCCTCCACTCGAGCAAGGCCGCATGGCCAGGGTGTGCCCACAGCCCATTGCTTTCATCCCTTCTCAGAAGGAAATACCTCGCTGGGTGCTGTGGGCAGGGGCCACTCACTGGCTTCTGAGGAGCAGAGGTGCAGACAGGCGGGACTGGCCAGGGCACAGATAATCCTCGAGAAGGAGCTGAGGAGGGAGAGCTATGGAGGGTCTGTATACAAATGCTCAAAACTTCAAGGTGGTTTTTGACTAAAATGTCTTAAAAATGAGGCCTCAAACAACAACAACAACAACAACATTAACTAAGATTTCCGGTATCTGTTTTAATTTCTAAAATTAAACATAAAATTGACAGTAAAAATAGATATTATTAGCTTTAATTCTAAAGTATGGCACTTCACTGATGTGGAGACACACGTATTTACTAAAATTTCTTTTGGGGGGAGCATATTATTTATTCGAAAGAAATACTCAGATGAATTTCTTCAGATGGAGGGTAAGTCCCCAAGCTCAGGCATGCAAAAAATAAAAAATAAAAAAAAATAGAGGGGGACGTCTTTGAAACTGATACACTGAAGGCGTTGAAAGAAATTTGCCTCATTCCTAAGAGGAAAGATGGTAGGAAATAGAGGTGAATATAAAGAGTTGGGAGTCCAGTGGGGTTAGGGAAAACCAAGCGAGATTGCCCCAGGGCAGCCGGAGTGGGTACGCGTACAAGCAGAGGGATGGGTAGATAACATGCGTGCTGCAGATGAAAGGACACATACTTTTAATGATGACCAGTGGCCACAGTGTCAAGCACGCCTGAGGGTTTGGTTGGGCCTCCTTACTTGTATACAAGTATGGAGGTAGTCAGAGGAGGTTTTGTGCTCAGGGTTTTAGGGAGAGAACTGAGCCTCATGAAGATTAGGTTTTGGCATGAAGCCATTAACCCCACCGAGGCCATGTGGCGAACTGAGGGGGGAGGTCTTCTGATTTCTCCTGTGACACCCACTCATTCTGTTTCTGAACTTGGATCTCAGCAGACTTTGCCTCTCTTCCATGCACATTGTGAACTCATTTCCAGATGCATTTAACTTGCTCTAAAATACCAACATCCACTTTCTACCTACCCAAGAAGAAGCAGAGTAAGCTGAAATGACCACTGAAGATGAACTGAGGCATTCATCTTTAGGGGACACTGAACCACAGCCCCTGGACCACCTTCAGCTGCTAAGGGATGACGGAGGGGGGCAGGGAGGAGGGACAGGGCGGGGAGTCTGGGAAAGCAGCTTCACAGTCAGGTCAGATATGTTCCTTCCTGTGGGAACTTCCTTCTTCTGTGTGTTCTCTAAGGAGAGGCAGCACAGTTACTGGCGGCGTGGAGGTCCCTGAGCTTTTGTTCAGAGCCCAGACCACATCCTCTCTTCTACAAGCTTGGACCTGCTGCCCCTTTAAGACTTTTCCATGCCCTTTTCCCTTCCCTCCCTCCCTAACAAGGGCACAGGAGAAGAATGAAGCCAGGGTAAATTGAGAAAATATTTGAAACCTATTAAGCGTGGCTACAAGTTTATAGTGATTCCTAAGTTAATTATATCCTTCTTGACTTCTGGCCAGTCCCTTCACTGAGCTTCCATATAGACTTGGCCACCTATCCCAGCCTCAGGCTGGCAGCATGCCTGCCTTGCTCCTTCCCTCCTCCCTTCCCACTACTTCTTCCCCCCTCCCTCCTGCACAAGTAAGTCAGCAACCTGCTGTAGCTGCTACTTGGTGGAGCTAAATGTGGTTGGGGTTGTGGTGGGTCTTTGACTTCTAAGTTGTGTGTGTGTTTCCCTTCTACACTATCCTGGTTTCCAAACAACCCAAAAATTGTTGTACCTTTGTATAACGTTGACGGGTGGACAAAGGGAAGTTCATACCTATTGCCTGATTTCTCTTTAAAACATTGTGATCTTGATGCTGTCCCCGTTTGGGAGTTCTTCAGAATTTGTTCCTCCCAGATCTATCCCCAGGTTGGCAGTCAGAGCTACTTGACCTTCACTGACTGGTTTAGAACCCGGCCCCCGAGGCAGGTGGGATCACTCAGCTCCTTCCCTGGGAATTTTGTGTCTGAGAATGAAAGGGATCAGCATGTAAACGTGGTGAGTGACAGTGGCCATTTCCTGTCAGTTCAGTGAGGACCAGAGGAAGCCAGCGTACAATAAGGCTGGAGAGCAGAGAGGCCGGGGAATGACAGCAGAAACAAGAGACAAGGAGAGACAGAACTTTCCGAGGTTCCTGCAGGTCTTCAGTCTTTGGTTCTGTTCCACGAGGGTCTCTTTCCTTGGTTTCTGTATAACACCCCTGTTCCTTGCCTTGCTAATACTGTATGCTAGGGTTAGGATTTTGATTCCTTGCAGCCAAAAGAATCCCCAATAATACATACCAGAAAATGGAAGCAGAGTGAACTAAATGTTATAAACTGTGGAAGTGAGAGGGTGGAGCATGTTTCACTGTTGTGTTGCAAGAGACCTCATCGGCTGGACGTTGAAGTCTTTGTTCAGTACCTATGTGTATGTGCAGCCCTTTGGCAAACCCTGTGGAAGGGGAAGAATACACAGGAACCATCTTTTAGGAAGTTTCCAAGTATAGCAGATGCTTTTGTTACCCCTGTCACATTCACTTAGCCTACCTCTGACGTCAGCTAAAGCTATGGTGGACAGCTTCTGCGTTCTAACAGCATCCCACCTCAAGGGTCAGCCTCGCTTCTCTTGGCTTTTCTGTCTCAGTGCTTTCTCCAAAGCCCTGGGAACTCTCAGGCCATGAGCAAGCATAGCCCAGAGATTTGGAGGTCAAAGGGAAGTTAAGCCCTAACTGAGATTGGAGGATCTGCTTCAAAGATGACTTACTTCCATGTCTAACAAATTGGTGTGGGCTATTGGCAAGAGGTCTTAGTTCCTCCCCCACATGAAATCTCCAAGATGGCTGATTGAGTGTTCTCGCAGCATGGTGGCTAGCTTGTTCTCAAGTGGCAATCCAAAAGTACAAGGAAGAAACCATCTTGTCTTTTATGACCGAGCCTCAGAAATTACACATTGTCACTTCTGCAATGTCATGTTGGTTACCCCTGTTCAATTTGGAATGGGACTACATAAGAACGTGAATATCAGAGATACGGGTCATTGGGGCCATCTTGGAGGCTGGGTATCAGGATGTCCCTGTGGACAGCCGTCAAGTGATAGAGGATGTACGCAGAGGGTAAATGTCCAAACTCCTAATTCTCGAGTACATTCTGCGTGGTTCCTCAGAGGTTCCCCAGAGAGGCTGAGCGAGCCCCAGTTGGCCAGAACAGCAATCATCTCAAGTGCACACCCTTCCTTGACTTCTCTTTCTTAGCCTTCCGTTCCTCTTTCCCTCACTCCTGTTTCCTGTGGTCACTCCCAAGTAGACTCCTGCACTGAAGTGCTTGTCTAATGCTTTTGGAGAAACCCAAACCAAAACACAAAGGTAATTTCTAAAATAATTTTGAAACGGTGAGAAGTATACATTGCACTGTGCTATTGGAATATTGATGATTGCTTGTGTAGAGGGAGCTCCCGGAGGGATAGCATGGTCAGGAAAGTCTTCATGGAAGCAATAGGAAATGGAGGGATTGGGAAAGCAGTGAGGGAAAAAGCAAGAGGGAGGCAGCTTTAGCAATACTCAGAGTGGGCTCAGGGCCTGAGCAGGGTAGGGCACAGAGAAAACCAGGATGTGGCTGGGGCAGGAGCAGTCAGTGTGTGGGACAGCCTAGCAGGAAGGGGCTGACAGACTGCCCATGGCGAAGGCCATTGTGACAGTCTAGATGAGAGGTGAGAAAGGCTTGTGCAGGCGAGGCTGGCTGGAAATGAAGGTGAGCGTGAAGAGCCAGACCTCACAAAGGAGGCCTTGCCAGGGCTGCCTTTCCAGAACCAGATGTATAGGATTGAGGAGCCAGGGCTGGGTTTCAGAAAGGACTGAGAGGAAGTTAGCAGTTCTTTGACTTATTCACAAATAATGATTAAGAACCTGTTAAATGATACGTACTGTTGTAAACATGGGGCCATCGCAGTGAACAAGATCGTGAAACTATGTCTTCGAAAACATGTTTTCTATAAGGTTCTACCAAGGAATCTCTCTTAGAACTGTGAAGGCAAGTGCTTCCTAGGAAATGGGTTCTGCGCTTCCTCAGAGCTGTGTCCCAGAATCAGTCATAGCCAGTTCTCCCACAAAACGTGCTGTTCACTTTGGCTACTTACACCTTCTGCTGTGGCATACATCATACCCTCAGCATTACCCATTAACATCTGTTTATTTACATGGAGGTCTTATTGTCAGTGAGATGTCAGCAGTGGTGCACATTAGGGAAACAGAAGGCTTGGTGGTTATACATAAATAATTAAAAGCTGGAGACAGTGCCGGTGTCATGTCTGTGACTCAATACAAGTTCAAGTTCAAACTCCGTAGTGGTATTCAAGTGGTATGCAAGGCCATGCAAAGCATCCCTTCAGTGTAGCCTCCTCTTCTTCTGTGCCCCTCCCCTTGTCAATACTCCATCATCCTGGAATCTCTTGAGATTCTCTACACATGCCCTGTCCTTCCAGGCTGGTGTGTCCTTGCTCATGCTTTTCCTGGAAAGCCCATCCCTACTTTCTCCTCATATTGAGTTCACAGTCATCCTGTGAACCTCAGCTCAAATCCCATCTCTTCTTGGAAGTCTTTTCAGAAGGAGATGCTCCTTGCTCCATGCTGTAAAGGCCTCTGGTAGCATCTCGCTTGCAGCTTCTTGATGCTCTCGTTCTTATTTTTTAGTTCTTTGTATACCTGTCTTTGTCGTACAATGGACTGCATGCTCCTCAAGGGCTCAGGTCTTATTTTGGTATTTCCAGGTGATTTGTAATAGTGGAGATTCAATGTCATCTTTGTTAAATAAACAGATGGGAGGTGTGGCTTCTGCTAAAGCTGGTGCACCTCACTTGGCCGCTGACATTGAAGCTGGTCAACTTATCAGATGGCAGAACTGAGACTAGTAGGGCTCGCTGCCTGCTAGCATCTGAGGGTGAAGATGCTGTATGGCTCTAGAGATGCAAATGTGGGGCCATCCTGACCATGCTCTGACGTTGGTATTCTCTTCTCATGAGTCCTCAGCACAGTTGCTTTGCTCCATCTGTCAAGTGCAAGGAGAGGTAAGTCTGGGGCAAGTCCTGGATGCAAACCCATACTGCTTGGATGGCCTGTGTTTGTGTATTACTCTTTGTCACTTAAGTCTTTACATTTTGGATCATTCACATTTATCTCAAAGATGGAACTAGAAAGATTCTCTGAAACTTCAGAGTGGGAAGTCTGCATATGACATAATAGCTTAGAAAAATAATATCTGCAAAGAGGTTATATTTTAAAAGGTCACAGCCTTTTAAGATAACGGATTTAGAGGTCTCCTTTACTTCTTTAAACACACATATTGTTGTTTTTCTATCCATGCAAAAAATGTTTATTAATCTAAGTCCTTCTCCTATTCTTTCGTCTTCTCTTATCCTGAGAATCACCCTGAAGTCAGACAAGGGCTTAGACTCTCTGATCACTGCTTTCAAAAGTCAGGTGCCAGGCTAGGTACTAAGCCCAGGTCAGATTTCAGTACCTCTCTGGGAGATGTTGGTGTTTAGTCAGCACAGGGAGAAAAGCGACCGCACCTTTTCCTTCTTAAAAATTAACTGATCTTTTTTCTAGTGTTTGCAACGTGTTTTTATAGCTATTATCACATTTACTTCTTAAGACTAAGGATGTTTGAAAGAATTATCCCATTTTATAGGGAGAAAATTAAGGCTCAGAAATGGAATGATTCATCTAACATCACTCAGCTATAGTGGTAGAACTGGGACTAAGGCCAATTCTTTTTTTTTTCTTTTTTCTTTTTCACAAACAGCCCCATAGTCCTACTCAAGGCTTGGTGGGCACCACTTTGTGGACCCTGCCTTGAGTTAACAGGTGAGATGTGATTGTAAATTAGATGGAGCGGGTCCTGTGCTCCATTATCAGCACATAAATAAGCCCGAGCACAGAGAAATAACAGTGTGCAAAGCTGTGTGCACAATATTTGCTGCAAAACAGAACTGAATATTAGTATGTAACAGAAGAAGGCTAGTGGTCGAATCAATATTGGCACGCCAGATGATGGACGCCAAGCAACTATCAAAAATGATATGGGACAACATTAAATGACAATGAAAGACAGTCACAAATGGACCCTTTGTACAACATCAGAGCATGCTGCAAAAGAAGCCAAACCCACCCACCTACTGACACAAGGCCTAAAAAAAAACAAACCCCAAAACCAAAACCAATGCTGGAATAGAAAACATCCAAGTACTAAGAGTGATGTTATTTAACAACTTCTTGAGTTGTTTATAAAGAAGCTTAGGACAATGCCCAACATGTTACAAATATTTAATTCCTTCATCCAAGTATTTACTCTAAGTAATGAGTAAATGAGATAATTATGAATGTTCTTTAATATCATGTAATAGGAATTTTTCCTTGCTGTGACCACTGTTTTAGCATTATCTGTGATAGCTATTTAATATTTTATTACATGAGTGGCCAATGACTTACTCAACCATTTCTCCATTGTTGGACACAGATTTTTGAACAAAATCATCTAAAATGTTCCCAAGTATAAGTTGACTTTTAAACTAGTGATTCTAAGTCTTCTGGAGTCTTGCAACTCTTTGTGAATCTCATGAAATAGACTTTGCCCCAAAATTTTTTTTAAAAAAAGGCACTGCGTAAGAATGAGTGTAAAACGCCCACAAGCATTTTCAGTGGGTCGGGACCCCTTCACACCCCTAGGCCAATTCTTTTGACTAGTATTTAGTGTCCCTTCTGGCGGGACCGAAATCTACCTGTGATTCCATCCAACACTCCTTTGATCACTTACTTTCTACCTTCTGCCTTTTTGTATACATCCATCTTGTATCCTTTATCACAGTTGGCTGTCAGCGAGCCTCTGGCAAGGTGACAATGGCTGAAAATAGCTTATGGGGTGACACTGCCCAGAGCGATTTTATGTTCCCCCAAGAATTAACAAAACAGAAGCTTACATGAGGGAGTTTGGGTTTGGTGACAGATCCAATGTGGAGATGCCTGGGTGTCCAAGGGGTCTTCTTGGTGTTCTTAATGAGAACCGCATAAGCAAGCGTGTATTTTCCTTGGTCTGAACCCCCTGTGGGGATGGCACAAAAGCAAAGAAAGGAGGGGGAGCTGAATGGGTGCCATGTTTCATAATGTGAACAGTTTCACACTATGGGTCTCAGGAGGTCCTGGGGTGTGAGACCCTGGTCCCCCAGGCCAGGTGGCGTGCAGGCTCAGCTAATGCAGAAGTACAGCCTGGCTTTCATAGACTTTTCTGTATTCTCTCAACCACTTGGATGAGGCCAGAGAAAAAAAACAACAACCTGTTTCTTTATTAATGATGCTTTCTGCAGATAGATTAAGCACTGATTAAAGGCAGATGCTTCCAAAGTATAAATGTAAGTACCATCTCAGTCACTTCTCCGGTTACAGGGTTTCCTCCACGATTCTTTAAAATCACTTTGGCTCTCTTCCCATTTGCCTTCCTCCACGCTCTCCACCCAGCTTCTGAGCTGCTCCTCCCAAAAGGGCTTCGACTGCCAGCAGCAGGAGCTCAGACTCTGTGGGAGACTTGCTCCGAGGAGAGCGTCCAGAGGTACCACGGACCACACGGCTGCTGTCGGGCAGGTGAGTCCTCTGGGCTGGAGGCAGCCCTGTTCTGCCATCCTTTCAAGGCTGGACTTGCCACTATGGAACTTGCTCTGTATGTTTTGTTTTTGTTTTTAAATCAAGGTGGAATACAGGCCTTTTGTAAACATTTCTCGCTCAAATCAGAGGCAGAGACCAGGTACAAGATATGTGGCTCAGTGACAGGGACCATCAGGTGCTTCTCCTCTTTTCAGATGCTCTGTGGGGGGCATGGGGGCAAGGGAACAGGAGATGGCTGGCTGGCCGGCCTGATAAGGGCTCGCAACACTGGACTTTGTGTCAGGAATTGGGCTTTTCTAGTAAATATGTTCTCAAGTCCTATCTCCATCTGAGGCTATGGTGCAAATCCTCCAATTATTTTTCTGAATTCCCTGTGGCCAATTAACATAGTCAGAAATTAATGTATACTTTTTTCCCCCCGAAGAGCTAGCAAACTGTGGCATTGGTTTTGCACTGAGATCAATTGTGTTAAAGTCTGTTAATGTTCATTTGCTTTCCGATTTTCTTATGTGATCTATGCAAGAGGAAAGGGATATTAGTTTTTACAACCCATATTAATGAACATGGTTTATGTGTCACCAAAGTTAAGAACTTATTGTTCAGACCACCACCTGAAATGGACCAAGGGGCATCCTAGGGTGTAGCTACCATTGGGCTGTCTGGCTTGGAAGGATGGTTAGGGTGTCATGGTAGGGCCAGAGGAATGCCTATGCGAGTGACATATGATTGGGAGGTGGCAGTGAGGCTGATGTCCGGGGAAGCATGTCGCACACAGTGAGGGAGCCATAGACCCAGCCCAGCTGGAAGCTGTGCGGCTTTCTCTTTCTGACTTCATTCTCTCACTTCCTTGGGATGTCTTAGCTTTGAGTATGAAGAACTAGACAGGTAGGTGGGTTGAGTGGTGGTAACTTGGGATTGAAATTCTTTAGCAGTTACGTATGTGATCATAGGCAAGTATCTCAATTTCTCTAAGCCCTAATGTTTTATTTGGTAAAATGTGGATGATGTAATAATATTGACCATGTATTCTTGGGAAATTATGAGAGATAATCCATTTAGAGCACTTGACACGGGCTTAACTTATAGCTTATAGCTCTTAGTAACCTCAGTGTGGACCTTTGGTATTTCAGGTTGTGTGGACCAGATCCCTGTCAAAATGTTCTGGGCGTGTAGTTACAAACCTTTGGTGACTTCCCCAGGGACTTCGCTCACTGGTTATGGAAAAGTGTGAGGATCAGGTTGTCCAGTTTTGCTCCTCACCGAGCGAGAAAGCTACAGAGAAACACTAGTCAAGGAAGGTATAAGGTGAAAACCTCTGTCTCTCAAGAGAAGGTCACAAATAATTCATCTTAATTTCAAATGAACATTAAATGATACTTATCATTGTAGAAATGTTTGTGATAATGCGTTAATTGAAAAGTTCATGACATAAAATTGCGCATGCATGGCAATGTACATATGTAACTATGTACAAGAGGAAATATACCAAGATGTTAAAACCTCTGTGTGTTGGGTGGCTTTGGCTTCTGGGTGATCATTTCCTTTTCTGTTTTCTAAATTTTATTTAATGGATGACTCTGCTAGGGCACTGGCAGGAAACAGATGGCACATGGAAACTGGACATTTTGAGGATATTTTATTAAAGGGACATTTTACAAAGATATGGGCAGAGGTCCAACAGAAACAAGTGAGGGTGCAGTTCTCAAGTGTGGTGAGAGTGGGTGTCATTACACCCTACATCGGAAGGAGCAAAGGGAAGGAGGTGTGACATGACTGGAGAGAGAGCTGTGTGGAGAGGCCACCTGACAGGAAATGTGGCCCATGGCCACCATCAAGGAGAAAGTTGGGGAGGAAAACCCTGACCTCACTCTCTACCATTCTCTGGGTCTGTTGCTGGTGCCTCCCATTGGCCAAACTCAACTGGAAGGCAGAGTTCAAGGGACCCCAATGCGGGGTTCATATAGACCAGCTTCACGGGCACTGAGCAGGGTGGATAAGGGTGGGGAGAGAGCTGTAGGGCAAACGGAAAAAGTCCCGTACAGTGAGGTTATGTCACTTTTATAATTGTGGGGAAAGTCATAAATAAGAAACCAAAAGCCCTTTCCTACCCTCAGTGCTTTCACACATGCATACACTTTCCTTTCTCCTCCCCGCTCAATGACTTTTGATTCTTCATAACCACGCGCTCTGGGCTCCCACAGTACCCAATGCTTCCCCTAGTGCAGCCATACTCTGTGTGGTTTCATCCACTGGCCTTGATTTACCTGATTCCCCACATCACTCTAAGAGTCTTGAGGACTAAAATGTGTATTATTATCACTTTGCAACCCCAGCACCTAACACGTGAAGGAATGAATGCTTGGAATTCTGATCTAAATATTTCTATGAAGCTTATAGATTTAAAGTAAGGCCTAGAGCTACCTAATGTGAACTGCAAGTCAGTTCCTGAGGAATGTAGGCTCTCTGCTTAGGGAAGTGAGGCCTTGGCCCTCTTTCCTAGGGGAGCATTTGTCTTGCAGCGCCTCAGCATGGTCCTTCCCGTCTCTCTGATTTCCTACATTAAATCATAATTCATATGTCGTCGGCCTCCTGATTTAGGACGACAAGTTGAGATTATGCTTCCTTCCTTTGTGACTCAAGGAGATTTCGAGCCTGTCACTGTACCTGACATTTTGACTCAGAGAATGTTTTGAGCCCTTGAAGGATTTTTACATTCCTTTGCACTCCGATAAAAGTAACACATACATGCACATACATCAAATAGCTCAGAACGAAAATATATTGGGAAGGATCTAACATGAAAGATAAAATGTCTCCATCTTTACCTATATACTCAGTCCCACTTTTAACCATTTCAGTTTTTCAGTCTTTTAACCACACTTAACCTCAACCGTAACCCTAACCCTAACCATAGTTATACTTCTGTGTCTTGATTTATCAAGTTTAACTAGAAGTTATTGAATCGCCCCTATGTGAGATGAGGGATTTAGCTTACTGACATTAATCCTTCTGCTGTCCTCATGACCCTTTCCATTTTTGTTACTTACATTTTAAATTTGGTTTTGCTATGATTATCTGCACAATTTGAAGGGATAGACTTATACGTATATTCCTTGATCCATCAGCCTTCCTTAGAATGCCTTGACTGTCCAAGTGTTTGGGATGAGGAACTTGGTGCCTTCGAGGTTCCCTTTGTCTTTTTTCTCCAACTCTAGCTTGCAACAAAATTTCATAACATTTGTCACATTTGAATTCTATTCTGTAACGGTAATGAATTCTGTTTTATCTATAGGATGATTGTTAAAATTAAAACCTAACATAAAACTTTTATGACACAATAATTTTGTAGCTACTAGTCTTTAAAACCAAGTACCGTATTTGGACCCATAGAGAAAGGGACAGACTCTGATATCATTAACCTATTGCTGCATGGAGAACGTTCTAAGTGTCAAGGTCAAGTGGACTCTTTTTTTTCCTATTCTTATATTGTGTCAGCTACTTAAGTCATTTAGTTGGCTTCATATGTAAAACATGACTTTCTGAAGAATGAATTGTTCTGATGGAATTTCTAATTACCATTTTTTTTTTTTTTACCTATCAAGAAACCAGTTTCTTAGTCATATTCTTTGGTATAGAGAATTTACCTTATTCTTGAGGGTTTTTCTGAGGGCACCCTGACTTCTAATTCTAGTTGAATCAATTGCTGGTTAAGCCAATAGAAATGCAGTCACCCTAGAATTTTTTTATTGCACTCTTGGGTTCGGTACACTGTGTCTTGGATTCCATGCATCCTCCATTTTTTTGGATTCTCTCCATAGTTTGGGAGCATACACTTAAATAATTATTTCTGTAAAGAGTCATTTAGTGTCTTAAAAATTTGCCCTCATACTCGATTATTGGTAAGTCTTGGAAAATAATTACACTTAGCCAATTTGATTCTTCAGCCAATTTTCCATGCAATGCAATCTATTTTCTGTACAGAAAAATTTCCAAATTAAGTATTTTGGGTATAAATTTCATAATGAAAATTTGAATCACCCCCAATTTTACCAATTATAGTATGTTCCATATTTATTTTTTATTAATTTAGTTAATTTTGCATGTGCAACCTCTATTTCCACAGCCCAATTTTCCTTTTATTAAAAATAGTCGATTCTTTCATCCATTTTTTTCAGTTGATAAGAAAATTTTCCTGCATGTGATTTTATTTTGTCAGATTTATTTGAGTTGACAATTTTTATAAAGTCCTCTTTTTCCTGGGTCAATGTTTGCCATTTTCAATGTTACCTTCAAGATGTGGTTCTTCAGTTATTTCATCATCTATAACAAACTTTAATATGTGCACTTTCAGGGGGTGTCAGTTTCATTTTGTGTTATTTCTATCAAATCTCTTTTCCTCAAAATCCCAGGCAAAATATTCTCGGCGTCAGAACAGCAGGGTCAGAGTGTCCAGTTTCTTTTTTAATAGTCTCATTATTATGGCAGCAGCCTTCCCCTGGATTCCTTGCTGTAAGTCAGCATAAGGTCCAGTTTTTGCATCCAAGGTCTTTCTCAGCTCATCCATTTTATAGGATCAACTAACATCCATGTGCGGTTGACTGCAAAAGACTTCATCCCCATCTTAAATGTCTTTCTTGAGCTCTAGAGCCAAATACCACAGAGCCTTATTATATGCCCACTTCATTTATACAAATTCGGCTATGTATGTTTATGAGAGACAGAGGGGTGGAATGGAAGGGAAGAGGAATGGAGAGGATGGGAGGAGAGACAGAGTAATTTAAGTAGTACGGCCAGTTGCATCGTCCAGGTACATCCATGAAGACCTCAACCCTGAATGAAGAGGACAGAATGCAGTGAATCTACAATTCCACATCTCATTTCAGTCGACATAGAGCTCACACGTTGTGAATATCGCATCACCCTTCGTGGGTTTAAAGACACACACCTTGCCTGCATTATGTCCCTTAGACACAATCCAACTACTTTGGGGATTAACTGGAGAAAGAGTGATGGGCTCTGGCACTAGGAGAAAAGCAGGCTGTGTTGAGTTTGTTGACCAATGAGTTGGGATGCCTCTTCAATATGATGCCATCCTGAGGGATTGTCAAGAGAAGTTTTGACAATGTTTTTGTTTGTGTTTTTTTCTTTCTTACGTGCTGTTTTCAGAGCCTAGTGTGTGTGAGTTGTGATTCCTCCATCTTTAAGTGCCCCCTGGTTCTCCCCACTTGCAGGTGCCACGAGCAGCTTCCACTCCATGTGTTTTAAGCAGAATTGATTCCCCCAAACCTTCCTCGTTTCCTTGTGCTCTCTATATGAGTGCGTGCCAGCAGTGCTGACCCAGCTGTCCAAGCCAGGAAATTTGGTTCCTTACTGTCCCTCAAATCCCTTGCTTCCAATTAATCACTTGTCAAGGCTATTTCTTAAACGACTGTCAAGTCCATCCACTGCATTAGGTCATCCTCAGTGGCTGTGATCTATTGCAATAGTTTTCAAGGTCATTCTCTGATTCTAGCCTCCCCATCTCTTTCATCCGCCATCCTAAGCCCTATTCCTTCTCACCGGTTAGAGGGATATTAACAAAAGAAGCAAGCCCGACAGTGTTACTCTGAATAATAATAATAACAACAACAATAACAACAACAGCAACCCACTCTTTAGCAGCTCCCCGTTATCCTCAGGGTGAAGTCCCTGGTCTTTACTAAGGATTATAGGACCCCACGTGCTCGCACAATGCTGACTGGAGCCTTGTCTGACCATTCCATGCCACAAAATCTTCTTTCCGGGGAAAGAGAGCTTGTTGATGGACACCATATTCTTTCTCACCCAGAGGCCCCTATACACGCTGTTTGCTCCTCCTGCAACATTCTAATGTCCCCTTTGTTCTTGTCTAAGTCCGATAGCCCCTTCAGGTCTCAACTAGGAGATTAAAGCATTGGTAGGCCATCCCTGGTTGCCCCAAATTAGTTAGCTGCCTAGCCTACGCACAGACATAGCACCCTCTACTTCTCCCTATAGCAGCATTTGTCTTACTCCATTATGATCTCCTGTCTTTCATCTGTCTTCCCCGTTACCCCAGGCAGGATAGCTGTAGGACCAGGAGGAGGGACTGGCTTATTCCCCATTAGTGCCTAGCACTGTGCCTAGAACACACTGAACCCGTGGTGAATCCTCAGTCTCTTGTTGGAGTCCCCGTCATAGCTCCCTGGACTGGTTTGGGGGACAATCCCAGACTGGCATTCAGTCAGTAAGAAAGGAGAGGATGGCTGACACGGGGAATAAAGGCATTCAACTTGCAGGTTGGTGCTTTTTCTTAGTCTAGTTTGAAGCCTGGGCTATAGAGAAAGTCCTTGTGGAAGAGGCTGCCAGGGATGGGGCTGGGAGAGCTGTGTCATTCCATGTTAGAGTGATGCTTTGACAAATCCTTTTTGTTTTCTTGGCATCTTGCTTCTGCGAAGTCTGGGTCTCAGAAGTAAGAGAGCTGGCATAGGATCATAGGTGTTCATACAAATATTCATTCCTGTGTTCGTGGGTCTTTCGTGTCTATCCCATCATACTTGAAGAACTTTGTTGGGCCAGCCGGGTGGGAGTGCAGTGCTCCTAACGCCGAGGTCGCCGGTTCCATCCTACATGGGCCAGTGAGCTGCGCCCTCTACAGCTAAGATTGTGAACAACAGCTCTCCCTAGAGCTGGGCTGCCATGAGCAGCCCGAGGTTGGCGTGGGCTGCTGTGAGCCGCAGTGGGCTGCTGAGTGCTGCCATGGGCTACCGTGTGCCACCGTGAACGGCTGGTGGCCAGCGTGAGTGGCCGGCAGCTGGTGAGAGCTGCCGTGAGCTGCTGTGAGCGGCAGACCAATGACAGGCAACCGACTGCCTCAGCCAGGGGAGCGCAAGGCTCATAATACCAGCATGGGCCAGGGAGCTGTGCCCTACACAACTAGACTGAGAAACAATGGCTTGAACCGGAGTGGGGGGTTGAGAAGTAGAAGAATGCGGGGGGGGGGGGGGGGGAAGAAGAACTTTGCTGACCAAATGTGAGAAAAGACCCATGCACTTAGTTTTGATTTTGCAACCCATAGATACGGGCCACTCGATTCCCTGCTCCTTCCTTTTCTGTTCACACTGTGGTCACTTATCTACCATGTGCAGGCCTCACTTCAGTAGTTCATCTGGTTCCATTGTCTTGCTCCATGCTTGGGTCTTAATTTTAGAGACTGGGCTTCTGCCTCTTGTTCCTGATTTCAACTTCCCACCTATCCCCAGATCCTCCAGAACGGACGCCCTGCTTTAGTCTTGACTGTGCCCAAAGTTCCTAATACATTCACAGTGGTGGCCATTTCTGACCTGTCCCATAACCAGTACGCTCCCAAGGGCCCTCACCTCAGTCTGAACTCTTGTGGAGCCCCATGACATCGTCCTTGGAGAGTGGAATCCCATGTCAGGCTGTGTGATTTCTACCTCCCGGAACTCTCTGAGGATCTGTTCCTTATCTCTGTCCCGAGGGTGAAGATGGATGACTGGTACTACCCAGTGATCTTCCCAGATTCGCGGAATTTCCGCCCCTTCACTTCTGACTCTCTGGCTGCAATTGAGAAGCGGATTGCCATCGAAAAGGAGAAGAAGAAGCTCAAAGACGGGACAGCAGCAGAACCCCAACTTCGACCTCAGCTTGACCTAAAGGCCTCCAGGAAGTTACCCAAGCTCTATGGTGATATTCCCCGGGAGCTGGTAGCGAAGCCCCTGGAAGACTTGGACCCATTCTACAGAAATCATAAGGTAGTCCCATAGGGTGACTGGGGTGTTCTAACCATGCAGTTATAACTGGTGTTATAAGGCTCTCCAAAAACCCATCTTGGGGTTTGCAGAGGGCAGGCTGTACTATTCCTTTGTATTCCTGAGAACCCCTTTCTGTCCTCATTTTCTCTCTATAATGCATGTCATGAAGAAAGACGTGACGAGTAGGAGCAGCAGAAAGGTTAAAAGGAGAACACAGAGAACATAAAATGGTGTCAGGAAATAGGACTGTACTAGCAGTCAGAAATATTGGATGTAGGCCATTTCAAATGATTGGCTTTATGACTTAGGGTAAATCACTTCACTAATCCTCGTTTTTCTAATCTGTAAAATGGGAGGAATGCCTGGTTTCCCTACCTTACAACATAGACATGCTATGGAAGTACTTTATAAACTGTAAAGCATTGTACTGATATGAAGGAGTAATACTGCTCTCCAGAAACATCCAGTTCAGCAACAAGAGTTTACCTTGAAACAGAGTTTACCTCTAAAAAGCCTCAGGAAGTAGGCTTTTTAGGCTATTTTAGACTTACGACAGTCAAAGCCAACACTTGACACATAATCAGAGCTCAATAAACAAAGTCTAAGAATATGGTAATCAAGTGGGCACATGCAAATTATATGTAAATCCCATGCCAATATTGTGATAGGTTTGTTGTTTCATCTACCTAAATATAGCTCTTGCAGGGAAATTCCAATAACAGTTCCTTAAAGGAGCCTCTGAGTGAGGCAATATGAGCTCTGGGTTCCCCTGATGGCTGTTTGAAAGCCTGGGGCAGTGAGGACAGTTATCCCCTTTCAGGAAAGGCTAAGAAGACCTTGCCACCATCATCTTACTGTGTGATCCAGCAGAGAATGGAAAACCCACCTCACCAGACTGAGATCAGGGAGGAAGGAGGCTGGGGGGTCTGGGAAAGGTCCTAGAAAACATGGGAGGATGAGAGCATCTTTTGCTGGCAACCATGAGAAATTGAGCTCTCCAAAGAAAGACTACCTGGTTTGTATGTCTTTGAATTGACTTAGGGTTACCAGGCAAAGTGGGGACCATGTGTATAGAGGAAAATAGGGTATGAGTGGGAAGGATAAGAAAGGAGAAGAGAGAAGAAGGTGCAAAAATACTCTGGTATTTCTCCTTCTCCTATGCCCCAGAATTCCAGGGGCTTCTTGGAGGCAGAGTTGTTGAATGTGAGCTACCTGCTGAAGGCCTCCTCAAGGCTGGATAGGAGACCCAGCAGGTAGCAGCTTGGTGTGTTGTGGACAGTCCTGGGAGGATGGGCTCTGTTCCAGCCTGGGTGGATGTTCTAGAACCATCTCTTCTCAGCCTGGGTTGTCCCTTCAAATCAGAAGACATGATACTTGTTTAGAACTCTGCACACCCATGATCAGTGCTCTCAACAGTCATGTGAGGTATGTATGGTAACCGTTAACACTCCACCTTGCAGACGAGGAAACCGTAGACTAGATAAGGAAGTAGTTTATGCCAGGTCAAACAACTAGTCAGGGATGGAGCTGGGACTCAAACCCAAAGGCTCTTTCTATAGTCGCAGGACACTTCTTCTCTTTAGAAACTTCCATTTTGAAGAGCTGCAGAGAAAAGGGTGGAGATGTGTCAGCAAGCAGACAGAAAGAGCTGGTACCTATCATTTTAATCATTAAAACCCTGGCAAGTGTAGTTAAATACACCATTAGTTGAAATATTTAAAGCAGTCAGAGGAGGCATTAATAAAATATCAAAATCAAAGGGCATAGAAACAGAGCCACGTCATGCCACCTATTAATTTGGAGTGACCCACCTCAAGGAGAGTTTTGCTCTGTGCCCTAATATTGTCTTTCTATCCAAAGGAAGGGCACAGAATTCCCAGAGTGGAGCTTGGGCTCCCGAACTCATAGCTTTTAAAGAACCCTGTGGCTCGTTTAATTTTGTTATGGAAGCAATGGAAAATACCCCATCCACGGGTTTCCCTGCAGCCAGATGGTCAGCAGACAGGTAAGTTCCAGCACCGCAGGGAAGGAAGGTTGATGGTTGGCAGTGGCTGAAGTTCTGGTACTTCAGCCAAGGCGGCACCTGCACTGCTGTCTTGGGCCTTGGTGACAAGGCCTGTCTTTCCTGTCTGAGAACCTTCTGGATTACGTGTCAAATAGTACTTTTTGCAAATCTGAAAGGAACAGTTGCATAGGGAGACAGGAATGACCCTCGTTCTGTGAAGGCTTTTGTAACTAACAGCCTTAAGGACACATAAAGGGACAGCTAGAGTACAGTTACATGGAAAGAAGGAGGTCTGGAGGCTGATGTTAGAAGCCTGTGAATGAAGGTTGTTGTCCAGGCCTGCTTCCTTCCCAGAGTCCAGGAAGACGTGCTAAGAGGAAATGGGCACTCGTTCAGTGTTCCTCAATGGAGCACAGCTGGGTACTATGGAGGGGACAGTGCACCATTTGGCAGTTTGTTCCAGTGGAGGCTGCAGTCATTGTGACAGACAACGAAAAGCACCCGCAGGCCTTTCCAGATGCTTCTGTAGGCCCTCCCCTGCCAGTTGAAAACCACAGGCAGATTTGTCCCTATGTCCAGGGGGGAATGGAAGAGCAAGTCTGGGAACCTTGATGACTTTTTAATTGAAGATCCTCAGGGTTAGAATTGATTGACAGGCTATCTCATGTAGAACTGCTCAAGCATAACATTATGGACTCTCTCTGTCCCTGACTATTCAAAGATTCATTACAAATTTTAAGTAGTAATCACAACAGTTTAAAATAATCTGCTGAGTATGAACGTTCAGTTCTACTTCCATCTCTCCAAGTTCTCTTCTATAATAGTTCTTGTCTCCGTAGATACATACCACGGCATACAATACAAAGAGCTTTGCTTTACTGTTATTATTATTTCAGTTATTATTCTTCATCCCTGTTTTCTTTATTTTCAGGACCCATGTGTTCCATCTCTGGGGCTTCGAGAATATTCCACTGGGTGAACAGTCCACATCCCAGCACTTATCTTGGGCCTCTGAGTGAGACCCAGGCTTCCAGAGTCACAGTATTGGCTGGTCAGAAAGTACCTCGGGCTTCAGAGGGAAAACTCTCCAATCAGAAGCTGTAGTTATCGTAATAAGCCAAGCTGTACCTCAATCCGTGGTTCCACTGAATTTTCTCTAAATGCACTCATGATAAATATTGTTTTGTCACTGCATGTAATTCCTGTTGTGTTTGGTCTTTTGCAGACATTTATGGTGTTGAACAAAAAGAGAACAATCTACCGCTTCAGTGCCAAGCGTGCTTTGTTCATTTTGGGGCCTTTCAATTCAATCCGAAGTTTAGCCATTAGGATCTCCGTCCATTCATATCCTTTTGTTGCATCTTTTACTAAGTCCAGATCGTGTGAAGAGTTTACGAGCTGAGCCTCAGGGTGTTCACATATCTATTGAGTGGAAACGGCTCATTCTTTCAACAAATACTGGCTGAGTGCCTCCTGCTCCATGGCAGGGTCGTGCTAGTGCAGGATGTGAACACGGCCTGAGCCCTGCTCTGGGAGCCTGTGGCCTCAGAATGAGCCGGGTCAAAGGGGGGTGACTTCCTTAGTGAGATGGGCAGTTTGGAAATGGTAGTATGGAGAGGCACCGCTGTACTTTGGGGCCATCAGGGATGGCTTCCTGGAGAAAGGAACAACTCAGTGGAGACTGCAACAAAGGTTGTGAACTGTCAACCTGTGTACTGTATTTAGCCGATAAATGCATTGTGTTCGTGTGTTTAAAACTCTTTGGAAACACTCGCTAATGTTGAAAGTCCAGGTTTCCAGCTTCTTCTGAAAAATGGAACCTGTCAAGGCTTGGCCCGCGCTCCTACCTGGCAAATCAGTGTAGTGAGAAACCACTCCCTCTTAGAGGACCAGTGCAGGCTCTGTCTTGCCACATCTCCACGCGTCCCTGAGACCCAACATCAGCCTCCTTCTCCCAGTTATGTGGCTTGCCAGGCTCTTAGGACTTGGAGTTTGCAACCTCAGGCTTAACAGAGGAAGACAGGAATCATTGAGCACTTCTGATACGTGCAGTGGGGGTGCGGTGGGGGGTGGTGACACACTAGGCAGTTTTAGACTGGGGGGGATGAAAAAGACATTTGGTAGACATAATGGAATATGGAGGAGAAGGGGAGGGAATAACTAGTTAGGTTGTATTCCCTAGAAGCAGAGACTGAGATGGGGATTTTCATTTAAGTGATTGAGTAGAGAAGTGCTCTCCGTAGAAGGAAGAAGGGAAACAGGATGGAGCCAAAGGAGGAGGCAAGCAAGGACAGGGTCTGAGTCAGCCTGAGCCTACAGGGAGCTGCCCACCTGGAAGCAAGGGACCCACTGTTTGTAAGTGTCAGTCAGTAAAACATGGAAGGGAGCTGTAACCCTCTAGGAGAGGCGTCTGCCATTCAGCCGAGGACAGTTCTTCAGGGAAGGGGACCGCTGTGAGCTGTTCTCAGCCAACACTGAGACGGGTGCACCTGCAGAGAAGGGGACCTGGAGGCCCCCCGCAGCCCTTTTGCTCCAGTCAGTAATGACACGTGCCCTCCTGCAGTGTACCTGCCTTAACGGATGCCGATCACATTGTTTACCATGTTCATCATTTGCACTGTCGTCATCAACTGTGTGTTCATGGCCTCAACTCATGGGAAGGGGTCCCTCGGTTTATACATCGACAATGCTGAGTAAGTGTGTGTCCCAAGGTTTTAAACAAATACACCTGGAAGAACGATAACTAATCAGAGTTTAGAAATACAGAGAAAGAAAAAGTCACCTGTCATCCCAGTTCCCCAACACAAATGCTGGCAGAGTCAACTTTGTTTTTGTGTATATGTACGTATTTTACAATTGTCTTTAAAGGCCTTTTAAAATTATATTGGTAATTAACAGCACACAGACAAATTGTATGTCTAGCTCTGAAGTGACTTTCTTTCTGCTTACATAGGCTTTATAGGAATTGTTTATTGGCTGGATGATATTTTATCAGGTGAATAAACCATAATTTATTTAACTATTCTAGTGATTTTACTACTGTAAATCGCATTGCCACAAGCATCTTTTTGTATCAAGCTACTTTTTCAAAATGATTACTTGCTTAGGATAGAGTCTTAGAAATGGGTTTATTAAGTCAAAAAGTACATTTGAATGCTTTTAAAAATATATATATATTGACAAGCTGTTTTCCAAAGAGTTTGTAGCAATTTACTCTGCCATCAGCAGTATATTCTGATAACCAGTCGTACTAAGTTCTTGCCAGTATTGCATTTTTTTCTTCTTTAATTTATGGAATTAAAGATATTTGCATTTCCTTAATTTCCAGATGGGTTGAGCTTTTTTTCTATCTTTATTTGTGAGTTGTGCATTTCCATTTTTGCCTATGCTTCATTTTTGTTTTCTTCCTGGTCAGTTTGAGTGAGTTCTTTGGACAACTAAAATATTAACTTTTTGTAATTTTTAATTGGTTATTCAGAGATACAAGTTAATTTAGAATGATCTATATTTTGATAAATAGTCTCTTATGTGTTGTCCTAGTTTTAGTCTTTCAGGAATATATTCAATGATACATTGAATTTATCTCATGTTATTTAATGTGAGACCATTTCCTTCTATTACACATTTAGCTATGTGATGGAGACCACCACAATCAACATACGGAACATTCCAACCACCCCCAAAAGTTTCCTCATGCCTCTTTGCAGTCAATCCCCTGCCTACCACTCCCCACCCCACGCAAATACTGATCTGCTTTTGATCGCTCTAGTGTTGCCTTTCCTAGAATTTTGCATAAATGGAATAATATGGCACGTATGATAACATACTTTGCTGTCTGGCTTCTTCCACTTACTGTAATGCTTTGAGATGCTTCATCCTATTGTATGAAGCACTAGCTTTCCCCCTCTTTTTTTGCTGAGTTGTGTTAATTGGTTTTCTCATTCTGTTGGTGGACATTTGCGTTGTTTCCAGGTTGTTGTTGGTTTTTTTGTTTTTGTTTTTGGCTATTATAATTAAAGTTGTCATGAACATTTCTGTATGAAAGCCTTTTTTTAAGGAGATTTTGCATTTTCCTTCGATAAATACCTAGTAGTGGAATTGCTGGGTCATATGATAAGTATATGAGTAACTTTGTAAGAAGCTGCCAGACTTTTCCAAACTGGCTGCACTGTTGTACATTCCTGCCAGTAGTGTGTGGAAGTTTTGATTTGCTCCATATTAATTTGCTCCTTCAATTTACTTTAGTTCGATTTCAATTTGCTCCTCTATTTCTAGCTTCTTAAGGTAGAAACTTAAATAGTTGGTTTTAGATCTTTCTTCTTTTCTTGTACAATTGTATAAAGTTATAAATTTCCATCCAAGCATTGCTTTAGCTTCATGCCACAGATTTTGATACATTGGATTTTTATTACCTTTCAGTTCAAAATATGCCCTATTGTTTCTTGCGAATTCTCCTTTGTCCCATGTGTTTAGAAGTGTGTTTTTTAACTGCCAAATATTTCATGTTTTTCTAGTTGTCTTATTGTTATTGATTTCCAATTTAATTCTGTGTGGTCAGAGAATTTGCTCTGTAAGATTTCATTCTTCTGAAATCAAGAGAAAATTGTTTTATGGTCTACCTTGAGGAATGTCTCACGTGCACTCGAAAAGAATTCTGCAGTTGTTTGGTTTGATATTCTGTAAATAGTTGGTTAGTTAGGGTGGTTGGTAGTGTCATTTACATCTTTCATACCTTTACTTCTCCTATTAATACTTCTATGAATTAGTGAAGAGTGGCTTGAAATCTCCTTCTATGATTGTGGATTTGTCCATTCTCCCTGTCTTTTCACCAAATTTTGCTTTATGTATTTTGAAGCACTAGTATTAGGTACATGAACATTTATGATTATTACATTTTCCTGATGTATGCATTCTTTCATCTTTATGAAATGTCCTTTTTCTCTTTGTTTTGTACTCCTTTTAATATTTGTTTTGTCTGATATTAACATAGTTACTTCAGCTTGCTTTTGATCATTGTTTGCATTGTGTATCTTTTCCATCCTTTTACTCGCAACCTTTTCGTGTTTTTGAATTTTTACTGTAGCTCTTGTAAAAAGCATATAGTTGGTTTTTGTTTTTTATGTGGTCTAGCAATCCAATCTTTGCCTTTTGTTGGAAGGTTTAGTTCACTTGCATTTAATGTGATTTTGGATATGCTTGAATTTAGGTTTGCTGTTTTTCTCTTGGTTTTGTATTGATCTCATCTTTTTTTTTTTTGTCTCCTTTGGCTCTTGTGTTTCTTGGTCCTCCTTTCCTGTCTTCGTTTGTGTTAATCAGGTATGTTTAGTATTTCATTGGAATCCTCTACTGCCTTTTTAGCTTTACTTCTTTGCATGATTTTTTAGTGGTTGTGCCTCTCTGTTGCTGGGTGGGCCCTGGAATCTGGTTAAGGCCAGCCAGCTCAGGGGCTATGCCTTGGAGTAGGGAGGCATGGACACGCCTGGGAATGGAAACCATCCTGGCAGTGGCACTGGGGAAAACGTCTCCCCTTTGGAGAGTTGGCTGTTCCATGTGAGGAACTGAATTAGAGCACAGAGGCTGCTGCTCATTGTGTACAGCAGCCTCCCTGGAAGCCTTTGTGGTCAAAAGAGTGGGACCCGTGGAGGAGACAGTTCCAGGAGGTGGCATTGCCCCCATAGCAGTGGTTTGCCCTGCCCAGCACTTCTGGTAAGATGTAATGAGTCCTCTCTTCCCATTAACTGGAAGCAGTGGTCCAACTGGAAGCTAATTTGCTCAAGGCCATTTTCACTACTAAAAGACCCATAAGGCAGAGATATGAAAACACCCTTGTCTAGGCTTTATGGAATCAGAGAGGCTGGAGGCAGAGGTGGGAAGTGGGGGAAGCTGCTGCTGTCCCCTGGCGGCATTTAGACCCTGTAGTGGGTGCATGAAAGTGGGGCTGGGAGGAGGCTGTTGAAAATATCCTCATAAAAGGACACATGCAACTGAGTGGGGGGAGAGTGTCTTCAGTTTCTTCAGTGTTCTTCAGTTAGAAAACATTTAAATGGGGAAATTGTATCCAACTTAATAACTCTCAGAGAATGAATGCAACAGTTCCCTAGGACCAAGTAATGGTGTCTGTCAACCTCCTTGGATGTTACCACGGCTCTGCTGCATCCCCGAACTGTGCTTGAGCTGACAGTGACACGCTCCAGAGGGCTTCTTTTGCCTGATGGGCTGGGGTCACCCCACCGGGGAGCTCCAAAGCCCTGCTGCCTACTGGTGGGCATGGCTCTACTCCATATCAAGTGTCATCTTGGTCTGCCTGTCCCACCATCGGCCAGGCTTCTGCTGAAAAGAGAATGGTGGAGGTGGGAGGTGGGAGGCTAGATGATCAGACTGAGATGGCAGTCAGGGGCTGCTGTCTCTTTGGCTTGAGCTCTAAAGGAAGACTGGTAAAATCTCACAAATCTGTAATTGCAGCCTTTCCCCCAAATACCAGCAACGTGATAAATTTTGCCTGAGTTTAAAAAGTGGCATTTCAGAGCAGACATTAACTAATCTGCTGAGTTCATCTGTCACCTAAAAGGTGGTCAGGTTAGAAAAAGGCTGAACTAGAGAGAAGCTCTTGCCTGGGCAGCGTCATGGCCCTTTCTTCTCTTAGACGTGGCTGCTTTGGGATTTTTCAAGTTCTCAAGACCTTAGTTCTTTAACTTTGAGGGCTAACAATGGCTGGATATTCTATCAGAAAAGGTCCGCCTTTTTTACTCTGAACTAACAGATTGTTTGACTTGATTGTTTTGGTCCCCAAAGTGGAACGTGTGCGTGCGTGCATGGGCACACGTGCAGATCTAGAATTTCTGACAATTTGGGATTATAACAAGAGAGATAGGGTATGGTGTTTTGTTTTGTTTGGAGGAGGAGGAAGGGGAAGAAGGGAAATAAAGGATAGACATGATGAAGGACTCAGGGAAGAAAATGGAATTTTTTTTTTTTAATTGTGGTAAAATGTACATTATATAAAATTTATCATCTTAACCATTTTTAAGGGTACAGTGCAGTGGCATTCAGTACATTCACATTGTTGTGAAACCATTACCACCATTCACATGCAGAACGCTTTTCATCTTGTAAAACTGAAACTCTGTACCTGTTATACAGTAACATCCTGCCCTCCCCTTCATTCCCCGGCAACCACCATTCCACTTTCTATCTCCATGTAATTTGACTACTCTGTGTGCTTCATATAAGTGGAATCATACAGCATTCGTCTTTTTGTAACTGATTTATTTCCCTTAGCATAATGACTTCCATGTTCATTTATGTTGTAGTATGTGACAGGGTTTCCTTCCTTTTTAAGGCTGAATAATATTCCATTGTGTGTACCACATTTTATTGATCTATTCATCCATCAATGAACATTTGGGTTGCTCCCACCTTTTGGCTATTGTGAATAGCACTGCTATAAACCTGTGTATGCAATTAGCTCTTTGAGACCTTGCTTTTGATTTTTCTGTGTATATACCTAGAAGGGGGATTCCTGGATCATATGGTAATTCTATTTTTAATTTTTTGAAGCATTTCCATACTGTTTTCCATGGTGGTTGTACCAATTTACAATCACACCAGTGGTGCACAAGGGTTCCAATTTCTCCATATCCTCGCCAATACTTGCTATTTTTTTGCTTTTTTGATAGTAGCCATCCCAATGAATGTAAGGGGATAGCTCTCTGTGACTTTGATTTGCATTTCCCTGATGATTAGTGATATTGAATATCTTTTCATATACTTGTTGTACATTTGTACATCATCTTTGGAGAAATGTCTATTCAAGTAGTTTGACCACTTTTAAATTGGATTATTTGATTTTTTGTTTTGAGTCATAGGAGTTCTTTAATATAATCTGGATATTAACCTCTCGTCAGGTATATGATTTGAAAATATTTTTTTCTAGGAGTTTTATAGTTTCTGGTCTTACATTTAGCTCTTTAATCCATTTTGAGTTAATTTTTTTACATGATATGAGGTAAGGGTCTAATTTCATCCTTTTGCATGTGGATATTGAGCTTTTCTAACACGATTTGTTGAAAAGACTGTCCTTTTTCTATTGAGTCTTGGCATCCTTGTTGAAAATCATTTGACTGTATGTGAGGGCTTATTTCTGGGCTTTCTGTTCTATTCTAGTATAGAATAGAACTATATGTTTGTTTTTATGCCAGTACTAAATTGTTTTGATTGCATTAGCTTTGTGATAAGTTTTAATATAAGAAAGTGTGAGACCTCCAACGGTGTTCTTTTTCAAGGTTGTTTTGGCTGTTTGTGGTCTCTTGAAATTCCATATGAATTTCAGATTGGATTTTTTTTGTTTCCGCAAAAAAGTGTCACTGAGATTTTGATAGAGATTGTTTTGAATCCGTAGATCACTTTGAGTAGTATGAACATCTTAGCAATATTGTTTTCCAATCTGTGAACATGAGATGTAGAAAGATCCAGTTTTTAGCCTTGTCATTTACTCTCTGTGTTCCTTTGCTGTCATCCCCTTCTGTACATCAGAGTAACAATTCTAGAAAAGCAGTGACAAACTACAATCCCCAGTCCTAGGGATCCACGTGGGCTGAAACTTCCGTCACAAATATGGCTGTGAAAGCCAGCCACTGAAAAGCAGTTTTACAACTTTATCCATGGCTCTGTTTTCAGAATTTGTTAGAGGAGCTTGCCTTTCTGAACTCTGGTTTACTGAAGACCAGAATGTTCGATGTTACATCATAATGGGTAAGACCATATCAAGGCCAGATAAGACAGGTGGGTTCTCTGCTTTTCATATAATTTATCACGTTCCTTCTTGTTCTAAATGATTTGCTTTGTAGGTATGTCTTCACTGGGATTTATATTTTTGAAGCTCTGATAAAAATATTGGCAAGAGGTTTTATTCTGGATGAGTTTTCTTTTCTTCGAGATCCATGGAACTGGCTGGACTCCGTTGTCATTGCAACAGCGTAAGAATATTAAAGGTTTTTGTTAAAGAGACTTGGGGTGGGAAAGAAGCCCCTTGTCTTACATCAGGGCTCTGAATCCACTGGAGTGGCTGAGTGTGGCCTGATAATGCCTAGAACTCTGAGTACAGTTTTGGTTGGCCCTGAACAGCACCGTACAGCTAATTGACCAGAGGCTTCTATGCACAAATTCATTTTTCATTCTCTCATGCTCTCATTCTTTCAGCATTCACTCACTAAACACTGGTTTATTTTGGGCCAGGTTCTGTGCAAGATACAGGGGTTGTGATTATGAAAAAACAAAACAAAACAAAAACAAACAAACAGACATCATTCTCACCCTCTTTAAGGTCACAGTCCAGACAAAAACAGAACCAATTAATGACTATTACAGTCCAGTAGGGTGCATGCTAGGGTAGGAGCATGTATCGGACTGTCAGAGCACATAAGAGGAACCAAGGAGACTAAAGAATCTTTAGCTACTACAAGGTTACAAAGAATTTCTCTCATGTGGTCTTCAGAAGTTTGATTGTTTGGGCTCCTATGTTTAAATCTGTGGGACATTTTGAGTTCCTTATTGTGTACAGTGTATATAACATGAGGTGAGAATTGAAGTTCTTCCTAAAGGAAAGGACATCGATTTGGTATCCGCATAATGAGACGGAGTCAGCAAAACAAAAAGCAAAAAGAACAATTGTCAGCACAGTAATAAGAAACCTAACATTACTTAATGTGTGCCAGCCATTATTTTAAGCACGTGCATATATTTTCCTATGTAATATCCATAACCCTTTGAGGTAGATAGCATCTGCTATTAATTTCACAGCTGTACATTTGAAGTTCAACTGTTGGGTGCTGTTGGTTATTGAAAGGCGGTGTAGTGCAGTGCTGAAGAGGGTGGGCCCTGGCATCAGACTGCCTGGGTCCCTTCTGGGTTTGGCCCCATAGTGAGACCTTCGGGAAGGTCACTGAGGCCTGGAACGTGGTAGCCAGGCAATAAATGTTTCAATTGATTTATATTATTGGAGGTAGCCCCAACTACATGGATTATTTCAAGGAATCCTCACCTTTGTCTAAATATAAAGATTAGTTGAGAACAGCCTCCTGTGCAATCTATGGTCCATAGCAATAGCGAATGATATTCTGAGACCTTGAGAGGAAGGTGGGCCTGGGGAGGTGAGGCCCTCGATTTCACCTGGGGGGGCCCAGGGCCCAGGCTGTGCTTACTTATGCCTTTATGGACGTGTGCAGTGCAGCTGCAGGATTGAGCAAGCCCAGGCTTCCCTGTGCCTTGTTTTGTAGGTTTGTCTACTATTTACCAAATGTCAGAGGCAACAGCATCAGTCTGTCCTCCCTACGTACTTTTCGAGTGTTCAGAGCTTTGAAAGCCATTTCAGTCATTTCAGGTAAGTCACTCTAACTTTCAACGTTGGCTCTTAGTGGGAGAGAATGTTCTTTTATATTTAAAATGTCTCTACGTGTCATGTAAACCAAAAACAAAAAATACAAACTGCTTTTACTTTTCATTTGATCGTTCAACAAATATGTATTGTCCAGGCTCCGTGCTAGCTGCTTGGGATATATCAGTGAGCAAACAGACAAACAGCCCTGCCCTCATGGACTTTACATTCTAGATGGGGGTGCGGGTAATAGTTATCATAAGTAAGTAAATTATCTATCATGTTAGAAAGTGATATGTGCCATGGAAAAATAAACAACATGAAGGCTACTGGAAGTCACAGGGATTAAGGAAACAAGTCGCAATTTTCAATAACGTGGTCAGGATGGGTATCATTAAGAAGGTAAGATATGAGCAGATTTGAAGGCGCTGATAGTTTCACAAGCAAATATATGGTAAAGAGTGTGCTGAGAATAGGAAACAGTCACTCTAAAGACTGAGGAATACAAAGGATACAGATGAGGCTGGAGCAGACCGAGTGAGGAGCCAGGTGGTGGAGGTGGGACCACATGGGTGAAAGTGAGGCTTGTAAGCTGGGAGGGCTTGGGCTTTGCTCTTAGAGAAATGAGAGCCATGTAAGGTCTTACGGAAGAGGAGTTACATGATCTGACTTAGGTTTTGAAGGGATTACTCTGGCGGTTATGTGGGGACTAGAATGTGGGGGAGCAAAGGTAGAAGCAGGAAGCCCAGACAGGAGGTATGGTGGGCACCATGGAAATATGCCGCTCAGATCTCCTGCTGCTGGGAACATAATTGACTAACGGTCCCAGCTGCCACCTCTCTGGATTCCCCACTGCATTCATGTTCATGCCAAGATCATACTTTCTCTACATGTTGGGGACACTGTTCCTGAAGGCTATGAGACTCCTCTATTGGGAGACTTTGACTCAGGGGCTCCCCAGCAACCTAGTTGAGACTGTCACAGCAGCACTCCAGTCTGAGGCTCTTCCTGTCCAATCCTGTTTCCTTCCTGCTCTGCTTCTCCAGGTGTCAGCCCTGTGTCACAGTCTGAAGCTCTCTGCCAGCTCTACTCCTTCCCCCTTATTCTTCACAGGCATTCCACTCAACAGATCTCTTGCACATATTGTCCCAGAGTATCTGCTTCTCAGCCTAAACTGACACAAGAGGCCACTGCTGTAATCCAAGCAAGAGATGGTGGTACTCTCAGATCAGATGGTGCCAGAGGCGTTGGTGGACAGTGGTCAGATTCTGTATAAATTTGAAGGTAGAAACAGTAGGATTTCCTGATAGGTCGATTATATGCTGGTGTGAGCTAAAGCAGAGAGTCAAGGATGAGTCGAGGTTTTTGGCCTGAATGACTGGAAAGACGGAGTTGTCGTTGGCTGAGACAGGCAAGGTTGTGAGAAGAACAGGTCTTGGAGGTCAGATTAGGAGTCAGCATTGGACGCGTCCTATGTGAGATGGCTGTGAGACATCCAAGTGAAAGTTTCAAGCGGGCAATTGTATATGAGTCTGGAGTTCTGGGCAGCAATCTGGGCTGGAGATGTAATTTTGGAAATTATGAACCTAGACATATTTAGAGCCATAATATCTGATAAGATCACCAAAGAGTGAGCGTAGATGGAGAATGGAAGAGCGCAAAGGTCTGAGTCCTGGGACACTACAACCTTAAAAAGTAGGGGAGAAGGGGAGAAACTAGGCAAGGAGGTGAGCAGGAGCCACCCGTTAAATAGGAGGGAAGACAAAAGTGATCTCCTGAAGCCCGGTAAGGAAGGTGCTCTGTGAATCAAGATGAAGTCAAGGTTGGGTTGTGAATATGGATTCCAGTTTGTAAAAAAAAGCGAGGTTATTATGGCACACTCTTCTCCTTTTCTTCCCCTTTCCTCTCTTTCCTTTCCAAAAAACATCTTTATTAAAAAGTCTCTCTGATGTCCTTTCCCTCTTCCCTTCCCTTTTAGTCTCTTCTATCAACGGCTTAGCTCCAATACCAAAAGTACAGGCAATTTGGCTCTTTTCAAACAGGGCAGTGGGTTATTTTGAAACTCCAGAATAACAACTGCATTGTGATAAAAAAAAAAACAAAAAACTGGCAGTCAGCGGACACTTATGTAGAATTTGTCCCTCCTCCTCCTCCTCTTCCTTTTTTACAAGGTGGACCTTGGTTTCCCAGTGCATTTAGGGGCTTTCTGCATGAACTGAGTACCTTGTATTTTCATGCATGTAAAATGTACATTCAGGCCGCCACTTAGTAGCTTTCCTATCCCCTTCTTTATCTCCAAGTAGATAAACATAGTCTCCCTTTTGACTCATGAACACGTGAGATCCCTGGATGCCTTGTGGAAGTAAGGGTGTGAGGTACAATCTTTTAGGAACTATGTAAACCTTGTTTAGGAATCACAACCATCTTCCCTCATTCAAATCTCTTTGGAGAAGACTCAGCCTCTTATAGATTAAACTCGGGCTTGGACGAGATTGTAGTAATTTCTTGTTTGGTTGCAATTGGGGACATAGTAAAGGGGGACATAGCTTGGCCTCAAGGCTCCTCCCCATGTGACACCACACTTTGTGGGAAGGTCATCCCCTGAGGGCTCCTGCTGCCTTGTATTCTCAAGTCTACTCATCACAGTTTACACCAATCAATGGCAACTGTGCCTCTTAGTGTCATCCCACACATTGCAGTTCACATCTGGTTGTTTATCTCTCCAGCTGTGTTGAGAGCCCAGCCCATGACTCAGTGTTGTGCTGGGGCATCCCCAGCAGACGGTGCATATCTTTTCCCAACTCTGCATCCAGCAACGTCATGTTGGTAGCTTGAAACCAACTGGGGGATATGAGTGTATGGAGGGAGAAGAGGAATCTACACTGCAGAATTCAGCAAACAAGGGAATCTGTAAATGCTACAGATGAAGACTTTCCTGCACCCTCACCAACCCCTCCCCCACAGACAGCTGATTTTAAATATTTGCCAGCATACCACAAAATTATGTTCTTCTTATTTTGTAACTTTGGTAGCCTGCCATGGACACAGTAGGTACTTAGTAAATATTTCTTGAATGAATGAAAAAAAATCCCTGTTGTTACTCGTGGACATCCTCATTATTTGAATCCAGACAAAGCTCCTCCTTCCAGCTTCCTGTCCTCCAATTTAGCTATATTTCATGACACTTCATGTACCTTGTAGAAGGTAGTGACTACTGAATGTGAAATGTAGGTCTGACTCCTCTTCTGGGGTGGCCTCCCTCTGGCTTTAGTGACACACGTGACCCCCAGCTGTGGAGGTGCCTGCACGGCTGTCATCAAATTACTCATGAAGACTTCTGCTCAGAGTCTTCTCATTTGCTCTTCAGAGCAACCCTCCGGCAGACACAGGGCAGGGGTGAGGAAGCCGAGTCCTAGACAGGTGGACCACGTTGGTGATGCACGACTTGTGAGGTACAGAGTTGGAACTAGAACTCACGCATCAGAATCCTAGGCCAGGCCAGTTTCCAACTCCAAGCTGCACTAGGACAGCTTCCGAGGCGCTGGCGGCTCCCTCCTGGATCTGCCCGCTGCCTGTGTCTGGTGTGTGTGAGCGGGCGCTTCTCCCCACACCTGTCCTCCTCCTCAGGTCTGAAGGTCATTGTGGGGGCTTTGCTGCGCTCCGTGAAGAAGCTTGTCGACGTGATGATCCTGACTCTCTTTTGCCTCAGCATCTTCGCCCTGGTAGGTCAGCAGCTCTTCATGGGAAATCTAAACCAGATATGTGTCCAGGAGAGCTGTAAGAATCACAGTAAATTTGACGGTAAATATCCCACCTTTTATTCCTTGGTTTGTGCGTGGTTCACTTGGTTTTATCCCCTCTTGTACTATCTACAACCTGCATTACAGAGTCTTTTAGGAGCAAGAGATGACTTCATCCTTCCAAAGTTCTCATGCAGGCAGGTGCATGTCCTAGAGACCTGCCTCATTCTTTGGGTCACATCTGCGAGAACAGTGTTAGCTCCCCTCCTTTCCCACCTAGATTTCTGTCCACTTCTTTTTTTTTGCAAAAGTCTTCTGAATGCCTGGATTTTGGCCAAAGGGAACCAGCAGCTTCCCAGCCCCCAACCCCAGTATTTTCTCCAATGAAATCACTTCTTTCTACACTGCACCCTCTCCACACTAAGGTTGACCCTAGGCCAGTTGCATGTGTCCTGAATCTCACGTGGCTACACTTTCTCCATGTCTGTCTTGGTTTATGAGCTGCTCGTGGGCTGAGCCCGTGTCTGTCTTCTCTGGGAGGTGGACAGTAGTTCAGTTTTCTGCACTGAAAGGCAAAATGGTGGCGGTGTCACTGCTTCCTCCTCCTCCTCCTCCTCCTCCTCCTCCTCCTCTTTCTCCATTTTCTTTTTCCTTTCCCTCCTTTTCTTTGCTCCTTCAGATGGTGTAGGCTCTGCTTCCTCTCTGGACACCCACATTGAGCATTTTAGAGGGTTCTGCGCCATCTGACATATTTGCTATTTTCTTTCATTTCAGTGGTTTGTGTTTTATCTGAATTTATGATTCTTTTCTTCTCAGACTATTGTTTTGAAAAGAAAAGTTCCACTGAATTCAGACTCTGTGGCACCTGGTTGGGTACAAGGTAAGGAGCTGATGCTCTCCATTTGTCTCCCAAGCAGAGCAACTCTAGGCCTTTCAAAGTGACGTGGCCAACAGTCTTCATCTAATGACTTGTGGAAGCAGCGATGGTAGTGGTCAAACAGTACTGATTATTTCATGTGTCTAAGCAAGTTTAGACATGCGTTATTAAATTAAAAATTATTTCCAAATGTTTAGAGCAGCTTTCTCCCCCGAATTATGTTGAATTTGTAACTTATCAGAAACCTACTGAAAATGTGAAATTTTGACTCGATAAAGTGGCTATTCAAGACTTTCAAAGGTAAGAAAGGATATTCCGATTGAGAGCCCATGAAGTTCTTGTTTCCTGTCCAGCGCCTCACCCTGGGGCAAAGCCATCTGAGCGTGCTTCTTCTGTTTGCTGATCTGTTGCCTACGACTGCCTCTCACTAGGCACACAGTTGTATGTGGGTGCTTCCACATTCATCCCAACAACTGGTAACTCTCTGGACCTTTGGGGATGCCCTTCCTTCATCAAGCATACCAGTGTTCTCTGTGGTGAGAGACTCAATTCAGTGAAGATTTATTGAGTGTATTTCAAATTAAGGTAATATGCTAAGCACTGTGATGAAACAGACTACAGTCATTCCTCAATAACAAGTAGGCACCAAGGGCTACAGTGTGCCAAGCTCTGTATGAGGCCCAAGGAACCAAGTGTGAACAAGGGAGCTCTGCCTTCTTGAGATGACAGTTCGCAGGGAAGAGAGATATAGAGTAAATCTTTGAAAGTGTGATGAGTGTTATAAGAGATGTGCAGATACTGAGAGAGATACCAGGGGTTGTAACTCTGTAAAATTAGGGAAGGCTTCTCTAATGCCACTTATGGTGGCCACAGGTTCAGATTAGATCAAACTCACAAGATATAATAGGCTTTAACCTCATACAGGTTTACTGAGATCTCTAGAGTGATTTTTAACAAGACATACTGCACCCACGGTTACCCAACAGCTGTCACATACAGTGCTTCTTTGACTCCTCATCCACGCAAGGCAGGTGTGGTTACTGTAGGTAAAATCCAAGATGGGGTGGGCCACCTAGAAACACAGAAGCAGCAGCCTTAGTTTCCAACTGGTCTTTTTAGTGTCCTTGTTTCTCTAAGCTTCTGTCACAGTCACATTTCTCTCAGTGTAGGTATAGTCTCAAAGCTCAGGAGTTTTATAGTAAACCAACTCCAGCGTCCTTCCACACTGATCATAACATGGCAGTTTTCAAAGAGAGGGCAGATCCAAGGTCACTTTCCCAGACAGGCTGTGTTGTGTTCAGGGCCCGGGCCTGGTTTTCAATCTTTGCTCACTTTCTCCTTCCCTGAGGACTAACGAACTGGTCACTACAACGTGGATCTGAAGCATGAGTGGAAAACTCGGGTAGGTGAGGAGATCGAGAAAATAATACCATCCAGTACAGACAGCAAAGGCAAAGGCCTCGGGTCGTGTTGGGGATGGTAAGAAGCCCAGCAGCTTGTTACGCAGACGGGCAGGAGACAGGAACCAACCATGCAGGACTTAGTAGTCCATCAGTGCCAAGGATTTTGACCTCGATCACAAAGGACACAAAACTTGAGCAGATTAGATATTTTTAAAAGTCATTAGATATTTTTAAAAGTCACTATGGCTGCTACTGTGTTTCCCCGAAAATAAGACCTAGCCGGACAATCAGCTCTAAAGCATCTTTTGGAGCAAAAATTAATATAAGACCCGGTGTTATGTTATGTTATGTTACGTTACGTTACGTTACGTTACGTTACATTACATTATATTGTATAAGACCTGGTCTTATAGTAAAATAAGACCTGGTCTTATATTAATTTTTGCTCCAAAAGACACATTAGAGCTGATGGTCCAGCTCCGCCTTATTTTTGGGGGAACACGGTATGAGGAGAATTCAAGGATAGAGTAGACGAGGCCGACAGTTAGGAGCCTATGTTAGTACAGAGAAGAGTCATGAAGCTGTCCAGTGGAGATGAAAAGAAGTGGATGGATGAATTCCAAAGATGTTGAGCAAACGGAAAGAACAAGACTCGTGAATTAGAGAGGAGTGTTGGCGTGTATATATGTACGCACGTGCCCACGTAAGGTAGCGGTGGGAAGTGCAGAGGACAGAAAACTATTATAGGTGTTCCTCTTGTTTCTGGTGTGAGGACTGGTGATGCCTGAGATGGGAACACTGGAGAAGAGACTTAATCTCCTGCATGGGTTGATGGGAAAGCGTATCCAGATGGGAGATTGGGCAAAATAAGCTTATTTTGAATGGTGACCAGAAAATGAGGGAAATGAACTATGGTGGTAGATTCCACCCCAATAAGTTCCTGGAAGATAAGGGCACTGAAACATCACACAATTTCATCGAGGTCTAGTGAGACGTCCTCCTTCCGAGTCTTCGTAAAGCAAAAACCTACCACTGACCAAATCCCACTCTGCCCAGTCAGCTTGTTAGGACCTCTGATTAAATGTGACTGAAAGCCCAGGCTTCCCAGGCAACTGAAGAAAGCCTTTGGCATAAAGGATGCCAAGATAAAGAAACAGAAAAAGTAATCCTCGTCTTAGTTCCGGCTGCTATAACAAAATCCCACAGACTGGGTGGCTTATAAACAACACATTCATTCCTCACAGTTCTGGAGACTGAAGTCTAAGATCAGGGCACCAGTATGGTTGGGTTCTAGTGAGGGGCCTCTGCCATGTGGTAGACGGCTGTCTTCTGCTTGTATCCTCACACGATGGAAAGAGGGCTAAGGGGCTCTCTTCGGGTCTCTTTTATAAATGCTCCACCCTCGTGACCTAGTCACCTCCCAAAGGTCCCACATCTTAATACTATCACGTTAGGGGTTATGATTTCAACATACGATTTGGAGGGGACAGACGTGGACAAAATGACTATGGACAAAACACGAACCAAGGGCTTTTAAAACTTTAAATAGGGTCCGTGGTGAAATTTAAAGAGATATTGTATACATAAAAATAAAAATAGCTTGTTTTGAAAAAGGAACTGTCAAAGAACAAAGAACAAGGAAGATCTTTTTTGGCAGCATGATTACAAAAAAACCAATAGTAGAATTAAAAGATAAACTTCAGGAAATAGCCCAGAAAATAGCAACCAAAGACAGAGACAGAAAATGTGAGAATAGATATCAAGCCAGAAGTTCCAACTGTTGATGTAGTAAGAATTCTAGAAATAAAGCACAGAGAAAACAAAAGGGAAGAAATTAGCAAAGAAATAATACAGAGAATTTCCCGGATTAAGGATGTGAGACCCTTAGAGTCCCATAAACTGCCCAACACAATGAATGAAAAGGGACCATGTCAAGTGCAGGATCACGCCATTTCAGAACCTTTGGGGGGAAAGACCTTAAAACCAAAGAGAAAGAGCAGGTCATCCACAAAGGAACCAAAATCAACGCAGCATCAGAATTCCCACCAGCAACACAGGACAATAGCTGAGCAGTGTCTTTATATTTTTAAGGAAAAATGCTTTTCAATCCAGAAATCTATTTCTGGCCAAACTATCAATCAACTGTGAAGGTAGAATAAAATTATATTCATATAGGCAAAGACCACCCAATCTTCTGAAGAAGCTATTTGAGATTTGCTCCAGAAAAATGAGGGAGTAAAAAAACTTGGAAAGAACAATACATAAGCACCAAGAAAAAAATGTATTCGACCCAGAAGAGCCATCAATACAGACCACAGTACTTCTCTATGAAGAATGATGTAAGTGTGAGGCAGTGGGATGGGATTCACTACCATGGCAGGGCATTAATCAACAAGGACTAAAATTGATCAATCAAATATCAGTATAAGCGTTATGTTTAGTGATGTGGATGCAAACGAGTTAAAGTTACCGCATTGGGGATGTGTAAATGATGGTTAAAAAAATGATGGAATGGTGTTCATTGCCATGGGATTTTAAAATCACACCCAGGTATTACTTTGATAAACATTTTCTATTAAAAATCATGAAGGTGCATATGCTTGGTATATCATATAGATACACTTGATGCTTTGTGCTTTGGTGATATGGACAAAGCCTTCTGTGCAAGATGCCCATAGTTTGTAGAATAAAACCCAACTGTTTGTAAAGCCAAATGACTGTTAACAACTGAAATGTAAATATTCATTATTTGCAAAGCAGTTAGAGAAATGATAGGACTGTAAGACATGAAAAGAAAGGCGCTGTCTCCCTGTATGCTGATAAGGAAAAACCTTTAAGCTGTATTGTTCTGAGAAAAGAGCAAGGTGCATGACAGGGTTTAAAGAATTCTCCCATTTCTGTATTATAGACCATGTTTTTGATGTAGATCTGTGCTTCTATATTCATAGGAGACTTCTGGAAAGTTACAAAAGTAACTTCAACTGCTGCTTCTAGGAAGTGGGAGAGAGGGAGACTGGATGCCCTTTTCTACTGTTTATTGTTCACTATGTCACTGCACTTAATTTTTCAATGGAAAACTGAAAATATGAAATTACTAATCAATCAATTTGGAAAGAGTCAGTGGGTGCCCACATTAAGGTATAGGCTGGGTGGCTTGGCAGACAGGGGGTGGCCACCCTACAAATACTCTCTTCACCCAGAACGTTGGGGTGTGAGAACGTGGCCCTTGGAAGAACCAGTGCCATGAGGGGGAAAATGGAAGCTGGGCTGTATGGAATGTTATTCTTTCTCTGTTCCCTTGTTTCCCATATCTAGTGCCTGTCTTAACACATCAATATGCAACCACACCAAAATCAACCCTGACTATGGCTATACAAATTTTGACAATTTTGGCTGGTCTTTTCTTGCCATGTTCCGGCTTATGACCCAAGATTCCTGGGAGAAGCTTTATCGACAGGTCATCTTCTTTGCTTATTACCTCCCCGCCCCCCCGCCCCCCCCCCACACCTAGCTATTATTTATTTATAACCTACCATCTGTTCTCCATCTTTGTCATTTATTCCTCATTCTTAACAGTCATGCTGTCAAATTCTGCTTCAGAAATTCTGTTAGAAACATCTGAAGTCTCACCACGAGCGCTTTAGTTTTCATGAGGCATTGATATTACTCTTGCCCTTTTAATTTTAAAATGCAAATGCTCTGAAGAAAATCATAGTAAAGTCACCGAGACTTCCATGGGAACGTATAGGTGGCATATCCTCCCTGAGAGACGCATCCCGAGTCCCTGGGTGACTGGGAAGGCGGTGGATGATGCTGTAGGCAGCTGAGCCAACCAGTACTGTACCATTTCTGCTTGAAATGGCGCTCGGCCCTCCGTGGAAGAAGGCCTCTGAGGCCTGTGCTCTGTCCCTTGCAGACCTTGCGCACCTCGGGCCCCTTCGCCGTCTTCTTCTTTGTGGTGGTCATCTTCCTGGGCTCTTTCTACCTGGTTAACTTAACCCTGGCCGTGGTCACCATGGCTTACGAGGAGCAGAACAGGAACGTAGCTGCAGAAACTGAGGCCAAAGAGAAGATGTTCCAGGAAGCCCAGCAGCTGTTAAAGGAGGAGAAGGAGGTATGGGCTGGTGGCGTCAGACAGTGGGCTCTGCTTAGGGGCACTGCTGAGGCCATGAGGCACTGCTGAGGCCATGAGGCACTCCAGAGGCCATGAGGCACTGCTGAGGCCATGAGGCACTGCTGAGGCCATGAGGCACTGCTGAGGCCATGAGGCACTGCTGGGGCCATGAGGCACTGTGAGGCCATGAGGCACTGCTGAGGCTCAGGCTGCTGGAGGACGCCTGCTCACAGCACTCGCTCTGCTGGTGCTTTTCTGCAAATTTAAGCCCCTTGCAGACTGGCTCTGCTGCTATGTCTCCCTAAGATATCCAGGCAGAGGGCTGTGGAGAATAGGAAATTCTGAGTTTTGTTGCTCTTCGACTTTCTGAAACCTGGGCTTCTAAGACAGATTCCAAATTGCTGGCTAGAAGATAACACACACACACACACACACACACACACACACACACACACACACACGTAAATCGAGGCTCTGCTCCAGGATATCTTTATATTTTTCCCATTCAAGTCTAAGCTTTTCAGGGCAGGGACCATGTTGAATACATTTTCTCACCCTCCACAGAGATTTGTCGGGGGAGAGTCCATTGTAAGTTCTTATTACCTGCATCATCTGACACAAACATTTATTCAGTGCCTGACACATACTGGATATTGTGTAAGGGTTAGTAATACAGAGATATGAGTGTGCCCCCTGCCTTTAGAGCTGCATTCTTGTGGACAAATGAAACCTGTTCCCCAGATAAATGATGACAAAGCGAGCATATTCCAAACAGGTGATGAGCGATGTACATGGTACAATGGAAAAAAGGAGAGAATGCTCACTAAGGTCAAGGTCATTTGCAGTGTTCGACAGGGAGGTACAATCCATTCATTAATTGCCTTTTTCACTTTCTAAGGCTCTGGTTGCCATGGGAATTGACAGAAGTTCGCTGAATTCCCTTGAAGCATCATCTTTTTCCCCAAAGAAGAGAAAATTATTTGGTACCAAGAAAAGGAAGTCCTTTTTTTTCAGAGAGTCTGGGAAAGAACAGGTCCCAGTACCAGATTCTGATGAAGATACCCCAATAAAAGTAAGTATTGGCCAAGGAATTAATGACCCCATATCACTGTTCGGGGGGGTAGGTCAAGTCATCAATCTAATTGAAAGGATTCATTCATTCATTTACTCATTATCCACTCATCCATTTGCACATACTTTCCTGCCTCCATGTGTCTATTCAGTGACCCATTTATTTACAAACATTCATTTAAACATGTATCTGTCTGACAGTGTTTGCTCTTGGCTTAGCCCTGGGGTAGGTACTGGGGATACACAAGATGTATAAGACAAACAATTGATGACACACTAGTGAGGAGTCAGTTACTACTCAGTGTGATGACTGACATGATAAATGCTGTGGGAGAACAGAGCAATGTCTTAGTTCTCCCACAGCATTTGCTGAGATGTTAGCGTGCAAGTAGATTACTTAGAAAGTGATCCCAGGAAGCACTGAGAAGGGAGGAAAGAGTGATGCATGAGAGAAAAGGTGGCCAATAGGGGTGCATGATCAAGCCAGTTGGTGTTTAACCTCCCTGGACTGTAGGCACTAGAGTATTTATATACCAACTTTGGTCCATCATTAGTTAAAGACTGCTGGGGTCAGGAGACAATATTTTTCCTGTATTACTTCTGACTTCCTGGGCATTAGGGCAGAGGGGGTTTGGGTCACCAGAGAAAACCCTCGGGTAAAACCCAAGGACATAGAATGGGGCCAACAACAGCGTCCACTTCAGACAACCAACCAGATTTGGTGGGGTTTGCAGGGAGAGCCGTAGATTAGAATAGAGTTCCCAGGGGAAGCAGTTCTAAGGTTAAAGGATGAATTCATAGGCAAAAGAAAGAAGGGAGCACGACAGCTAGAGAGAACACCATGTGAAGGCAAAGGCCTGGAAGCAAAGGAGAGAAGGAGAATATGACCCTGGGGGGGGGGGGGAGAGAGAGAGAGAGAGAGAGAGAGAGAGAGAGAGAGAGAGAGAGAGAGAGAGAGAGAGAGAGGAAGTTGGAGGGGTAACAAGAAGCTATAGTGGTAAGATGGGGCCATCACAAAAAGTCTTGAAACCAAGCTAAGGAATTCACCTTTTGAGAGCAAGGGGTTAAGCATCATTGAAAAGTTTTAAGATAAAGGGTGATATGACCAGATTTACATGTTTTTAAATCCTGGTGTATTGAAGAGAGAGGATTGGAGGAGGGCAAGACTGGAGTCAACCAATCAGGAAGTTGTTGCAGTAACCTAAGTAAGAGATGACAATGGCTTTCACTATGGCTGGGGCAGGGAGGTTAAAGGGAGGTTAACAGCTTACAGTGATCTACAGTGGATAAAATTTGGCAATTGACTAAATGTAGAGGGTGGGGATGATGCCCAGTTGGTAGCTTGGGTGGCTGACTTTATAAAGGGTAATTTACTGAGACAGGAGCAGCTGTTCTGGGGACGGGGAAGATGGCAAGTTCAGTTTTAGACATGCCAGTTTTGAGGTACCTATGGGCATCTAAGCAGGAATATCAAGTAGCCAGTTGGCATGCAGAAATGAAGCTATGCAGACATGGAGATATGGGGGGTGGGGTGAGATGCTCAGTAGGAGGAAAAAAAGCTCTTCTTATCATTACGGTGGGAGATGTTTAAACATGTTTAATTGTGGAGAAAGAAGTCAGAAGAAGGAAAAACGTTGAAGACAGAGGCCAGGAGTAATGGCTAGAGCCACTTTCCTGATGTAGGAGGTAGATGTAGCGGGTATGCCTACCTGAGAATGGGGTGGGGAAAGGGAATTGAGGGACCTTTGCAGATGTAGATGGATGGACTTCACATCCCACTGTTAGCAATTCTCTGCTGCAGTGATGGAAACATCTGGTGCTCTAGAGCCTTCTTTGCTGTCAGACCATAGCAGTCCATTGAGGAGACTGCAAATATATACATATTTTTAACATTTTGGAAATTTCTCCTTGTTCCACAAAGACACAGACATACCTAGTATAAAGTGTCTTTTCCCTTTAAGTAGAATAGAAATAGTTATAGAAAGATCACACACTGCCTTTAAAATAGCTTATCACAAAAGGATATTTCCCTCTGGGGCCCTGGTTGGTCAGAACTTTTGTAAAATAGCTCATGTTGGATGCTTGAGTTTCCCAGATAGCTGAAGGTTTATGTCCTTTAATCTCCAGAGAATTCAGAATTGTACGTAAGGTAGAGTCAATAAGTTCTTAGGAACAGCCTGAGAGAGTGTTTGAGGTTTAGTACGTAGTAGACTTTGTAATATTTATTTTGGCTGTTCTTTTCAGTTACTGTTTCAAAATCTATTTAGGCAGCTAGCTGTTCAAGACACTTCACTTTCTGGCCCCAATCCATCTTTCTAAATTTATCTCCCACTTCCGCCTTTCACAAACATTGTTTCCAAATTAGATTTTTTATTGCTTTCATACCCTGAACCTTTGCTCAGGAGTTTTTGTAAAATTTTGTTCTCTCTTTGTTGATAATGAATCAATCACAGAGAAAAAAAAATTATGTAGGAAGGACTCTAGAAATGTGCATACATAAGAAATATGAATGGCCAACCCATACTTCTTGTATTTATTAAATATGAACTAAGAAAACAGAAAATTTGTCATGCCATGATGTTGAAATGACTCAACCTACACAAGATATTGAACATCTGTGCTGCATGTGGCATCGAAACAAAGTAGTTTGTGAAGATTTGAGGAGAATGAGCTCCTTCCCTTAGAAGGTCCACCATGTTTTCTTTCATAGCCACGCCTCCTAGAGCAAACCAAACGGCTGTCCCAGAACCTGTCAGTTGACCTCCGTGAAGAGCATAGCGACCCCTTCCAAAGGCAGAGGGCGCTGAGTGCTGTCAGCATCCTGACCATCACTATGCAGGGTAAGTTCTGCCTCCCAGCCCATGGAGAGTCTACTTCAATGATGTCCTTCCAGTCTCCCTCTCTTCAGCCCCACAGAAACCCCTGCAACCCACTGTACTTCTTACAAAGAGTACTTTTCGGTGCCTTTTTGGAACATGGAACAAAGTGGTTTGGAAGAAGTGGGTCTTCCGTAGGCCCACCCAGAGCTGGCACTTGGGTTGTATGGGAACTGGCTAGTCTTGGGACCAAGAGTGCAGACAGAACCTCATGACTAGGCAGGCAGTCATAGGAGAGCTCAGTGAAAATGAGAGTCAGAAAAGGAAGACAGAAGTTTTCAGTAGGTAGCAGTTGTCATTGAAGTTAGACTTAGGAATCTGGAATAGACAGTAGAAGACCTGTGTAGACAGTCTGGCTCCATCTGGACCTGATAAACAGTTGGTAACAGGGATCCAACTAAAGGGGGCGGGTGGAGGGGTGCTGTTCAAGGGCAGGACTCAAGTCCCTGTAAGGATGGGGTCAGATGGGTTGCTTAGCACTTTCGAGCCTATTGCATCACCTCATTTGGACAGCATGAGTCCCTGAAATGGTGCCATGGAAGTCAGAAGTGTAGCTGCTTTATGGCCTGAACTCAACCAGCTGACAGAATGCTGTTTGTTTCAGTGCATGTAGATGCCCCTGCCTGAATATATCTCCTTCCCCTGAGCCCTGATGGCTCCCAGGGCCGCTTAGAGCTGTCAGCATCGTCTGCCTTGAGTGAGCATAATTTGGGCTTGTGTCTATCTCCCTCATGGATTCACATGGGAAAGAGAGAGAACATTTACTTACCCACCTATAGCTCTAACTGTGCAGCCAGTTCCCAGATGCTCAATGCAAGCATAAAGTCTCCATGTGCTTGACTATTAGCACATGAAAGTTGTATGTGGGAAACCTTTCTGGCTACACCAGTCAGTGCCCTTCTTGACTGATATGTTGTATCTTAAGAGACCCTGGGGAAGAGGGAGGAAGGAATGCATTCAGGCAGAGAGAGGTCAGACTGGTTCAGAGATAACTCCTCAACTGCTCTTTCGTTCTCCTCCAGAACAAGAAAAATCCCAGGAGCCTTGCCTCTCATGTGGGGGAAACCTGGCATCCAAATACCTCGTGTGGGACTGTAGTCCCCGATGGCTATGCTTTAAGAAGGTCCTGAGAACCGTGATGACCGACCCCTTTACTGAGCTGGCCATCACCATCTGCATCATAATCAATACTGTCTTCTTGGCCTTGGAGCATCACAAAATGGACACAAGTTTCAAGCAAATGTTGTCTATAGGAAATTTGGTAACTTTAGGCTTTTTAAAATATAAAATATATTTCAAACTTTGAATTTAACTCTTTCAAAGCCGAAACATTTCGTGAGTGGCCCAACCTAACCAGGTCTTTGGTCCCCTTAAGTGGAGTAGAGGGAAAAGATGATGGTTAGGGTTTTGCTTTTACCTAGTAATTTTCCATGGGCCCCGTGTCAGCCCGTCTAGGCTGTTAAGCTGTCTTTCTAGTCTTCCAGTAGATGATTAACGTGTCATCCAGTGGTAAGCCAGAAGCCAGACATCTTAAAGGGTCAGCTATTTGGGATAATTAAGAAAACATTAACTCTATCCAGAGGCCCGTGGTAACGAGTGCCACGATCCCTGGTGATCCTGATGACATCATTTGTCACAAAGTAATGTGGCTGTCGTTACTAGGTATTATTCTCCTGGAAAGACGAGTCAAGGCCTGGCACCTGTGGGAGGTTCACTTTCCTCAAAGGGGGTGTCTGGAGCTGGTAGAGGCGGGCAGGGATAGGGTTCCAGATTTGAGCCTGCTTCAATTTGTTTCTTATTGGATGAATCTAGTCCCAGTTAAATTGGGCAAACTAAGCTAGAAGAGTAGACTTTTCAAGAACTGTTCACTTTAATGCGTAGTTCCTGCAGAAGGCATTTTTTTCCCCAAGGGAAAATTAGTCTCCCAAATATCAGAAATAACAAATAATTACCCACTGCGTGTTCTACCCTAATAAGCTAATGAGTTAATGGACTACAAATCTTATTGGAATGTCTAACCCTTTCTTCATAAAGCTTTATTTTATGTTTCCAATTTAAAAAGCATAACATGCTTTTTTGAAGTTTAAAAATAAGGGAAAATACAAAGAAGAAACTCATTTCCCATGGTCCTACTAGCAAAGATGATCATTTTTAGCATTGCAGATTATTTCCAGGCAGTAGGTACATATGGGTGGATGGATGGATTTTTTATTTTATGTGGATTTTAGGGTTATTGTGCAGCCATGAGAGTATATTTTATTTCTTTGTAACCTCTGTAATTCCCTAGGACCATTCTTAAAAGTGTATGTCCAAAAAGAGGTGCCTTCCTTTTCTCATTTTTCTTTGTCTCACTGTAGGTTTTCACTAGCGTTTTTATGGCAGAAATGTGCCTAAAAATCATTGCGCTCGATCCCTACTACTACTTTCGCCGAGGCTGGAACATTTTTGATAGCATTGTTGCTCTTCTCAGTATTATAGATGTGCTGCTGAGCAACAAAAGTGTGACAGTTTTCCGTTCCCTAAGAGTGGTAAGGCACTTACTTTCTTATTTTCCTGAATGACTTAGCAGCCAGGATTGAAAAGAGTCTCGAGTGAGTTCAGTGGCTATTTTGGATTAAACTTTAACTCATTTTACCTTAACCTGAGAACCAAAACTGCATGCCTCCTCCCATCCAGGTCTTTAATACCCTTGGGAGGCCCAGAGGGGTCTTCTCTTAGCAGAACCCCTACTCCCTCCCCAACCCCCACCCCGCCACGATGACCCTTTACGCAACCAGATGTAAAATTGTGTCTTACGTTGTCAGGACGCTGCTCCTTCCTTTGTGTACAACTGCTCCAATGATTTCTTCCCCTATAGAGCTTTGAGCCAGGCACCCTCACCCCTGAGCTTACCAAGGGGGCTTAGACTACAGAGCCCAGGAGGGGACAGATGCTACTGGCAGATGCTGTCTCACAAGTCCGTCCTCATTGCTGCCAGTGCCACGTTTCTGTTCTGTAGTCTTCGCCTTCCATCAGTAACCATGGAGGCATTCTGGCAACCTTTGCAGAGTACCTGCTATAAGCTGACACAGGGGAAGCTCAGAGATGAGGAGAGCACTGTGTTCAAGAAGTCTGTCGTCCAGGGATGACTCCAGACAGGCCCAGAAATGACCATGAGGCAAAGTCGAATGCGACCGAGCCCACAAGAGATAGGAATAGAAAGCTATAGACAAATCACATCTGAGAGGGGAATTGGAAAACCACAAAAAGTGGCCTTTTGTCCTCTTTCAAAAATTAATTTGGCATGGATAGGATTTCTAAGCCTATAGAGTAAGACATTTGATTCAGTTACCTAAGTGTGCATTTGACACTTGGGATGTGTTAGGAGCGCATACCACTCAAAGTCAGGCATTATTAGGCTGCTCTCCTAAAGTTATACTGGTGCTCAAGTGAGCAAAATTACATTCATTTTATTGCTGTTTGGGCTTATTATAGCCACGTGCTGAAGCGAGGAATTCTGTGGCATTGTCTACATAGGAGACAGACTCGCAATTTCTTCCAGCTCCACTCTAAATAGACAGTGGTGGTCCTTCTCTTGGGACAAAAGACTTATTTACATGCAGTATTTCCATCCCCAAATAGTTGATACTTAACAGGATGGTACTTTGGAGTTAAACCATTGGTTTGCATTGAAAGTTAATATAAGAAATAACCTATGAAACTTGTTGCTATATTTTCTCTAAGGTTATTGTCTCTTGAAATGTCTGTAAGTTTTCATGAGAAAATTTCTCTTTGGAAAAAAGTGTGTGTCTCCTGAATAGCCGATTGCTTTTTCACCTCTGGGTACAAAACATCATCTGACACTCATCGTGGTCATAAAGTTTAGATTCAAACTTCTTACCTAAGTTACATAATGCAGGAGTTAGTGAACTATTTCTGTAAAAGGTCAGCGGGTAAATATTTTCAGCCCTACAGATCATATGGTCTCTGTCAAAACCATTCAGCTTTGTCATTGTAGCACAAATGTAGCCGTAGACATTTGAGAATGGGTGTGGCTGTGTTCCAGTAAAAATTTATGAATGTGGAAATTTGAACTTCATATGATTTTCATGTGTAATAAAATATCTTTCTCTTGATGATTTTGCAACCATTTAAAAATGTGAAAAACATTCTTACCTCGCAGGCCGTACAAAAACAGGCATGGGATGGATTTGGCCCCTAGGCCTGAGTTTTTGACCCCTGCTGTATATTTTATATGATAAATATGTATGCTCAATTCCATCTTCATAATCCCATAGTCTTTATCATTTAAAAATAATTAGAACAAAATATTTCCACTTAAAAAACAAAAAATAGACACAAGTAAGTATTACGGTTTTCCTGGAAAATAAGACCTACCCCCAAAATAAGCCCAGGTTAAGATCGTTAGCCAGACAGACGCATTTAGTACGTTATGACGATGTTCCAGAAGAAGATGACATGACTGTATTTGAATAAATGTATATTGTTGTACATGAAAAAATAAGACATCCCCTGAAAATACACCCTAATGCTTCTTTTGGAGCAAAAATTAATATAAGACCCGGTCTTATTTTCTGGGAAACACGGTAGATTGGGACATGGAGCTGGTGGCTATGTTTAGGATGGATTTGGCTTTGTAAAGATTTTTGAAAGTCATAAATGCTGTGACTTGGGAACATGTCATTTGTTTTATAGCTTAACGGATAGAACTTGTCCTTAACTGGCTTTTCTTCCATTTTTGTTCATTGTCTGTTTCTACAGCTGAGGGTCTTCAAGTTAGCCAAATCTTGGCCAACTTTAAACACACTGATTAAGATAATTGGCCACTCCGTGGGAGCCCTTGGAAACCTGACCGTGGTTCTAGCCATTGTGGTCTTTATTTTCTCTGTAGTTGGCATGCAGCTGTTTGGCTCTAAATTCAATTCTACAATGACTAATACAAATTCCTGTGACCCTGCCCTCCCATGTTTACGACGCTGGCACATGGGGGATTTCTACCACTCCTTTCTGGTGGTATTCCGCATCCTCTGTGGGGAATGGATCGAAAACATGTGGGAATGTATGCAAGCAGCTGAAATTCCACTGTGCATTGTTGTCTTTTTGTTGATCATGGTGATAGGAAAACTTGTGGTGAGTGTCGTAGATTTTTTTAAAACAAAATACATGGACTGAACAAATGTATTAACTTCTTTTGCAGCACTTCACTAGTGAAATTCTTATGGTACATATAGTTTAATATAATATTAATATAATATTAATAATTTGTATTTGAATGTGGTTTGAGGAAAGTATGATAAGCATGAAACAAAACCTTTCTGTCACATAGTGCTCATGTTGACTGATGCCCCAATAGCTATTCTACTCCAGGTAATTATTCTAAGATAATCATATTCTCTTTGCCAGTGATTGGCTGAGGTAGGGGTGTGTTAGTTAATTTGGTCAATAAGATGTAAAGGGATATCCACTGAGGAAGGCTTCTTATTCTAAAGAAAGAAAAAAAAGAAGGCATGAGGGGAAAAATTGGTCCTTTTACTTGCTCCTGGCTGTTTTATGACTGTGACTCCTGGTAAAACTGCAAACATGATGCAAATATAAGAACCAGTCTAAGACAAAGCCAGAACAGAGGAAGGTAGAGTGAAAAGGTGAAACAAACCTATGTTTATGTCATAACTAGCTCCCTGTTTTATTTTCAAACTTCTGGTTACATTACATTTTCTTACTATGTGAGCTGCCTTGAGCCTGTTACTTGCAGCTGGAGACAGATGTTTAGGTGTACACCTGTGAGGGTATGAAGAGACAGGAGACAAACAAGGACACCTGAGCACAAGATTCTTCAGAATCGAGTTGGGGCTGTGGTGCAAATCTACTTAGGTATCCGCACACAGTAGTTTTATCCTAAGTACCTAATAAGTGGGATAGATAGACAAGAAATGATACAAAAGTTCAGAAGATATCATCAACGGGAGTGGGAAGGGAGCATTAAGAAAGGATTTGTGTAAGATACAGTACTTGACAATGACACTTAAGAGGCAAGGAGGACTTAGCAGATAGAGGCGAGCTTGAGCAAAGATCCAGACTTGGCGAATCTCATCTTCTTGAAGAAGAGCAACTCCACCCATACACACCCACAAGACACTTCTCCCCAAAGGCTTTACATGTTTGAGCTGGTGAGAGTCACAAGCAGAGGTTTGAAGAGGTAAAGATGATGAATTAGGGATATGTAAGTGTAGGCAAAAATCCTAACTAGGAAGCCATTGAATTTAAAGTGATATGATATGGTTACAGGAAGCGGAGTACAGCATTAGGAATAGAGACAGTGGAAATGTAATGGCTGTGTGTGATGTCAGAGGGATAGTGGGTGGGGGGAGGGGGATTCATACAGTGTGAGGGATATAAATGATAAACGTCTAAGTTTTGCTTTGTCTTGTGCACCTGAAACTAATAAAATTATATCTAAAAAAAACAAAAAACTATTCTCCATGTAGCTCATTAGTCTATTTTTAACCTAAGTGAAGGACTAATGTTTGAACCTTCCAAACAACACATTTTTTCCCCACTAAACTCACTTTTAACATGTGATTCCTAGACATACGATTTTTTTAAAAAAATTAGAGTTAAATTGTTTCGATCATCATAAAAATAGGATAGAGAGGTTTTCTTGTTCATTTTACCAAGTTTGCACAAACAATAATAAACAACACTCTCACTCCAAAAAAAATAAATAAATAAAGTGATATGTGCTTCAACAGAAGAGTTGGAAATTTGATTCAAACCCCTCTGGCTCAGCCCCAATCACTCACTGCAGTTTGGGCAGTGGGACCTAAACAGCCTGCACAAAATACACCATCTCTCAAATTATGGGAACAGGAGAGACCCCACAGTAGTCTTAGACATCAGACGCATATCCCTGTGGGCAATTCCAACAAAAATCCAAGCTCATGAGTCTGGCTGATTCCTGAGGAATACATACTTTTGATGTTGCCACATAGTTACACCATTCTGCTTACCCTGGCCAGAGTCTCCACTACATGTTGCTTATATGCAGATAAACTGGATTTGTCTGTTTGTACCCTTTAACTTCAATTTTTTTTGTCTTACCTTGCTATCTCTGTTACTCCTCAATCTTCTCTCCTTTTATTTATATTACATACGAACTTTTTTGGGAGGTAGAAGGACATAGAATTCTTGTTTGACTTGGATTTGGGTCTTGGGGAGAAGTTGCTCCAGAAATCTACTGTATCCTTTCCTTTGCTAAATTTCCCATTCTCCTCGCGCCCTTCCCCAGGTACTCAACCTATTCATTGCCTTGCTGCTCAATTCCTTCAGCAAAGAAGAGAGAGATGGAAACGGTGGACAGGTCAGGAAAACCAAAGTCCAGTTAGCCCTGGACCGGTTCCGCCATGCTTTTCATTTTGTGATATGCACTCTTGGGCACTTTTGTCGCAAGTGGTGCAGTAGGCAGAACTTACCAAAGCAACAAGAGGTGACAGGAGGCTCTTCTGCAGAGAACAAAGACGTCATTCCCCTGGTCACAGAGATGAAAAAAGGCCCAGAGACCTGGGAGGAGTTCCGTATACTAACTTCTGCACCAAATAACTTAGATATTGGGCTGGATAGGACGTGGTTGGCCCCACTTGCAGAGGAAGAAGATACTGACTTTTTTGATGAAGATAATGCACAACCTAAGGCTGGAAAACAGGTACGAAGGTTCAGAGTTTGTGCAGAGCTAGAGTTGCCCCAGGGTATGGTTTGCACTATGCAGGGATAACAAGGGTATAAAATGTGGTGGCCCCTCAATACCCACATGCACAGCCCCGGGCTGTTCTAACCGTGGTCTTGCACATGTGGCATAGCTGGGAGGTGTCAGAGGAGTTCAGAGGGAAGCAAGACCGGAGTGGTCTGCGGCAACAGGGGAATCAAGTGCCTTTGGTTAAGCCCTGAAATAATTTGGATTGGATGAAAGGGAGTGAGGAAAATGCAGCAAATAGCACACAAAAAGAGACAGTGGTGGGAACAAGCTCAATCTCTGCAGGGATCAGTTGGGGGGCTCATGGGTAAGAAGTGGTGGGAAATGAGGGCTGTCAATTCCTGTTACACGTATGTTGCACCTTTGTAGTTGCCTATAGGTCTTGGGTTTTCTGTTCTGCGTTTTCTTCCCCCACATTTTTTCTCTTTGCTTTTCAGTTTTGGAAGTTTTTATTGAGATATCCTCAAGCTCAGAGAGCCTTTCCTCAGCTCTGTTCAGTGTATTAATAAGCCCATCAATGGCATTCTTCATTTCTATTACAATGTTGTTGTTTTTATCTTTAGCCTTTCTTTTTTATTCTCTTAAGCTTTTCCATCTCTCTGCTTAAATTGCCTGTGTGTTCTTGCATGCTGTCTACTTTATCTATTAGAACCCTTAGCATTTTAATCATAGTGTTTGAAATTCCTGGTCTGATAATTTCAGTATTTTTGCCATATTGAGTCTGGTTCTGATGCTTACTCTGTCTCTTCAAACTGTATCTTTTGCCTTTTAGTATTCCCTGTAATTTTTTCTTTACAGTTGCATATGATGTACTGGGTAGATGGAACTGCTGTAAATTGGCATTTAGTAATGTGAGGTAGGGGAGGGGGAATGGAAGAGTTTTATGGGAGATGGAAGGAGAGAGGGAAGAATTCACAAATATGTGGAAATTAAACAAAACATTCTTAAATAACCAAGTTAAAGAAGAAATCACAAAACTATTTAAAAGACTTTACGATAAATGGAAATGAAAATATAATATGCCAAAATTGTTGGATGCAGCTGAATTCTCTCCCTCTCCTTCCTCTATGATTAGGTCTCTGTCTTTTCATGAGCCAGTGCCTCTGGACTCCGAACTTCACAGTGCTTCTCAGTACCCCTGCCCCTTAGGTGGCACAGAATGGCTACAGTGAGCTGGAGTTGGGTATTTCCCTCCTTCCATGTGGAAATCTAGATCTGGCTGGAATTGGATATTTCCCTTCCCCCGGGTCAGTTAGACCCTGATAAAACCCCAGCAAGTTAGGCTCTGGTTAACTCATTTCTCTTGAAGGCAAGTCTTGTTAAGCAGAATAGAATGCTCTCATGTATTTCAAAATGATTTCTTTTCCCTTCCCCCTGCCAGAAGCATGAGGGGGTTTTTCTCCGATACTCATTTGAGAACCTAGTAGAGCTCCAAGAAGTAAAACTCATATACATGTTGGGACCCTCTGAAAACTGGGTCCCATGGAGCTTTTATCTCTTAGGGTTGTCCATACTCAGCCTCCAGCAATTTGTCAATTATAGTTCAAGTTTCCTTACCCTGGCACCGGTGCCTATGGAGGTTTCTGCTCCAGTAACTTGTGATTCTTTGGATTTGCCTATCTCTCAGTTTGGGGGGGGGGGGGAGGCAGCAGTTTGCCCTGGACCTCACTTTTCTTATGGATCTAAGAAGAGTTGTTTGATTTTCCAGTTTGTCCAACTTTTTACTTGTTAGGATCGAGTGGAGACCTCTATGCTTCTTACCTGTCAGACTAGAGACTAGAAGGCTCTGTGGGAAATTTCTAAATTTTAAGTTCAATCTCTTTACCTGCTGTAGGGCTATTAAGGTTTTCTAGTTCTTCTGGAGTCTGTTGTGTTAGATTTTGTATTTCTCGAAATATGTCTGTTGTTGAAGTTATCTAATTTGTTGACATACAATTATTCATAGCATTTCTTTAAATCCTTTTGATTTCTGTAAGGTTGATAATATTATAACATCCCCCCTTCACTCCTAATTTTAGTAATTTGAATCTTGTCTCATTTTCTCTTAATCAGTCTTGTTAAAGTTTTGTCAATTTTGTTGATCTTTTAAAATAATCAACTTTTGGTTTTATTGATTTCATCTATTATTTTATTAATTTTTGCTTAAGTACCTATCCTTTTCTGCTTGCTTTCAGTTTAGTTTTGTCTTCATTTTCTAGTGCCTTAAGGTGGAAAATTAGGTTATTGATTTAAGATGTTTCCTTTTTTAATTATAGGTACTTATAGCTATCAATTTACCCCTAAGCACTGCTTTAGCTGTATCCAACAAATTTTGGCATATTTTCATTTCCATTTATCTTAAAGTCTTTTCTAACTTTTTTATTTCTTTGACTTTTGGTTATGTAAGAATTTCTTGTTTAATTTCCACATATTTGTTAATTCTTCAAATGTCTTTTTATTGTTAATCTCTAATTTTACTTCATTGTAATCAGAGAACATACTCTGTACAATTTCAATGCTTTTAAAGTTATTGAGCATTGTTTTATGGCCTAGCATATTGTCTATCCTGAAAGTATTTTGTATGCATTTGAGAAGAATATGTATTCTGCTGTTTGGGGTTGAGTGTTTTATAGACATTTGTTACGTGTAATTGATTTATAATGTTGTTTTAAGTCTTCTATTTTCTCACTGATCTTCTATTTAGTTGTTATATTTATTTTTATTATTATTAATTATTTATTTTATTTTTTATTTAATTTGTTGGGGTGACATTCATTAATAAAATTACATATGTTTCACGTGTACAATTCTATAATCCATCATCTATATATTGCATTGTCATCACCCAAAGTCAGATCTCCTTCCATTACCATATATTTGACCCTTTTCTGCCTCCCCTGCTGCCCCTTTCCTTTCTGGTAACCACTAAACTTTTGTCTGTGTCTATGAGTTTTTGTTTGTCTTGTTTGTTTGTTGCTTTCAGTTTTATATCCCATATGTGAGTGAAATCATATGGTTCTTGACTTTTTCTGTCTGACTTACTTCACTTAGCATGATAATCTCAAGATCCATTCATGTTGTCGCGAATGGCAGTATTTCATCTTTTCTTATGGCTGAGTAACATTCCATTATATGTAGTATGTACCATATCTTCTTTATCAAATCATGAAGGCTACTTTGGATGTTTCCATGTCTCAGCCACCATGAATAATGCTCAACCCCAATGAACATAGGGGTACATATATCTTTACAGATAAATGTTTTCAAATTTTTGGGTTATATACCTAGAAGAGGGATTGCTGGGTCATATGGTAATTCTATGCTTAATTTTTTGAGGAATCTCTATACTGTTTTCCATAATGTCTATACCAATTTACATTCCCTCCAGCAGTGTATGAGGGTTCCTTTTTCTCCACAACCTCTCCAACACTTGTTATTACTTGTCTTGTTGATAATAGCCATTCTAACAAGTGTGAGGTGGTATCTTATTGTGGTTTTGATTTCCATTTCCCTGATATCTAGTGAAGTTGACTAACTGCTCTATTGTTTTTGACAATACCATGTGGAATTAATTGCTCCATAGTGTGATCTAATTAAATTTAGGAAGGGGTACTTAAAGGCCAGTCTTTGAGTTTTGTTCTGACTCCGGGGAGACTCTTCTTAGCTGTCTCTTTCCATGGTTCTCTGTGGTGAATTTGCTGACCTATGGTTTAGTCTGTTGCTTTTAATAAAGAGATGGTACCAGTCTCTTCTTATTTACTTACCATCAAAATCTCCATTGTTTTCAAGAGCACCCTTAGTCTTGAACTTCTTCACATTGTGTTTAAAATAAAGTCAGTTCTTTTATGGAGAGCTTTAGAGCTCTCGTTTTTTATGGATTGCCTCCCTCTCTGGGCAAAATCTTTTAGCCACTACTCCAGCTACTAGGATGGGCAGTAGTCTCTCATCTTCTCAGCTTCTCTCTTTCTGTATGAAACCTATGCCCTAAAAGCTAGCTCGAATGAAGATGATCAGGAACTCTGTTCTCAGGCTGTTGAACCTAGAATAGAGACTCTGTCCTATGAGTAGAGGCTGGATTGAAAACAGGAGTCCAACATCCTGGCTCCATTCACCAGGAATTTGGCCTCGAACTCAGTGTTGGAGGGGATAAAAAAAGCTGGTGACCTGCACCTCCTGGTGAAATACATATCCCTTGAACAGAAGCTGAAGGTAGAGGGAGCCCCATCTTCTTGGTCACATCTACCTGCAGTGGAGCTTCCATCAAACTGATCTGGGTGGAGAGCTGGGGAGGGAGAGGGCAGGTCATTCAAGTGCCATGGACTCCTGTTTTTATTATTGAATTTTGTAGATTATCTTAAATAAATGTTTCTTCATTTGTTGTATGCCCTTAGGACAATTTCCAGAGACTTTAAATGATTATTTTTTAAATATATATATATATTTTTACCACTCATGCAGATTTTCCTGGGGACCATGTCCACTGAGCTCCTTACACTGACATCCAGGAAGTGAAACTCTATATATTTCTTATTAGGTCCTAAACTTATAAATTTTAAAGATACTTTTGGGTTATTACATAACTTTCCTTTTTTTCTTGAGTAAATTCACCTCCTGGTACTTAATTTTGGAGGGGCTACTTATGTTTGTCTCCTCCCATATTTTGAAGTGTTAGTTTGAAAATTAATCTTTGGTGGGAAGATCTGCCACTCTCTTTGCAGTCTAAGTTCTGTCATGTCTTCAGTGGATTCTTCGAAGGCATACATTTTGGAACCAAGTTTTATATTGCCATTATTCTTCTCGAATAAGGATACTAGGCATATTGCCTATCCAGTCACTGAACCAGTGGGTATCTTTGTCCAGGTCCGATTTCTGAGGCTGTTTTTCCTCCTGCTTCTCTAGGTATGCAACTTTGTATGATCGTAATTCCAAGCACTGGCCACAGCTTAATTTGGCTTTCTTTCTTAAGTGCAAGAATTTCAACCCAGCCCACAGTTTTAAGCCTGGGACATAGTTGTGGTTCCCCTCCTCACATGGGGCACTTTTAGTCACCATTACTTATTATGTGCTTTAAATTGTTACTAATTTATATTTCTGTTCTGTGTCTGCTCCATAGGTATATTTATCTGGTTGTGTGTGTGTGTGTGTGTGTGTGTGTGTATCTGTGTTATTGCACGTGTTCAAAAGGGAGAAGTGTTTTTAAGTCATGACCTTACAATGTCAGAAACCCTCACACAGTTTTTTGGAAAACCCTCACCTAAAATGTGACTTCACACATCCTTCTTGGGTATCCCTGCAGGTCATCAGAAAATAATTATTTTTTATTTTTATGTAGTGATATATTTTCATGTTTTTCTGTATGCCTTTTCTATGTTGCTAAGTCAACCCTTTATACCACAAAGGATAAAAAAATATGCATTTTCCAAATTTTTCTTCTAATGGATTTACTCATCTATTTATATACCAGAACTGTGGATTTTTTTTTTCATGATTTTTCTGGCGTTGGGCTAATTTTTCAGGAAAAGATAATTATACCAGTACCATTTATTAAATAATTTGTTATTTAGCCACTGAAATGAAAAGACACAGTAAGCTCTACCTCTGAATTATTTGGTGAATTGTGTACCAGAACCATATTATTTTGATTATACGACTTCGGAATAAATTTTGTTATCTGTTTCCCAGATTTGTAGGTAACCCAGATTTGTTTTATGTTGAGTTGTTCCAGAAGCAGTTTTAAAAAGTAAAAAGAAAAGAGGAATAATGTCACAATTTTCATGACAAACAGAAAACCAAATAGAATTCAAACGTGTTTCATCTCAAGAGAGATGTTCAGGAGGAATATTCATTCTACTCTGTGCTTCTCTGTGTCAGGCCCACGAGCTCCATCAGGAGGCCAAGTCCAGAAGCCCAAGAGTTCCAAGTGTGGAAATTGATGTGTTCCCTGAAGATGATGCTTATCTGTCAGTACAGAATCCCCGAAAGGTAATTTTCTCAGGATGTTCTCAGAAAAACATAAAGATTAGTGTGCAGAAAACTTCTGGAATCACCTCTATAGCAAAGGTGTAGGCCAGGGTTATTCAACTTCTCTACTATGACATTTGGGGCAGGATAATTTTTTGTTGTGGTGGGCCATTCTGTGTATTGTAGGATGTTTAGTAGCATCCTGGGCCTCTACCTACTAGATGTCAGTGGCATTCCCCAGTTGTGAAAATAAAAAATGTCTCTAGACGTTGCTAGAATGTCTCCAGGAGGACAAAACCAATGAGAACCACTGGTGTAGGTTTCTTATTCCAGGAGTTGACATAGCTGAAAATTCCAGTCTCACTAAAGTAGCCTTCTCCTCATCACATGGTTTCCGTATTTGGGGTGAAGCAGCTGATCAAGGATAGGATCCGTAGGAAGGAAAATGTTGAGCTACTATGTCTTCACCAGGGGAGAGACCTTAGAGAATTTTCTCCTGAAGTCAGGGCTGCTCAGAGCATTTAGAAAATGACCCAACAAGAGGGACACTTTCTTGACCGCCCCTCATACCTAGAAGCTTTTGCCTAGTTAGTTCCATACCTAAAAGGTCATAGAATGAGGTAGTAGGCACCACCACGGTGAGCGAGAATGCCAGTAAATGATTCTTTCCTTCCTTTGTTCTGATGCGCAGAAGTCTGATGCTACCAGTGTGTGCTCTGAATGCAGCACCGTCGATCTACAAGACCCCTTTAGGCGGGTCCCTGAAATGGTTACCCAAAAGGAGCCAGAGAGATGTTTGCCCAAATGTAAGTGGCAGTACTTCTGCATCCAGTTCACAGAGTATTTGGATGGGATCCTGTTATTCTTTGAAGATCTGTGCCTTTGATTCACGCCCTCTCTCTATTTCTGCTGGAGACAAAAGGGAAGAGAGCTCACCCATAGATTCCTGGGGCCATAATTAGGTCCAAGCAAAGGGGATTTCAGGCTATTCTTGAATCAGGGAGGCTCAGCTTACACAGGCCAACAACCAGGGTAGAAACTCCAGGAAACTTGCCTAGAAAGCCCACTGGGCCAATATGTCTGCCATTGTGTATAGTCTGCAGTATATCAACTGTCAGGATATACTTGAGGTCATAGACCAAGAGAACTTGAATATAAGTTTGGGGTTGACAGGCCTTCAACTCATCCCTCAATATGTTTCTCTTGAAGCGGGACAGCATTGCAGTTAAGAGCTTCATCTCTGGAGCCAGGCTGCCTGAGCTCAGATTCTGGCCTTTCCATTTACTAGCTCGTAACTTATTCAATTTCCTTAGCCTCTCTGTGCCTCATTTATAAAATGGGTATAATTATAGTACCTGCTGCAAAAAGTTGGTGTGGGTATGACATGCATGAATGTAAATCACTTAGAAGAGCGTCTGGCTCATAATAAGCAGTCAATAAATACAGCATTTCCTAATTCCTTGAGTGGGTATAGTGGTTCCTTCCTACATGCCTTCATTATTTCCTGGATTCATTGTGGGGAATTTATGTGTCTGTCTCCCCCACAAGGTTCTTAAAAACAAAGTCACTGACTTAATCAATATTGTATCTCTTATGTGAGAATAGAACCTGGCCCAGATTATAGGCTCAACAAATGTTGATAAATACATAAATAAGTAACTTAACAAATGAATCTAAAAATTTATCCGTAAGTTTGAGACTAGACTGGACTCAAAAAGAATGGGTTTTAAACTCATTCCACATTGTTTGACAGCCCTAAAGCTGCCCATGGGGTCAGAGGTCAGGCGAGGGATGGATTACTATTCTCTTGACTTCCCTTGGGACTGGTCCTTGAGGTGTGCACAGGATGTCAACAGTGGAGGTGGAGAAGAAAGGAGTGTTTCTAGAAGAAGGGAGGAGTGCAATAAAAGAAACACAGACTTGTAGGAAAAGTAATTTATTGACGTTCTGAAAGATGAAGAAAGGTCAGGAGCAGAGTGAGGACAGCTCACAGTGCCTCCTGGAAGATGATGGAAAAAGGAGTGGAATGTTGTAATCATCACGAAGTAAGCATCCACAACATTTGGAGGAGGAGAGAAAGAGACAAGGTGTAAGGGGTGATGTGATTCATGCTGAAGGTGTGTGTGTATGTGTGTGTGTGTGTGTGTGTGTGTGTGTGTGTGTGTGTGTGTGTTGAGACCAAATGCTCAGCTATTTATAAACATCTTGACAATTGATCAGATTCTTCCACATATGGTTTGGGTGGTTGACAAAGCCTGTACCCATCCCTGCCTCATTCTGGGCAATCCTTAGGACACTGTTCACTACAGCCAAAAACCATGGCTGCATAACAAGCAACCACAAAACCTCAGTAGCATGCAATAATAAATAGGTGTCTGCCTGATTCAGCTCATCTAGGCCAGTTGTCTCTGCTGATCTTGGCTGGCTTGATTCATGTAAGTGGTATCGACTGCAAGTCAGCTGAGCTAGCCTGGGCTTAACTATGCAGCGTGGCTCTGTGTAACATGCTGATCCTCCTGGAACCAGTGGGCTGACCTGAATACAACTTTCTTATGCAGAGCATGCAGGAAAGCAAGTGAAAACATGCAAGGCCTAGGGGGATCTCGGCTCAGAACTGGCGCATTGCGACTTTCACTCTGCTCTATTGGCTAAATCAAGTCACATGGCTGGGCCCAGATTCAAGGGGTTGGGAAAAGACTCCCCCTCTTTAGTGGGAGGGATTGCAAAGTCACATGGTAAGGCGCGAGGCTTTGGGCTATTAATGCCGTTTCCTGCAGATGCTAATGATAGTGCCTCTGCTCATCCCTTGCAGGCCTGGGTTGCTGCTCTCCATGCTGTGCTGTGAACAAGCGAAAGTTCCACTGGATGCTTTGGTGGAAACTGCGGAAAACCTGCTACCAAATAGTGAAACACAGCTGGTTTGAGAGCTTTATTATCTTTGTGATTCTGCTGAGCAGTGGGGCACTGGTAAATTGTCATGTCTTGTGGGGACATTCGGGAACAAGGCAGCTGGGGGAGCTGCATTATGACCTCACCCCTCATGGGACTATGAACATGGGGAGACTAGGCAGAAGTGAGATCTTTGCTGCTACTTCCCCTGAGGGGACAGGATTTTGCATAACAACTTCTGGAGTCATGCTTGGGAAATCCCTAAGCCAAAGGCGCTTTACCCATGGGGAAGCATGACCCAAACCAGCACCCTAACGTGGCTATTGGAGTCTTGCCCTTGACCCTAGGTCTGTCCATTTTTTTTGGAGGATTTCTAGACATTTTCACTGTATCCTACCTGTTTTCTCCTCTAGACAGCAGTGCTCCTACCCTCTCTTTTCCTGAAGACCATAATGCTACTTTCTAAAAGGTAAAATGTTAGAAGGAGAATGCTACCGGGAGCAGAGTAGGATATAGTAAGTTACCTTGGTGTTTTCCATCGTTCATGATCCCATGAGAGGAGAGACAAAGAGATACTTCTTTATGTGCATGACAGATCCATCCAAATCGAAGTGTGGTGTGTCCCAGTGAGGTCTAGAAATAACTGAATCCATCAGCCTCCATAGCCGTATAGTCATAAACTCCTTCCTGCTCTCTTCTCATCTTTTGGTCCTTCTTGCCCCCTTTATCTTCCCCTTGGGTGATAGTATTTTCTCTCTTATCACCTACATATTTCATATTCTCTCTCTCTCTCCCCGCTCCCGCTCTATTTTGCATCTCCCCTTAAAATGATCATAATATAGGAGTAAGTTTTTTTGTACTATCTGTTATGGATGGAGCCCTGGGCTCCTCCTTATTGATTTAAAGTCAAAGAACACTTCACAATAAGTTGCTAGCAAATAGAAGGGACAAGGAAATGTCTTCCTTCTTCACCCATGTCTCCCTGGTTAGTGCTTTACACCTGTGCGATCTCTAGGTGAAAGATGCTGAGCACATACTGGGGCCCATCAGAGCCTGTGACAACAGACATCCCCATTTATCTTCTTATCGCGATGTAAATTATTCCTCAAACAAAAAAGCAAATTTCTCTAAAACGATCTCAGAGAACGGCCTTGATTAATTTTTATTGCTAATCATTGGCCCTTGGTTCCCTGTAATTGTTTGATAATTATAGTCTCCCTGGCTGTCTACTCTTATTCAAGTGGTAGGTTCTTTCATTTACTCCACAAAGGGTAACTGGTGTCTACCAAGCCCTGCGCTAGTCAGTGGGAAAGCAGTGGCATTGATTCCATTGGGAAAAAAACAGCCTTCCATACCTTGCGAGCAACACTTCATCACTAAGAGAGATATTAGTTTATTCAAATAGGAAGAAAAAGAAAAAGTAGAGTCAGCAAGGAGTTCTACGCAAATATTCAACCTGACCTATTGCTATGCTTTATCATTTCAGATATTTGAAGATGTTAACCTTAACAAACAACCCAATATCAAAGCATTACTTGCATATACCGACTGTATTTTCACATACATTTTTATCCTGGAGATGGGTCTGAAATGGGTGGCCTTAGGATTTAGGAAGTATTTCACCAGTGCCTGGTGCTGGCTCGATTTCGTCATTGTGATGGTAAGTTTACCATCTCTGTGTCCCATGCAGGCAGGGGTGGGGGGGGAGTGGGAGAGGGGATCATACGGGAGCTGCATTTTCTGTGTGCCTCTCTAAAATGTTTTCCTTCACAGTACTTGTAAGTAATTATTGTTTATGTAACAGCAGCCCTGTCTTTCCTGGGTCCCATTTATTGTACACTGCACTTCGTGTGTTTACCACCCCAATGCTTTCCATGATGGCACTCATCCACTTCTTTCCATAAACACTGCTTATGCCCAATGTATACCTCAAATAATTTTGAGTCTCCCCCATTTACCCTTCTTTCAATTTTCCATTTCTTTTCAAGACTTCTCAAAGCAGGTCAGCAGCCAACAGACTAGGCTAGTCTCCATCTTGATTGAAAAGCAACACAAGAGGATTATTCACAGATACGCCTTCCTTTCATCTGCACAACAAGGTCTCACGTTAAGCGGAGTTATACATCACCTGCCACCTTATAGACAAGGACAACTGAAACTCAGATGATCAGCAGCTTGTTTCCAGTGAAACTGGGATTCACAGCTTGGTTTGTACGGTGCCAAGGCCATTAACAGTAAAAGTGGATCACTTTTTTTGAGTGCTTGCTCTGTTCCAGGTTCTCTGCCCTAAGCTTTATACGCATTCTCTTTTTGAGCTATCACAGCCACTCCAAGTGCCAGGGGTACTATAATTTTTCCCGTTACATAGGGGGAAACTAAGTCACAGAGAGGCTAAGAAACATGTTCAAGATTGCCCAGCTAGAGAGGGTGAAGGTGAGACTCAGACCTAGTAAGTCTCACTCCAAAGCCCTTGATTTTAACATCTAGATCCTTTCTACCAAGAGCTAATTAGTTAGACTCTTGTCCATGCTATTTAAAGAGGTAGGTATGACAAATGCATACACATAAGCCATGAGGTCAGCATACCCCACAGGAGAACTGTCATTTTGATGGTGGACACGAGTAGGTCATGTGGTTCAGGCATTTTGGAAAGGCCTCGATGCCATAGGAGCTCCAGTGGGAGCACCCACACCCTTGTGGTGTAGATTCTTGTCAGTTTCCAGAGTACAAATTACTCTGCACCCATTATCATATTAGACCTAAGTGAAGAATCCATAAGACAGTTGTCAGGTTATTTGTGTCTCCATTCTATGGACCTGGGGTTTATTGGCCTAAACCTAGAAGACTGGTCCTAAAGCGGATCCCATGTCTGCTCTCTTTCTGTGTAACCTTAAGCAAAGTGCTTAAGGTTTTGGCAGAAGTTTTCACATGGTTAACAATGAGTGTGGATTATAAATTGCCCAAATTTGACTGGATGCAAAATGAAAAACATAAATCTAGCAATAACCATTTAAAAGATCAAAACAGCAGTCGAATACCACACTGTCAAAAAGGATACCAGGACCAGATGGGTTTACAGACAAGTTTTCCAAACTTCCAAGGAGCAATGCTATAGACTGAATGTTTATGTCAATCTTCCCGCCTCAAAATTCATATCTTGAAATCTAATCTCCAATGTTAGTATTTGGGGCCTTTGGGAGGTGATTAGGCTGTAAGGGGAGAGCCCTCATGAATGGGATTAGTGATCTTATAAAAGAGACCCCACAGAGCTTCCTCACCTCTTCTGCCATGTGAAGACATGGCAAGAAGACAGCTGTCTACCAACCAAGAAGTTGGACCCCAACAAGACACTTACTCACCAGTGCCTTGATCCTAGGTTTTCCAAGCCTCCAAACTGTGAGCAATAAGTTTTGTTATTTGTAAGCCACCCAGGCTAAGGTTTTCTGTTAATAGCAGCCTGACCTGACTAACAAAAGAAGTAAACCCCAACCTTATTTAAATTGTTACAAAGAATAGAAAAAGCGGGGATGCTTCAAAACTTATTTAATGAGACAAGTACGTATAACCTTGATATCAAAATGAATAGAACAAAAATGAGTGGAACAAGAAAAGAAAACAATTTTATAATTATGCGTCTTTATAAATCCTAGAGAAAACCCTCGGCAAGTGTGGTCCACTCTCACTATTACTGACCTTAGCATCATAAAGACCAAGGTGAGAATCCCAAATGCACCTGAAACATGGTGCTGATCCTCTGAGCTTCAGGTGGTAATGTGGTAGGTGACATAGAATGATGCTTAAGTCAGGACATTACAGTGCGAATTAAATGAGAGACTGTATGTGAATAATCCTTTCATGTTGCTTGTTAATCAAGGCTGTATAAAATGATCTTTATAATTTTGGCGTAGAAAAATACAGATACAACTACAAAAAATATATATAAATTCAACTAAATCAAAATGTAAAACTTTTGTTTTTCTATTCAACAATACCATAATTATAGTTAAAGACAGGCCAGAGCCTAGGGGCAGCTGTTGCCGTAGACATAACCATTACTTATTATCCACAGTGTATAAAAACTCCCTGCAGATCAACAAGACAAAGATAACCCAATGTAAGAATGGGAGAAGGATGCAAACAGGCAAGTCACAGAAGGAAGCTGAGTTGCTAATAAATGGGTGAAGAAACACAGTTAGTCATATCACCAGTTAGCACAGGAGTGCATATTAAAATGAGAAACTTCTTTTTATTTGTCAGATTGACAAAAATTTTAAAGTTGGAGAATATCTAACATTGAAAAAAGATGTAGGAAAATGGAATCTCTAATCACTGCTAACAATTTAATTGGTTACAGTCACTTTGGGGAAAGTTTTGCACCATTAAGTAAAATTACAAATGAGCCCAATGTGCAGTCCAGAAATACCACTTCTACCGTGTTTTCCCGAAAATAAGACCTACCCAGACCATCAGCTCTAATGTGACTTTTGGAGCAAAAATTAATATAAGACCCAGTCTTATATAAAACCGGGTATAATATAATATAATACCTGCTCTTATTTTAATATAAGACTGGGTATAATATAATATAATACTGGGTCTTATGTTAATTTTTGCTCCAAAAGACGCATTAAAGCTGATGTTCTGGCTAGGACTTATTTTTGGGAAAACATGGTAGTTATACAGCTAAGGAAAACTCTTGCGTATGTGCCTAGAAAAACTGCACCAATCTGTCTAGTTTGCTGTTGTCCATAATAGCAAAGAAATGGGAATAACCTAGGTGTTCACCAAGGGGGAATGAATCCATAAAATATGAATATTTATATCCTGTAATATTCCACAACAGTTAAGATGAGCGAACTGTAAGAAGACATAGCAACATGATGAATCTCAAAAACATAGTGCAGAGTGCTAAGTGAAAGTTAGGTAGACATAAAAAAAAAAGATAAAACTAGTGGAAGACTTCCTACCCTGAAGAATGCTTGGAGTGGGGAAGAATGTGGGTGTCTTCACGTCTGCGTGTGTCATTGATGCTTCCCAGTTTAGTGAAACAGAGACTGGGGGTGAGGTTCCAGGTGAAAAGGTGTATAGCGTCCCTCTGGGAACACTTCTTCCCCACCAATGATAATAGTCGTTTGGTAACGCTGAATGGCTGCTAAACTTTGCCCTCCTTTTCCGTCTGGCTACGAACAAGTATTTGTGGAGAAGCTGCTCTCGCAACAGGCAATACTAGTACAAACAAAGAGCCTATTTAAAAAAAAAGAAAGAGACTATAAATAAAAACAGTTTGAATTAATGGGTTTTTTTGTTGTCTTTATTTTAAGAAATTGATTAAAATTTTAAAATCTGGTTACTGTCACATGAACTCACTTAATATCTCTCAATTTGAAAATATTTTACGACCACAAGGAGATTGGCAGGATTAGTGGGGTATGTTTTAGATAATAAGGAACTTTGCCATCAGTTTAGTCAACAGTGTCGTACTTCGCCTCCTGTCCTGCTGAGCAATTCCCCTTTCAAGGTGAGCTACTGAACGCTCTGCTTAACTAGTAAGAATGGCTGAAGATCTGCAAAGAGCGGTCTTCAACTTAAGCTCAGCATCTTTGTTTAATTTTGTTAAAATTAAGTTTTACTGTATTTACAGAACTTTCCAATTCTTAGTCTTGTCTTATTGGGAAGAAGTATATTGGGAGAGAAAAAAAGGATTTAATTCCCCCAAAAGGAGCTATTAGAGTGAGGGGAAACATCAGCAAACAAATAATTTATTATTTTTTTGTAACTTTTAATTTTGATATTATTTTAAACTTACAGAAATGTTGCAAGAAATAGTGAAAAGAACCCCTTCTTGTCTTTTCCCCAGATTCACCAATTATTAACATTTCACCTCACCTGCTTTGGCATGTTCTCTTTTTTTTCCTAAACTGCTTGAGACTAAGTGGCAGGCACCAGGCTCTTTACCCCTCGTCATTTAAATGTGTATTTGCTAAGAACAAGGATATTGTCTCACGTTGTCACAGTACAATTATTCAACTTAGGAAATTTAACACACATCCATTTTTAAATTTTGTCAATTGTCACAAAGTCTTTTATGGCTACCTCTCTCTACCCGCCCACCACCGTCTGCACCCCACCCCACCCCACCCCACCGCAATCGAGGATCCAGTTCAGGACCCCACGTGCCATACCATTGCCATGTCTCTTTGGTTTCCTTTAATTCAGAACAATTTCTCAGCTTTTCTTTGTCTTTCATGAAACAAAGAATGTAAATACATCATTCTCACCTGTGTGGACTATAGATTTGCCAGGCAAGGAGAGAAAGAGCCTCTCCACCTGCCGGCAGTGTCTGGCTGGTTTCTGTGTCTGGACAATCCACCTGGCCTCTCAGCACCCCAGTCAGGTCCACTGACTGTGGCTTCTCTTCCCACCAGGTGTCTGTGCCCACTCTCGTCGACATAAGGAACTTTAAGTCCTTCCGGACTCTACGAGCACTGAGGCCCTTGCGAGCTCTGTCCCAATTTGAAGGAATGAAGGTACATTCTTTGGGTGAATGGGAGGAAGTCCAGCTAGCAGGAAAAGGCGGAGCTTTTCTCCCTGGACTGGCTGCCCTGAAATTACCAAGTTTTTCCTGTACCGTCCAGCCCACTGCTTAGAATTTGAGAGATGGAGAAAAGTCTAAGATGTACTCTCCATCCTAAAAGAGCTTCTGCCACAGCTGGGGTGGGCTTTGGCTTCCCTTCAATCCTAGGGCAGGTGTCCCGTAAGTCTGTGACACCAAATCAGAGGACACGCCTCAAGTGATACTCAGTGGCACCAGAAAGGACCCATTACGTATGGAGCTGAGAGTTACGGTGTCGGGTGGGAGTGGAGAGTAAAGACCGATCTCTGAGAGATCCAGCCCCACCCATCAGGCCTTTCCTGGAAAGATGAAGCGCTGGGTGAACCTCTCACATCGACTGTGTTTTTCTTCTCTTTTCTTGCCTTAAGGTGGTAGTCAACGCTCTCATAGGCGCCATACCTGCCATTCTGAATGTGTTGCTTGTCTGCCTCATTTTCTGGCTCATATTTTGTATCCTGGGGGTAAACTTGTTTTCTGGAAAATTTGGAAAATGCGTGAATGAAACAAATGACTCGAACTTAATGAATTACACTATTATCGCAAATCGAAGTCTATGTAAAATGACAAATTTATCCTGGGTCATCCTGCCAGTCAACTTTGACAATGTGGGGATGGCTTACCTTGCCCTGCTGCAAGTGGTAAGTGCTGTCGGCATGTTTTCCACTCTGAGGAGAGTGATACATTATTTCTCAACTAGTAAAAATATTGTGACTCCTTGAAGATAATAAAATCACATCCCAATTCCACATGTAGAGCCAATGCTCTCTGGAATTGCTCTGCACTGAGTTTCTCCAACTTTGTCATCTCCTGAGACTCAACCCCCAAGGGGTATACCCCTGTAAGGGTCTGTATATCTCACCCTGTCCTAATATGGTGCCTTGTTTTCCGGAGCTCCAATCAGAGAGGAGTGGAGCCTCAGATGCCAAGTGACACTGTTAGTAAGAGTTCCCAGTCGGAAGTCAGTCCCAGGTCAAACCACAGATACCGGGTCTTGGACAGACAGTGCGGACATTAGGAAAGAGCCTTAACCAGGCTCTTTCTATTAGGTTGGTGCAAAAGTAATTGAGGTTTTTGTAATTATTTTTAACCTCATAAACTGCAATTACTTTTGCACCGACCTAATAGCAGTTGATCCATAGCTTCTCTAGGAATTTTTAAGGCAGCATTTTCTTTTCTTTTTAAACTTTTTATCTTGTGCAAATGAGGAAGAAGCTAAAACAAAATCCAAGACACCCATCCTTGAATTCCCTTCTACAGTTCTTTTATCTGGACATTCTGTCCTGGAAGGGCGGGGCATCACGTTACGTGCATCTGCACACTGAACTTGCTTGCTTTTGCCTGGTACCTGTCTGTTGATGTTGTCTTTAATTGTGTTCATGTTTCTCTGCTTTTGTTGCAGGCAACATTTAAGGGCTGGACGGATATTATGCATGCAGCTGTCGATGCCAGAGAGGTGAGCTTATGTTCCACCATGTTCTAGAGTGCGAGGGTCAAATCAGGGATATTGTGACCACATGGATCGTCCAGAGCTTCCTGCATCATAATTCCAGTGGCCGGGGTTCTTTTGTTTTCCTTAAACACTATGAAATACGGATTAAAAAGCGCTCTTATTCATCCTCCTGTGAGTATCCCATCCTAACATGCTCCAAAGTCCAGTCCTCCTTCTCCGTAGTGACCAAAGAGAAACCACTCATGTAGGAGATGGAGCCAGAAGCAAAAACAGAATCACAGGATGTCTTGATTTTCCTCTCTCACCTCTTTCCCAAATGGATGGAGAGGCAGAAGCCATTTTTCACAGCCCTTGGCTGTGGGAAAACCTTAAGATTGGACTAGGTGTGAGCAAGAGCAACCTCCCGTGGCTGCAGGCTCCAGGAAGCCCTAGAGACGACAGGGGTTTCTGGTGATTGTCAACTGTTAAACTCTAGTTACATAAAAAGTGACCATGGATTCCCAAAGTTAGGAGAATATTCAGCAGTCTAGTCCATTTCTATTTCCTAGTTGGAAGACAGAGGAATAGAAAGGAAGAGTGTTGCCCAAAGCCATGGTGTGAGCGAATGGTTGAATCAAGAGTGGAATCAGCATTGTTTGTTTTTCCTATCATCACACTCGTGTGTGTTGTTCTGTTTGAGAGTCTTCAGAGTTGATGCTTGGCACATAGTAGGTGTTTGGTACATGTGAGCTTGTAGGAGCAGTAGAGTTGGTATGAGTAGAGGTGCAGCAGTAGAGGCAATTTATAACAAAGGAAATACTTTAAAATATTATTGTGCTCATCTTTTTTTTTTTTTTTTTTTGGTCTGAGTATAAGACTCTTACCCTAGTTTACCTTGGGCATCCATCTGCCTTGAGGGGAGCTGGGGGGTGGGGAGGAAATCCCATGCCGATGTGTGATAGGAGAGGTGTGTGGCTTGCATAGGTTCCCACATATCACTCCCGTATCAGGCACCTGTCCTGGTGCTGGTCCGGGGACATTCTAGCTGGTGTGTTGCTGGCTTCTAGCACGATGGCCCTTGTCTGTATAGTCACGGAGCTTCCTGCTAGTTCCAAATATGGAAGTTACAACTGGTTAAAACATGGGCCTTTCTCCCCCCTCAACAACTCCTGGCCTCAAATACTGACTCTCTGCCATATTCGCCACATGGTCCGCTGGCCCAACAGTCTACTCCCATTCCTTGCTACTAATCCCCCCATGGCAAGAGAAATGAAAAAGGTTTGAGAGACCTCTCTCTGTCTGATGATGCTACCCCGGCCTCTGATGCTTTTGGTCACACCTTGAGCTGGGGGAGCTTGATTGTAGTCCATTCGTCTCCATTCTGGAGCTTGATTATTCATGAATTCATACATTCCTTCATTCAAGGTGTGCTACATGTCGCAAGGTATGCTAGGCACTAGGGATTCAAGAATGATAGGACACAAGCACAGACTAAATAAAACGTGGGCTCCGTATGAGGGACGCAGTCAGTGGACCAGAGTTGGTCGTTAGTCACCTCTGCCTGAGGTGAACATGCCCTCCCCTGGTGGCCTCGTCTCCAGTTTGGCTCCCTCCAATTATGTGTCCATATCGACATCCTGGAGACCTTTTCAAAGGACACATGTGGTCATGCCCCTCCCTTCTCTTACAACCTTCAGTGATTCTCTGTTGCTTAGAAGAAAAAGCCTAATCTTCCTGCCACACTCCCTCCCCACTGCATGGTACCCCCGTCCCCCCCAGGGGAAACTGAAAGAGGGGCTCCCTGCAGGTGCCATGGCTGGCTGGTAGAGTCTGAGAAGTTAATGCTGCAGCTGAGAAACACGTGGTCTTCTAGATAAGGTAGTTAATATGGCTTATATGTTTCTCTGGTAATTGTTTTCTTTTCTCATTTAAAAAATTCTTAGGAGGAAGAGCAGCCAGTGTTTGAGACGAACATATACATGTACCTTTACTTCGTAGTTTTTATCATCTTTGGCTCATTCTTCACCCTGAATCTCTTCATTGGTGTTATTATTGATAACTTCAACCAACAGCAGAAAAAGATAAGTATTGGGTTGTCCTGATTTGGTGTTTTACCTCTCTTCTCCAAAGTGCTTCAGTGAAACATAATTCTGGTCTAGATTGTTGTGCAAAGTAGATGTTCCATCTGCCTGAGAACAAAAAGGGAGCGACCTGGAGAAGATTCTTGAAGATGTGGCTGAAGAAAGTACGGAAAACAGCTGGGTTTTATTAACTCACAGTTTTTCCTTTCTGTTCTACCCTCTTCCACAAAGGACATTGTTGAAACTTAATGAAAAAGCGACCACCAGGATTAGTATTTATGACACTATAGTCGTATTCTAGTGACCTTTCAAGCGTACCTTGTTACCCAGGATACAAAGAACAAACTCTCCTCCTTCAGCAAACTTGTATCCTGACTCCCAACACCCAAATCTCAGCAGAGCAGATTTATCGAACTTACTTGGAAAAAAGACGGTTGGAGAAGAGGCAGGTTTTTTCGGGAGATGTCCCCTCACCCCAAGCATTGTAATAAACAGATGTTTATTTTTCTGATTCTATCATCCATAGTAAGTGTAGAAAATAAAGGAAGATAAAAAGAAAATTTAAATCGCCCGTAAGGTGATCACCAAATGATAACCATTTTGAATTAAGCCTCACCTTTTTGGTACAATCCCTTCCGGTTACTTCCTACTTAAATATGTATTCCTTTTACACAGTTGATATTGCACAATATTTTTAATTTTGTAGCTTCCCCTCCTTCCCATTAGTTATAAGCCCATGTCATAAACTCATCTTTGTTGTAGGAATCGTCAGGGCTGAATTACATCCCATATTATGGATAGATCATAATTTATCCTAAGCATTACCCACCGTGCCCCGCCTTTTTTTGACGTTTAGGTCATTTCTAGATTTCTTGCTATTCTAAAACTATCCCAAACATTCCTGAAATTCTCTCTGTGTATCTCTGATTATTTCCTCAGAATAAGTTCTTGGAATTTAAGGCATTAAAGATATATTGTGAAATTACCTTTCAGAAATACGGTGTTGGGTACCCTCCTTTTATAAGAGATGAAAATGCCTCTTTGTTAAAAGCTTTTCTCATCATTCTGATTTTTATAATCTTTTGTCTTTTCTAGCTTGGTGGGTAAAACTATTACCACATTGTTTTATATTCATTTACTTGATCATTTGTGAGGTTCACAGGATGATGGCCATAAGTATTTCTCCTTTAAGAATTATGTCTTTAGCTTTTGTCTCTTTTTAAAATCGAGATTGTCATCTTTTTCTTATGTTTGTATATAGTACGTCCAATTTGTGACTCATTTCTGACATGATTGTAATGACATTTTTGACTTGTAGATATTTCATCTTTTTATGGAGTCAAAACTCCGAATCTTGTCCTTTTTGACTTCTCTTGCATTTATGAACTGAAGGTGTGTTTCAACCTAAAACTAGGGAACTAAACGTTCACCTTTGGTTTCTGATTTTTTTGTGGCTCTTTTCCACTTTTCTGTGGAACTCTTTTAGCCCATCCCAAATGTATCTTGGTCCTGGTGAGCCTTCCTGCTGTCTGTGGGAGAGCCAGTCACTGTCCATATACAGCTGTATCACTGCTGTCACCCGGGGGTGTGCTATGTGGAGTCACTTCTGTAATACGCAACTTGATTGCCATCAGTACCTGCCATTTGGATGTCAGGCCTTGTGATTTTAGGTTTCAGTTTACATTTGAAATCACTGTTTTGATCAGCCCCTAACAATTTTGTTTTACTTTTTATTACAGAAAATTTGAAACATATACAAGAGTAAACTAAAATGAACCCCAAATACCTATCACCCATCAAAACGCTTACTGATTTAACACCTATGCCGTCTATGCCCTCACCCAATCCTGCCACTGGATGTTTTTTTTTTAATATATAGAGCAAATCACAGACATCATCTCATTTCATCCACAGATATATGAAAACTGAACTCTTTTTAAGCATAACCACAATTCCATTATCACACCTAAAAAGTTGCATATGAATTCTTTAAATTTGTCAAATACCCAGTCCATGTTCAAATGTCTTCCAGTCTTTCATTTTCTTCAAATACTTTATTAATTCATTCTTCCATTGATTGATGACTTGATATTAAAGTTTGTTTCTTTTCAAATCAGGATTCAAATAAGATCCTCCCATGTGACAGATTCCTTGCTCTTTGGATGATGAGCCATTCCAGGCTGAGGTCAGACCTTTCCTGCCCCAGATCTGGAATCAGCCATTTCTCTAAGGAGGACTAGTTTTGTTACGTGCGATGACGTTCCAAGAGCACAGTCTGGGTGCTCATTGTTATTGCTTCAAGGCTTTAACAGCAGATAGACCTACCTCAAGTTTAGGACTACTTGGGGGTGGCCGGTTAGCTCAGTAGGTTAGAGCGTGGTGTTGATAACACCAAGGTTGCCGGTTTGATCCCCGCATGAGCCACTGTGAGCTGAACCCTCCTCAAAAAAAAAAAAAAAAAAAAAAAAATATTTAGACTTCTGGGAAAGATACACGGGGAAGTATGAATACTGATCATTCAGATTCTGAGCTATGAGATTTTCATTTAACCGCTACAACTGTATCTCTTCTTTGTCACACTGAGAAACCTGGTTCTCATGGGTACGGAAAATGATAGCACTGCAATTTTCCATAAATACTGATTTTTCTTTATCCTACAACACAACATAGGACAGTCTTAGAATAATAGTACTAATACTATCATAATGCGCGCGATTACTGAAGACACTTATGTCTGCCACGCATCCTGAAACAACCTAGTTAACTTCTAGAGCTCTGTTTTTTCCTTCTTTTTTTTTTACTGTGGTACAGTACACATAACACAAAATTTGCCATCTTAACCATTTTTAGTATACTGTTCAGTGGTATTAAATACATTCATAATGTTGTGCAACCATCACCACCATCCAGCTCCAGAACTCTTCACCTTGTGAAACAGAAACTCTATACCAATTAAACAGTAACTCCCATTTTTCTTCACCCCCAGCCCCTGGCAACCACCTTTCTGTCTCTACGATTTTGACTACTCTAAGTATCTCATATAAGTGGATGATACAGTATTTGTCTTTTTGTGATTGGCTTATTTCAGCATAATGTCCTCAAGGTTCATCCATGTTGTAGCACACTGTAGAATTTCTTCTTAAGACAGAATAATACTCTATAGTATGAATATACTACATTTTGCTCATCCATTCATCTGTCAATGGACACCTTGGTTGCTTCCACATTGTAGCTCTTGTGAATAAAGCTGCTACAAACATGGTGGTGCAACTATCTCTTTGAGACCTCAATTATTTTGAGTATATACCCAGGAGTAGAATTGCTGGGTCATAAGGTAGCTGTAGTATTAATTTTTTGAGGAACCTCCGTACCGTTTTCCACAGAGGCTATACCATTTCATATTCACACCCACAGTTTACAAAGATTCTAATTTCTCTACACCCTCACCAACACTTGTTTTCTGAGTTTTTTGGGGAGAGGGTGGGGTGGGGTGGGATGGCGGTGGGGGGAGTGTTTTGTTTTGTTTTTGATAGTAGCCATCCTAATGGGTGTGAGGTAATATCTCATTTTGGTTTTGATTTGCAGTTTCCTCATGATTAGTGAAGTTGAACATTTTTTCATGTGCTTATTGGTCACTTGTATATCTTCTTTGGAGAAATGTCTATTCAAGTTCTTTACCCATTTTTGAATCAGGTTGTTTTGAATCAACCTGATTAGCAAAAATGCCTAAATTGCTAAGTTTTAGGCATTCTCTATATATTCTGGATATAAATCTCTTATCAGATACGTGACTTACAAATATTTTTTCCCATTCTGGGTTACCCTTTTTACTCCACTGATAATGCCTTTTGATGCACTACATTTTTCTTTTTCTAAAAAAATTTTGTTTATTGGAGTGACATTAGTTTATAAGATTATAGATGTTTCAAGTATACAACTCAATAATATACCATCTATATATTGCATTCTGTGTTCACCACCCAAGGTCAAGTCTCCTTCTATCACCATATATTTGACCCCTTTTACCCTCTTCTACCTTCCTCCACTCCCCTTTCCTTTTGGTAACCACCATACTGTTGTCTGTATCTATGAGTTTTTTGTTTGTTTATTTGTTGAGTTTGTTCATTTGTTGCTTTCTGTTTCATATCCCACATATGAGTGAAATCACATGGTTGACTTTTTCCATCTGACTTATTTTACTTAGCATGATATTCTTAAGATCCATCCATGTTGTCGCAAATGTCACTATTTCATCTTTTCTTATGGCTGAGTAGTATTCCATTGCAAATATGTACAACATCTTCTTTAGCCAATCATCCATTGAAGGAATGTAAATTGGTACAGTTACTAGGGAAAACAGTATGGATGTTCCTCAAAATATTAAGAATAGAGTTACCATATGATCTGGCAATCCCTCTTTTGGGTATCTACCCCCCAAAATTGAAAACATTTATTTGTAAAGATATATATATATTCCTAAGTTCATTGCAGCATTATTCATGGTGGCCAAGACATGGAAACAACTGAGGAGTCCTTCAGTGATGCACTAGTCCAATTTGTCTTATTTTTTCTTTTGCCTTTGGTGTCATATCCAAGAAATCATTGCCAAATCCAATGTCATGAAGCTTTTGTCTTACATTTTTTTCTAAGAGTTTTGTTGTCTAGATTTTGCATTTATGTCTTTGATCCATTTTGAGCTAATTCTTATATATGGTGTTAGGTAAGGATTCACCTTTATTCTTTTGCATGGAGATATCCAGTTTTCCCAGCACCATGTTTTGAAAAGACTGTCCTAGGGTTGTATATTTTTGGTCCATACTGGTAGTGTAAATTCAAACCCCATACCCTCATCAAGGCAGTCCTGGATTCACTAACTATCAGGGAAGACTGGGTTTTTACCCATAGTACAGACTGAGACAGTTTCCTAATTGTCTTTCAATGCCAACAGACAGATTCTGCTTTCTTTATCACCCTTGCAATGGCAGCACTGGGAGAGTCCCTGATTCATGCAGGGATCTTGGCATAAACCCACTGCCTTCCCCCCCCCCCCCCCCCCCATGTCCCCTTGTGGTTATTAAAGCCCAAGATTCTAGTTTGTGCAGAAATTAGCAAATGATCTTAGGCCAACCATGGCTTCAGGGCTAACTTACTGCTCTGTCTTTTTTTAATTTCTCTTGATTTTCCTTACTTTTGTACAAGTTCAGCTATACATTTAAAGAAATTCTATTCTATTTTATTATCTAGCATTTTCAGGTATTTCACTTCCCCCCAAATTTCCAGACATGAAAATCCTAGCTCATTTTTCTATTCTTTCTTGTTCAGTAGTGAAAACATTCAAAGGTCTCTAATTTCTTTTTTTTTTAGAGAATGGCTCTGGATAGCTGTTATGAAATTTTAATAATAGTGACCTATGCATTCATTTATTTAGGAGAATCTTAGTTGCCAGTTTGTGGGATGTTTTGTTGTTTAAATTTTTGTTACTGGGGCGGCTGGATGGCTCAGTTGGTTGGAGCAGAGCTCTAGCAACAAGGTTGCCGGTTCAATTCCCACATGGCATGGTGGGCTGCGCCCCCTGCAGCTGGGATTGAAGACAGCGGCTGGGCTTGGGGCTGAGCTGCGCCCTCCACAGTTACATTGAGAGATGGCAACTTGGAGCTGATGGGCCCTGGAGAGATACACTGTTCCCCAATATTCCCCAATAAAATTTATTAAAAAAAATTTTTTTTGTTACTAATTTCTGTTTTTGTTGCATTGTGGTTTGATTTATGCAACTTGAAATATATTCAAGTTTTGTAAAGATTATGTAGATGTTTGCAAAGAACTTCTGTTTATATTATGAAAAGTGGAAATGCAAGTGATAAAAGTAACGTTTCTCCCTTATTCCTTAATTTAAACGCTATTTCTTTTCATCCCTTTCCTAGAGTCCAGCCTCTTTTGCTTCCCATTGGAATTTTAGGAATCGGGGACAGAAGTGTAATACAACTTTAAAACTATTTCTGACAACTCAGAACTTGTTTCCAAAAATCTGTTAATAATGAACTATCATCTTCTTCATATACTTAGGTGGCCAAGACATTTTTATGACAGAAGAACAGAAGAAATACTATAACGCAATGAAAAAATTAGGATCCAAAAAACCTCTGAAGCCCATCCCCAGGCCCCTGGTGAGAGCAATTGATTGATTCTAAATACATAGCTGCGTGAAGGGGTTATGATGAACTCAGATGTCTACAGTGCCCTTCTCATTTGCTTTTTTAAATTTACAGACATTATTCAAGAACTCAGTAAACTCCCATATACGTCTGGCTCAAGTCCTTCGGAAAATTAGACACTCAAGTTCCATTGCAGGAGCCTGGTCAACAACTTTGTTTCTTAGTGAGCACACAATAGGTGCTTCGTATATACTTGTTGCAGTGACGTGAATGTAACAGTCTGTTTTAACCTAATCCTGACCAGTTTAAACTATATGTATAATGTCTTTTGTCAACTTTTCCTACTGCGAAGTTGAGGTCATGCCTACTCACGTCCACTTTACAAGCGTTTATGATAAACTTTCTATATTAGGCGCTGACAAGCTTTTTCTGAAAAAGGTCAGGCAGTAAATATTTTAGGCTTTGCAAGCCATATGGTTTCTCCTGCCCCTACTCAGCTCTGCCCTTGTAGCACAAAAGCAGCCACAGACAATATAGACTAAACATGCATGGCGGTGTTCCAATGCAACTTGATTTAGAGACACTAACGTTTGAATTTCGTATAATTTTCATATGTCACAATTTTATTCTTCTTTTGAGTTTTCCCCCAAACGTTTGAAAAAATGTAAAATCCATTCTAAGCTCATAGGCTACACAAACACGCGGTGGGCCAGATTTGGCTTCCAGGCCATAGTTTGCTAACTAACCTCTGCTTTCTACGAATCCTCCTTTACTAGGCATTAGAGGGCTGCTCTGTGCTTACAGTTTAAATGAAGAGCTGGGATGTGAAAGCATAAGATTATAAAGTAATACAACAGGTACCGTTGGTAGCTCTGACAAGTGTTTGAAGGATTTCAAGGTAGGGAGAGTCAGTGGGGGCTAAAAAGTCTGGGAAAGCAGTGTGGGAGAAGGGCTTGGTATCTGAAGCATGTGGAGGATTTGGAGATTGTCATTCAAACTTGAGAACCAGAATTATCAAAAGTGTGTTAAATTTACTGCTATTCTCAGCACTCAGGATAAAGCCTGGCATACAGCATGTTCTGTGTATTTTTTTCTCAAATGAAAGAATAAGTTTTAGGATACACACAGAGTCCATCCCACTAGGATTAAATACTTGCTTTGCACTAAAAATGTCTGTGAATGTCAGGGCCAAGTGTTTAGAATTTATAAAATTAAGAATTTTTGACCAAGGAGTTAATGATAAAATTATATCCGGGGAGGTTTCATCTGTCAACAGAATGTGAAACTTTAATCTACCTAAGTCAAATTTAGCTTTTAAGTACCAGTCTCACTTTCTAGTACTGATTTCACTTTGAAATTCTTGTCTGAACTTGAGCCAACAAAAAAGACAATGAGAATTTGTATTTACATGAGCATGTTATGCAACCACTGGCTCAACACCAGTTGGTCCCAGATTTGGAATTAAGTAACACTCTCGAGACACAATACGGTCCCTCATGTTTACCAGTTTATTTAATAAAGGATATGAAGCTAGCAATGTAGCACACAACCAAACAGAAGTTACAGACACAGACGCAGCTTCTAGGCCTCTCCACTGCATTGGACATGAAGTGGACATAGACTGCTTTCCCACAGGGAAGCTGCCACCTCCATTCCTTAAACCACCTTTTATAGCATGTTTGTCACGTGGCTCATCTGGGAGTAGGTGCCACGTTATAGCTCTCCCTGGGTAGCTATCAGTCATTAGTCAAAGATTCACAATGAGTGATTCCGACAACCGAGTACAATCTCACCAATTAATGTTGCACATTTATCTTAACTTCTGTATTCCAGTGTTACATGAAATAAATCCAGCATCATATCCCCAGATGTCCCTGAATTGGAGCTAAGACTTCACATCAGCTGTTAGCTCTTTACTCACAACTTTACCTCCCCAAAGATTTTTTTTTTAATCCCTATAACCTAAATACTATCTTTTGACCTTTGGAACAAATGAATAATAGTTGCATGGAAGGAGGATGGATACAGCTGTTTGAACCTGAGCAGTGACAGATTTCATTTCCAGCAGTAAGTAGAGCAAGGGATTGGAATCCTTTCTGATTCTTCCTGAAGCGAGCCTACAAGGTGGCTTCATTACTGGGTTTAAAAATCATATTGAGGTGTTAGGGGTCACTGTACATTCCAAAGTGACAGAGAATAGTTTTGATCGTCCACCACTTTAGGTAACTTATACTCTTAATCTCCTCCATTTGTCCACATATTAGAGTTGAACTGTAAGGCCAATGGCTTCCCTCTGTCATGTTTACTGTCACCCCTCATTCTGCTTCCCCGCAGAGTATCCTTAAAAATATTTTTTTCTCCAGGTCCTGTCTGACTTTCTGGACGCATTCTCACATAGGAAATGCACTTGACTTTCAAGTTGCTTCTCTAGACATCTTGCTAAAAGCTGTAGGGCTCCTGGCACAAAGTTTGAAAGATACTAACGTAAATGTAATGCTGCTCCAAGGCTGTCCCTTCTTTCTTCTCATTGACCTGGATCTCCCTGAGCGATATCATTCACTTTCCTGGTGTTAATTCATATCAGTATTGATACCAATGAACGTCACATCTACATTCGAGCTCTCTACCTAAGCGCCAAACCCACACTTCTACTTACCCAGGGTCCTTAGATGCCCCACGGGCACCTCACACTCAAGATGCTCAAAACAGATCTCATCATCTCCCTCCAAAATTTCTCATCCTCCGTTCTCTAGCTGTTTGAATGGCTCCACCAACCAGAAAGGATATAGTTTCCGTCTTAACTGTCCTGTAGCCCCTCCATTCAAACACTCCCTGACTCCGTTAGCTCTTAAATCAAAATGCTTAAGTCTTTCTCCACAGTTAACCACCACAAACCAACATCATCTGTTGCCTGAATTACCATAATTGATGCCTGGGGTCCTAAGGATGAATTCTCTATGACTTCTCTAAATAGAATAGTGTCCGTATACTTTGATTAAATGATAATATAATATATACAACATATTTTTTAAAAACCAATGTATAGCCAAGAATACCATACAATATCAGTGTATGAGTTTGTTTTTAAGAACAGTTTTCTACTAGGTAAAAAACAAAATACTGCTTCACAGCAGTTAGATGAAAGAAAATAGTAGAAAAATTCATCCGTTTCACTGCACAGGATAGGTTAGGCATACAAACTTGAATTAGAATCTACACCAGAGCTGTTAGCACATACTCACTTTTCAAGGTCACCATCAGTGATAATATGAAATAATCAGTTTTTCTGTGTCTGTTTTTCTAATCATTGGATCAGAATCCCATTTATCTAGCTTTATCTTCAAGTGAACAAGAATTAGAAAGTTGGCATTTAAGAATTGCTTGAATATGGAGTTTTGGTTAAGTATAAGGTTTGATTATTCTGACAAATGGAGCCTTGGAGATGATGATTCCGCTTTGTCCAACATAATTACGTGAGCAGGTTTTCTCTGCATTAATGTCATTGAAGTCAAAATACAGAAACAGATGAAACATAGAGACCAAAGTTTATCTTTTTATTTTTAAATCCAACATGAGCTGTTTTACTTTAGCAAAGCATCATCCACCACATCAAAGGTATGTTGTTACTAAGAATTTTTTTTATGTACACATTTTCATTTTAAAATAAAAGCTATAAGCCTACAGCTGAAAATCAGTGATTTTAATTAAATGCAAAGGAAAATATGTACACAAGAATTTCTTGCCCTTTGAAAAGGGTCTGCGCGCATTTTTCAAGAGAATAATCGCATGCATTCTGTTGTCTATGCCTTTTTTTTTATTTATGTGAGTTCATCCTTGCAACTCAGAATGATCTGTGATTCTTCTGTTTTTCTTTTCTCCTCAGAACAAATGCCAGGGCCTCGTGTTTGACCTGGTCACACACCAGGTCTTTGACATCGTCATCATTGCTCTCATTCTGCTCAACATGGTCAGCATGATGGCCGAGTCGTCTGATCAGCCTGCAGCCGTGACGTACATCCTTGACTGTCTCAACCTGACATTTGTAGTCATCTTTACAATTGAGTGTCTCATCAAGATCTTTGCTTTGAGGCAATACTACTTCACCAATGGCTGGAATTTATTTGATTGTGTGATCGTGGTCCTTTCCATTGTTAGTAAGTAAAATCAGCAGCCAGACGGGTTTTCATCAGACGGAAACTTGTAAATCTTCTGATTTGGAAGTACGTGCAAACTCTCTGCAAAGCAACAAATATGATTTCTGAAACAGCAGACCTACTGCCATTCTCCACTGGGAAGTTGCTAGGGGATACAGAGTCATTTCCGTGCCCATAACTGTCTGCACAATTAAAACAGAGAGTTAAATAATAAGGTAGATCATTTATTCAATGGAGATAAACAAAATTAAGATGGCTTAAAGGTTTCTGTGGGGACACCTTGTTTATCAGGTAATTGAGTCAAAGTTCTACCTTTCCCTTGCAACTAGAAGCCCTAATGAACATTTTATAGTTTTAAGGATTTGGCATTTAATTCCCATGTTTTTCTCTGGTTCAAAATCCAGGTGCATGTCAGATCACAATTATTATTCCCCTGTGACATTGTCAGGCCTTCCTTCACCTCCTGTATGAGGCCCCTGTGGCCCATCCTAGATTGGGCTTCCACAGTGTGCCATAGGCCAAGCAGTACTTTTTCTTTACTCTGTATCCTGTGTTAACTTAAACCACAGCGTGAACTGTGCTTGTCTCAGTTGCTTGGACCAGCATGTCTATAATCAGTATATTTTCCCTAACCACGGGTATGATTAATTATAATGTTTATAAAAGAATACTAGGAATAAAGGAGGGTTATTGCCATATACTTTTATTCTTCATGCATAAGAGTTTATTCTGGGTGTTTTTTTTTTTAAGGTTTTATTGGAGAAGGGGAACTTTATTGGGGAACAGTGTGTACTTCCAGAACTTTTTTTTTTCCAAGTCAAGTTGTCCTTTCAATCTTAGTTGTGGGGGGTACCCTTTAGCTTCAAGTTGTTGTTCTTTCAGTCTTAGTTGTGGAGGGCGCAGCTCAGCTCCATGTCCAGGTGCCGTTGTTAGTTGCAGGGGGCGCAGCCCACCATCCCTTGTGGGAGTCGAACCGACAACCTTGTGGTTGAGAGGACATGTTCCAGCCAACTGAGCCATCCGCGAGGCACCTCAGCTCAAGGCGCCATGTTCAATCTTAGTTGCAGGGGGCACTGCCCATTATCCCTTGCGGGACTCAAGGAATCGAACTGGCAACCTCGTGGTTGAGAGCCCACTGGCCCATGTGGGAATTGAACCGGCAGCCTTCAGAGTTAAGAGCATGGAGTTCCAATTGCCTGAGCCACCGGGTCAGCCCATACTCTGGGTTTTTGAAGTCTGCTTTTCACTAAACTGAAAATTGAACTTTTTATAATTATGTAAAACTGCCCAGGGGCCCTTCTCATAGTTCAAAACACAATGAAGACAATGAAAACTGATTTCACAGGTGGAAGCCTTTGTTTTATTTCAGACAGGATGCATCAAACAGATGTATTGGATCAAAATATTTTGGTTCCTATCACTACAGCAGCAATGCAGATGTTACAGAGAGCAAGAAAATGGTATAGTTCATAGGCTGTTCTGGTTTCTAAGTGATAAAGTTTATGTAGATGTAATTTAGAAATAGATCTTTCCACATGCTTACAGTTAAATAGACCTGTAACCTTTATTAGTCAATTCCAATCACAAATCTTGGTGAAACTGACAGAAGCAATCACGTTAGAAAATGGTATTGGATGCATCTGGGGCAGCCCTCTGAGAACTTAGAGAGCCCTTCCTCCAATGTGCAGAAAGCAGCTAATTCTTTCCACTATTTAATGAACTCCTTCCAGGCAGTGCCAGGAATCGTACTTTGTGGAAATATCTCCGACTTCTGTCTTTTGAACAGATACTAGGCAATTGCAGTTACACTGCATAGCCCTGGATAGCATTTCGCTCCAGTGATTGAGGAAATACACACATGGAACCAAATCCTACTCACCAATTTGGCCTTTTATATGCCTTTGCGAGTAGGTCTGCCATTCAATAATTAGTGTCTGCCCTTCCTCAAGCTCTTTCCTAAGCTTTTAGAGAAATACAAAAATGAGTGTGTGTCCATATGAATCTCTCCAGGACTTAATAATCCAGTTTAAAGAACCAGAACAAGATAGAGAAATTAATTGAACACCAAATCACATGGTACCCGGAAGAACTGAGCTCAGAGATGGGACAGATTACTGGGGCCTTGATTGCTCAAGGAAAGACTCATGGAGGAGGTCCTTACAGGGTGGGCCTCCTCCTGTTGTTGCTGAATTCCTACTTAATAAATTCCACATCTTGTCAAGGTTGGCTGCCCGATTAACATATGAATTAAACTTCTTTGGCATAATTGGGCAGTAGGTGGAGTATATCATCAACTAGTTCTCTTGAATCATTAGGGGATGGCAGATAATTCTGGCTGTCTATCACTCCAAAAGACTTTAGGGGACCCCCCCCCACCCCGTCCACCCAGGGCAAGAACAACGCCATGCCTACACAGGGCAAATATGTTCCTGCCATTCTGTACTATTTGGGCCAAAATGGGAGTTGTTTTACATCTTTGTTTCACTTGCCTGCAGTTAATGAGAGAATAGGGTGACATTTTAGGCCAAATATTCAGCCGCTTCCAGAAACCTCTGCTTGAGATGCCATTTCTGGGGTGTCTGCAACAAAAGAGAAGGTATCTCCATTTGAGTCCCTTAGCTTTTTTAGCCTGGACTTGAGAAGTCCTTAGAATGAACATACTAACAAATATGAGTGTTCTGTGGCACCTTTAGCCCAAAGACGAGCATATTAACTGCCATCTCCCTCAGCCCTGACCATATCATGGCAGGCTGTGTTCAAATGCCTCTATACGAGTCTGTCCCTTTAAGGAACTTCAAGGTTAGGAGTTCCACAATTTCCAGTAAGAGCCCAACCTTCATTCGCAGAAATTTCCCCTTCTACTCTAAAAGACACCATCTACAGTTTATCTGTTTTCCATTTTACATATGCAATAAATATGAAAAACTATTATATTGTTACCACATGAATGACTTTAAATGCCCAACGTAGATAACGTACTTCAAGTGCATGCGATAACTCACAAAATAGCCTTTCATAAGCTGCATTTTCTTTCCTTTACTTGAGTCTTTAATATTTTAGACATCCTATTGCATCTAAAGTCCCATCTAAAACTATGGTCCTTCGAAATTATTTTCCAAATTAAGGCACAGATAGATATTTTCCCTTACATGGAAAAATAAAATTCTGAATTTTGTGCTTAAATTAAAAAGTATTAAAGAACAAGACAAACAAATGAGAAACGAAAACTCATAGACACAGACAATAGTTTAGTGGTTACCAGAGGGTAAGGGGGGAGATAAGGGTAAAGGGGATCAAATATATGGTGATGGAAGGAGAACTGACTCTGGGTGGTGAACACACAATGTGATTTATAGATGATGTAATACAGAATTGTACACCTGAAATCTATGTAACTTTACTAACAATTGTCAGCCCAATAAACTTTAATTAAAAAAAAAAAGTATTGGGGCCAGCACAGTGGCTCAGGTGGTTGGAGCTCTGTGCTCCTAACTCCAAAGGCTGCCAGTTCGATTCCCACATGGGTCAGTGGGCTCTCAACCACAAGGTTGCCGGTTCAACTCCTCGAGTCCCGCAAGGGATGGTTGGCTGTGCCCCCTGCAACTAAGAACGGCAACTGGACCTGGAGCTGAGCTGCGCCCTCCACAACTAAGATTGAAAGGACAACAACTTGACTTGGAAAAAGTCCTGGAAGTACACACTGTTCCCCAATAAAGTCCTGTTCCCCTTCCCTAATAAAATCTTAAAAAAAAAAGTATTGATAAAAGTTGATCCCACTAAGATCCAAGGCAGGAGACACAGTCTGGGTCTGAAACCACTGTGCCTGCTAGAAATTGATTGACTATTTTCCTTCTCCTAAGGTACAATGGTTGCTACCTTGGAAAAACAGGAGCACATTCCTTTCCCTCCAACACTCTTCAGAATTGTCCGCTTAGCTCGGATCGGCAGAATCCTGAGGCTTGTTCGGGCAGCACGAGGACTCCGGACTCTCCTTTTTGCTCTGATGATGTCCCTTCCCTCTCTATTCAACATTGGTCTTCTGCTCTTTCTGGTTATGTTTATTTATGCCATTTTTGGTATGAGCTCTTTTTGCGATGTGGAGCAAGATTCTGGAATTGATGACATATTCAACTTCAAAACTTTTGCAGGCAGCTTGCTTTGTCTCTTTCAGATAACCACGTCAGCAGGCTGGGATACCCTCCTCAAACCCATGCTGCAATCAAAAAGGTCATGTAACTCCAACACAGAGAATCGTCACCTCCCTACCATAGCCATAGCCTACTTTGTCAGTTACATCATCATCTCCTTTCTCATCGTTGTCAACATGTATATTGCTGTGATTTTAGAGAACTTTAATACGGCCACTGAAGAGAGTGAGGACCCTTTGGGGGAAGATGACTTCGAAATATTCTATGAAGTCTGGGAAAAGTTTGACCCAGAAGCAACACAGTTTATCAAATATTCCTCCCTTTCTGATTTTGCTGATGCCCTGCCTGAGCCTTTGCGTGTGGCAAAGCCAAATAAATTTCAGTTTCTAGTGATGGACTTGCCCATGGTGACTGGAGATCGCCTGCACTGCCTGGATATTCTTTTTGCTTTCACCACTAGGGTACTCGGTGACTCCGATGGTTTGGATAACATGAAAACAATGATGGAGGAGAAGTTCATGGAAGCCAACCCTTTCAGGAAGTTATATGAACCCATCGTCACCACCACCAAGAGGAAGGAAGAGGAGAGATGTGCCGCTGTTATTCAAAAGGCCTTTCGAAAGTACCTGAAGATGACCATGAGTGTTTTGGAAGACAGGCCTCATACACCACTCCAGACACTCTGCAATGGAGATTTGTCCGGCTCCGGGGTGGCGGAGGGCAAGGCCCACTATGACTGAGCCCCTCCCCTCCACCCCTACCTCACAGCCTCGCAGCCTTGCTTCCAGCCTCTGAGCTCCAGGGATCCACAGCTCAGTGTATGAACAGACAGTGGACTCACTGAACTAGCTATTCCTTTTTTTTTTTTTTTCTGGCTGAAAGAAGGGATATTTCAAAGCTCACTTCAAATGACTTTTATAGAGCTATAAGATAACCCTGCCTGACTATAACCACTGGTACTGTTTTAATAAGGAAGAAGACGCTAGAAAGGGCTGTAGAGGACACACTAATGTTAGGATTGAAACACAGTTCAAATTATGTCAAAAGACTTTTTAAAAAATTAAAATTTTAAGTTATGTTTTTCCACGTTTCTAGGTACATTATCCAATATGTTTATTTAATGTTTTCCCCAATGCAAGTATGTGGCTTATCACATATAACTCTTTTGCATGCTGAATGAAAATTCAAAACTTGCCAATGAATAAATACCTTATTGCAGATGTTTTTACCAACATTAAATATTTGAGGTTTATTTCAAACCTAAAAGCATGATCTTGTCAGTTACTACCCTATCTTTTACCACCTACAGTCTCTGTTATATATATTTGGAAAAAATAAATAAATAAATGAGACTTTCATTTAGCATTTTATTCAGATACTACACTAAAAATCCTCTTGTTCGGTGATTGTGTAAGTAGTGGTTTAAATGCGATGGTTTGCTTGGAATCAAAGGTGGAAGCCAGGGGTGTGCTTCAAGCTACCGAAATGATGTTTCTGAACATGGAGTTGGGAAGCAATTTCTACCATCAGGTCTTGTGAACGGGCCCGAGCTGGCTGCAGCACACCACTGGCTGGAACCAATAGGAAGGTCTCACTTGACACTGGTTAAAAATCTGCAGTGGGCACCTTCGATGGATACAGCACCCGCTTAGCAGCACCTGGACCCCACGGTGGGGGAGTCAGAGGACATACTGGTCAGCCAGTGATCTTAGCTATTTGATGAGCCCTGCATTCACTTCTGGCTGAATGTCTGCACAAAATGCAGCCAGAGCACAACCGAGGCCTATCAAGGGGGCCTGGGCCCAGGAGTAGCCCAGGACCTCCTTAAAAACTGGAGATGCTCAGAGGCCAAACAAAACATTAGGCTGTCAGCCCCCAAAGACGGGAGTGGGGGCAAAGAACCTACGTTGTGATTATCTAGGCATGGGGCGAAACCCTGCAGAAGTAGCCCTGGAATCCTGTCTTTACACCGGCTGGAGGAGCTGATGTGCATGTCAGCAGCCTGGATTCTGAGGTCCGAGCCTCTGACCTGCTCCTGACTGTCCTGGAAGGAAGGCCAGTGCCGAGGGCAGTAGTGCACTGAGGGGTGATCATTTTCCATGTGTACAAGATCGAACCGTGTCTCGATGTATTCATGTCTAGGGCCTGAGTTTCGTGAGTTTTGTAATAATATTATTATCTAATTATGATCAACATCTAAGTTTTATTTACTGGTTGCTGTGCATAAGGCACTGGCTAAGCATTTGTCATGAATGATCTCATTTATACCTCACAATAACCCAGGGCGTGTGAGGTCACTGAGCCTTTGTGCCATGTTACAGAGGGGGTGTGGGTGTCCCAGAAGCAGGAATCCTTCAAGACCCAACCACATGGGGCTCCCATGTAGGGCTGCAAGGGCCTGGTGGAAATCAGCAGTTCTCCTTAAGGCACTGGGATGACCTATGTCTTCCCTAAAAGATGCCTCTGATTATGAGCTCTAGGTGTTTTATGGATCCCTGCCAAGTTTTCCGAAAAAGATGACTAGCCATCATTCCAGTAGGGATACATCCTGGCTGGAGATAGGGGAGGTCTTGCCCATTCCAGGTGACAACTTAGGGGCTAGGATGTGACCTGTTCTGTGCTAAAGCTTTGGCCCTTCCCACACATAACTGTTTCCCCCTCCCCTTTTTTGCCAGGGCTAGATTCCTGGAGCCAACTCCTAGGGAGAGCACAGGATCTGCTTGGCTTTTGCAAGAAGCTGAGCCGTGCTTCCTTCACTAGATGGCAGCAAATGCCCGACATGTTCTTTTCCGAGAATTGCACAGTATCTGTGGGTGAGCCTAATGTTCAAAGAGACAGAGGGCGAAGGCGATGAGAACCAAGGCAGGAAGTGGTGACACCCTGGATGGGTGCTAGAAAGCTCATACTCCCCAGAGATAGCTCGCACTGTGCAAGGACTCAGGATACCCACAAGAGACAGGTTGGTCTGAACTTGTGTCCTCATGAGGACATGCTAAACATCCATGGCAAACAGCCCCACAGGCACATGAAGTCAGTCCCCTTGTCCTCTTGTCTTCTCTTTTCCAGGCCAATCAGCCCCTGTTCAATTCAATCCACAGACATGTTCCCGAGGCCCACGTGGTACCACCTTGTGTAAATTGCTCCTAACCAACGGCCCTTCACCTCAAAAGCATGTGTGCTACTTGTGAGGAAAATTAGATAAGTGTTTATGTGATGATAATACAATGCAATATGACAAGTGCCATAAACCAGGGACACACCTCTGCTCTGAGAGCGTGAGTGGAGGCAGGCTCACAGGAAGGCTTCACAAGAGAGAGGGGGCCTCTGAGGAGAGCTTGGTAGATGGGTCGGATTGTACCAGGGGGGAGATGGTGCAGGAGGGTCTTCAACGTGGAGGAGACAGTCCATGGAGTGTCCGGAGTGGAGAAAGTGAAGGACGAGCTCCCCAGTGGACTGGACTTAGAGTATAGATAGTGGAACAGCAGCAGCGGAAATCTTAGACATGGACTGTGTGGAGAGCCTGAAAAGCCAGCGTGAGGAGTTAGAACATATTTAGGTACTAGAGAGGCACTGAAGGTGGTTGAACAGAGGAGGGAAATTAATCAGACAGAGGACGCAGGGTGGAATAGAGGAGGAAGAGCCCAGAATACTGGTCCTGGTGGGGAAGAGACACTGAGTAAGGAAGGAGGCAGAGGGCAATGTGGAGGGAATAGAAGGCTTGTGCCAAGTGACTGGCCATGGGGGAGGAGTCTAGGGGGAACCTTAAGATTTGGGGTCAGAGTGACAAGATAGAGGACAGGACAAGTTACCAAGTTAATGAGTATAGGAAGGGCAAGGTATGTATGTATGTTTATTTTCATGGCTAAGAGAAAAGAAAATTTAAAAATTAATTCAGTTTTGATCATTTTGAAGGTTTAATATGCCAGGTCGAAGTGACAGTGTCCGGCCAGGCCTGGAACTTGAGGACATGGCATAGACAGGAGTCCTCAGCCCAAGAGCAGATGAAATCGTACAGCAACAAGCCTACCCACATCTAGAAGGAAGCAGAGGACATGCTCTCAGAGGACAGAGATGAGAAGGAGTGAGGCAGTTCAGAGGAGGATGTGGAGAGGTAGCTGAAGGTAAACACCATAGCACGCAGTACGCAGTATAGCCACAGAGCAGGCTTCATGAAAAATTCACAGCCAACAAGATGAGATAGATACACGGTCCCACCCTTACGTGCCTTCCACCAAGAAGCAGTGTGGTTGTGTTCCATGGAAGGATCCCACTCCCTGCTCTTCTACCTTTGCGTTGAGCCAGGGTGAGGGCTGGCCTTATAAAGGACCCAGGCTCAGGAGCCAGCTGTTCCAGGAGCTGTCTTGGAATGTCAGTGGTGCCCTTGCAGGGGTTGAAATCCTGTACAGCTGCTCCTGCTCAAGGAAGGAGAGCCTCTAGTTCCAGATAGTTTGTTGCCTGGCAACCCAGACAGAACCTCCAGGGTCATTCAGTGGGCAATCCTGTCCATTAAGGCACAAGGAGTAATCAGAGAGGCGGTGAGGAATCAAGTGCTGACGTTCACTGAGCACTTATTCTGGGCTCGGTAGCCACTTACCAGTGGTACCTCCTTTCCTCATCTTCACAACGGCTCTATTAGACGTAGATGATTTTTAACCTTCGTTATTCTGATGAGAAAACTGAGGCATGTAGAGGAAATAAGAGGCTTGTTCAAGGCCACCTAGCCAGTAAATGGCCCTGGCAGGATTCGAACCCGAGTAGTTTAGTTCCAGAGCTCAAGCTGTCAATCACTACACCGCACTGCCCCCAGATGAAAAGGGGTAGTGGGATCAAAGTTGAAGGGAGGGTGCAGAGTTTTCCTGGTAATCTCTGCACACTTTTCACCATCCATTTCTTTTCCTCTGGTGATAATGCTTGCTTTCAAAATTCTGACTTTGTGGAAACATCCTCTACATGGGGAGATGCTGTGCTTTCTCTCCAAATGTAACATCCTCGGTTCTGTTGACGTACTCAGTTCCCTAATATTTTGCCATAGTTTCCATCATTTTACCACTCGCTACCTTCTTTTCCAGGCAAACTCTGGTTCATCTTTCTCCTCTAGCGCCTGGTACCTAGGAGGCTGGAGGAGTTATCCGTCCCTTCTGGACAATATACTTCTATTCACGTAAACTTGAAATGTGCTAGTGTGACACTGGTGGTACCGAGCGGCATGATGGGGACGCCGACTTAGTTTCCCTTAATCTCCATCAGTCCCTCAACCCAAGTCACCCTGAATGAGCGTACGATCTAACTAGAAACACTGTGTCGGCTCTGCCATTACAGCGTCAAATCCCTTTATCTCCTTTCCACACTCTAAGCGCTTTCTATATTTTAAAATTGCTTCTGGAGCCAAATCACACTGATGGCTCATACTCTATTTTTCCCCCCAGCTCTACTGAGGTATGATTGGCAAATAAAAATTGTACATGTTTAAGGTGTGCAGTATAATGGTTTGATATACATATACGAGTACATTGTGAAGTGATTACCGTAATCAAGTTAATTCACACATTCATCATGTCACATACTTTTTTGGGGGGGAGGAGAGGGGGAAGTGCTGAGAAAACAAGGTGTACTCTTTTAGCAAACTTCTAGTATACCATAAAGTATGATTAACTATAGTCTCCGTGCTGTAACTAGATTACCAGAATTTATTCAGCTTATAACAAAAGTTTGTACCCTTTGACCAAAATCTCCCCATTTCCCCAACCCCCAGCTTCTGTTAACTATTGTTCTACTCTCTAGTTCCATGAATTAAACTTTTTTAGATTCCACATATAAGTGAGATCATGCAGTATTTATCTTTCTGTGTCTGGCTTATTTCACTTAGCATAACATCCTCCAGTTTCATCCTCCAGGTTATATATATATAAAACAGTTTCTTTATATACATGTATACAGAGGGTGCCAAAAAATGTATACACATTTTAAGAAAGGAAAAAACTGTATTAAAATTGTAATACTCAATATATACCGATAACAAAAGATGAATACAAGTCATGTTTGACTTCTGCGATTACAAGAGGTGCTCAAAGTGGTTACCATCACAGCGTAATTTTAATACAGCTTTTTCCTTTCCTAAAATGTGTATACTTTTTTTGGCACTCTCTGTATATATAACATTTTCTTCATTTATTGATGGACAATGAAGTTGTTTCCATATTTTGTCTATTATGAATAATGCTGCAATGAACACTGGAGTGCAGCTGTATCTTCAAAATAGTGATTTTATTTCCTTTGGATATACTATATCCAACAGTGGGTTTGCTGGATTGTATGGTTTTCTATGTTTTCATTTTTAAAGAAAAATCCGTACTGTTTTCCATAATGGCTGTACCAATTTACATTTCCACCAACAGTGTACAAGGGTTCCCTTTATTCCACACCCTCACCGACACTTGTTTTATCTTGTTTATTTTATAATAGTCATTCTAATAGGTTTGAGTTAATATCTCACTGTGATTTTGATTTGCATTTCCCTGGTGATTAGTGATGTTAGCATCTTTTCATGTACCTGTTGGCCGTTTGTATGTCGTCTTTGGAAAAATATCTGCTCAGATCCTCTGCCCATTTTTTAAATTGGATTCTTTGGGTTTTTGCTGTTGAGTTGTGTGTTCTTTATATATTTTGGATGTTAACTCTTTACCTGTTATATGGTTGGCAAATATTTTCTTTCATTCCGTAAGTTGCCTTTACTTTTTGTTGGTTGGTTTGGGTTTTTCTGGTTTTTTGTTTGTTTTGTTGGTTGGTTGTTTTGGTTTTGCTGTGCAGAAGCTTTTGAGTTTGATGTAGTGTCATCTGTTTATTTTTACTTTTGTTGCCTTTGCTTTTGGTGTCATATCCAAAAAATTATTGCCAAGGCTAATGTCAAAGAGCTTTCCCCCTGTTTTCTTCTTAGAGTTTTATTGTTTCAGGTCTTATGTTTAAGTCCTTAATCCATTTTGAGTTGATTTTTGTATATGGTATGAGATAGGGTCTAATTCAATTCTTCTAATCTGAGAACACAGGATGTTTCTATTTATTTGTGTTTTCTTTTATTTCTTTCATCAATGTCTAATACTTTTCAGTGTATGGTTCTTTCATCTCCTTGGTTACATTTATTTCTAAGTATTTTATTGTTTTTGATGTTATAAATGGGATTTTCTTAATTTTTTTGGGATAGTTTGTTGTTAGTGTGTGGAAACACAACTGATTTTTCTATTTTGATTTCACAACTTTACTGAATTCGTTAGTTCTAACAGTTTCTTGGTGGAGTCTTTAGGATTTTCTATACATAAGATCATGTCATCTGCAGAGATAATTTAACCTCTTGTTCTCTGATTTAGATGATTTTTATTTATTTTTCTTGCCTAATTGCTTTGGATAGGACTTCCAATACTATGTTGAATAGAAATAGTAAGAGTGGGAACACTTGTCTTGTTTCTGATTTTAAAGGAAAAGCTTTCAGCTTTTCACTATTGAGTATGATGTTAGCTGTAGGCTTGCCATATATGACCTTTATTCTGTTGAGGTACATTCCTTCTATAATTTGTTGAGAGTTTTTATTATGAAAGGCTGTGGAATCTTTCAAGTGCTTTTTCTGCATCTATTGAGATGATCACATGATTTTTACCCTTTATTTTGTTAATGTGCTTTGTCAAGTTTATTGATTTACATATGTTGAACCATCCTTCCATCCCAGTGATAAATCCCACTTGATAATGGTGTATGATCCTTTTAATGTGCTGTTGAATTTAGTTTGCTAGTACTTTATTAAGGAGTTTTGCATCTATGTTCATCAGAGATATTTGCCTGTGATTTTCTTTCTTGAAGTGTCCTTGTATAGCTTTGGTATCAAAATAATGCTGGCTTTTCTAGAATGAGTTTAGAAGTGTTCCCTCCTCTTCAAATTTTTGGAAGAGTTTGAGAAGGATTGGCATTAATTCTTCTTTAAATGTTTGGTCAAATTCACCACTAAAGCCATCAGATCCTGAACTTTCCTTTGTTGGGAAACTTTTGATTAATGATTTAATCTCCTTATTAATTATTGGTCTGTTCAGATTTTCTCTTGATTCATGATTCAGTCTTGGTAGATTGCATGTTTCTAAGAATTTATCCATTTCTCCTAAGGTATCCAATTTATTGCTTATAATTATTCATAGTTGTCTCTTATGATGGTTTGCATTTCTGTGGTATAAGTTGTAGTGTTTCCTCTTTCATTTATAATTTTATTTATCTGAGTCCTCTCCCTTTTTTTCTGGTTAATTCAGCTAACAGTTTGTCAATTTTGTTTATCTTTTTAAGAAACCAACTCTTAGTTTTGTTGATTTTTTTTTCCTATTACCTTTTTAGGCTCTATTTCAGTGATTGTTGCTCTAATCTTTATTTTCTTCCTTTTGCTAATATTGTGCTTAGTTTGTTCTTTTTCTAGTTCTTTGAGGTGCAAAGTCGGGTTTTATTTGAGATCTTTAGTTTTTATTAATGTAGGCATTGATCACTCTAAACTTTCCTCTTAGAACTGTTTTTGCAGCATTACATAAGTTTTGGTATGTTGTGCCTCCATTTTTGTTTGTCTCAAGATAATTTTTTATTTCCCTTTTGATTTCTTATTTGACCCACTGGTTGTTCAGGAGTGCATTGTTTAATTTCCACATATTTGTGAATTTTCTGATTTTCCTCCTGTTCTTGACTCTCAATTTCATACCATTATGGTTCACAAAGATACTTGATATGATTTCACTCTTAAATTTGTTAAGACGTGCTTTGTGTCCCTACATATAATATATTCTGGAGAATGTTCTGTGCATACTTGAGAAGAATGTGTATTCAAGTGCTATTGGATGAAATGTTCTATATATGTCTGTTAGGTCTATTTGCTCTATAGTGTTATGCAAGTCCACTGTTTCCTTATTGATTTTCTGTCTGGATGATCTATCCAATGTTAAAAGTGGAGTGTGGAAAGCTCCTACTGTTACTGTATTACTATTTATTTCTCCTTTTACTTCTGTTAATATTTGCTTTAAAGACTTAGGTGCTCCAATGTTGGGCACATATATATTTACAATTCTTACATCCTCCTAATGAATTGACCACTTTATCACTATATAGTGATCTTCTTTGTCTCTTGTGACCAATTTTGATGAAAGTGTATTTGGTTAACATAAGTATAACCACACCTGCTCTCTTTTGGTTACTGTTTGTATGCAATATCTTTTTCCATCCCTTCACTTTTAGCCTATGTGTGTGTTTAAAGTCTCTTGTAGGTGGCTTATTTTTGGATCTTTTTTCCTTTTAATCCATTCAGCCACTCGGTCTTTTGATTAGAGAATGTAATGAATTTAATCCAATTGTACTTAAAGTAATTATTGACAGGTAAGGATTTGCTATTACCCTTTTGTTCTTTTCTGACTGTTTTATAGTTCTTTTGTTCCTTTCTTTCTCTCTTGCTTTCCTCCTTTGTGATTTATTTTTAGTAGTGATAGGCTTTAATTCCTTTCCCTTTATATTTTCTGTATCTACTAGAGTTTTTTCTCTTTGTGATTACTCTGAGGCTTACATAAAACATCTTATAACAGTTTATTTTAAGCTAATAACAACTTACCTTCAATCATATAAAAAACTCCATACTTTCACTTCTCCTCCCTTTACATTTTATGATATTTATGTCAAACTCTACATCTTTTTATATTGTGCATCCATTAACAAATTATTATAACTATAGTTATTTTAATAATATTGATTTTTAACTTTTATACTAGAGATAAAGTTTTTTACACACCATCATTACAAGGTTAGAGCATTCTGAGTTTGACTATGTGTTTACCAGTGAGTTTTATACTTTCATATGTTGTCATGTTGGTACTTAGCATCCTTCCATTTCAACCTCAAGAATTCCCTTTAGCATTTCTTGTAAGTCAGGTCTAGTGGTGATAAACTCCTTTAGCTTGTGTTTATTTAAGAAAGTCTTATCTTTCATTTCTGAAGAATAGTTTTGCTGGGTATGGTATTCTCAGATTTCAAAATTAAATCATTTGCTCTTAAAAGACACTGTTAATGGAAAGGCAAGCCACAGACTAGGAGAAAATATTTTCAAAACATGTATCAGACAAAGGACTTTTATCTAGAGTATACAAAGGATTCTTCCAGCTCAATAACAAGAAGGAAAGTAATCTAATAAAAGAATGGGTAAAATATTTGAAGAGATGGCAAAAAATGTACAGGAAAAGATGCTCAGCCTCACTAGTCATTAGGCAAATGCAATTAAAAACCCAGTGAAATACTGCTATATGCCTATTAAAATGGCTAAAAGAAAATAAAAGAGGGAAAAAAGAGGAAAGAAAAAGACTAACTGCACCAAGTAATGGTGAGAATGTGGAGCAACTGGAATGGTCATACACTGCTGGTTGGAGTATGAAATGGTGCAGGTATTTTGGAAAACATTTCGGTTATTTCTTATGAAGTTAAACATACACCTATGGTACAACCCAATCATTCTACTCCTCGGTATTTACCAATAGAAATGAAAGCATATTCCCAAAGACTTGTACACAAATATTAATAATAGCTTTATTTTTAATAGCCAAAAACTGCAAATGACCCAAATGTCCATTAATAGGTGAATGATAAATAAATTGTGGTTGTCCATCCAATGCTATACTACTCAGTACAAAGGAATTTACCACTGGTCCATGCAATGATATGAATGATTCTCAAAAAATTATGCTAAGTGAAAGGAAGTAGATAACAAGCACACACTGTATGATTTTATTTATATAAAACTCTAGAAAACCTAAACTAAAATATAGTGATAGAAAGTAAATCAGTGGTAACCTGGGGATGGGGGAAGTGTTGTTTAAAAAACAAAAAGGATAAAGGGGCTTTAGGAAACTTTTGGGGATGATGGATATGTTAACTACCTTGATTGTATTCATGGATTTTTTTTTTTAGTAAATGAATAATACGTGTCAAAATTTATCAAATTGTATACATTAAATATGTGCAGATCATGGTGTGTCAATTATCTTTCAATAAGCCTGTAAAAAAAAGTCCAGCCCTTGAGTTTTTTAAATGGAATTCGCAATAAGCTTCTGGATCTCTTATTTTAGAACTAAAGTATGAAGGGAGAGGCTGCTGCTCTTACAGAGATGGCAGCTAAGCCATGGCACCCGCCCACCTACCTAGGGAGACACATCAAACAAAGGTAATACCTTGCCTGGGGGTGAGCAGAGGCTGCCTCAATATTAGGAAAGAAGCCCTTGGAAGAAGACTTGGGATAACTCCCTCATTAGGGAGTGACAAAGCTCAAAAAAATGTCAAGATGCCATCTTGCCCAGCCCCTCTTCATACAGACAAGAAAACTGATGCTCAGAGATTGGTAGTCATGTAAACAAGGCCTGTGATTGATGGTAGGACAGATTTAGGGACAAAATAATGAGTGAGCATTGTCCTGAGAGGGGAGGAATGCTATGAACAGGGACTGAATTAATTCTCTGTCTCTTATCTACCGTTGCAGTCCTCACTCATTGCAAAGGCACAGGCTGTTGGGTGGGTGGTCTTAGCCTCTGTGTCCCCACCCACCCAGAATTAGTGAGAACCAGCTTGCCACTGAACACTCTGTATCCTGGCCTGCATTCTCTCCTGGGGCCTCACCCCTCTTTTCCCTCCCAGGGGAAGGCACCATCCTGCAGCTTGGAGGATGGGCTTTCTGCACCCCAGGCTCTGCCCCAAGAGGCAGGAAATGCCAGGCACTTTCCTTCTCCCTACAGACCTTGTGAGCTCATTCTGGTAAAAGTTTAATGCCTAAAAGTCAATTATGCTGAAGAATGCTCTGATGAGCCCTACAACAGCCTTTTCTCAAAGCTATTCAGGCCTGCAGCTGCTTTCCCGCTCCCTCTATCCTGTGCTGAGAAAACCTTCCTGCCCTTCCTCACAGTACAGTGGGGGCCTGATCTCTGCTTTGCCACCAACTTGCTGTGTGATCTTGAGAGAGGCCCATTCCCCTCTATGGGCCTGACTTTGACCTTAATAAAATGGAAGGGCTACCTTAGATGCTCTCTGAGGCCTGTGCTAGGCTTGCCCATCTTCACAGTCCCTCGTCTCTGGGTGAACACAGCAAAAACAGAAGGCCACATCCAGGTAGGAGGTCTGTAGGGGAATGGTCCGGGGCAGAAATGCCAAAAAACAGAGGTGTTGGAAAAGGTGGAGAAATGCTGGATGGGTTCTGTTCACAGAGTGAATAAACACATTTTAATTGACATTGGCAAAGAATTATGCAACGCGCAGTCCAGATTATAGTGACCTGGCCACCGTTCCTGTAGGCACCCAACTGCACCCACCCCCATTCCAGACCTTTTATCAGCTGGCCCCAGGTGTGCCACAGCTGGCTTTGGGCCTGGGCTAATGGCTCGGGCAGCCCCCAGGGCGAGAAAGAACGAAGGTGAGCGGGTCTTCCCGTGCAGGCGGTGATAGGCAATTTCCCTCTAATCTACCCACTCATTACTCCCCATCCAGGGCCTGCCATCCCTCAGGCTGGGCTTTGCATCATCCTGGTGGTTCCCGGCCCTACATCCTCTTCCCTCCAGTTCCCTCCGCTGGGATGCTCTCCCCTTCTTGTTCCCTTCCCAAAGTAGCTCTGGAAGCTTCTCTGCTTCCCTTCACTCGGAGATGACTTAGAAGATTCCTGCCCTCCCTCAAAACCTATATTATCTGATCTCTATGCAGGAAAAACCTTGGACACCATGTGGAGGAGGCTCTGTCCAGAAACTTGGGCTTTGTTTGCTTCTCCAAAGTCTGTACCCTGCCCCCATCACGCCACTGGTGCCTAAAAATTCTGGTGGCCCTGAGAGATTCATTCCAAATCCAACAAGCGGCTCTTTTGAGACAGGGGAGCCCTTACCTATGGGACACAAGAGACCAACTCAGCTCCTGGTATGTGAATTAGGGGTTCCCCCCTTTCTAGATAGAACACCCTCATTTAATTTTATTTGGGCCATCTTCCTCTGCTTTGGTTCACATTTTATTTCCTTTGTTGTTTATTCCGACTAGAGATGGTATTCAAAATATGTAATCTGGTAAGGCTTGGGTGCTGACCAGACAGAAGGGATGTCACCGAGTGCCAGAGAGGCTCTTGGGCGTGGTCAAAGGGTATGCAGGAGAGGGGATTAGAGGTATGGCCAGTGCGACCCTTTAGTTGTTGGATCACAGGACATATTGCGGATGGGGGTCACAGGGACAGGGGCAGGGCAGCTTGGGCAGCCAGAGAACATTTGGGGGGACTGGTTAGAATCCATTTACCCACACGCTCACTTCAGATCCCTTCTCTGCCCTCGTCCCTGACTGGGGTCCTTTCAAGCTGCTTCAGTGAGACTTGCTTGCAACCTGACTTCCAGTTGGCTTTACCAGCAAGAGGCACCAGCAGGAGATTGAAGAGAAGGAAGAGGAAGCAGTCAGGGCATTTTCCGTGCTTTGTGCTCACTCTGAACTCTTTCTAACAGCGGCTGCATTCCTCTGATGCCACAGCTCCTGTTACGCTCTCTTTCCGTAAGTCCAGCTCTCCCTGTGCTCCAGGAAAACTAGCTTCCCGGGGCCCCTTCATGACTAAGGCTGGGAATGCTTCTGCCATTGCTGGTCTGATTGCCTCCAGGATGGCCCCTAGTGATCTTTGCCTTCTGGAATTCATTCCCTTGAGTAGTTCCTGTGTACGTTATACCAGGTTTGTTGTGTATGACAAATAGCACACAGCGGAAGTGATAGTATGTCACTTTGGGGATTAGGTTACAAAAGACTGCAGCTTCTGTCTTGAGTTCCCTCTGCCTTGCTCTCTCCTGGGTCACTCATTCTGGGGGAGGCAGCCCTACAAAGAGCCCCACATGACAAAAAAGCCCGAAGTCTCTAACTAGTAGCCAGCCAGCATCACAGCTTGCCCACAATACCCTGGATGAGTTTGGAAGCAGACCCTGCAGCCCCCACAGACAACGTGGCTGCGACCTCATGAAAGACACTGAGTCAGAGCCACACAGCTAAGCCACCCCCAGGTTCCCATCCCTCAGACACTACATGAGGTCATAAATGTTTGTTGGTTTAAACTGAAAAAAATATCAGGGTAATTTGTTACACAGCAACAGATAACTGATACAACTACATCCATAGTTTTGTAAACAGTTATATCATTTATGTTTCCTGAACCATCTGAGGTGGCTTCTGCTTCCTGACTAACAGCGGCTCAAGGCAGCTGCCACTTACCAACTGACATGAAAAAAGTTTAATATCTTAACAGTGCTGTGATTGTACTGGCGTGTTCCCTCTGAATAGCTTCTGACCCATCCATCACCTGAAGATCCAGGAGTGAGGGCCTTGGACAGGGCAAACCTAGGGATTGAGGAGGGAATAGGACAGAGGTAGAAGAAGGGGGAGGGGAAGCAGGGAAGTGAGGGGGAGGCCGATAGGAAGCTGGATGGCAGAATAGAAGACGCAGGCCTGAGAGGCCACAAGAAACCAAGAGAGGCATCTTCCCAGTCTTCACCTGCGCATCAGATGGGATCAAGGTGAGAACCAGGGCGAGTCTAGTCCAAGGAAGAGTCCCCTGGACTGACAGTTTTGTGTGGTTAAGTTAGCATGAGTTCTAGGTGAGTTTTCCTTGCGATGCCAAATCCCGACTGCTGGACTCTCAGCTTCAGCGTGCTGTTCTGTCTTTGTGAGTCCTCATGCCAGCAGTCCCTGGGCCCCACAGAGAGCCCCAGCCTAGAGAAGACAGCTCCCCTTCAAAGGCGGGGCACTTTCCACCCCACAGGGCACCGGCAGCCTCACATTACTGCACAGGGGGCCCCTTTGTACAGCTGAGTGGCCTTGGGGTACCCTTCATGAGTCATTTCCTGTTATTCTGCTCAGCGAAATCCTGCCATTCTTTAAAGCAAGATTTGACATTTTTCTAGGACTAACTTCTGGGGCCTTTTGGTCAAGAAAAAAAGCAAGGATTCTTTTATATTTACAAAGCCATTAATTGGCCTTTTTATAAAATTAGACTCCATTATAAGCTCAATTGGAGTGGGGAGTACAGCTTTATTTAGTCCAAAACACCAGTCCTAAAGGATTCTTTTTAATAACCAAGTGTTCTGTGGCAAGAAGACTGGTAAGGAAGGCTCTGCCTCCTTCTGCTGCTGAAATCCAGCGGCCTTGGCTTGATGGCACGCTCACAGCTCCCCAGCGCACCTCTGAGGACAGAGAAGGGAGGAGGAAGGCATGCTTCAGAGCCATTGCCAGGGTCCCACCTGCAGCTCCTGCTTCTGTGTCTAGGCACCCATCCCGTTCCAGAGGAGAAACGTCAGATGAGGAACTCGCCAAGCCTGATCCCTACTCCAGACCTAGCCCTGGCATCTACAATACCAGCCAAGTGGCTCACCATGCTCCCTGACCCTGGGCTGCCAGTCACTGAGCTTTCAAAGGGAGTTTATCTCCACTCCACCCGACTCACGCAGCTGCAAGAATCAGTGATCTCCCATCATCCACATCACAGTCTGGGACCCTGGGACCAGCTGCCCAAATTACTTGGATTTCTCTGGGTTCAAGGCACACAGAGCATCTAGTGCAGGTTTCTCAAACTTCAAGGTACAGATGCATCACCTAGGGAGGTTGCTGAAATGCAGACTCTTATCAGTCACTCTGGGGTGGGGCCTGGTAGTCTGCATTCCTAACAGAGAGATGCTGCTGCTGTTGGTCCAAGACCACTTTTATGGAGCGAGGATCTAGGGCACACCCCTTTCATAACAGGTGGGCAGATTGAGCCCAGAAGGGAAGAGTGACTTTCCCAAAATACTTAGCCAGGATGTAGTAAGTGTCTCAGGTGAGCTTACCTGTCTTTTATCACCTTGGGCTACAGGCCCACAGCTGTTCAGGAAAGTGCTTCTTAAACTTCAGCATGCACCTGAGTTACCTGGGACCTTGGTGAAATGCAGATTCTGGTGTACTAGGGCTATGGTAGGGCTGAGAATTTTCATTTCTAGCAAGCTCCCAAATGATGCCAATACCATTGGTTCTTGAAGCCCATTTTAGTAGTGAGATCCCAGACATGCGCCTAGTACATCACAGTTTGTTAGGTACTATTCCTTGCATCAAATCCCCTGAGGCTCACAGCAGCCTTGGGGCACAGCCACGCCAAAGGCACTTATTCTCCCCATATATAGGTGCATTCCTACCTGAGGCCAGCCCAGAGACAGGCTATGCTGTGGAGGCTGCTGCGTCAAATTGAGAGCAGGACCAGACTCACCTCAAGGTTTCTGATGGTTAATCCACTTACAGCTTGGTCTCTCTGAAAATGCCTCAGGGCTGCCTTGACTACTGGGACCAAAGTCAGGCCAAGGCAAAGGAAATTTATCACAGAGGGGTGCGGGGCTCACTCAATATCTACTTTCCTCTTTCCTTCATAAAAGAAATCTGATTTTAGTAGAGGCTTCAAAGTGCTCACTTTAAAAAAACAAGTATAGTTCCAATCCTCCCTTGAAGCTAAGAGTAGACTTGTACTAAGTTCTGGCCAATGAGTTTTAAGTGGGCATTACTGGATGAGGCTTCTAGAAAAGCTCCCTAAAAGAAGGGGCCAAATCAGTTGATAAATGCCGTTTTCTCCTTGACCACCTTCTCCTTCTTCCTACCCGAATGCAGATGTAATGCTGGGGCTCCAATAGCCGTCTTGTGACTGGGAGGCACACGAAAGAATGCAAGCCACACCCTGATGCTGGCAGAGCAGAAAGAGTGTGACAGCTGCTGTGATCATGGATCTGCTCCACGAGCTCTGAACAACCTACTTCTACGTATCATGTTATGTTAGCAAAAAAGAGAAAAGAAAAGATCCACGTATTCTTTAAGCCACTCTTTAATGAGTCTGTGTTTCAAACAATTGTGGGAAATTTCTAACTAACACACTGGTTCTGTCATCAACCTTGAAGGGTGATGCAATGTATTCCATTGCCAGAACGAAATAATGGAATTTAAATGGGGTTTAAAATGACCAGAAGTGGATGTATTTGGGTAGGGAGAGCTGCAGAGGGTGCTGCTGGGTCTGTGAGTGCGTCTGCTCCTAGCCCTGTACCATCCTCATTGCAAGGATGCTGGCAGAGGCTCTCTGGGGGCTGAAAACATGGCAGGCAACGCAGGCCACTTGGGTCCCAAATCCACAGTAACAAATAGCAGCAGGGTGACTTTGGACCCATCTGTCAGTCTCTTAGAGGCTCTAATCATCTAAAAAATAATAATAAAATGGAGACAATGGTGACAACACCTACTTCTTGAGGTAGTTGCGATCCTTAGAGGAGATACAGGTTAATTAGTACTGATTTTATTTCCATGCATTAAATACTTAGTGTACATATATTTGCTAGATTTTGAAGAGTCGAGATGAGGACACAAAGATGATAAAAGAGTAGTCCTATTCCCACCCCTTCAAGGAACCTCCGGTCTCCTTCCTGTTGTATGTGTTTGATTGTTAGGAAATCATTCTGATGCTGCCATGGAAAGAACCCATGGGTGAGCCTGTATCCTGGGGCCCAGGCCCACAAGCCTCTGGGTGGATGTTCTCCCAGGAGTCCTCATCCCAGGGTCCCCAGGGACTCTGAAGGTGGTTTCTCAAAGGGTTTCTCCAGTGCATTCGACAGTGCAGAGGCATTGGAGTCACCCCAGTGTCTTTCCTGGCCTTTCTCTTTGTGACTTGAAAAAGTTTGTCCCTAACTCAGTTGCCTTGATGTTCAAATGGGAAAGATAAAAGCACTGGTATTTCAGGAGAGTCAGCAGTGCTCCATCACAGGCCTGCTGGAGTCTGGGATCTGGAAGGCACAGGGTGGTGCAAGATCAGCTGCCAGGTCTAAGCATGAAGTAGACTTTCCCTGGAACTAGAAAGTGGATTTTTTTACCTGCCAGAGACCGCGGTGCTTTGTGCACTCTATTTAGTTTGGCTGGAGAGAAGTTCTGAGCTAGGAGTATAGAGGTGTTGACGGGAGAGGTCAGAACCAGTGCAAAACAGTTTCAGGATATTAAAGGGAAGCTGCATTCGAGGCCCTGGGCGCCCCAGCCCTTGCAAAAGATGTCTTGCCAAGCAGGGCATCAAGTGGCAACGTGAATGCATGACTATTGTGCCTTCCAGAGCATTCCTGACCCTGTGAGGAAGGCCTGGAGAGCTTCATTCATCTCTGGGAGGAGGTGGAGAGAGGAAGAGCCCCAGGGATGACTGAGATGGAGTTCTCATCCCCTGGAGGCATGGCGGATCACAGAGACATGTCATTTGATTTTACAAAAATAAAGCGATGTAGTATTACTTGCCCCTGAGCATTGTGGTGCAGTGAAATCCTTGCCGGCTACATGCACATCCTGAAATGATCTGAAACAGCACTGGCATCTGTCACCTTGCACAGGATCCCTCACCAGCATCCTGGCCCCATCACTGAGCATCCTCTGCCAGGTACTCAGGCCCCACTCTCCTTTCACAGCAGTGCGACCTGCTACAGACTGAACCGCGTCTCCCCAAAAGGTATAGTTTGAAACCCTAGCCCCCAATGTGACTATATTTGGAGACAGCACCTTTAAAGAAGATAATTAAGGTTAAACGAGGTCATAGGAGTGGGGCCCTAATCTGATAGGACTGACGTCCTTATAAAGAATAGGAAGAGAGACCCCAGAGATTGTGTGTGCATAGAACAAGGGCCACATGAAGACACAGCAAGAAGGTGCCTGTCTGTAATCCAGGGAGAGAGTCCTCACAAAAAAACCAAATCCTGCTGGACCTGGATCTTGACTTGGAGCCTCCAGAACCATAAGAAAATCAGCGATTGTTATTTAAGTCACCCAGCCTGTGGTATTTTGTTGTGACAGCCCATGCGAATACGGTATCCAAAGTGTAACGCTCACCACTGGCGTCAGGCCACACAGAGTACGTATGAAAAACAGATGATCGGAATCAACTCCGAACTTACCCCCTGCCCCCCCAAAAAAGAAAGGAAAAGGAAAAAGAAAGGGTAGGAGAGGAAAAAGGAAAGAATATTTGCTGGGAATATGGGTCTGGGTTGTGCGTTTTAGGACCATCCCAGGCAATTCCCGAAGTTTCACAGGTGCTACTACACAGGGTACTCTTGCCCATGACATTTGGCTGCCCTTCTGCCCATCCATGGCTGGGTTTCTTCATTCCACTCTCCATCCTCCCCCTCGGAAGAGCCCAGATGCAGCTCCAGTCCAACCTAACCCCCCTCCAGTGAAATCCTCAGAGGAATCTTTTGCTTTGAGTGCCAGGAAGTGTACCCTAGGGAGCTCTGAGACAATTTGCCATGTTCCAGTCATTTCTGACCAGGGTCGTGGGCCAGGAGGTCCACCTCTTTGCATTGACGGCAGTTTCTCAACAGACACTGTTCCCACCCATCTGCCAGCTATCCTTCAGCTCTGCTCTGGCACTGCCATCTTTATTGGTCACAGGTACAGACAGGTTATTCTAGAATTACATGTGCCAAGTGCATGAACCTTCACAGCCCAAATCGTGAGCCTGTCGAGGGAAAGGCCATCTGAGTGCCCTCCCCTGGAATGCCAGCTCCGTGCACAGCTGGTACAAAGAGACTCGGTCCCCGCTGGTTCACTGTCCCAGCACTACTCTCCAGCATCTGTCTTCATCTCTCACCCCGGGGTTGGCTTATGGGTCAGGAGGACCCAGGAGAGCAGGTGCCTCACTGCCCCCTCAGAAACTCTCCCCCAAGAGAACAGACTCCTAACCAGTCCCTCCCCTACCTAATTCTAATCTTATTCTAATTATCAAAGTAATATCTTTTCACAGTAGAAAACCTGGGAAGCACAGGAAATGAACTGCATTATTAAAAGTGTATTTTCAACAACCCTATTAAAAAATGGGCAGAGGACATGAAGAGACTTAGATTTCTCTAAAGAGGACATACAGATGGCCAACAGACATATGAAAATATGCTCAATGTCACTAATCATTAGAGAAATGTAAATAAAAACCACGATGAGATATCACCTCACACCTGTCAGAATGGCTATCATCAATAAATTAACACATAACAAGTGTAGGCGAGGATGTGGAGAAAAGGGAACCCTCATGTACTGCTGGTGGGATTGCAGACTGGTCCAGCCACCATGTAAAACAGTCTGGAAGTACCTCAAAAAGTTGGAAAGGAACTACCTTATGACCCAGCAATTCCACTCCTGGATATCCTTCCAAAGAAATCCAAAACACTAATTCGAAAAAAACATGTGCACCCCTATGTTTATTGCAGCACTATTTACAATAGCCAAGATACAGAAATACCTGAAATGCCTATCGATAGATGATTGGATAAAGAAACTGGGGTACATTTATGCAATAGAGTATTGGCCATAAAAAAGAACAAAATCTTACCATTTGCAACAACATGGATGGACCTTGAGAATAAGGATGGACCTAAGTGAAATAAGTCAGACTGAGAAATACAAATACCATATGATCTCACTTATGTGTGGACTCTAAAGAACAGAATAAATGAACATACAAAACAGAAATAGATTCAGAAATATAGGGAAAAAAAACTGTTGGTTGCTAGACGGGAGAGGGGAAGGAATGGGGAAGAAGGTAAAGGGATTAGAAAGAGCAAATTAATAGACACAAGGTAGTCATGGGGATATGAAATACAGTGTGGAGAATATAATCAACAATGTCGTAAAGATTATGTGAGGTCCCAGACGGGCACTGGACTTATCAGGGGGATCACTTCACAGACCGTGTAGATGCCTGACCACTGTGCTATACACCTGGAGCTGAAGTTAAATAATATTGTATGTCAACTATAATTAAATATATATAGTCATAGGATGTGGAGTACAGCATAAGGAAGACAGTCAATGCTATTGTATAAAATATTAAGGGGTAGTAGCTTGGAGGCGGTGGGTTATCACTTTGTGAGGGATGTAAATATCTAACTATTATGTTGCTTTGTACACCTGAAACTAATAAAAATAAAAAGTGTATTTTCAAAAAACCTCTTCTGCTGATTTCAATTTCATTCGTTCATTTATTCGTTCATTCATTCATTCATTCAGCAAATACTTGAGGTAACAGTTCTCTCCCAAAACAGCATGAAAAAAGGAGAAAATAAAGGTCCCAGAGCACTTGTCACTCTGCATGGAACTACATGTTGATTTCAATTAAATATATATTATATTGAAATGTTCCTTGGACTCCTATTTCATCTTGGATTGAAAGACCCATTAACAGCCATTCCGCGTTTCCTTTGTCCATTTAGATTCAGTTGTATTGCGAGCTTCCGACTCTCCTGGGCAGGGCACCGCACAGCTCTTAGTGCACACCCTACTGCTGTCAGCCATCCCGGAGTTTTCCTTCTGCTGAGGGCTAAGAGGTTTGCGATCCCAAATGCTTTCTTTTCTTATAAAAATCTCTTCGCCCAACTTCTGCTGAATGCACATCAGGCAATGCATTTTCCTTTGAGCAGCGCTCTGAAAAGTGAAAGGTATTGTCTCAGGATGGCGCCTTCAGATTTCACTGCCAATGCTGGTGTAGGCATCTTTTCTTCTACCTGTTTTTTTTTTTTCTCTTCGAAATTATGAAAACAGGTATCAATTATGACTTTAAAACAATTGTCATTTAAACGAATGGGAATCTATTCCAAAGAGAATGTGAGCAATAGTGCATGTCTCCTGCCACCCACCCCCCCCCCCATCTTATCCTTTTGTAACAAGGAGCTTGGGGCAGAAAATGAAATCATGTCTCTTTTAATGAGCTCTGATCTGTTCTCTGTAAGGGTGTCTTTCTTCCCTAGTGCCACCTGCTCATGCCAAGTTCAAGAATCCGAATGATGTTCACTACACTTGGCCCATCCATTTCCAATCCCAAGGCGAAAAGTCTATTTCCTTCTAGATGACTTTGTCTTCTATGCAGAGTGTCTCTCTCTCATCCCAGAGACCTTCCTGTCTCAGGAATTTGGGGTGGGAGGTGGTTCAATGAATCTCATGCCTGCAGAGTCCCAGGCTTCCCCCCCAAAATATCCTGTTATAACTTTCCACAGAGTACTAGGCAGTCCAGGTCCTGAAGGGTCTCAGATAAGTCCCCTTAGTGGCTATGCGTCATCTCCTTGGGTCTCAGCTAACCAGGACTCTTGGCTCTAGCACTTATTAGCTGTAACCTCTGGGATCACCTCCCTGAGCTCCAGGCTTATTATCTATAAAGTCAGAGGGCGCAAAAAGCATATTAAGAATGGCAGGCAGCCACTCTCAGTCATGGTTCCGGGAGGAAGAGGGACCCCATGTTTCCTGCCTGAGTTAGGAGTGGCTATCCCTAGGGAGAGGAGCCCTGCTGAGGAAGCAGATCTCAGAGCCTCAGAAAGCTGGATTGCCAGGGTGGGAGGGGTCCGCAGCAGCCATCACCCTGTGCTCCTCCCAGCACAGCCGGGACCAGAGCACCCACACACCTGCTCTTGTTAGGAATGGAGAACCTCACCCCACCCCAGTGGCCTCTGCATTCAGAATCACTGCGTGGGGCCCGGAATGTGTGTTAACAAGCTCTCCGGGTGACTCTAATGCACACTGAGGTTTGAGAAGCACTGTCCTAAAGCATTCCATTTCATCTTCACCTTACCCCCCACCCCAGTCATTTTGTACCAAGGAACGCTGAGACGTAGACCCGAGAGACCAGGTCTCCGGGTCTCTTGTGGGGTGTCATTCAGCATCGCCTTTCAAACCTGCTCCAAGGTCCCCTGTAATTATCGCGAAGCCAGCTCATCTACACTGCCCTCTCCACAACTCCCCTCGCAAGATTCTGCTTCAGGAGCTCCCCATGCCATGGCTTCCAGAACAGCACGCCCCAGCATCCCTCTGGCTTTGCACAACTTCCCTCTCCTCCCAGCTGGAGCCCACAGGACTACATCCTTCTGTCTTTGTGTGATGCTGGTCCCTTTTTCTGGATCTTCTCCTAATCCCCTAACACCATGGTTGTGCAGATGGATGAGTATAAATTCAAGTCCTGCCCCACAATGGCTGTGTGATCCAGGCAAGTGACTTAATACACTTGAGACTCTATTTATACCTCTGTGAATTGGGGATGACAGCACCTATCCCCCAGGACTGTTATGGGGGTGAGATGAGTTTCTGGCACTTGCCTGTCATGTCCAGGCTACTCAGTGAATGGAGATGACCATATTGGTAAGGAATTAGCTGTCAGGAGGTGGAGAGGAAGAAATAGAGTCCACCTCCTGACAGTATTTACAAGGGAAGAGAAGGGCATGCAGGCACCAGAGGAAAATTAGTCAAGTGAATTACGCTTCAGGTCCTACAGCCCAACTCCCCACCCCTCCCCCACTTTCACCGAACAGATTTCTGCTTGTCAACCAGATGGGTGCATTTCTCAAGACTGAGGGCAGTGTGTTTTCTTTTATATGTCACCACTCTAGCCCTGAGGCCGTGAGGACAGTCCCAGGCCCTAGACATGGAAGCTTAAGTAGGCAATGGGTCAGTGGGGCAAGGGGGTGTGCTGTCAGCCTCATCCCTGGTACATGGAGCTCCTGGCAGGTAGAGATGCCTTGTTGACAGACCCATATTTGCATGACAGTCACATATTCATCCCCCAAATCTTCCTGCAACCCTGGCACAGCTGTGGGAGCTGCAATGAGGAAGGAGGCCATTCCTCCTGGAGGAAATTTTCCAGGAGTTTATCAGTGCATCCTGTCTCTAGCTCCGAGTTTCACGTGCTCCACCATTGCCAGGCCATGCTGCATTGTATCAGCTCAATGGGCTGTCCTCGTCGCCCCTCCTTCAGGGTAGGGACTGTGCCTCAGTCCTCTGGGTGTCCCTAGGTCCTGGCACAGAAGATATGCCCCATGTATGACACAGAAAGCACCCCAGTCCCAAGTTCTTAGGTTGGGAGTGGGGGGGTAAGTTGAGGGACTAGGGCACCTGAAACTCGATGTTTCTTCCAAAGACTCTGAGCCCCAGAGGAGCTGCCTGAATTGCAGGGCAGGTTTGATTTGGGGATCTGACCACAAGCAGCGTGCGCCCACAGCCGTCCCCATGGGAACCGTGTCAGGCAGAGCTCCAGCTCAGAACAAGCAGCCTGCCTCAGGCCTGAACCCGGTGGGGGCCTACGTGGGCACAGGGCTGGCTCAGGCCACCCACAGCCCTCCCCTCAGGGGCCCAAAAGGGGCTGCAGCTGCAGGGACCGGGTGTGTAGGTTGTCATGGAAACCAAGCTCCTCTACTTCCCTGGTGCTTGGAGTTCTGACAGGGAGCCAGACTCCACAGAACACCCTTACCCCAGGCCCCTCCTTGCCCTCTCAGCCTGTGTCCAGGGCACATCATGGGCACAGAGACGGATGACAGGGGCTTAGAGGGTCCACAATGATTTTCTCCCTTCCACCTTAGCTGACCCAGTGGTTCCTGGGGATGGTTCCTGGGGATGGGTACCGCCTGGAAGCAGATGGCTTACTCAAGGAGCAGTAACCCAGAAGCCAAGAGTCACATCTGGGGAATTTTTTTTTTTTTTTTTTTTTAAAGATTTTATTGGGGAAGGGGAACAGGACTTTACTGGGGAACAGTGTGTACTTCCAGGCCTTTTTTCCAAATCAAGTTGTTGTCCTTTCAATCTTAGTTGTGGAGGGTGCCGTTCAGCCTCAAGTTGTTGTCCTTTCAGTCTTAGTTGTGGAGGGTGCAGCTCAGCTCCAGGTCCAGTTGCCGTTTCTAGTTGCAGGGGGCGCTGCCCACCATCCCTTGTGGGACTCGAGGAATTGAACTGGCAACCTTGTGGTTGAGAGCCCACTGGCCCATGTGGGACTCGAACTGGCAGCCTTCGGAGTTGGGAGCACGAGCTCCAACCACCTGAACTACTGTGCCGGCCCACATCTGGGAAATTTTTGGTGTCAAGAGCCTTGGAATAGGAGAACTTGAGTTCTCTCCTTGTCCTCAGACTTCATAGCTGGGTGTCATTAGTGAAGCCTTCCAACCTCACTGAGCCTCGTTTTCCCGCATAGAAAATAAGGACAATTTGATCCACCAGATAGTCGTCAGGTATCATTATTCAAAGGGAAAGTGTAAGCTATAAATAAAGTCCTCGTGCTTATGGAGGATTGTTACTATAGCAGGCTGAAAACATAACCTGTACTCAAAAGAATTAGATAAATCCAAGTGCTGATGAATTAAAAGGAGCAGTTCCTTTATTCCTTCAATAAGTCTTAGCTCAGTACCTCTGTTGCAGAATCCAAGACCAGAAAGAACCCAAGCGGCACTCAGAGAGTTAGGAGAGTCAGCTTTATTACACTGGTGGGCTCAGCGGGATCCTTCCCAAAAGACTGAGCCCCTAGCAAGGTTTTGAGCAGGTTTTTATGGGTTGGGGACTTCCTTAAGTCGGGGAAGGGGTAGATGTCATCTGGTGATTGGCTCAAGGTGTGGCTTGGAGAGGGTTATGCAGAAGTGGGCTGGGGCTTAGGCTGGGGACTTCTCTCTCCACTCAGGCCACCATTTTAGGTCGGTTCCACATGGCAGGGAACCATTTTAAGGTCAGTTTCCCCATCACCTTTCTATCTAGATAGGCACGGTGCCAGGGGCTGGAGACCCAGGGATAAGTCATGGACCCTGCCCTGAAGGGACTCCAGCCTCAAAAAAGGATTCTTTGTTGACCTACTGTGTGTCCAGCACTCTGAAGCTGGCCAGAATAAGCATGGTCACCCTTTTCTCCAGGAGCACAAACACTACTTCTTAGAGAGATGAAACACAAGACATGTATCTACAAAACATAGAAGGAAGGTTGTAACTTAATGGGGAAGACTTTAATGGGTGTTTTTACTTGTCACAGGAAGTTTCCTGAGATGAAACATGAAACGAGAAGCTTGAGTCAAAGGGGATGAAAATTGGTCTGTGTCATAAAATTCTGTGGTTGCCTAGATCAAAAGAAATCTTTGCAAAATATGTTGCTTTCTGGAAATAATTATTTTCCTAATATACTAAAAGTATCCTGAGCACAAATTCCAACATGCATGTGTGTGGGGGACGGCGGGGGGAGAGCTTTCCCTCACATTCAACAAGCAATTCTCTGATACTAGCTGAGTGTCCTATAATTCAACTCAATTCTGACACTCTACCTGGAGATAGAGTCAGATTCCATAAGCTGAAGGCTCAGACCCACAAGAATGCTCTCTGCTTCAGACCCAGTCGCAAGCCCAGGTTGTAACCTGTTCTGACCAAACGGCTATAAATCAGAGGTTCTATTAATGTTTCTAGAGTGGCTCACAGAACTCAGGAAACCCGTTTACTCACTAGATAACAAGTTTATTGTGAAAGGATATCACTGGTATAACTCAGGAACAGGCAGATGGAAGAGATGCAGGGGGCAAGGTAGGGGAAAACGGTGGCGCTTCCACACCCTCTCCCCCAGAATCTCCACATATTTACCAACCTGGAAGCTCCTCAAACTCTTGTCCTTTTGGATTTTTATGGAGGATTCATTAAATCATTGGATATTGGTGATTGACTCAACCTCCAGCTGGGGGTGGGTGATGGGGGGTGGGCTGAAAGTTCCAACCCTCTAACCACGTGGTTGGTTCTCATGGCAACCAGTCCCCCTCCTTAGGTGTGGTCTGAAAGTTACCTCATTATCATAACAAGAGATACCTTCATCACTCCCTTAACAGGAAATTTCAAGGGTTTTAGGATCTCTGTGCCGGGAATGTAGACAAAGACCAAATAAATATTTCTTATTACAAATCACATCGTACTCCCTTAACAGGAAATTTCAAGGGTTTTAGGAGCTCTGTGTCGGGAATGTAGACAAAGACCAAATATATATTACAAATCACATCGCATTTGCCTTTATTAATTTTTAACTGCTTATATTCTACCACCCTCCCCTTTAGAATGTAAGCTCCAGGAGAGCAGCACTTCATTTTGCATTTCTGTAATCTCAGCACTCATCAATACACATAGCAGTTTCTTATTAAGTGCTAGTTAAATAAGTAAATAGTAGGGAAGATAGGCTTTAAACAAATGGCTCGGAGAAGTGTTTTATACCCTCATCGATACAAGTATTTCGTTCCCTTTATTTTTCCTGTTGCGATTGGTCGCCCAGTAAAATCCTGCCATAATGCCTTAAGTGAGACCGAAAAAGTTCAATCGTGTAAAATATGTTGCATTATCATGAGGCTTGAAGTGAGCCAGCTGCCAAGGATGAGAGCCAATCACTGATTGCTGTCTGTCTTAATTTGCATCACTACAGGGTATGTCATCACAAGACACATTATCATGGTCATTTTCAGAATTCTTTGTTCAGTTTCTGTCTCCCCAACTGGAATGTGGGCTCTTGGCACATAGGTGGTACTCAGTAAATGTGTGTGGAATGAATGAAAAAAGTAATTCATGTGAGGGTGTAATATGAATATCTACCCCTGGGTTTGAAGGGCCCAGAAATATCTCAACAAGGAAGTGATGGTTAGTCTGGGGAGTGAAGGATGGCTAGAAAGTGAAGGGGAGGGGAGGAAATTAAATATAAGCAAATAAGAAGAATCATCTGCTAGGTCTCTGAATTGGAAGAGAGCACAGTGTGTTCAAGCATCTGAAAGTAGCCCAGTATCACTGGAGCATAGAAATGGGGGTGGGGTGGGGGGGTTGTTGCCACAAAGCTAAGTGGTCACGGAGAGCTCATCAGCCACTCCTGGGATTTGGGCTTTCATTTTGACAGCAATGGGCAGATAGTTACAGGGTTTCTGATCAGATGTCTATTATAAAGAACATTCTAGCCGCTGTGTGGAGAGTTTACTGAAAGAAACACTGTCCTCCCTCCCCACCCCCCGTGGAGCTCTGCAGCCTCTATCTACCCTTTCCACTGAGCTATGCCTTGGAGCAGGGGTTTTGGCTGCTCTTGGCCCATCCCTTGGAAAGCTGTCTCTACAAGGAGAGGTCAACAAATCATAAGAACTGAATCCTGACCAGAAGAAGCTTCTTTTTTGCTTGATTTGGGAGGTTTCGTATAAATAAATTGTAATTCAATCAAGCATCCAGACAGTTTTCTGCAGTATAAACTCCCATGCCACCAGCCCAGAGTGAACCAGGTGGGCACAGAGGTGTCGGGATGGGTTGTGACCCCTCTGTATCACTTCCCCTTCCCTCTGGGTCCCATCCGTGGCCATGTGCACGGGTTATTTTCTCCTGCTCTTTTCTTAAAACAAATCTCAGGTTTCAGACATTTTTTTTCTTTGTAATTTCACTTCAAACTATTGTTTCATAAGACCTGGCCTATTACTGAGTATGCATCAAGAATATGAAAATTACTCCAATATGGTTTTCAATTAAATTTCTCCAAAAGTCAAAAAGTAAAAATTTCAGGTTTTCGTTGTGGAAGGGGCACCAACACATTTGACTGAACATGAATGTTTGTCGTGGACAGAGGACCTGGGACGGCACCTGTGCATCGGTGGCTGGTAGGAAGCTGCGTGTCCTGCGGTCCACAGCAGCCTTGCTCCAGGCTGAGAGTCTGTTGTGAATGCGGGAGGCGTTGTTATCTAAGTGCAGCTTCTTTGCTTCCTCAGGTTTCAGCATTTCCCATGAGATCATTTAAAATCACATTTGTTACTTTACCATCTAATCACACATCAGCTTCTCCCCCGCAACCCCCGCCCTGCTTCCATCCGAGGAGTGCACTTCTGGAGCACCCACAGCCTGGGTGGAACACGCGACGGGAAATGGAAATGGCACCCAAGAAAACACGATTTCTTGTAGTTCCGTGAGGTGCCCATCAGACAGGCCTCACCACCTTTACTGAACTGAGGAGGACGAGCAAGTGGAAGTCTTCGCCACACTGGGGGTCTCAGACTGGCTTCCCCTACGAGAGCCGCTCACTAGTCTCTCGGCAGAACAGGCGTCGGATGGAGTTTCTTGAAAATTAAGCTGAGCGGGTGTTCCAGCAGCTCATGGTTTCCAGTGGAGGCGAGCTGGGATAGAAGAGAGGATCTCTTCCCTGGAAGACAAGCAAGTCTGAACGGCAAAGGTTTGGCTGTGGGACTCGGGACCCGGTCTATGGCTAATGGTGTAAAGATACATGCTTGGGGTTCTATGGGAAGAACTACCAGTTTTCTGTATGAGCCAAAAATGGGGCACATTTTGTAGGCTGTTTGACTAGGTGACCTTTGCAAAACACCCATAGTTCTTAGAAAAATAATTGCTATTAACCTATTTGTATAGAAGACTAAACCCACAAACTCAACTTCTACATGCCACAGCAATGTCCAGTTTATGCTCTTCAAAGAGTCTCATTGATATAACGAGACGTATTATTAGCAGGTGTGATTTCAGAAATTTTGGTAACAGAGGTGAAATATCCCAGGAATATTGATGAAAATGATAAAACTAAATTTTAAAAATGGACATAGAAAGTAAAGAATCCGTGGTCTTTGGGTAGGAGATGATACACTCCTTCAGAGATCAATTTTGCCTCAGACTCGAGGTAACAAGTACTCTTGTTAGAGAAGTAAGGGTGAGGTTGAAGGCAGAGGTTTCCACCCTTGGTCACACATCAGAATAAACTGGAGAACTTTTTAGAAACACGGATTCCTGCACCCCACCCTAGGCCTACTGAATCTGAATGTCTAGGAGTGACAGCTAGGAACTATATAATTGTTCAATGCTCTCCAGAAAATTCTGATGGGCAACAAGATGGAGAAACCCCTATTTTAAGATTGTAGTGAAAACGACAGACGCAGGGCTCCAGGTGTTTTCCAAGCTACAGTGGGGCATTTATACATGTTCAGAAAGATCGCAACAGGCAGGACCAAAGCCACCCAGGCTTTGTTTTTAGCCCCAAATCCAGAAGAATGACTCAGAAGTTTCTGTGGTTCTGGCTCTGTTTGACCTTTTTTCTCCCATAGCTCAAGCCTGCTTATTGTAAGTTTGATTCTTGATCATAATTTCCTCTTTAAGATGATCTGATTGCATTGGTGCCAGAAAAAGAAAAGATTTTAAAACGTAGTTTGAGTCAGCTTTACTGGACTTGCAAAATAAACAGGTAGAATCAACCACGTGTATGTATTTTGAGTAATAGAAGCTAAAAGGTTGGGTTTTCTAGCCACATGGTGTGGGAGGAAGGTGGAAATGACACAGGGAAATGAACTGCTTTTAGTCTGACAGAAAAATTTGTTTTGAAATGGTATAAAGTTGGCTTGAAATGTTAGGAAGATTTTTAGAGTGGTCTTAAAAAGTAATTTGCTGGTTCCCCGTCCATTCACTTGGCAGTTAAGTAATGGCACTAGTAACGATAACAATAATGAACAAACATTTAAAATGACATCAGCATTTTTTCATAGGCATATGAAAGAGCATATATCTGCAAGGATGGTTTTGAGAAAATCATTTGCAGAAGGAAATGGAAAAGGAATTTGAGAGTGGCCTGTGATGGTAAATAGTGGATAAAGAGTCTTTCACAAATAAATACTGCCCAGGAAGTGCTATTCTAGGAGGAGAAAAAACAGTGACCACGGACTCTGAGCACATATACAATCATGTATCCCTTTGTCAGAGCCCGATCAAGTCAAGAAGACTCATGAGACCTCAGCTTCTTTAGTGAGCAGCAGCCCCACGCTTCTCATGAGCTTCCCCTTCCTCAGGACACAGACTGGTCCTCAGGTCCTACGTACATGCCAATACCATGAGCTTGGAGCCCACGCCTCCTGAGCCCATGAAAGAAACACTATCCCTTCCCCCTCAGGGATTGTTGTGCATTTTCGCCTACATTCCTCATCCACGGACTCGCCCTTTCTGCCTCGTCACTTCCTGCCCAGATCCTACAAAGTCCTGGTTAGAGGGCATTCTCCCACAAGGCGCAGTGCCCTCTCTCCCTACCCCTGCTTCTGCCTCGCCTCTTCATTTTTCATTTATGTTCATTTGTATGACGCATGTCTCCGGTTAGAGTGGTGCATCTATTTGTCTCTCTTCCCACCACAGTGTGAGTTTATGAGTGCCAGGGTCTTAGTCTCCTTGACTTTTGTACCCCCATCAAAACTTGGTACACATTAGCAGCTCAGTAAGTGCTTCCTGAATAAACATCATGGCTTGGTGTCTGGATCACATGGGAAGAAGATTCAAACATGACAGGGCCTTCTCTTTCCTTTCCCTTCAAGCAAATGTGTTCTCTCCTTCGCCTGCTGGCATCAATTCTGAGAGGCTTAGAACTCTTTGTCCTCGGGGAGGCTGTCGCTCTGGACCATCTTGCTCATTAGATCCCACAGACACACTCTTCTTACTTCACTATCCATTGTCGTGCATTTCGCTGGCTCTCCGAACAGCACTAAAGCCGTGTTTTATGAACTGGTTCAGAAGAACAGGAAGAGGTCACAGTGTTTACGGCCAGGTCTGGAGGACAATGGCTAAGAGCACAGGCCTGTGCATTGGGCCGGACCTTGATTATCCTCTCAGCTACGCTATTTATTGACATGTTCAGCAACTCTCCCCCCATCCATTTATTTCCTCAACTGCGAAATCGCCATACTAATACCTACTTCACAAGATGATTGCAAGGTTTAAACAGGGGGATGTATAAAGGGCTTCGCCCAGTCTTTTAGTTACTATTCCTGTTATTATTTAGTCTGATGCCCTCATTTGATAAAGAAACTGTGACCTGAAGTTTAGTTTCAGTGACTTATTCAAAGTCACATAGCTGGTTACTGGCACAGGAGCAGGACCCATGTCCCCTGCCCACGATTCAAGGTGTTCCCTGAGCACCACATGGCTCCAAGGTGACAGGAAGGGGCCCCTGTTGGAGATACTGCGTTCACATTCTGTAGGGAGGGACGGAGGCACTTAAACCCAACACAAATGCGTCAGCAAGTGTGAACTTGACCTTGCATTAAACGCAGTCCTAGGAGAAAGGAGGTAAAGTGAGTATTTATTACTATTATTATTATTATTATTATTATTATTATTATTATTTTGAGGCACTCACAGAGCTGACCAGCAGGACAATTCAGGGATGCTTCAGGGAGAGGAGAATTGAGGGAATCCTTGAACAGAGGGTGGGTTAGATAGATGGAGAAGAGAAGGGGAGGTTACTACGCACCAGGCACAGTGACACAAGATTAGTGACACCTAGAAAGTGCTGACTCAGATGACAGAAGTCAGAATAGTGGTTACCTCCATAGGGGGGCAGGATAGCCACTGGGAAGGGACATGGGGGTCTTCTAGGAGGCAGGAAATGTTCAACATCTTGTTCTGGGTGGCAGTCACACAGGTTTTCAGCCTGGCTGAAAACCCATCAAGCTATAAACTTCGAGGCTAGTGCACTCTACACTTCGTGTATCCCTCTTAAAGAAATCACCAATGATACCACTCCCCAAGAATAATCAGTGCGAATATTTTTATTCCTTACCTTCGGGGCAGGAGAGAGAAGGATAAGGACTCAGGTGTCCAATAGGCTCTGACCGGGCTAAGCCAGCCTCAAGGTTTAACGCCTTTTCTGTAGAAATGGGTTAATGGTAGGTTTGGCTCAGAACGTCCTGGTTGGCTGTCTGGTTCAGTGCTCACCCAGGCCCTGCACTCTATCTCCTGCTGCAGTCTATTCCAGTCTATTCTAGCTTTATGGGATATCATATGAACACAAGACAAAGGGAATTCTGGGGAAACTGACAGCATCAGTGCTGGAGGAGAAAAAGCACGGGAATACCTGGGTTGTGCCAGCTCTGCCTGTTTCTAGCTAGAGTCCTTTGGTGAGACCCATCATCTCCCTGGGTCTCAGATTCTTCACCTGTCAACTGGAGATAGCGGTACTCCAGGGAGACTGTATGGTTTGATGTGAAATCAGACAGCTTGTGTCGCACATCCAGAACAAGTACTTAACCATCATGTTCCCTTGGGGAATAATATTACAAACGAAAGTAATATAATGCTTTCTGTGCTCTAGTCACTGTTCTAAGCACTCATTTCATTCTCATGACTACCTTATAGTACTATTACTATGCCTGTTTTATAGATGATAAAACTGAGAACAGAGAAGTTGTGTAAACTTCACAATGTCACACAGCTAGTAATTTGTAGTGTGGGAATCGAAACCCAGATAGTCTGGCTCCAGAATCCAAGAACATAGCCATTGCACTATGCTGCCTCTCTACACATTGGTTTCTTAACCAATGGGAACGATTTTGTTGTGTGGGGAGAGATGTGATCAGTGTAAAAATGTGTAAAGAAGATTTAGATGCAATCACACAATGCATTTTGAAAGATAGGAAACACTAAGCATATGCCACATCGTTTTTAAAATGTGACAATTCCACTGAGACACCCTTTTTACCTAATGACAATATTTCACACAGTATACTGTGCCAGGCATGGAGGGCACAGAGATGGGGACATAATAAATTTTGTTTTTGCCCTCACAAGACTTACAATCTCGTGGGGCAGACACATATTAAGCAAACACAGAAATAGATGTAATTATAAGCTGTGTTAAATGTCCGCAAAGAGAAGGATTCTCTGGGGGATCATCTTGAAGGCCCCTAACTTGGGAAGGCGTAATCAAGGAGAGCCTCTCCGAGGAAGCGACATGTAAGCAGTGACCTAAAAGGAGATACTATTTTTGTCAGAGTTTTCCTTTTGGAAGCCAAATTTGAAGGCCAAATAAGAATGTGACTTGTGGACAAAAGACAGATTTTTTCAACGTCAGGAGCCATGCAGCAGCCCTGGATTTTCGGAGTACCCTTTGCTTCCTTGGAATAAACTGATGGGCTGCATTATATTGTTTGTCATTTACATGATATTCACAGTGCTCTCGCCTTGGAACCTTGTCCAAAATTCTTTTCTATCTGTCAGAATTTGCATATTTTTTCTTTAGAAACTTAAAAAAGAAAAAGGGGGATTATTGTTCCGGAGAGACATATTTGGCTCTAAAATAATTAATGTTTAAGAAGAAGATTAACAACCATAGAATTGCCTTATGGAAAGGGGCCCGATATAGGTGCCCTTGCTTTCAGTATGTGTTCAGCCAAGGTCAGACAGAGAGAGCAAGGGCCCCAGGGGGAGGCTTCAGCCTGGGTGTGCATTTGAGTGTTCTTCAGAGAACCAGAGCCCAGAGTACACTGTGCCTCTCCCAGCTCGAGTTTGTGGCTTTCATCTTGTGACACATACAGTGCTAAAAGCACCCTCCAAACAGCTTCCTCCAGGAAGCCTTCACCAGCTTCTCTCCTATTTATTGATCCCTCCCTTCTTCAAAACCTTGAGGCATTTGTCTTTATTGCTTAACCCCCAGTGGTCAGAACCACACAGTTTAGTCTGTCTTTGTTTTTCTAATTATTTCCTGGTTGTAAGGGTTTCTTTTGTCCCTGAGAAGACTCAGAGGCCTCTTGACATGGCTTCTTGTTGAGATGGAAGGGCCTCAGTTTACACCTAGACCAATCCCTTCATTGCACAGATGAGAAAACTAAAACTAATACCAAAGACGGAACGTGAGTTATTACAGACCTGGAGCGGGGACTCCAGTCTCCTGACTTCTAGCCCTGTGCTCATTCCTCCTCGCCACACCATCTTCCACAACACCTAATGGTGCTAAATGCACAGTAGACCTTCAGCAATTGCTGTGAGCGAAAGCATTTTTGAGTATTTGACAGAACGAGGATTAGCTAAGTCTTCACGAATCACCCTGCAACCTCCAGCAGCTCAGCTGGGCACTTCCAGGCTGTGGTAGTTTCAAGAGAGAAGCCCCTGAACATTTAAAGGCACAAGGCCATGTTCACATTTGACTGTAGCCAAGAGAACACAGATCTGTTGCTTCTCATTCTCTAGGGAGCCAAGAACCAAAATATGAAGAGTAATCCTCTTAACCCTCAATCCTCTTACTGCATCCGGAAGGCTGCTGAACAGACCAGTCATGTTAGAGAGACATGCTTCTGCCAGGTACATGATCAAACCCAGTCCTGAGGTTTGTTATTGCAGTCAGCCTGTCTTTAGGGAACATACTTTGCCCTTAGTTAGACAAAACCTTAGTTGCTTAACAAGATCAGACTCAGGATGAGTCAAAGCCATAGCATTCTTCCAGGTTCATAAGGCATCAGAACTCACAAATGTCACCTCAGAGCACTTTGTCATTCTCCTGTGTGCTAACAGCTTCTCGGAGACAAAAACAAAAAATACTCAACATCAGAGAACAAGTCATCAGAAGGGCTGAACCCAGGTCACCTCACTCCCAAATCATAGTTCTTTTCATTGCATTGCAATGACTCTCTCTTAGTAAATGTCACTGAATTCTCCTTCAGTCGCCGCCCCCATTTCAGTCTTCTCACCTCCAGGCTCCTCTTTGTACACCAGAGAAGCCCAGGCATGCTCAGCATCTTTAGGAAGTGGGAACAAGCTTTCCCCCTAAGGCCCAATCAGGCACATTGACCACAGAAACACTGGACTGAAGAGTTATGGGTCACCTTCATGGTGATGCTCTAAAATAGCCTGTCTTTGAGAGCCAGCGTCATTCATTCATTTATTCTCTCATTCAGCAAACATTTATCGAACACTTACATGTGTCACATTGTCCCAGGTACTAGGGATACCTCAGGGGAAAAGAGGGACAGGATCCCCGGCTTACTCTCTAGCATAGCAGCAGACACTGAAGAGATAATTACTGAAATAAGTGGTCACCATGAAAAAGGTGCACATGAGCAACAAAGAAAACTAGTTTAGTTCAGAAGGTCAGGAAAGGCTGCTCTGAAGAAGTGATATTTAAACTAAATTGAAGGAGAAATAGAAGACAGTCAGGGGAAAGGGATGGAAAAAGTATTATTGAGAGAGAAAAATGCATGTGTGAAACTATCAAAGCAGAAAGGAACTTGGTGAATCTGAGAAACTGAAAGAAGACCAGGGTAACTACTGGGGAAAAAGCCAGGGAAAGAGTGAGGTAGAAGGAGGTGACCGGCAGGGACCTGATCACACCAGGCCTATGAGCCACGTGAAGGAGTTTAGACATTGTCTGAAGAGCTTGGGAAGCCTTTCAAAGGTATAATCAGAGGAGTGATATGACCAGATTTGCATTTGTAAAAGATTATGTTGGTTGCTATGTATGTAGGCAAGACAGTATGCAGAGAGACCAGTTAATAAGCAAGCATAGAGGCCAGATAAGAGATGGCTGTGGCTTGCTGGTTGGAGCACATGTGGAGGGTGAGGGAGAGAGTGTCGATGGGTTTATGATATGAGCAACTAGGTGCTTGATGGTGCCATTTAACAAAACAGGGAACAGGGAAAAAGCTCATTTCGATGGAGGAGATATCCAAAAAGAACCAGCAGGGAGCAGGTCTGGCACAGAAGAGAGGTTTGCATGGAAGGAAAACCATGGGAGAAGAGTAGATTTCCACGAGGGGATGTAGAAGAAGGGCTAGGACAGAACCCCAAGAAGCTCCAATATTTGATGGCCAGATAAAAAAGAAACCTTCAGTGAAGTCTCAGATGGAGCAAAGAGAGGGGATTTCAATAAAAGTATGTGGTCAACTGTGTCCAATCCTGCTGAGAAGTCAGGTAAGTCAAGATCTAAAAGTTTGTCTATATTTGGTACCCTGGAGGTCATTTATAACTTGGTAAAAGCTTTCGTGCAAGGGCTGGGAGAGACGTATTAGAGTATTGCGACGTAATGACACATATTAAAGGAAGCATTTGTCATGCACCTGCTTTGTGATATTATGTCATCTAGTTAAATTTAGCTAAATCTGATGCTAGGGGACCCCAGCATCCCTAAAAATCCTTAATTGATTATTAAATTGACCACCTAAATTTTATTGTCCACCAGGACTTTACAAATGGCAAAAATTGTCTATATACTGATTTCAATATTCTTGTGGAATCAAGCTTGCACTTTATCTTTACAAAACCTTTGGCTTAACTTAAATAAACCTGAAAATGTTAAGCCACAGTTTTAAAAATTATAAGAACTCACAATGCTTTCCAGTCACCCTCCCAAGAATTCTGAAGGTCTGTTAGTGGGATATTTTGATAGGGTCCTGAATAGGACAGGAATTCTGTTGGGAGAGGGTATTAGGAATAGGAGAAAGGAAGTAGATTCTATATGTCTTAAATAATAACTCTTACCTACAGCATGAATCCCCTTCAAATTCTTGAATCTATTGTAATTTGTATTACCTCATTAAATAAACTTTTATTTTGGGCAGCTGAAATACATTCAAAGGTATTCACGCACTAAATAAAGATGGAGGATGGAGAAAGAGAGTGGAAATATTATGAGTTTTTTTATATTGTATTTAATTGCAAATGATCTCATATGTTTATTTAGCTTATATGCTGAGAGCTAGTGGTGTGGAATTGAAATAGGCTAAGTGGCTACCGGCTATTAAATAGCATTGTAATGGGAAATATTAAAGTCTATATTGTGCATTTGTACAGCACTTAGCTTACAAAATGCTTTCATGTACATTACTTGATTCTCTTCAAAACAGTGTCAGATTAGCCAGGCTGATGTTATCACGTGTAGCTTACAAATCATAGAAGTGAGGGTCAGAGGGATTCAAAAACCAAGTGAGTGTCAGAAATCAAGCTTCCTGTCACCAAGCACGGTACAATTTTGATAAAACCCACACCTTCTCTCTGGGTTTTTTTGAATAATTATAACTCAGAGTCTCTAGAGCTGACATAATCAAACATCCTGAGTTTCTGGGTCCACAACACTTCCAGACCATGTGATGAGGCACTTGCTTTCTTCCTTAGTGACAAAAATATTTTCCCTCCTCAGGATCCCATTTTCAATAGGTTTGGGAGATGGTAGGCAAAGACCCTTAAGAAAGGAATACCTTCCTCCTCTTCAACTTCATTTGGATCTCCATTCGGGTGGGCAGAGATGTTTTGATTTAATGCCTTTTAGGCACTTTCTTCCCCAAACTTGCAGATTTCTTTCTTCCTTGAATTACTCCCTTCTTCCACTTTAGCCCTCACAGAACCGTGGCTATTCTCAGCATTTCAGCTTGGTATGCTCATTCAGCACTACATCAGTTATTCACCAAGCCCCACAGAAAACCATTCCCACTCAGCTTTCATCCATCACCTAAAGCTCTTGTTCAGAACCATGGACAGCTCAACGCCATCCCAGACACTGCCTTGCTCCTTCAGAACCACAGGCAGAGCATACACTTTCCTTCACACTGTAAGTACTTTGGTTGTACTCCATCCCTGGACAACAGATTGGCTAGCTGTTATCTCTGGATCATTCGGAGGTAAATTGTGTTCAGCAAGGATTCCCCTGCCTCCACTCCTTTAGCACCAGGGGCAAGTCAGGTCTATTCAAATTCAAAGACAGTTCAGTGATATTTTTCTGGTGCCACAGATAGCTAAGTCTCAATCTCTGACTACTGGGCAGGATTATGGATGGTGTGGTCTTACTTTCATCATCACAAACAGAGTATTACACTTTCCCAGTGGCATAGCTACTCTAAACTCTATCTCTTCCCTGCAATATGTCCAGTGCCCTGTTACTCCAATCAGATACCTAATAATAAAAGTTTCAAGGCAGTGGACAGCTCAGCTACACACATGTCAGCATCACTGACTATCTGAAATGCTGATATCTCAGGGACTTCTCTAAGTCTTGACCAATCTGTCCACATCCCCCAAAACAGGGGCATTTAATTCCATGTTCCCATTAACATGGAGAGCTCAGCAATAACTCCAGTGCTAAACCTAGCTCTTGCTTGCTCATTACATGAACTAGAGAGCCCAACCATACTCTCCTTCCACCGTGGAGAACAACATGTATCCAAATCAGGGTGGATTTGGGGGAACCCTAAGCCTTAAACTGCTATTAAAGAGAAGACACTTTTCTCGTAACGTGGGATATGGTCAGTTTCTACCCACCCTGGTCTCACAGTTCAGGCACTTGTGTTTTCTGTGTCCTGTTTTCTCCAAACTCTATCCTGGTGGCAGATGAAAGGCTCTAGCAGTGTTCCATAAATATCTGATACATACCTATTCAGGATCCCTTGAGTTTATTCATTCATTTATTCCGCAAATATTTGTTGATCACCTAGTATGTGCCAAGCAGTGTTTTCAGCGTTAAGTGTTCAGCAGTTAACCAAACAGACAAAATCCATAGTTTCAGGGAGCAACAATGTTAGTTGAAGAAGATAAATCGTAAGTAAATTAAATTAAAATGCTAATATTAGTTGCTTAAAAGTGTTACGAGAAAAAATGAAGAAAGGTAAAGGGATAGAGAGTGGCCAGGGGTTGCTGTTTGGGAAAGGATGGTGAGGGGAGGCTTCCCTAACAAGGTGGTATTTGAATGAGTCACATGGTTATAAATGGGAAGCGAATACCAGGTAGAGATAATAGCAAGTTCAAAAAGCTTGAGGTAAGAGTGTTCTTGGTGTGTTGAAGAAACGGCAAGGTAGTCTATGGGACTAGGTTGCAGAGAGCAAGGGAGAGAGTGATATGAGATGAGCTCAGAGATCAAGTTTATGGGAACACACTGGAAGGCATATTCTGAGAGGATCATACTCATTGCTTCAAAAAGTATAGACTGCAAGGATTTGAGAGAATGCTAGCACTGAGACATGCTGAGAACATACATTAATAGTAGCCCCAGCAAGAGATGATGGTGAATTGGACTATGGCGGTAGTAATGGAGGTGGGTGGTAGTGGTTTGGTGACAGCAGTGGCTGTGATGAGAAGCAAACAGTTCAGAAGCAGGGTCACTGGAATTTTCTGAGGGGCCAAGTGTGAGATTTGAGAGAGAAGTAATCGTTAATTCCAAAATTTCAAGACTTGGGGCCTGAGCCGCCGGCAGGAGGAAGTTTTGATTTATTGAAACGAAGATAACTAAGGGAAGAGCACATTTGGGATAAAGAAGTTAATAGGCTTTTTACATCTATCAGACATCCAGGTGAGGACTGATGGAAGGACAGTTCAATATAAGAATTTAGAATGTAGGTGAAAGGCCTAGGCTGGAGATGAAAATTATATTTGTTTAAATGTGACTCCAGACTACCCATGTTGTCATCAGAACTTTAGTCTTTTTCTCCTCTGGAAAGTGTCTTCCTGGAAAGCTAGCCAAAAACATTGTCGGAGACCCAGAGCTACATTTATGTTCCCAAACGTCATCGATCTGTAGCTTATTGACTACTGTATCTACAGAGTCTAAAACGATGTCTGGCAGAAGGGAGGAAGATTTGAGGCCGAGGAGCCATAAAGGAAGACCTCTACCTTTCCATCTTAGAAAATTGGTGATGCAATTTATTAAGATAGAGAACATAGGAGGAGACGTTGAGATGGGAGAAAATGGAGAGATCATGAGAAATAATGATGTTGAGGTGTCTATGGAGCATTCAAGGGTATATACACAAAGACTTTGGATTAGTGGGTCTGGAGTTCAGAAGAAAGGTTCAGATTTAGGAGTCACCTGCACGAAAATGATAACTTCGCCTGTATAGATGAGGACAACCATGAGAAGCACGAGAAGATGTTATTGTACATGGGATGGCAGGGGGCTCACACTTTCAAATACTAATCAGGCTCTGAAAAAACTATAACTACCTGTTTGCTCTTGTCATATATGTCATACAGAGCCAAATGTTGTATTAGTGGGGAAAGTCCTCTATTGGAGTCTAAGAGCGTCAACGAGCTAGAGAAAACAAAGAGGCTGTTCTCTGAGGCCCTGGGAATCTCACCACGTCTGCATTATACGGTTCAGCCTCTGCCTCTCTCAAGTCCCAGAGCCGTCCAATGGTGACCCAGTCAGTGGGATTCCAGGGCTGCTCCAGCCAGCCAGACCCATCCGAGAAATGGGGCAGCACTGCATATGGAATCACAAGACTCAGAGACAAACCTGTTTAATCCAGTTAGTATCTTTATAGCCTATCGTAAGCACAGACGCTTCTGGTTCTTAGTTCTCTTATGTGTAAGAAAATACCTTCTACTTACTCTACAGGATTTCTGTGGGGATTAAAAGAGATCATTACGCCCACGGTTGTTGTTGCTGTGGATTAATGAATTGAGTAGATCTTCTCATGAGGCTCAGCCATCTTTGTGACCAACTCAGACTAGCTACGTGATCAGAGAGACATTTTTCCTGAGAACAACAGAAGCTGGGAGAAAGGACCCCTGTCCTGCTAAGATGTTCTAATACCCAATTCCAATGTGTAGGGAGGAAAATAGGGGTGTTCCTCACACCACAAAGGAGCAATTCTTCATACATCAGCTGCTGTCCTACATGCAACTCAATTTTGACATCATCTACCTGGAGACAGCGTAAGAGCCCATAGATTAAGGGCTCAGTTCTACAAGACTGCCCCCCCCCCCCCCCCCACACACACACACTAACTTCAGATACCAATCGCCAGCCCAGGTTGTTAACCTACTGGCTATAAATCAAAGGTTTCCATGACCCCCTCCTTGTGTTCAGTTAATTTGCTCACAGAACTCAGACAAGCATTTCACTTACTAGACTACCGAATTGTTATAAAAGGATATAACTCATGAACAGCCAAATGGAAGAGAGTCATAGCACAGGGCCTGGGGGAAGGAGTTTGGAGCTTCCATGCCCTCTCGGAGGGTACCAGTCTCCCCAACTGTCACATGTTTACCTACCCGAAATCTCTTTGAATTCTGTCCTTTGGAGTTTTTGTAGCAGCTTTGTCACATAGGCATGATTAATTAAATGATTGGCTATTGGTGATTGAACTCAATCTCAGCCCTTCTCCCCTTCTTGGAGGTCTGGGGTAGGGCTGAAGATTCTAACCCTCTAGTCACATGGTTGGCTCCATTGGCAACCAGCCCCCCATCCTTAGGTGAGTCCCAAAAGTCAACTCATTAACATAACAAAAGACATTTTTACGGCCCTCATCACTTAGGAAATTCCAAGGGTTTTAGGAGCTCTGTACCAGAAACAGGGCCAAAGACCAAATACATCTTTCTTATTATAAATCATCATATCACACCTGCCCTGCCCATTATAGTCTCAGGGAGACCCTCACTTGCATCTTTATTCATATCCAGCTCCATGTAACAGCCCTGAGTCTGCTGGCGCTCTCAGACTGTAGGTCTTGACCAAAAACCAAGCAAAGCTATTTCCATCACCAGTGAAATAATGAATGTGAAACATCTGTTTTCTGTTCAATCACCTTAAGTTTATCTCGTCTCTTCTTAGAAATTGCTCACTCACCAGGGCTCAGAAATCCATGTTGAGATGCTTCTATGGCCCCAGCGGGTCCTCTTGTAGCCCAGCAATCCCAGACACAGAGCAAATACCTACAAAAGCCTGATCCTCAGAAACAACCAAATTCCACTCTTTGTTTCTGTGACCTGAGGGTAAGCTTCCTGATGAGGTTGTTATCCAGCAGTTGCCCTAATTCTGACAATCGAAGGGAAGAGGTCCCAAGAACTGTCCCCACAAAAACCTCTGAGGAGTCAGTTTCTTGGGATGGTCATTCAACAAGACCACCTCGTCACTTGCTGCCAGGTCTCTTCTTCCCCCAACACTAGCTTCTGACCTGCCTCCAGAATCCAGGAAGAATTTCGCTGAAGGTTTAGAGCTATGGGATTCAGTCATCAGATCCTACCCTGATCCTGTAACCTTGACCTACACTCAATCTCACATCCACAGAGGTTTCCAGTGCCTCTCAAATGCACAACACTTTCAGCAGCTTCAGCTAAGAGCTTGTAAAAAATGACGCTTCCTGGGCCTCACCTCAGACCTACTGAATGAGAATCTTTGCAGGCAGGGTCCAGGAATCTACATCTTAACTAGCTCCCTCTGTGACTGTGATGCAGCCAGCCCAGATCCAAATTGTGAACCGGTATTTGAAGATCTCTGCACTAGAGCAGGCAGGAAAATGACATTGTCCACAGAGCCAGTGGTTACTGCAGAGAACTAAGAAGATAGATGCTTGTTGTTAGTGCTTCAGATCTAGCTTCCATAGGGCAAGTAAGGAAAATGCCCCAGAGATACTGCTCTACCCATCTGTGACGGCAAGCCATCCTGTTTTTTTCCAGACTAGTCCTAGTCCTGAGAACATTGCAGTTCACAGAAAACCTAGGGAGTCATTGGAGCATCTTCCAGCCTCAGAGACCCTACCTGGCTGCATTAGAGACCATGTGTTAGGTCAGGATTTTGCAAATTTATGGGACCAGAGAAAAATTTTATTTTATTTTTATTATTTTTTTTTAACTTTTTTTATTTATTTAAGTGTGTTTTTCCAGGGCCCATCAGCTCCAAGTCAAGCAGTTGTCTCAATCCAGTTGTGGAGGGCACAGCTCACAGTGGCCCATCTGGGGTTTGAACCGGCAATCTTGTTGTGAGGAGCACCGTGCTCTAACCAACTGAGCTAACCGGCCACCCGCAGAGAAAAATTTTAAAATCATCATGACCTGTTAAGTCATCAGGCTCTCAGGAGATGTTGGTGCACTTAGATTAAAATGAACAGCAAAAGTGGGCTCAGGAATCAATTGTCTGAAGAAATAATCAAAATCTTATTCATATGATTCTTTTAAAGAAAAACTTTGTATTAGAAGAAATAAGCAACCAATTAGAAAAATTAAATAATTTATTTTATTCAAAACAAAAAACTATATAGAAATATGCTGCAAGCTGGAGAGCATCAAGCAGACAGCACACTCCCAGTTGGCAAGTGCAGCTGTGTATACAGGAGCTGGGCCTTCTCCTCTACCTATCTGCCCATGTCACTTCTTAAAAGCACTCCATTACATAATAAAAAGAACAATAAAACATGTTAGCGTCTTCCATACTTTTTGGCAAATGCATTTCAATGGAAGAAATTTTACCAGCATTGCTTTTCCCGCAGACCACCTATATACAGTGCACTGCAATTCTGGGGGGAATGAAGAGTTAGACAAGTCTTCTCTGAAGGCTCTGAGGGGTGAGACTGGTAGATCAAACCTCAGTATCCTCATCCTTTTCCTTCAGTGAAACAGTTCTGAGACCTTGTTGCCCACAAGAGTAATCTGATCATGAAAACACTATTGGCTGTCTTCTTTCTATGTTAGTTTTTCACTCTTCTCTGAGTTTCCTGGAATTAGCTCTCAAATAAACTATTTGAACCTAAATGTTTTCCTCAGGGTGCCATATAAGAATCACTGGACAGTAGATGGAAGGAGAGAGACCACTGTCATCAAGAGACTCCATAGTCCAGAGCTCTCTACTGATTGGAAAGTCTTAGGAGAAGGACCAGGTCCCTCTAACTATGTCACACTTGTGAGCATAATTTCACTCCCCAACCCTGAGAACAAGCATGTCCTTAGCCAAAAGGATTTATGGCGGCCCAGCAGGATTATCATGGGCTTGTGGCATCAAGTCTGCTTCATGGCTGAGCTTGCTTTGATCTCAAGCTCCAGGCCTAGCACCTGGATTCTGGCTTAGACCTGTGTTCAATCCTCAACACAGCAGTCCAGTGTCACTGAGGAAGTCCTTGCATTATTCCTCCATAACTGAGCCCTGGGACTCAGATATGGCTCCGACACATAAGTATCTCTTCTCCCCCAAAGAAGAGAAAGTTAACTTAGCTCTCATTCCTCAAAAGGGAAGGACAGAGGGGATTAAATCAAGTCAAAAGTGTTTGAGCAACCATGGCATGAAAACGTCATGCTAATCAGCACATAGAACTTCCGGGGAAGAAGGGGGGAGAAGGTGGGTGTTGCATCCTGTAATGTAGGTTAACTTTGGAAAGTTCCCTAAGAGACAGAATAAGTACAAATGGGCAGAATGCAGAGAAATGGGAATGAGGCAGAGAAAGTTTCCAGAAAAAAATCACGGAAAGCATTAAAAAAGAGGGATGGTGTCAGAGGAGTGAGAGCTTTTCCCAGGACCACAGGACATAGGAGAATTGGCAACAGCCAGCAGGGTCTCCATCAGAGGGGTACTGGATTTTTAAGAACTGCCTCTGCCACCATTGGCTTGACTTTGGGGTGTGTTAGCTTAAAAATTCACTACTAGACAAAATAATCTCTTTGGTTCCTTCTATTCCTGTAATTGAATTTGTAATTTTTGAGGTGCTTTTCCAAACAAAATGTTCTTTGGTTTTTCAATTTAAAGTATTCAAAGTGATGAAAAGCAAGGACCTACAACCAAGACTACTCTACCCAGCAAGGCTATCATTTAAAATGGAAGGACATAAAGACCTTTCCAGACAAGAAAAAGCTAAAGGAGTTCATCACCACCAAACCAGTATTACAAGGAATGTTGGAGGGACTTCTTTAAGACAGAAAAAAAAAAATCAAAATTATGAATAATAAAATGGCAATAGCTACATATCTATCAACAATACACACAAACAGAAAGCAAAGGGATGGAAAAAGATATCTCAAGAAAAAGCTAAAGGAGTTCATCATGAAATTAAAACAACAACAAAAAAAAACATTGAAAATGACAATAAATGAAAGGTTGTGGTCAGACAGTAGGATGAGACTACAGATAATGTAGAACATGAACCAAAGTCTTTGATGAATGTGGGAGAGTGCTTGTTGCTCGGTGGTCATGGGAAGGAGGAGGGAGGACAGCACGGCCAGATCTGGTGGTGGCCATGGTGGTGGTACGTTACAAATGATGAATGAGCAATGACTTATGGAGAGCATAGACGTGACCCTGCAGTACCCATAGTAGGATGGAATAAACTGCCTCCCCTGAGAGCGGTGCGGGGCAGTGAGGTCTTGCGGGGCAGCTCAGTGTGAGTTAAGGATGGAACTGGAGAGGTGGGTGGAGGAGCTTTTCTAGTAAGCAAGGTGGGAAGGACGGGAGAAAGAGGGCTCGTGGGTAGGCTGTTATCTCTCTGTGTTTATGTCCACTCTCATAAGAGTATAAATTCTTCCTAAAGAAGAATGAGAAGATGGAATTCCCCTTTGGGTCTCCGGCAACTACCAACTTCCGTCGATTCACTCCAGAGTCCCTGGTGGAGACTGAAAAGAGAATCGCTGCTCAGAAGGCAGAAAAAAAAGGCAAAGGTAAGCGCAGGAAACAGGAGGACGAAGAGGAGAAGCCTCGGCCTCAGCTGGACTTGAAAGCCTGCAGCCAGCTGCCCAAATTCTACGGCGAGCTCCCGGGAGAGCTGGTGGGGGAACCCCTGGAGGACCTGGACCCCTTCTACAGCACACACCGGGTAAGCGCTACTGGCGGGAAGCGCTGTGCTCAACTCTGGGAGAGGAAGCCCCTGCCCACCCCTCCCCATCCCAGGGAGTCCTCCTGGACCCAAGTGATATGGTTGTCAGTTAAACTCAGTCAATGAGAAATGTGTCTAACTTCTTTGACGCTCTCTTTGAATCTTTATGGTATTCATGATAGAGGCTAATTAAATCCAAATCCTCAAAGGCAGTGATAACTGTTGTGGTTTTCAGAGTAAGCTGGCTGTTCCCTGGGATGAGCTCTGGTCTAGGGTCTCCAGAGGTGTTGGCTCTCTTTGCGAATTAGGAGCAGAGATCTTGAGGCAGGGTGGTGGGGAGAGTAGAATAGGGAGGGGGAACATAAATTAGGATGATTTCAACCAGTGGTCCTCAAAGTATGATCTCAGAACCCCTGGGGTTCCCCAAACGTTTTTAGTGGGTTCCGCAGGTCAAAACTGTTTCATAATAATACTTAAATGTCATCTGTCTTTTTCACTCACACTCTTTTGTGAATATACAATAGTGAACGTAGGGGTATTAATGGGACTTGACATGAGCAGTCTAATAACTACTTGAATGTATGCTTCCATATTCCTGTATTTTAAAATTTCCTACATTTTAAATTTCTAGTATCACAGACACACACACACACATACACACACACACACACACACACAATATATAAGCAAAAAGATATAAACATTAACAAAAGCTCTTCGAGTCCTCAATAATTTTCGATCTTATAAAAGTCGAAACCTTTAAGAACCACTAGTTAAAACAAGAGCTGTTTCATGACAATTATATTGTTTGTATTGTATCTTAGGTGTTCTACACAGCTGAAAAAATGGTGTGTAGATGTTTGGGAGTTGAGAGGGGCAGGGATCAGCCATCTCAAATACAGTTTGTAGAGACAATAAAGGCCCTGGAATGTCTTTCTCCTTCCTCTCATCTGCCAAGAGCCCTCACTGTCCTAGACACTCAGAGGAAGGAACCGGAGGAGGATTTGGAAAGGGAGGCCTAGGAGGTAGAGAGCAGAAGGAACATCATGGGGATGACCCACTAATTAGAAGAGAAATTAAATGCAATCAGACACCATCCTCCTTCCCCAGACATGATGCAGCTTAACAGGCCCATGGTCAGCTGCCTACCTGCTGGGCACTTGCAGTGGGTTCATCTCAACATACAGTCAGCCACAGAGCCTGGGGTCTTGCTGGAAGGGTGAGGGTATGGCTGTCAGTCCCCAAACCTCCCTAACTCTTTGTTTCTCCATTTGGCTCTCATTGACTCAATGTTCCCAGAGCCCTCTTGCTCACAAGCCTGACATGATGCCACTCATGCTCAAAAATATGGTTGTGTGAGGACGTGTGTTTCTCACTGGAGGTCCACCTTCTGTTTTGTTTGTTTTAGACATTTATGGTGCTGAACAAACAGAGGACCATTTTCCGGTTTAGTGCCACTCGGGCCCTGTGGATATTCAGTCCTTTCAACCGGATCAGAAGAACAGCCATCAAAGTGTCTGTCCACTCATATCCTTTGCACAGTTGATTTTTCCCCATGTTAGAAACAGGCCTTGTCCACTATGTCCAGTACCTTCCTTCTTCAGTGATTAGCAATAGAGCCTTCCTCTATTGAATCTTTTTTTCAATCATTACATTGAAAAAAAGTGTTTGGGGCTGTAATGTGTCCAACACTTGAAAGTGCTCCCAAGGCAGAGGTCTTCATGCAATGCAGGGGTGGGTTTGGGTTCACCTGGACTAGTCTGGACATACCTGTGGATGCACAACATGAAAAATGTCCTCTTTATAGGGGGAGCTTTGTTGATACACCCAGGCACATTCTCACCATATGTGGCCTGCTCTTCCCACAACATAACAACCAGTAAAAGGGCCCCAAGTCTTCTTTGGGCAGATGAGATAAGCGTGGGTTGTTACTCTGTGCCCAAAACATGCTGGAGACTAGCTCCTTGTTGGGCAAAAGAGCAACACCTCTCCGAGAGCAAAGAGAACAGACCACAATGGGCAGAGAGTAGATTGTCTCAGTGGGACTGCATTGGTCACGGGGTACTGCCAACATCACGTTACCCCCAAACTACCAGCAGATTGAGAATGTCAGTGGTCTGAGGTCCATGCCATTGGGGAATGTAATGAATAGAAACACATGGGTCAAATGTCTGTATTATACTAATTGCTTAATTGTTTTAAGCAGCTTCAGAAACTGGCTTCAATTTTGGTGTGTTTTTTTTTTGGGTGTCTTTTTTTTTTTTTGGGGGGGGTGGTGTTTTGTTTTGTTTTTCCCCAAGGCAAGCCAAACTAGTACAAAAAAGATCTTGGCTTGGTTTCCAAGGATCTTCCCTGGTGACTGTCCAAGTTGGAAGTTCCTAATAATAAATTCAGCTCTGGCTTTCAGGAGGCTGATTTGCTAGAACAGCCTTGCCTCAGCTGCCTGACAGGTGGTAACCAGCCTGTTCTTGGGAGGCTCCAGTAAAAGGAGCTGTCTCTTCCCACCCTGGGGCAACTTGCTGGGTTGCTGCACAGCTCCCAGTGAGCTGGTTAGCCCAGGAAGTAATCCCCACAGGAAACCATGCTGCTTGAGACAGTCGCATTGCATTTCCATGCTTTAGCTTTATGGCTAACCAGGGGAAGTACACTTTCTTAAGTGAATCCTGGATTTCTTGATTCAATAGAAGGATATTTAATGATAATAGTAGACTCCCATTTGCTAAATATCTCCTAAGTGTCAACACTCTCATAGGTACAGAAACCCTTGAAGAAGGGATTAACACCCCCATTTTACAAATAATGAAACTGACACTCAGAAGCATTCAGTAAATTCCCCACTAGTGAAGAGGTCCAGGCTGCATCCTGCTTAGGGCAGTATCAGCAATAAGGAAATAGGCAGTTAATGGAAATGAATTAGAGTAATTTATTTTCTCAGTATGTCATCTCTACTTAGGTTTTTATAAATACATATACAATTACATAAAATTACAAGTAAAGAAAAATAGCAAATAGGCAAACTCCTCTCCACGCATCCTCATTGAATTATAGCTAGATAAGTAAGAAACAGCTATTCAGAAATAAAATTCACTTAAAGAACCAAGTGACCCGTGAATACTCTTTTTATCTTGAGATTTTATGGGTAAATAATTGCTTAGTAGAGTCACAGCTGGACCGAAAAGCTGTTGAACATCTCCTTATCACAGATTTATCAAAAGTCTGCATTTATATATTTAAATCTCACAAACTGGGTAACTCTAGCTCCAAAAGGTACTCTTCAAGGTATGGAATTCTCAGTGTCGTATTTCATCAAAATTATAATTCTAATTAAATTTGCTGTGAATGTTGTCCTGAGTAATATTATACATAATATATTACTTTTAAAGGTTTGTGTAATTGAAGATAGGATTTTAAGTTAATCCTTGGATTAACATTTTCTCCCCATGTGAACACATTTCTTAATTTAATTGCAAGTCAACAGGAAAAGGTGATTTAATTAGCAGAATTTCCCTTTTCAAAATAGATGTGTTCCTAAGTAACTGTAAAACAGGGTACATTAAAGGCATTTACAGAAAACTAAAATAGATTTAAATACTTCTCCTCAAGTTGAAATTATGAAAGATGAGTGGTTCACTCACTCTGTAGGTCAAGTTCATTTTCAGGCTTTAGTTTTTTCAGGAAGTAATTGTTCAGAACCCAGTGAGTCTTGAGAAAAATGTCCAATGGAAGAAATTTATCATTGGCTTTACCTCACCAACATTTGTTCTCATCTCTTTACCCACTTCCATTTGCCTTTTTTTTTTTTCAGTGTCTCCTTCCCCTTTTGATAATCTACTTGTCCGACCTCTCCTCTAGATTCTCCTCTTTGGCTATTCAGAGTTCTCCCACAGCCTAATCCTATTTGGAATTTTTTCCTTGAGCCAGCATTCCATGTGCTTGTGCATGCCTCCACCAATCCTGGCCAGGAGTCCATTTCCTCATTGTGACTGACTTCAGCTACGTTAGGAAAACAATCAGACTAAACTAAGTAATTCCCACGAAAACTTGTACCCCTCCCCTTACCTCTAATTTCCTAGAAGTAGTCTCTTTGTCTTTTAGGAAAACAGAGACATTTGCTGGATGAAATTTCAGGGCATATTGCATAGTGCAATGAAGGCTGCAGGGCAGAAGGACATTTTGGAAGAGGGATTGTTTCCTTTCATCTTGCTCAGGGTTCTGTTATCAAAAGATCTGAGTTCACATCTCAGCATCATGGTTGACTAACTGTGTGACCACAGAAAAATGATTTAAGCTTTTCCAGCCTGTTTTCTTAGCTCCATAATGTAGATAATAATATCCACCTGTAGGTTAATTGTATTAGAAATCATGTGGATGAAATACTCAGGCCAGGGTAGGCACTCAGTAAATGTTAGTGGTTATTAAGTGGCAAGACCATAAAGTTGATCCTAGCTAAGACTTATGAATGTAATCATTCAGCATCAAGCTGATCATCAGTGTCATCAGGGAAACATGGTGTCTCAGCTTTTTCTTAACATAGCCTCTCAGATGGTTCAGTTCATTTATTACAGTCACTATTTTGGTCAATTGTGTGTGCATGACCCAAAACGACCTTCCAGAGAGACTAGAGTGAGTAGATTTGCTGTTATCCTTGTGCCTTCCTTTTTTGTCCTTTTCTCTTCCTTCACTTGGTTGCTTTTTTCTTTTATTTATCCTGCCGTGTCTCATTTGGGTGATGTGGATTCCTGTTGTCTATCTGGCTTTGTAATGATCATAGACCTTCTTCTCTGCGGACTTCATTTTACAAACACACATATGATTTTCAGCTTTGAGGAGTTATCGATTAGTGGTACTCATCCCTGGCTGTGCATTGGAATCCCCATCCAAATACTGATGCCTAGGTCTCAGTCCCAGAAGATCTGATTTCGTTGGTCTGGGGTGGTCTGGGTGGATGGATTCCCCACCACATGTACCCACATTCATCTACTAGCTGCACACATGAATGAAGTTCAGGAAAGGCTACTTGAAAAGAGAGGTAGGAACAAAATTGAGACAGAATTAAGAACAAATGGTTCTGGAACATACTCAGAAAATAATTCATGAATGAAGCTGGTTAAGTTATCATGGCTCATATACTTCAAAATAACCTTAATAGTCTGAGATGATTCTGTCTTCCTGGTTAGCAGATGGAAGCTCTGTGTTTTAGAATGGGAGGCTTTTTCAAAAACATTCTGCACCAACACATCTGGTAGATGTGTTGCCCCCTGCCCCAGTTCATGCTGTACAGACCTTTGGTATAATAACAGGAGTTCTGTAGAGCTTTTTCTTCTTCCAACTCTAAGTTTTTTGCTGACTGTAATAGTAACACATGCATAATAGGAAATATCTTCTATCTCTATTAATAAATTAAAGACAAAAATCATGTGGTCATCTGAATTGATGTTGAAAACTCATTCCATTAAGTTTCATATCTGTTCATAATTCAAATCTCATAGAAAAGTAGGAATGAATGGGCATTGCATTACTCTGATAAAGGGTAATGACTTTAAAGAAAGTAGCAAACATCATACTTAATCCTGAAACATGGCAAACTTTTTATTTGAGATCAGAAAGGAAAAAAAAAAAAGCCAAGATATTTGTTTCACAAGTTTTATTCAACTTTGTAAAGGAAATCCTAGCCAATGTAGTTAGATGAGGAAAAGAAATAAAAGGTGTAAGAATAAGAAAAGAAATGTCAAAGATGCCGCGAGTTACAGATAAAAGGATTGTGTTCATATAGTAGCCAGTACAATCAGAGATAAACTATTAGAGTTACTCATAGTATAGCAAGGTAGCTGGGTATAATTAATATGTATAAATTAATTGTGTGTGTGTATATACACACCAGCAACAAAAGAAACTATTTTTTAAAATACCATTTATATTAGCATTGTAAAATATCAAGTATCTAGAAATATGATTATCAAAGTATGAGTCAGATCTCCAAAAAGAAAATTATCTAAAATGTTGAGTAATATTACAGAAAATCCTATAAATGGAGAGGTAAATTATATTCCTGGATTCAAAGTCACAATATTGTAAGACTCCCCAAAATGACTAATACATTTAATTTGATCCCAATCAAAACCCCAACAAGCTTTTTTTGTACTACTTGCCAAACTGATTCTTAGATTTATATAAAGATTCAAAGAGTAAATTATTACCAAGACACTTTTGAGGAAGAAAAGCAAAGTGGGAGAAGAGAACTTACTCTACTGGATATCAAGATTTACTATAGAGCTCTAATAATTGAAACAGCGTGCCACTGGTATAAGATTAGTCAGACCAGTAGAACAGAACAGCTGGCTCATTAACAGACCAAAGCACATCCAGACATTGACCTTGTGACAAAGGTGGCACTGCAGAACAGTGGGGAAAGGGCAGTGTTCGACAAATGATGCTGAAGAATTAGGAATCTCAATAAAAAAATTACATTGAACATCTAACTTTACACCACACACGAGTCAATTGTAGTGGGTTAAGTTCTAAATTTCTTTGTGAAAGACAAAGACATAAAGCTTTTAGAGGGGGGGAAATAAAAAAAAACAAAGGAGAATATCTTCATGACCTCAGATTACAGAAAGATTTATGACGTAGGACGCAAGAAACACTGACCATAGAGGGAAAATATGATACATTTTAGTATACTAAAATTAAGAATTTCTGTGCATCAGAAACAACTCTGTGAGAGTGAAAAAGCAAGCTTACTGAGTAGAAAATATTGGCAACACATATACCTAAAAAGTGTTTATATCCAGAATAATGAACTTGTACGACTCAATTAGAAGTATATCAGAGCAATCAATTTTAAAGTGAGCAAAAAAATTAAATAGATATTTCACAACAGTAGAAATCCAAATGATCAATAAACATGTGAAAATATTCTTAACCTTTTTTTTTTAATCAAGGGAGCATAAATTAAAATTACACTGAGAGATTATACACTCAACAAACAAAGAAAAAAATTTAATTGTGACAATACCAAGTATTGAGAAAGCTATGGAGCTATAGACACTCATATACTGCTGGTGGGAATGTAAATTTGTACAAACTTTTTTTGAAAGCAATGGATATTATCAAGTAAAGGTGAGGACACACATACACTGTGATCCTCAAATTAGGAACATATTATTAGGAACACACACACTCAACAGACATATGTACTTATGGGCACCAGGATACAGCTATTAATACAAGAAAGTTTATGAACATTGCCCATAAAAGTCAAAAATTGGAAATAACCCAAACGTTCATAAATTTTTGAATACATTAAATGTCTCCATTATATTCTTAAAATGGGATAATGTACAGCAATGAAAATGAATAAACTATAGTGCCACACAAGGATGAATCTTAAGGCGTATAACACTGAACAAAAAAAGCCAGATACAAAAGATTACATAAAGATGATTCCAGTTGCACACAATTTAAAAAATAAATAAAAACTTACCTATTTGGCTTCGGGATGCATATTTAGGAGGTAAAATATAAATTAAAAAGCACAAAAAACACCCCAAATTAGGATAGTAGTAAACTCTAGGGCAGAGGAGGGAGGACAAAATTGGGAAGGGGCTAGTGGGATGCTCATAATGTCTCATTTTGTGACATGAGTAATTTGCCACACAGTTGCTATGGACTGAAGTGTGTCCCCCTAAAGTTCATATATTGAAGTCCTTAACACTCCACGTGACTGTATTGGAGAAGAGACCTTTAAGAAAGTGACTGGGGTTAAATGAAGTCATAAGTACAGAGCTAGGACCCAATAGAACTGGTAACCTTATAAGAAGAGGAATGGACACAAAAGTTATCGCTCTAACATGTGAGAACAGAGCAAGAAATCTGCCATTAACAAGCACAGAAATGGGCCCTAACCAGAGCCTGGCCATGCTGGCACCCTGATCTCTGACTTCCAGCCTCTAGAGCTGTGAGAAAATAATTACTTGTTCTTTAACCCCTTGATCTATGGTATTTTGTTATGGCAGCCCAAGCTGACTAATACACAAATATTCATTCTATGACTAATTTATGTTTCATGTGCATTTTATTATGCATATTACATGTCATAAAAAGCTTAAAAATAAAATCATTTTTAAATACATGACCATTGCATAAAATGCAGAATACTGAAAAATATAAATAGAAGATAGTAACTAGGTAGAGAGGTAGAGAAATCAGTGTCAGTATTTTAGCTTACTGTCCTCTCCCTGTGTCTCTGTCTCTGTCTCTCTCTCTCTCTTTCTCATAGACATAGATATAGATAGATACAGATGATACAGATATAGATGATATAGATATATTGCTAAGCTCATATAGTATGTAAAATTTCTGTTTTTCTTTTGAACTTTTAATGCAAAGCATTTTCTCTCAAAAGTAAGAGTTATCTGCAGATTCTAGTTAAATATGAAAGAAAGTATGCATATGTTTTACCGCAACCTTCTCAAATGCTAATAAATTGACAGCATGGGGATGAGACCATATAAATATATAAGAACAAAGAGAACGGAAAGCACAGAGGACAGAAGATGTCAAAACAATCTTCTTTGAAGACCAAAAGTGGGTGGAGGACTGGAAAAGGACCTGGCAAATCAGTGCTTGTTAAACTACAGTACCTGCAAAGATAAAAATGACTATCAAGGCATTTTACCCCCTAAAGGCCCAGGAGCCCTAAAAATCTTGACATGGTACAAATAGAAAAAACTGAGAGTAGAAAGAGGGAGGAGCAGGGAAGCAGGATATGTTCCCTTATTGCTGCTTCTCTAATCGCAAGACGTTAAAGAGTATTCTTTAAAGTTGATAAATCAAAGGATGGAAAATAATTATATTTAACAGTACAAAGGTAAGCATGAAAGAAATGTTATCAAATATCATCAGATGATGAATAAAACAGGGGAAAGGAAAGAGAATTACCAAATGGAAATAAGAGATATTGTTTAAAGAGATAGCATACCAAGGACAGTGCATTACATAGTTTTAATCATAATTATAAATTTAGACTTATAAAAGCAACCACCAGAACTAAAATAAAAACCGTACTAAATTCAGATTCATACACAGAAAATAAAGCAAACAAAGCATACCAGACAAAAATATTCAAAAAACTATTAAATACATAACATAAAGTCATATAAGCAAACTAAGATCAAACAAATCTTTCATGTTAATAAATATAAATGGATTTGACTCAACTGTTTAAAAAATTCATGTATATTCATATATAACAAAGCAATACCCAACTTCACGTTGAATTAAAAATATACTGCTCAAGGTGATATAGAAAGGTCAAAATTAAAGAATGGGCAAAGATATAAGCAAAGGCAAACAGAAAGAGAGCAAGATCTTAATATCAAAGAAGATGGAATTTAGGCCAAAAAATCATTAAACCAGACAAAAATGACATTTTGTAATGCAAAATAATCCGTAACAGTGATGCATGTCTTTGCAACAAATAATGCGCAACAATGTCCATCAACTGAAAATTGTAAGCATATAATGGTAAAAAGACAAAAACATTGTAGGGATAGGCAAGTTTAAATTTCTTCCAGCCTATGACACATCAAATGTATAAAAAAGTATGTAAAAATTTACATGACCTGAGTAACATCATTAATAAGATAGATCTAATTAATATATATATCACACTATATTCCCTGAAAAATAGAGAATATACTGCCTTTCAAATGACCATACATATTGACCAAATATTAAACCATAACAAAACCTCAATAAGCTCCAAAAGCTATAAATAATAAAGAAAACATTCTCTGATCACACTGCAATAAAATTAGAAAATAATAACAAAATCAGGAAAACAGGAGAAGCTTCCCATTTGGTAATTTTAAAAACCTCTCTTGAGAGATCTAAGATGGTGGAGTAGATAAACACTGTGCTTGCCTCATCCCGTGAACACATCAAAATTACAACTAAATTATAAAACAATCAACCTGGAGAACCATCTGAAGTTTAGCTGAATGCAAGTTTTATAATTAAGGATATAAAGAGGAAGCCAGGTCAAGACTGGTAGGAGGGGCAGAGATGCCAAACGGGCTGGTCCCACACCCATGTATGGGGGTTGAGGTTTCCCATGAGGAGGAGAGGGACCCCAGCCCTACACCAGGCTCCCCAGTCTGGATTACTGGTGCTGGGAAAAGGAGCCCCCACAACTTCTGACTGTGAAAAACAGTGGGGATTCCAACCATCCAGGTGGGAGAGAAGGCTGCAGAAAACTCATATATCCTTTTAAAGCAGCCATGCAGGCACTTACTTTGGGCTCCAGCGGAGGGACGGTGACTCTGGGGGTGTCGGAGACATATGGGGAGAGGCTGAGTTGTGTAACTTCACGGTGAGGACTGGAGGGACAATCCCTGTTTTCCCTGTGTAGCTGGCAGGTGGGTGCAATTTCCTGTGTTGAGCCCGCCCCCACAGGCCAAATCTGAATCTGATTGGCCTGGTGGGCTCTGCTGCTCCACTCTGCTCACTCACTAAGACCCCGACTCACCCTAATTGCATACTGCAGGAGACTTTATCAGGGGCTGAAACTGACAGGAGCCAGTAGGTGGTAGCAGACCTTGGTGTGTCCTGGTTTTTTGTGGAGCTACCCCAATACTGGTGGCAGCTGGCCTCCATTCACAACATGGCTTCTCCCACATGCGTGCCTCCAGTTATAACACAGGCAGTGACCAACCATGGATAGCTTTGTAGCTCATAACCAGGTAGTCCTCAGCTGGTCACAGGCAACGGCTGACCTGGGCCTGCACCAGGGTCCCGCCCAAGAGGTCCCAGAACCAACATACTTGGAGGCTGACTTAAGAGCACAGCAGAGCACCACCCAACTAGCCCCACAGCGGCACACACAAAGGGTGGTCTTAACAGGCTCCAAAGCCCATTAGGGCGAATCCCACATGGTGGGGTAAGATTGTAAATACATTGAATTTATTTAGTACTACAGGAAAAATTTTCACATTTATAATAGCAAGCCTTCCCACACATTAGCATGGTATATCTTCTAATTTATATAGGCCTTCTTTTACATTTTTCCATAACATTTTATAATGTCTTATGTAAAGTTCTTACATTTCTTATCCCTAGGTACATTATCATTTTGGTTGTCCTTTTGAATATTTATTTTTATAGCTAAAATATATTAATACTATTAATTTCTATATATTGGTTTTACATTCAGCAACATTCCCAAACTAACAAGTTACGACAGTTCTCTGTAGATGATCTTGGGTTTTCTATTTAAATAATTATATCATCTGCAAACGATGATGAACTTGCTTCTTCCTTTATGACTTTTATGCCACTTGTTTACTTTTCCTGTCTTATTAAACTGGCCAGGACCTCCAGCACAATGCTGAAGCTATAATAGTGAGCACTTTGCTTTTTCTCTTGAGTTTAAAGAGTATATTTCAAATATTTCTAGTATCTTGATGACTGTGGGATTCTCATAATTACCCTTTATCAAGTTATGAAAATTTCTTTTCACTTCTGACTTGTTAAGAGTTCGTAATGAATGAAGATTGGTTTTTTAGCAACATTTCTATATTAAGATTGTCATGTAGTCTTTCACCTATTGACATAGTAGGTTATATTAATAAATTTGCTCATCCACTTTGAATGATTCTAACTTGATCATTGCTGGATTAAATTTGCCAGTATATCAACTGATCTACCTTGGTAAATGAGGCCGACATAATCCTTTCTCATAAACTGTCCCTTCGAGTTGCTTTTCCATCCTGCTGTCTCATTGTCTTCCTTCTGTGTTATACCTGCAAACTCAAATTCTTCTGACTCTGTTTTGCAGAGCAGTTCAGCAATCTCCATCCCTTCCAGTATCAATAATTAATCTAAAGATCTCAACTGGTCACTAAAAATCTCTTAGTAGCCTCTAAATCATTTGACAGATTCAGAAGGAAAAGTAATGTAATCGTTTTATGCACAGATAATGAAAAAGTCTGAAATGTGAGATTAATCATAATTTTCATAGACTTTCTGAATTTTTACGTTCTTAAAAGCAGTATATTCAAGGACTGACTTAGTTCATACTGATTAACATGGAGTAGTTTATCTTAAATAATGGTTTTATTGTCATCTGACAGTTATTGTTTAGATTCGTTAAACCTGCACTTGTCACTGTTGCTGTTGCATTGCATAATAGCACAATTCATAAAAAAATGAATCAGCATTTCAAAAGTGGCTTGTAGAAATATAATACTAGCGACGAAAATAGAAAAATACATCTTGCAATATGAAATAAGGTCACAATTATAAGTAATGAATGGACTCTCTCATAAATATAAAGCTTGAATCTGTATGTCATGAGACAGATGGACAATGGATGTGGATAATATCACAAAGGCAGATAAAAAGTAAATACCGTGTTTCCCCGAAAATAAGACCTAACCAGAACATAAGCCCTAGCATGATTTTTCAGGATGACATTCTCTGAACATAAGCCCTAATGCGTATTTTGGAGCAAAAATTAATATAAGATCTGGTCTTATTTTCGGGGAAACACGGTAAGAAAAAGCATGACAATGAAAAATGATAATTACATTTTGTTGGATCAATGACCTTTTTGTCCTCATACCCAGTTTATTAGCTGTTAACACTTTTATCAAATAATAATATAAAGCTACCAAAACTCCCATATTATTTTCCAATAAAGCTTATCAACCTCACAAAAACTAGAGAAACCTATTGACTTTCTCTAGTCCAAATGAAAAATAAGTCTTTCCAGTACTAAACTGTTAAAAATTGATGTTAAAGGTTGAAAAGACATGAAAACTATAGTCATCATTGTAGAAAAAAAAAGTATAATTATACTCTTGCTGGTAAGATATGAAACAATCTTCAAAATCAATAACAAATATTGTAGTTGGAAAGAAAGCAGCAAACAATTGGTAGAATTCTTTTATTAGAACTACATATTGGATTTCTTGTAATGTAACTGGCATTTAAAATCAATTACTATTATGTATGCAAACAGACAGACGTTTATTTTATAATTTAATAAAACTGTAATAAATCAATTGTCAGTATATATTCACCATATATGTGAGAAAGAAGTGCTTAATAATTTCTGTCCTATTTATCATAAAGCTAATTTTAAGAGATTTCTGGTTTAAAGATTAGTTTCTACACTATAAAATTGCCTTTAAAAGGTATGTTGTCCATGAATGTTCATAGCATTATTCACAATAGCCAAAAGGTGGAAACAACGCAAATGTTCATCAACAGTGGAACAAAAAAGCAAACTGTGGCATATACATACACAATGGAACATTATTCAGCATTCAAAATGAATGAGATTCTGATACATGCTACAACATGGATGAATCTTTAAAACATTATACTAAATAAAATAAGCCAGACACACCAAAAAAAATTGTACGAGTATGATTCCACTTATATGAGGTACCTACAGTAGGCAAATTTACGGAGACAGAAAGTAGAATAGAGGTTGTCAGAATGTAGGGGTAGGAAGAATGGGGAGTTGTTTAATGAGTAGAGAGTTTCAATTTGGGAAGATGAAAAAGTTCTAGATATGGATAGTGGTGATGGTTGCACTGCATTGTGAATGTACTCAATGCCACTGTGTGTATTCTTAAAAATGGTAAAAGTAGTAAACTTTATGTTATGTATATTTTACCACAATTGAAAAAAATAAAAAATACATTGAATTAGTACTGAAGAAGCTCCAGCAACATGGTCAGCAAGGAAAGGTATCACTATACCAGTGAAAGGCATGGCAGCTGACAGTTCCAACAGCTCTCCAGCCAGATAGAGATTTCTTCATGAATTTTTTCAGACACTAATTCTCCTCTCACAGATATGAAAAACCATTACTGTTATTCACTTTTTAATTTGATTTTTACTTTTATTTAAGATATACAGGTTCATGGCTTAAAAGGTCATATAGTCCTATAAAAATTCTAACAAAAACGGAAATTTCATGTTTCTCATCGCTTTACCCCAATCCCATATTTCCAGAAGCAAACACTCTCAATTTTTTTTTTACTTCTTTCTTATTATATCTCCCTATGTTTAATAATATACTCATACTACTATTTTTTTTATTTCTCCTTTTTAGATATTATCTACTGGCTTTCTGCAATGGAAAAAAAGAATTAGGTCCACATACGTACACTCATTTCCTCTCACACTCAACTTTCCATTAGTTATATCATAATTTTGGTTAGATAATCAGACAATATGTACAATGTCTGATTGCATATATGAATATATACTAGTATTGCTAAGAAAATACTGTTCACATCTGTGGCATGCAGTATACTTTGATTACATTTCCTTTTTGTGCAATGTTTTTGCTTTCTCTGGAGTTAATAAGAATTTCACTTCTTCATTTGCTCAGTGTTCTATATATTTATAACTAATTTGTTCCCAAACTTTTCTTCAGACATTTAATTATTGCTTCAATTTATTCAAACACATCAGGTTATCCACCAGTTTCAAATTTTCATGAGGAAATCACTCTTAGAATCCTCCATTTCCTGTCTCAACCTGGCCTAGATATTCTCTAGACCTGATGTACAGCTCTTTTCTAGAGATTTTGTTGTTCTCCGTCCTCTTTTGCATTCCATTTGTCTCTCCCTACCTTCCTCTTTATTTGTTACTTTCTTGTTTTGGTGGAGCGCATCCTCTGGTAACCTTCCTAGAAGGGTAGAAGGGAAGTAAACTTTCTGAAACTTCACTTATCTGTAATTGTCTTTATTCTACCTTCATCTTAACAGTTTATCTAGGGAAGAAATTCTATATTAGAAATGATTTTCCTCAAAATTTTGAAGGCATTGTTTCATTGTCTTATAACCTCCATGGTTGCTATTGAGAAATCTGATGATATTTTGATTCTCAGTTCTTTGTATGTGACCTGTGATTTTTCACTCCTTCAAAAAGAGTTAGGCTCTTCTCTTTCTGCACAATGCTCTGAAATTTTGTGATATTATGCCTTGATATGAGCCTTTTTCACTCATTTTCTTGAATACTTGTGGGTTTTTATAACTGAATACTTAGATCCTTCAGTTTGGGGAAATTTTCTTGAATTATTTCTTTGGTAATTTCTCCTGTTTCTTTGTAGATCTCCTTTTAGTCAAACATTGTACCTATTGGTCTGATTCTCTAATTTTCATACTTTTAATCACTTCTTATCCATTTTTTTTCCACTTTCTGTGAGATTTACTCAACTTTATTTCCAGCCCTCCTATTGTTTTACCTTCGCTATCATATTTTTTGTTTTCAAAACTTCTGTTTGTTCTTTGAATATTCTTGTTTATAGCCTTCTGTTTTGGTTTTATATATCTAGTATCTTCTCATCTCTTAACTCTCTAAAAATATCGATGACAGGGTTTTTTGTTTTGTTTTGTTTTCCTAACATATTTTTCTGCTCCCTGCTTTGTCTCTTTCTTTCCTGTTTGGTTTCTTTAGTCTTTGGTGTTAGAAGCATTCTTCAAATTCCTTATGCTCATTGGCTGGCTGTCCATATTAAAAGTGCAGCATCTTGAGTATTACCTGACTGCCAGACTTCTAGGAATTTACTGGGGGAAAGAAGCGAGTGGGTGGGAGGGTTGTCTGTCTTTTAGTATGTAAGTTTTCCCTTTATACTCCTGCTTCAGTAGGCCTCTCTCTCTCTCTCTCTCTCTCTCTCTCTCTCTCTCTCTCTCTCTCTCTCTCTCATTCAACTATTGAGAGAATGAATATCCAATCCATTTCCAGAGCAGAGGAGGCAGTTCCTCACTGAACAGGTGGTGTGGAGTAGTGTCATACAGGGTGTCATGTAGGGTCTCTGGTCCTGCTTCCCACACAAGAACGCAGGATATGGTGAGGCCGAAAAGGAACACCCACGGAGCCATAGGTAGGGGAGTCACACCACTACATTCTCGCTGGCAGCTGGGTTAGAGACACAGGAAGTAGGAGCCACACGATCTGCAACCTGCTGTCCACTTCTCTCTGCCAACCAACCCTACTTGCTAGCTGCAATCTGCGCTTGCTAGCTCAGCCACGGCAGTTATATCAGTGGCTAATGGCTAACCGGTAACAGTTGATGGCCAACTAGTCACAGGTGATGGCCGTCGACCACCTGAGCCAGCACCTTTCCATGTGAGGCCAAGAGCCTGGAAACTGCTCTCTGGGACTCTGTCCCCACAAGTGGGATCTAGAAAACTCAGCTGCTTCTTGTAAATACTTTCAAACTGTTTCAGCCCCACTTTTCAACCTCCCCCCTAAACCCCATTTTCAGAGGTATTTACCATCTCTAAGTCCTAAGCAGTTCTGCCATGTAGGATGGCTTGCTTATGGAAACTACCCACTTCCAGCTAAGGTTTCAACTTTCTTAGGTCTGTTCTGTCAGTTACCACTCACCCTTCTTCACTCTCATTTCTGAAATGATGTGTTTTCTATTATCTTTGTCCTAGTAGGTCTATGCTCTTAAAAAAAAAAATCCTTTCACTGTCATTTAAGAATTTCAAAAAAGATGGAGGTAAATATGTATGTTCAATCTGCCATATTTAATCAAAAGTTTTCCCATTTTTAATACCAGTGTTTACATTTATAATTGTATAATTTTAAAACTTTAATGTATCGAAAATTATGTGTGCATCTGGATCCCTTTGGTCAGTGGTTCTCAAAGAGTCGTTCCCCAGGCTAACAGCATTCGCATCGGCTGGGAACTTGTTAAAAATAGAAACAATTGGGCCCTACCCCAGACTTACTGAGGGGCTAGAGCCCAGAAATCTGTTTGAACAAGCCCTCCAGGTGATGCTTCCTGTGGCGCAGGGAGCCTCTGGGAACCCCATGTAACAGGAGGTTCCTTCTTCTGAACCTTGTGATGCTTCTTCACCTACCATTGCCCTCTTCCTACCATCAGAGCAGCAGATGCTGCTAATTATCTCAGCCACTTGCATCCCTTCTCATCCCACCCGTCTGTGTGGCTCCTTTGAGTTCCCCGGTCTGCGTCTTGTCTCTATACTGTGCCTTCCTCCCCTTCCACCTTCGCCATCGTCTTTGCATGTTTTCCTTTGGAACATTCGCAGCAGCTCTCCCTCTGAGCTCTCTTGTGGCAGTTAATGGTCCTTTTCTACCTTCCCTCCCAGGTGCACCTTCACTGTCATTTATACCTTTGAGGCCTTGATAAAGATACTGGCAAGAGGATTTTGTCTAGATGAGTTCACTTACATGCGAGATCCTTGGAACTGGCTGGATTTTAGCGTCATTACCCTGGCGTGAGTATTTCTGCACACTGATTTGTTTGTGTGTCTGTGGGGGGCTTGTGAGTGTGCCCAGGCTCACACTCTGGTGTGTTTACTTATCTCCATCCAGCTTTCTCATTTGAAACTGCATGGCCTGGGGTTTTGTTGCCATAGACTGTTACTTTGGGAGTCACTTTCCAGGGTTAGTCCCACCCCCTCAGGCAAAAGTCAGAGACCTCAAATCTGAGCTGATGACTGGTCTGTCAGAGTGGATCAACAAGGCTCAGCCTCATGCCTACCTGGCATGAAGGTCTTTCCCTGAGGAACCAGTGTCTAAGAAGACTGGTTGGCCAAACTCACATGCTTGAATATCCATCCATACAGGTAGCACATGGAGCCCCTTAGACCCCAGTGTGTCTTCTTAAAGGGGCCATTCTGAAAGGTATTGCAACCATTAAAACTGTGTTAGTCTCAGTCTACAGGTGAAAGGGCTACTAGATTCTCTGTGTATTCTGGGTCCTTCCTAGGTTCGTGTTACCCCAAATTGTCCTTATCTGTGCTGCATGCAGTCCCAGAACCCTCTCCTTGCGGAGATGCTGACTGATTTCTGGTCCTGCAGATACGTTGGTGAAGCAACAGATCTCCGAGGGATCTCAGGCCTGCGCACGTTCAGAGTTCTTAGAGCTTTAAAAACAGTTTCTGTGATCCCAGGTGAGCTACTTTAACCAGCACACTTATTCACAGAACATGTGTTGGTGTCCACAGCCTAATGTCCTCCTTTGATTTTTCACAAAAGCCCTATAAAGTTCCAGGACACGGACTGTTGTTCTCATTTAAGAGACAAAGAAACTGAGGCCCAGAGAGTAGAAAACACAATCCCAAGTCCTCATCACTAGTAAGAGGCAACGTGTGACCCGGAAACCTACTGTGTCATGACTAGGCCACTGCTCTGTCCAGCGCACCTCGTGGCCTTGCCATCGATACATGAGAAGAAGGTCCTGTCCTCATTCAATGTTCTTGTCGTGGGTGTCCATCAAGCATCCAGTCAGAGTCTCATTTATACCTTAAACCAAAGGTGTCAACTTGGAAAAAGGGAGTAAGGAGAAGGCAGTCCGAGGCTCCGGGGAGTGTCTTCACCATTTCCGTGGGCCTGAAAGCTTGAGCCTCAGCCCTGTCTTTGGACACACAGAGGAGAAAAGAATTAGGCAATTCTTGATGACAGAGAATTCGGAAACAAAAGTAGTCTAACAAGGCTCATCTTATTGGTCCTCTAAGATCTCCATTGTCACCAGCAGCCCAGGGATACTCCTCATCCCCCTCTAAGGTGGTGGAGGCGATGGTGAGGCCAGAGACCAGGTAACCACACTGAGACAGGAACTAATGCTTCCCCCTTGGGGCCTGATGGATTATCTCCCCTCGAGGGAGGAGATGAGGGGTGAGGTGAGACCCCTGAGAATCCATTCCCTCACCTGGAAACTAGAAACACTCAAATTAGGGTGGGAGTCCCTTTCTACCACACTCTGTCTGGCTCTGCAGGGAAAGATTGGAAAGTCTTTGCTCCCACTGGACAAGCACTTCATGAAGACAGCCATTGCAATACATAGTTCTAACTTTCGGTATCTCTCTCACCTACTATTAGCCAGGAAGACCCTGAGTCTTGTTCACAAGACCTGACCTGTCCAGACTCTCTCTCCTGCCTCACCTCTCTCCTTTACCCGCCTTGCATTGTGTTCCAGAATCTACCTGTGGGTCCACAAACACTCCAGGCCTTTGCTCACCTCCCAGCCTTGCTGCTCCTTCTAGCAGGAGAGTCCTTCCTCTTCTCTTAACTCATCATTCCCCTTCAGGGCTCTGCTGAGGTTTGACCTCTGCCAGGAGACTCCCTGGTCTTTCCCAACTTCCCCACATTCCACCCCACCCCATCTCTATCCCCAGGCTTTGGTTAGCGGATGCTCCTCTAAGTTCCCACCTGCTCAATAATGCTGTGGAGTCCTCCCTCAACTGTCAGACAACTCCACATGCCAGCGCTTTAATCATGGCTCAGCTCCCAGCCCAGGGGTCACCACAGGCAGTGCTCAATGGGTTATTTGTTGATCAAAACAATAAGGCAAGGATCGATCCCAGACTGCTTCTCTGGTCAGAGCTCTTTCTGCCACCCATGAAGCTGTTTTCCCAAAGAAGGAGATTTCATTTGCTGGAGCAGCCAATCATCCTTCCTGAAATAAGCAGGGCCCCATCTTTGCTGCCAGCTGTGCTGGGCTCTGATACAGCTTCTTCTCAGATGCTTTCTGTTTCTGCCTCAGTGACTCTCCAAATTTCACTTTTATGCTATGTTCATCTTTCTGTGTCTTTTTGTGTCTCTCTTTTTCTGTCTCATTCTATCTCCTTTGCATCTCTCTCTCTCTCTCTCTCTCTCTCTCTCTCTCTCTCTCTCTCTCTCTCTCTCTCACACACACACACACACACACACACACACACTCTCTGAGGTTCATGGGTCCCCAGCCTCAAGCTGCCTCCCGAAACTGAGGTGAGTGCAGAAAGACAGGTGCCAAGTGACTGGAATGAGGTTTGTAGCCTCATGGTGAGTTCAGTGCCTGGAACATAGCAGGTGGTCAACAATTGTCTTTTAAATTGCATTGCAATTGTCAGGAATGCATTAGCCGTAAGATGATAAGAAATGCATTGCCGGGGTCTCAATTGCCTCATCTTTACAAAGGACAGTAACAGTATTTACCTGCCTGCCCACCTTTCAGGGTTATTACTAGGTTTATGTGAGGAATTCATGTGAGGAACTTGGCTTGGAACTTCCCAAGAGTTGGTAAAATGTCTCGCAGCTGTACGCAGTGAGAAAGGAGAATGGCTAAGATGCAAGCATGCCAGGGTCATCCATGTGCTGTGTGTGGTGCCTTATCCACGTGGGAGTCTCGCTGTCATCTTTCCACAGGGCTGAAGGTGATCGTGGGGGCCCTGATCCACTCGGTGAAGAAGCTGGCTGATGTGACAATCCTCACCATCTTCTGCCTGAGTGTCTTTGCCCTGGTGGGCCTGCAGCTCTTCAAGGGCAACCTCAAGAACAAATGTGTCAAGAATTGCACAGCTCTCAATGAGACAGCCAATTACTCCTCTTATGAAGAACGCGAGTGGAATTTCTGCCGTGGTGACGCAGGTCTGGTTGGCAAGGGGTGTGAATCTCCTGTGTACATGTATAGATGTATGTTTTGGTTCCTCCTTCCTGCTCAAATGCTTCTTCTGTGTTGAGTTTTACTTTTGGGTCCCCATTTTCTGTTGTCCAATGTCCCTTTTACAAGGAAATGAGCTATCAATTCAGGGGCAAGTCATCCTGCTTCTGCTGGGAGAGGCTGGGAGCTGAAGTCACTGCTCAGCTTTCTCTTCCCAGATGGGACTTTTCCCCTTCTAAGTGTCCCAGCATGCCCACTGAGTTCACGTAGCCAAGAGAACTCACCTTGCTCAGGCAGAAGACTTAAATGGTGCTGCCTTTACCACCCAACTCTTCAGTTTTAGGGTTCAGAACCACATGCAAATCTCCCATTTCTTCCTTTCTTTTGCAGACTTCTATATCAATAAGACAGGTACTTCTGATCCCCTACTGTGTGGCAATGGATCTGATGCAGGGTGAGTGTCAAACCCATGACATAACGCCAATGCCCAGTAGTCATTTTTCTTTCTTGTCATCAGCATTTTCTGGGCAGAGACTGGGTTGCAGGTCCTGAGGAAGATGTAGAAATGAGTAAGTCATGGCCTCTGCCATCCAAGGCTCATGGGGAGGGAGTGTATGAGTTAGCTTTTGCTGCGTAACAAACAGCCCCAGATTTTGTTGCTTAAAATACCAACCATTCATTTAGCTCAGGATTCTGTGCATCAGCATGTTGGGCTGAGATCAGCCTGGTATTCTAGCATTGACTGGGCTCATTCGTGCATCTGTAGATGATGGACAGATTAGCTGGGGGCCAGCTGATCTAGGATAGCTGGGGTGACTTTTTCTGCTCCATGTGGTCTCTCATCCCCCATCAGACCAGCCTGGAGTTGTTCTCATGGCAGAGGCAGGGTTCCAAGAGAAAGAGTGGAAGTGTGCAAGTTCTCTTGAGGCCTAGGTTTAGAACTGGCACAATGTTACTTCTACTGCATTCTATTGACCAAAGCAAGTCACAGCCCAGTCTAAATCCAAGGGGTGGAGAAATAGACTCTACCTCTTGATGGGAGAAGCTGCAACATCATATTGCAAAGGAGTGTGGATACAGGGAGAGGAATAATTGTGGCCATTTTTTGCAAACAGTCTACCCCAGCAAAGAATTAACATTTATTAAATATATTTTTTGTCAAATGCCCCACATTTAATCACTACAATTCCATCAATGGGTTTCATTATCCTCATGTAACAGAGGAAGAAGCACATGCATCAGACTTTGCAATTTCAAATTTTTGCAGAGACCAGACACGTACCAACAAATGAGAGGAATGGGCTGTGTGGGACCCAGGGCAATGGGAGTTCATGCCCCATTTAAAGGGGACAGCCACTGTTCAGTCCAGCTTTTGGTTGCTGAGTGAAAATGTGGGTCCACTGCTTCTAGCTCTTTCAACTTTTAAAACAGAGACGGGAAATTTAGATTTTCATGTGAAACCTCCCAGCTATAAACATTGGCTACCAATTCCCAAAATTGTCTCTATATTGTAGGCCAAATAAAATATTTCTGTAAGCCAAATTCAGCCTGCAAGCTGCCAGTTTGTGAGCTCTGATTCATATACATGAAGATGCTACACTGTGAAGAACCAGTGCTATGCTGGCGGCTCCAGGGGCTGGGGAAACACAGCGAAGTGATGGTGCAAGGCAGGGGAGGTTAGGGAAGGTTTCCTGGAGGTAGTAGCTCAGGTGAGAGTTGAAGGGGAGACAGGATGTCTCCAGGCTAGGTCAACAAGAGATGGTTTGGATGGCGGCCATTCCAGATGGCAGAACAGAATGTGAGACTAAGCAAAGGGGTAGGGGACGCCTCAGGCCTGCCTGCTGCTTTGACCACTGGAGCAGATGTGAGCAGAAAGGGTTCAGGCAACAGATAAGAAAGGCTTACCTCTCCCGCCTCCATGGGTGGGGGCCTGGAAGGTCAGAGCCCATACAATCTCATTCCCTGAGTAGCTGACAGCCGTATATTGCCCAAGTGGAATTGGGTGGGACCTGTATGGAGCTCTGCCTTAATCATCTCGCTAGGAAAACAATCTCAGATAAAGCTGAAGGGTGGGGGCAAACAGGAGAATTTGATCAACATAGGCTCCTTGGCTTCTTTCTTCACAATTGCCCTTGGCATTTAGTTCTTTGGCTCAGGGAGAGGATTGTTCCATGTCAGCTTTCATTTGCTTTTGACTTAAATTTAAACTGAGGACCCTCTTAATGTCCTTTTCGTCATGGCAATGGCTCATGGCAATGGCTCCAGAGTAGCCCAAGCACTGTCTGTGGTGAAGTTGTGGGGTCGATCCATGGAGGCCAGACCTCCTTCTGAGCAGGTCCTGGTCAGGTGGTGAAGGAGTGTTTAGAGCTGGGCTGGCAAATAGCAGCCAGCTAGGACAATGGGCAGAGTGAGCCCTGAAAGGCATGCTGTGAAAACCAAACCAGTGCCTGTACTGGGCCATGGAGAAGCAGAGCCCTGAGCAAAGGTCCACACCGACCAGTGGCAATGCAACAGGAAAGCCTGGTGTCTTGCAGTGGGGAACGAGTCCTGGGAAGTACTTCATTTTCAGCATTCTTTCACATATAGTATTCCAGCCCATTCTTTTGGAAGCTTCAGGTTAAAAACAGCAGGAGTTTCAATTTGCATTTCACATATCCTATTTCCCATGCTAAAGGCACCACACAAGAGGCTTTGCACCATGGTCTCCTGTCTTTCCCAGAGCAGTTAGCTGTTGATGTGTAGCAGCTACAGTGGGGTTCTAGGGAAGACATAGAAATAAGGCTGCCCTCAGAGCACGGTAGCAAACCTACAGGTGATGGGTCGACTAGCTCCTTGGGAGAGCAAACCAAGAGGCGATTTTTAAATGTGAGTCTACAGACTCTGGGAACCAAGGTTGGATATAGAATTGGGATTGATTGTAATCAAGTTGGCAGGATCCTAATCAATTGTATGGGTCCTGGGACTGAGTGTTCTCGTGGACGTCTGGAATAAGGAGAGCCCAAGAGAACTGTGTTGCCGGAGGAATTCTGGAGGAGTAGAATCCTAAATACAAACACAGCATTACTGTTTCCTGGAGCAGGCCCATCCCACTGGGATGGATGAGAGCACCTCACCTGCCCCGAACTTAGAGGTATTTCCTGACCTCAACTTACCTCTTTATTATGAGCAAGAGTGCTCTCCTAAGAGAGAGAGCCCACCCCCGGGCTCACAAAATAGTCCTCTTCAGTTTGGCCTCCTTCATAGGTCAGTCTTCAAAGGCTACTTGACATTTATATGTTTCCTTTTAAATAAATACGTTGGCATCTGTATGATTTTAGGAACTGACTTATTCTCCCTGAATCCCAGCTTCCACATCTGTTAAAAAAAAAAAAAAAGAGGATTGTGAAGACAAATTATAGCATTTGTAAAGCACTTAGGAGAGAGAGACAGAAGCACACAATATGTGTTCAGTAAGAGAAAAATGTTGCTTTCATTGTTATATATAATTGGTCAGTGAACTTGGCTAATATGAGTCCTCCTCTGATAGCTCTGCAGGTGATGACAACTGGCTCAGGTTTGAAGCCCACATAATTGATACTGATTCTGCCTCCTCAGCTGTGGGCCATCAGCTGGCCTTCCCAGGCCACTCCCTTCTGCATGAAACTCTGAAGTGATAGTATTATCATCCCCATTTAATAGACAATAGAAACTGAGACCTAAAGAGACTAAATGTCCAAGTTCATCCAGCTCGTAAGAGGAAGGCCAGGCCTTGAACTCCAATCTTCCTGCAGCCCGAGGCTGCCTTGCTCCCAATAAGAGAGGCCTGCACAATTGATGATGACCTTCTGTGTTCTTGCTGCAGCCACTGCCCTAAAGGTTATTTCTGCATGAAAACGTCTGACAACCCGGATTTTAACTACACCAGCTTTGATTCCTTTGCTTGGGCTTTCCTCTCAATGTTCCGCCTCATGACACAGGATTCCTGGGAACGACTCTACCAGCAGGTATTGATCTGCATGTCCCCAGACAGACTTGGTTGAAGGCTGAAGGGTCAGCTCCAACATGGCTACATTTTTTCTGGAGGCACCTGACAACATCAGGGGCCCAAGTACTCTGAATATATGTCTCTCTTCTTTCTCTTGAATCTGCAGACCCTGAGGGTTTCTGGGAAAATCTATATGGTCTTTTTCGTGCTCGTCATCTTCCTGGGGTCTTTCTATCTGGTCAATTTGATCTTGGCTGTGGTCACCATGGCATATGAAGAACAGAACCAGGCAACCATTGATGAAATTGCAGCCAAGGAAAAGAAGTTCCAGGAGGCCCTTGAGATGCTCCGGAAGGAGCAGGAGGTCTGTGAGAGGTGGAAGCTTTGTGAAGCCTGTTACAGGCTGTATATTACTGGGTACAGGTCTAGACCAGCCACTTAGGTTAAGGCTGTCATTCTGGGGAACTTTAGGAAGAGTCATCTTACTTGAAAAGCCATCATACGTCAGTTTTTCTGAAAAAAGAGCGTGAGTGCAGATGTAAGGCAACTGACGGATGCTCTCAAGAAGGAGAATGAAGGAAGCAGGACGAAAGGGGAAGAGTTCAATAAGAAAGGTGGCCTCCGCTGAGACTACCCTCAGCCTGATCCCAGGGGAGCTCTAGGGGCGTGACTTGTACCACGGAGTTAGCTCTACTGTGAGGCAAGAGGGCTGGCGTCTGTACCCCCATACCTGCCCCAGCCAGGTGTAGAAAGGCAATTGTCTGTAGAACACTGCAGCTGTGAGCCATTAGCAGCTAACACTCAAGCAGCTGGAGATGAGTGTACTGACCTGGTAAACGGGATCTGGGCAGGACATCGACAGGGTCTACTCCCGGGTGTGAATGAGGGAGGTGACCCACAGGTGGCTCTTCCTGCCATGTCTCAATCCCACCATTACCCAGGTGTTAATCCTGACCTCCCCTCTTTCAGAGGTCCTCACCTCTGTGACTGCCCATGGCTGGGGGACACCTTTATGCTAAGCTCAGCTAGATACTGTTGGCTACAGCTGGTATTCTCTCTCCTCAGGTGCTGGCAGCAATGGGGATTGACACAGCCTCGCTCCGTTCCCACCCAGGATCACCTTTAGCATCCACAAATGCCAATGAGAGAAGGAACAGAATGAAGCCAAACGTGTCAGAGGGTTCCACAGACGACAGCAAATCACACCAATCTGAGCCTTACAACCAACGCAGGATGGTAAGGGGCTCAGGTTTGTGCTCTAAGGATTCCCTGCCTTTGCAGCTGTCACAGACAGTAGGTTGAAGTGGAAAGAGGTTTGTAACAGGGAGATAGCTGGAGGCAGAGAGACTAGGAGGATGCTTTAGTAATGTCCCCAAAATGGTGGCCTAGACTAGGACAGAGGCATTGTGGATGGGGGAAAGGGGTGGATTATAAAGACTTTTATGGGTAGGGGTGGGATCCGAAAAGACTGGGACCGTGGAATGTGGAAAAAGGAAAGGAATCCAAAATGGCTATTAGGTTTCAAGATTGGGGAATTAGGTGGGTGGTGATTCTAAGACAGGAGCGTTGGAGGAAGAAACCAGGTTTGTAGGGAAGGTGGTGAACCCATTTTGGACACGATAACTTTGAGGTGTCTGTGGAGCTGTGGACATCAAGGGTCAGCTTCCTTCTGATACACTGATCGGCAATTCTGGAGCTGCGAAGGGAGGTTCTTGTCCATGGTACTGAAATCATTTATAAGCTTCTTTCTTACCTCATGCCTCAGCCCCTGTAGCTCAAAGTCCCACCTATTGTTGGCACAGAAGATCCCAACACCCAGCTCTGTGATACAGTCCAGCCCAGGAATAACTTCAGTACCTCAGTTCAGATCCTGGAGCAATTCCACCACCCCCATCATAACCTCTGACACCCACTCCATGCTAACCAAGTTTCCTTCCACGACCTCCCTCTTTCTTGGAAGTCCTGTGTACCCCACATATGCCCCTTCCACAGACCTGAGAGCTATTGACCCCTTTGTGGGAGAACAGTTCCCACAAAGATAATATAGGAAAGGGAATAAGTATGGCTATTTTACAGGCTTTTTGACCCTCGGTTTCTTCTCAATCTCTTTTCCTGTGCTCATCTGAAGGATGCTGTACTTTTTGGAATATCATCTCTACAACCTTCAAACTTATGTGTGCATATAAGTAACACCCACACTTCGGCATTTATCAGAGCTTGTGCCCTTCCCTTCCTTGCTCTGCCTCTTTTGAACAGCACCTGGCATGCACAGGGCACAGTTCAGAAGATATTTCAAAGGGAATTTGACTAGGGCTTTGACAATCATAAAACAGAATGAATCACAGCTTCCACGGAAATGTCAATGACTCTCTGAATTGAGCTTTAATTTCCCACATTCAGTCAGCCCCACATAGATTGGCACCTGGATGTCCAATAATTGTTTGGCGTGTGAGCTTGTCTCTCCAGTGAGGCTCAGCTTCAAAGGGAAAAAAGAAGAATTTTGTCTCGTTAATTCAATAATACTAGATGCTTTGTATAAAGAGATGACTGAAACATGGTCCCTATCCCAAGGACTTCCATTCAGATGGAAGAGACAAATATAAAAACAGCTACGTGTTACGTACTATATTAGGGACACGTACATGGTGTTTGGGGAATAGAAGAGGAAATATGACGCTTATGGGGGTGGAGGTGCATTAGGAAAAACTTCACCGATGAGGGGATAATTGAATAGTAAATAGTGAGTAGGGATTCCTCCAGTAATTGAGGACTGGGAGGGTTTGGGGAGGACTATTTTCCAAGCAGAAAGAAGAGCATATATGTGCAAAGACAGGAAGGCACCATTTGGGTAGTTCTTGAATACTAACTGATTAGAGTTTATTCAAGAAGGAATTCCCTTCCTCTTTTCTCAGATGTATTGATGTGGCAAATAGACAATTGACAGTCTTTATAGAAAGCCATTTTTTGACCAATAGAAATGAGAGAATGGTTGAAGATAGCAGCTAGGAGAGACACAGCAGGGGTTTCAGGTAACATACAAGAAGCCGGCTGGCCTGCTTGGATGGTGCATTTTAATGCAAGTCCAATACTTAGATTCAGAAACCATTGCCTACCATAGGTGAATTCTAAAGTATTAATGACCAAGAAGGCACTATTTGTCAAATATGGGGCCAAATTTTTCTTCCAAGTGTCTTTATTGGTTAGCTTAGTGCCCAAGTGCAAATAATTCACTCATCCCTTTTTAATAAGGATTTTCTGACTCTGTTCCTTTGCTTCAAAAGTGGGAAGGATTTGTGGATTTTAATGAGTTCCATAGTCCTTGGATGTATATTCTATGCAAAGAGTGCTCTGTTTATAATACCAGGATTGCAATGATGGTTGCTGAACAGGATTGGGCTCCAAATTATCAAAAAAGAAAACTTTAGTTCTGTATCATAGGAAGATAAGTATGGAAGACTCTCACTGACAAGATGTTCCAACTTTAGTAGTTTAATAAATAAAAGGAACTAAGGAAGGGGGAAATTTTCAGCAGTATGATCAGAATTTGGTAGAAAGCTAATGTTCAGGTTTTAGAAATCCTTTATATGACCCTATGGACAGAATTGATTACTTGTGATGGTCAGGTTTCCACAGTGGTCATGGGTAGTGGCCAACCCAGCATATTGACTCTCCAGGAGCTCTGGGCTTATGAATTAGCTCCTTTTCTCTGGCAACTGTATGCCACACAGTTCCCTCACAGGAAAATTTTGATGAGAAATGTTTATTGATTTGGAGGAACGGCATTATTCTTCCAGGAAATTAGGCTGTAACTCTCCCTTCAATCTCCCCATTGTTGACTGTTCAAAGTTTGCCTCAAGGGATCCTGCAACCTCATTACATTACAAAGCCCTTGTCTCCTTCACAGCACAAACACTCACATCGTAGGCTGAAGCTAATGAATTGTAGAACCTAATTTTCACACAATAAAGTGCACTCATTCATTCAACAACCATTTACCAAGCCTGTTCCAGAACTGGATAGTGAGCGTAATAGTCTCCTTAGGTCACAAGTTTGCCTGTGGAGCAGCCCGATGGTCAGAGGCTGGCACATCCGAGTGAGCTCCAAGGTGGTCCTCTGACACTATCTGCTGATCATAAGCATCCTATAATCTCTCATCCCTCCTGGCTTTTTCCCAGGCTGTGTCAAGAATATTCTTTTTCCTTCTTTTCTCCCCATGTTTACTGAGAATACGCCTTAGATCTGTATCTTTAATTTGCTGCTGGGAGGTCATAAGAATAAGGTCAAGGAAATGGGAGTGAGTAGAGGGCAGTGTTGAGCTCTAGATTTGCCTACAAAACCAGCTTCCAGCCTCCTTCTTTCCTGCTCCTCTGGGGCAATGTCTAGTCTTTCCTAGGCCTCGCCTCTGGGAGACGCCGGGCTAGCCATGGCAGTGTGTTCCATTTCCGGGCCCCTGCCCGCGACGGTTCATTCCCTGATGGGGTCATAGATGATGCAGTCTTTCTTGGAGATCGCGACAGCCGTCGGGGCTCCGTGCTTCTGGGTGGGGGTGCTGGCCAGCCACGCCCCCTCCCTAGGAGCCCACTTCCTCAACCCACCAACCCTGGTTCAGGGCATGGAGAAGATGGACACCCCACAGTGCCCACTGGTGATCTTGGCCCTGGAGTCATGGAAGTCTCGGTGAGTTTGTGAATGTTCCAGAGTCTATGGGGCTGCCCTCCAGCTAGAGCTCAGCCCAGAAGCCCTGAATGTCACCCCTGGAAGGGTCCTTTAGCTATCATTCTGCCTAACACCTCCCATCTGCCGCCTCTTTACAGACAGCGAAGGTGAAACCCAGAGAGAAAGATTGGGTTTACCTGAGGTCAAACAGATTTTCTGGTTTACTTTGCGGTACAATGAGACAGATTATTTTCCAGTTGATCTCTTTTTTTTTTTTTTTCAGTGTTTCTCTGTCCCCACTCAGTACCACTGCTTTAGGGACAGGCGTGCTTGTTTTCTGGATGAGTATGAGAAAAATTGAAGGTTCTTCTCTTCCTGCCTGTGGGTCTGTGCAAGCTACCCTGGGCTTGGCAAATGGGACCCAGAGAAATCCTGGGAGGTACCCTGGACAGATGTTAGCAGAAGCAAAGTGTCCTTTGCTTTACTCAAAGAAGCAATAACTTGCCAAAATGCACAACTTAGGCAACAGTGACTAACTGACCAGCACTCTTTATTAATAGTAATCACAGAGTGTAATGACAAACCAGGGGCTCCTCACTGGGGTGGGAGCCATGACTTCAGGTGAGCTCCCCCTCCAGGTACAGTAACGATGCTGCCAGGGCTTTTTCATTTACCCTCTCTGGCTAGCCAGGGGCACAGAGCAGTGTGCAAACAGACTTGTGAACAGACCACTGTATGGCTCTACTGACTTGATAAGTCTTACAGAATTACCTCAATTCCATCTCTGATTGGATCTCAGGAAGAAACAGATGAGTCACTCCAATGGTCAAGTGGAGAGAGTTTAGTGGAGTATTTACAGAGGGGTGGGCAGGGCTGCAAGAACTAAGAAGGAGCAGTGAGGCCCCTAGAGACTAGCACAGTGGGAAGCTGCAGGTGCCTTGCCTGCAGGGGTGAAGGAAAGGACCAGAACCAGGACTTAGCAGGAGCTGCCTCTGTGTATGAGAGGTGGCCTGACAGAATTGGTAACCTCAGGTGGAGGACTGCAGTCCCAACCCAGCCACTGCCCAGCAGGGAAGAGCCAGGTGGTAGATACCAGACTCCTCTCTCCTTTCATCCTCTGATCTCCTATCTGTGCCTCCCAATGACCAAACTGACCAGACCAGAGAGTGACTGTGATACAGTTTGTACAAGTCACCCTCCCCAAGCACAAAGCTGGGCAGAGAAGGGAGAGTCGGTCTCCCAGGACCCACAGAGAATCACCAGCAGTCTTAAAGTCAGTCTTCAGGGCCCCCTCAGCTGTGCTTTATCATTCTAGAAAATGCTTCATTCAGGATACCTTGTTATTGTTCTCTAGATTGCCACTTAGATAGTCCAAACTTAATGCATTTTAGTTAAATTATTTAGCTTGTACAAGATTAACTCTTTAAGCCCTTCTGTGTCATGAGGACCTGGGTTTCAATCACAGCCATGCCATTTACCAACCATCACTTTTAGCAAGTCCTTAAATGCTTCAAGCCTCTGTGTCTCCCCTTGTAAGAAGGTTTCTAAATCGTTGAAGAGTTACATGTAATAATAAAGTACCTACACTTATATATATGTGTCTGACAAATAATAGCAATATCTACTAGTATCTTTTGTTGAGTCCTCATCGTTGGAAACTTTCTAAACTTTACGTTTATTAAGCACTTACCATATGCCTAGGACCTTCGTCTCTGGTAGGTGTGCAAATGCTTGTTAAATGTGGACTCTGAATGGTTTATGCAGTGCTGAATAGATGCTGTGGGCCTTGGACTCCCCACGGGCAGGTTATGTGTGTGTCTAGAGTTAGGAGCCTGGCTCAGAACCCAGACAGAACTTCCAGGGAAGGCCGAGAGAAGGAAGCATCAAAAGGATTGTGTCAGACAACTAACAACTGGACATTTAAGACACGCAAATGTTCCCTCAGAAAGAAAAGAGATTGTGTGGAATTAGAACTGGGTTGTATGCTGGGGAAGGAAATAGGCCTATTAAAAGGGAAGTTGAGAAAGTTGAGGATTCCTGTGGAGCAGGAATTCTGTGTAAATGTCAGCTCCAGAGGACGTCTCATAATGACTTCCTGGCCCACTGTTCCTTCTCCCTTTGGTAGAAACCTCCGAGACCCTTGAGGTAGTCCCGTCCCCACCCTGGTACCCAGGTCCAGGGGTTTGCAGAGCCTCAGGTGAGCCTAGGTCACTCTGTTAGCTGCAAACCTGGGCTCTCGTTGCACCCAAGCTCTGTCCTGAGCTCTCACCCCAGGTTCAAGCAGCAGCCCAGTTTCTCCAAGCACAACTGCCTAGGATCGTAGTTTCCCTGGGCAACTCACAACCACAAAAGACTGACCAATAAGAAGCTGACTGACCTATCTTTGCCACTGAAGACTTCAGGTTGGGGGCATGTCCTGACTGTTTGTCTCCCGGCAGGCATTTGATGCAGGACAGAAGACTTTCTTATCAGCAGAATACTTGAATGAACCTTTCCGAGCCCAAAGGGCAATGAGTGTTGTCAGTATCATCACCTCCGTCATCGAGGGTAAGTGCTCCAGGTACCAAGCTGTGATGAGTCCCCAGGTGAGCAGCTGTGGCGATGCCCCAAACCCACATCAAAGGGCACCGACCTCTGTGTCCTGGGATCCTAAATACCCCTTTGTGTGTGTGTACCTTTGGCCCCATTGACCTTAATGAATGTGAGTTTTTCTTAATGTGGATCATTTCTCAAAAACAATAAATGACATGTCTGGGTCCATCTCAAAGTTGTTCAAATTAACAACTGCTTTAAAACTAGATTTTAAAAAGTGATCCAGCGGACACCAGAGAATGCAAAGCTACCGCTCAGGTGTGCGAGACAGTTAACAACCTTTAATTTTCAAACATGGCAAAATTATCCTGCCATTTTCCTGGCTGTAACTTTTATGATTATAACTTATGTCTCAAGCCCCACTATGCTGAGCATTGGAAGATAATTTAAATAACTTCAGTCCATTTGACTAAATTCTCGTTGACTCAGGGTTTCATCAATCGAGTGGGAATCCACATAGTCTCCCCAGGGATGTGTTTAAGTTTTGGTTGCTTACAGCAAGCCAAGGGAACAGCACTGGATCACGGCCACCTGACACTCAAGTTCCTAAAGACCATGGCTGCGTCCTCCTCACCCTGAGTACAAGGCCTGTCTTCTTATCCAGCCTTTATTTTGCCTCAGGATATGGAAAATATGGCCTTAGCCATATCCAGTTATTTATCTCCCTTAGACCAATATAAAATGTTGTGGGCTAGAGGAGGGAGAAGAGAGCTTGGATGTAAGTATTTTCCTAAGAAGGGCCCCTGTGTGCTCTCCTTCCAGCCCTGGGCTAAATCCTAACTGCACAGGCTGGACAATAGAAACCAAAAAAAAAATGAGGCTGTATCAATTTGTAATCCCACCAACAGTGTATAAGGGTTCCCTTTTCTCCACAACCTCACCAATGCAACTGAAAAAAAAATTTTTTAAATGAGGGATTTGAAAACAAAGCCAATCTGTGCCTTACTTTCTAGGTGAAGCCAGAGGTGGCAGGCTTTAGAGAGAGACCCACATGCCCAGCGTGGCACAGAAATTGTAGGGTAGAATGGACCAGTAACGTTCCCATGTAGAGAAGGTCTGAGGGAGCCGTGGAGAGTGCCCCGTGGCCCCAGCGTGACAGGAGAACAACTGGTTGATGACCTCGACCCCATTGGAGGTTATGGACGGAAATGAGTGAGAGCCTAAAATAGGGAATCTGGAGAGGCAAAGAGGGAGCAGCCATCTCCATGGCTCTCCCACCAGAGACCAGATGGGAATTACAATGACTCAGATGAAATAGACTTGGCAAAGATTAATGACTAGCTCAACCCTACACCAACCATGAGCCCCCAGAACTCAGATACAGCTTCAGATAATGAAGTCGTAGCAGACATTGAATTCACCAAAACGAAGTCCTCAGGTTGGCTACTTAAAGTATAAATTGAATGCAGTTATGTGGGGGAAAACCCATAATGTACGTTTCTTGCATTTCTGAATTTGTCTTTTGAGAAATGTGTGCACATTCCAGTGACAATAGTATGTATAGACTCTCATAATCGTTTTTCTCATTGATAATTATTTAACAATCACTTTTTACTGTAATAGTGTCTGCACACCTAACATTTTTCATGGCTGCATAAAATCCACCATGTTGCTATGCCCAGGATTTTTTTATTGGCCAGGCGATTGCTGGGAATTCTTTCTTTTCTTTCTTTCTTTCTTTCTTTCTTTCTTTCTTTCTTTCTTTCTTTCTTTCTTTCTTTCTTTCTTTCTTTCTTTCTTTCTTTCTTTTGCTATTAGTCATCAAACAGCAAACATTAAAATACAAACAGCTTGCTTTTTTATTTACTTGCAGGGCTCTCAGGAAGGAGGGAGGCTTCCTCCTTCCCTCTTTTTCAATGTGTTTACTCATCAACAAATATTTGTTGAGCACTTCCTATGTGGCTGGCATTGTTCCAGGTGCTGGGGATGCAGTGGGGAGGAAGACAGAAGCCTGTTGTCATGGAATCTATACCCTGGAAGCCAGGGTGTACAGGGTGTACAGATGATAAACACAAATAGATATTCAGGTAGTGATAAGAAGTAGGAGGGGGAAATTAGGCAGGGAAGGAAATGGTGAGTCGGGGGTTGCAGAAGAGGCTATTTTAGATGAGGGGGTTGTAGAAGGCCATTCTCTCTAAAGAAACCAGAAATCTGAATGAAGTGAGGGCATCAGCCTTGTGAGAACCTGGGAGAGAGAGCGCCAGACAGATGTATTAGGTTGGTGCAAAAGGAATTGCAGTTTAAAAGGTTGAAACTAATTGCAAAAACCACAAGTACTTTTGCACCAACCTAACATTTTGCAGAAATGAGACAGGAATGAATAAAATGGGTGTCCCAATTTAGAGAAGAACAAAGGAGGTCTCGGATGGATGAGAGGCAACAGAGACTAGGTTAAGAACAAGCCCTGCGACCCAACTGCCTGGGTTTGCATCCTGATTCTGCCACTTATGGTAAGCGGTGCGATCTTGGGCTCCATGAACCGCCCCCGTTTTCTCCTCTTTAAAATATACACTAGGTTGTAAATTCCACAAAGGTGTATCTGTTTTGCTCACAGCTGGCTCTTCAGTTCCTAGAAGAGCAGTGCCTGGCACATAGTTGGTACTCAACAAACAGTTGTTGAATGAATGGTGAATGCGTGTGATACCCAAGGTGATGGGGTGGGGGCAGGGGAGTGGTACTAATTTATAAAGACCTGAACTGATGAACAGGAAGAGAATAAGGAATTGTCAGATATCCTAAGGTAGGACAGACTTTCCCTTGAGGAAGATAGTCTGAGAGGAGGCTGGGAAAGGCAGGAGAAACAATGACATTTTTAAGAGAATCTGGGTAAAGGTGACCTTAGGTTAGGTCAAAGACGTCAAAGGTTTTTGAGCATAGGGCAGATGACCTGTAATCTGTTTGGACATTATTTATATCTACTATGCCCATGAAATACAGGAAAGATGCTTGAGGCTGTCAGAGCTGTGATAGGATTTACAAAAGCCATATCTTTGGAAGTGATTGTGCCTGAGAAAGTTTGACCCAAGCCAGTAGAACTTGGTAATTCCCTGAAGTCAGGGTGCATTGATCCTTTATGCTTAGCATGCAAGCTAAGACGTGACAGTTGTCAAAAGCAGAATAAGAAGCAGGAGCACAACAGCCAGCATGATCCAGCCTCTGCCCCGATGATGACTGTGAGAGAAAGACATAGAAAAGTTATTGCTGGGGTGCTGAGTGTCTTGAAGGAAAGTGCAGGACACTAAGGGAAATACGGTAAGTTTAGCCTGGGTTAGGGACATATTCCAGACAGAAAGAACAACAAAATCCCTGAAGCAGAAGACAGCATAATACTTGAAGAAATGAAAAAGCCTGATGTAGCTGGAGCATAGAGAGCAAGGAGGAGAGGGGCTTAAAATAAGGCCAGGGAGGTGGACCGGAGCCAGACCCACAGAACTTCCTAGATCATAACAAGGATTTTGGACTTCATCCTAGGAGCAGTGAGGGGCCACTGAAGGGTTGGAGGCAGGGGAGCTACATTTGCATTTTATAAAGGTTACGCTGAATATGTGTAGAGAATGGAATTAAGAGGGTGAGCGTGTTGGCAGGGGAACCAGTTGGGAGGAAACCAGAGGAAAGATGGCAGTGCCTGGACGCTGAGTGGTGGCAGAAGGGACGGTGGGAAATGGAAGGATTTGAGAGCTGTCTAAGGGGCATAAGGTTCAGAACTTGGTGGTTCACATGGTTCCCCTATAAGCAACTGAAAGGATGCTGGTGCAGTGACAGAAAGGGGACACGTTAGGAGGAGAGGGGATTCACTGGGAAAAGACGAGAGGAGAAGATTATGAGTTGAGTCTGGGACATATTGGGTGTTTCACCCTTGAGACATCCAGGTGGGGAAGTCCAACAGGAAGTTGGCTTTATGATAAATGGGACTAGAAATTAGAAGACGAGGGTGACCTAGAGACACATATTTGAAAGCAGATTGAATATAGATGGTAATGTTGCAATGGTGCAAGTATTAATAGGTAAATAACAAAGAGGGAATTGAGTAAGGAGCGAAGAAGGCCTGGGACAATTTTCTAGGAAACTACCATAATGAATGATTGAGCAGAAGAGATGGAGCCAGCAAAGGAAGTTGGGAAGGAATGCCTGGAAATCAGAGAAGACTCAGAAGAGTACAATGCAGAGAAAGGGTCTAAATTCTTCCAGAAAGAACAGAAAGGTCCAAAGAAGCAATGCTATAGAAAGATCAAGTAAGATCAAGCCTGAAAAGGGTGCAGGAGCTTTAGTCACATGGATGTCTCTGGTGATTGAGCAAGAGAGGATTTATGGAGCACAGATTCGTGGAGTAGGCACAGGCCACATTGGAAGGGGTTGAAAAATAAGTGAGAGGTGAAGACATGGAGACATTGTGTATAGACAACTTTTTCAAGAAGTTTGCCTGTGAAGAGGAGGAGGTAGCAAAATGACACTAGGGTGTGAGTAGAGTTAAAGGAAGATAGTTTTGGTTTTCTTGTGTGACTTTTGTAAAAGTATATTTACATGCTTTTGAGGAGGATCTGTGAGAATGGGAAAGGCTGAAGATGAGGAAAGAAAGGGAACATTCAATAGATTCCGGAAGTGGCTGGCAGAAGAGGAAGCACAAGTGGAGACGTTGGCTGTTAATAGGAGAAGGGACACTTCTTTCGTTGTCACAGAAGAAAAGAAGGCAAGTTTTTTCTGGATTAGCTTTTTGTAGGAGATTCTTTTGGGGAGGAACCATAACCATGTTGCAAGCTAGCAAGGGCATGATTCTTTTAGCCTCTGTATCTCCAAGACAACCAAGAGCAGCAATGTTCCGGTTGTTTACAAAGCTGTGTCTTGCTGTTCTGCCTCACAGACAGGCTGCTTCCCACCACAATGGCATCTCTGGAAGATTCTTCACTCAACATTGCTTCCTGTGCTTCTTTTTAGTGTCAGAGAGAAGTGGAGAGGGGGAGATGAAGGTTGGAGGAGAGAGGGGGAAATGAGAAAGAGTAGTCTGGAGGACTGAAGGAGTGGACTGAAATAGAGAAACATGGCAGGATTCCGGGGCACTGACAAGTGGTGACTCATGAACCGCTAGTGGGGCCTGTCAGCCTGGATGTGTACTTTTTCCAACCAGGTCCAGCTGGTTGGATGCAGGTGCAGAAGTAGTCTGCACATTGGGCATATTAAGGGTTGGGGTTCTGCCAGGCAAGTACAATGGAGGGGGAGCGGGGCAAAGGAATTGAGGACGTCTGCAAAGGAATAGACAGAGGAATGGACATGAACTCTAAGCGGGGTAAGTGGAGAAGTAAGGACATGACATAGGTGATGAGCAGTTAAAAAGGGTAGGGTCCGTGGTTTGGACAACTGGATGGGGACAGAGACTGGATTGGAGTTGCTGAACTGAAGGAACTTCAGAAAGTAGGCCATGGTCCTCAGAGAGAGGGAGGACTGAAGTGGACAGTGGAGGTGGTTACTAGTCATGACAAGGTCTAGGGGAGGTCCCTGGGAAGGGGGTCTGAGGTGGCGCATGGCTGACACCTGTCACTGACTACACCTGTGATGCAGAACTCGAGGAGTCTGAACAGAGGTGCCCACCCTTCTTGACCAGCTTGGCTCAGAAGTATCTGATCTGGGAGTGCTGCCCCACGTGGGTGAAGCTCAAGACGCTTCTCTTTAGGATTGTGACGGACCCCTTTGCGGAGCTCACCATCACCTTGTGCATCGTGGTAAACACACTCTTCATGGCCATGGAGCACCACGGCATGAGCCCCCTCTTCGAAACCATGTTCCAGATAGGCAACATTGTGAGTGCACTGGCAGCCGTTGCCCATGCCGTCATGGCTGTGGGGCTTTGGGTGGGGTGGCAGCATGCCCTCATCGGTTGGACTATTGGTCTAGCTAGCTGAGAGCATTGTGGTAGGGTGTGGACACTGACTTCAGGATGCCAAGTCTAGAGGACCAGGCTGGGCTGGTGGGAATTGCTTTGGGATAAATGAGCAGAGGGAAGTAGCCTGAGGAAGTGGCCCTGTCCTAGGGGCCGCTCCGTCCCCTTTTACAGAACTCAAGACAGCCACTTGAATTCTCTGGATCTCAGCTGCCTCTACCTTGAAATGAAGATAAATGTCACTTCCCCTTTTAAAGATAATTTGGGACTTGCCAGTTTCCTTCCAGAAATGGAAAGAGAAAGGAGAGCATATTTCCAAGAAGTGAGCATAGACCACAGAGGGCTTTGTGGAAGAGATTGTTGGGCTCACACCCCCATTTTACAGTTGGAGAAGTTGAGGTGAGAGAGAGAAAGTCCTTTACCACCGAGACAGAGCACAGTGCCATTTTTAAAAGGAAAGAAAGGCAGGCATTTCTTGGTGCCTACCGTGAGTCAGGTACTTTATAAGTGTTATCTCAGAGTCACAGCAATGCTATGAGATTATCATCACCCTCACAGTCCAAGAAAGAGTGCTAAAACTCAGAGAGGTTAAGTATCCTGCCCAACGTGACACAACCGAAGGTGGAGCCAGAGTTGACCCAGGTTTCTCTCGGGCACAGGACCTCAACCCCAACCCCCACCACACCACACTCACTTGCCTACAGAAGGCACTAGATAGATGCTCTTTGAATCACACAGTTGCAGTCTGGGGGCATTTGGCAAGTCCCGTAAACTCTCAGCCCGTTCTGTCTCTGTAAAAGGGGTGCAATAACCTCCATTTCCCAAGCTGGCAAGAGGCTTTGATAAGAGCAAAGGAGAGAAAAGCCCCTGACCCTGATCTCTGCTTTCTTCTTACCTGCCACACTTTCCTGCTGGTTGTTGTGTGAACCAAGCCGGGTCCTGACCTCTCTCAATGTCAGAATTCTGTCCTAAGACAATTAAAGACACTTGGAGATGAAAGTCAGAATCTTAGACACAACGTATTACTTTTGTTTTTGCTAATAGCTATTATTTATTAATGCATTACTACGTATCTGCCAGGACCTTTGCTAAGACCTGCACGTTCATTATCTCGGTTTTTATGCCCATTATACAGATGAGGAAATTGAGGTACAGAGAGGCTGCATTACACTTGTCCAGGCTTACACAAGCTAGGAAATGGCTGAGTTGGGATTTTTATCTGGGTCTGTGTTGCCCCACAATCCATGCTTTTAAACTACTGAACCAGACTGACTTCACATTTCCCTAATTCTGTAATCATTATTATCCTAGTAATTATCCACTTACTCCCCTTCTTCACCATTCACGTGGAAACACTGAGGCACGGGTTCTATTGCATATGCCCTAAGCACACTGGTCCAGAGATTTCTCTCTGTTGCCACATCGAGTGTTCCCATCCCCAATCCTTTGGGAGCCCGCAGATCATACAGAAACTGCATAAGAGCGAGGTAAAAGGATTTGTTGTTTTGCAAACAAGACACTTCCCCGCTGCCCTATTTGTCACGGACCCGGCCCCACGGACCCGGCTGAGATGGATCCTTGTTTCCATCCGCAGGTCTTCACCGTGTTTTTTACTGCGGAAATGGTCTTCAAAATCATTGCCTTCGACCCCTACTATTACTTCCAGAAGAGATGGAATATTTTTGACTGCATCATTGTCACCATGAGCCTGATGGAGCTGGGTGTGGCCAAGAAGGGCGGCATGGCGGTGATGCGGTCCTTCCGCCTGGTAATGTTCTCTCGGGGACTTCGGGAAACTGCTTCCACACCCAGGGCGGTGCATCCCTGGGAACAGACACTGTCCTTTGGGGACCCCACCAGACAGCTCCCTCTTCCTTTCCTGGCCCTGTGGGAGGGAGCCAGGGCATGGCTCTTGGGAGCTGGAGACTTGGTGCTTTCCACTTACTCAAAGTGGAGGTGTGCCTTCCCTCCAGCCCTGGGTCCCCTCATCTGCACCAAAGGGGGACTTCCCAGCACCCTCCTGTTCTCTTAGGAAACAACAGCAACAAAGATAATCATAGCGGCTCCTGTTTCTTGAACACTGACAATGTGTCAGGCACAGGGCTAAGCCCTTGACAGAACAGGTCTCATGTTATACTTAAAACAACCCTGAAAGAGAATGGCTTTTAATATCCCCATGGATAGGTGAGGATAACAGACACAATGTGGTTAAACGATGACCCAGAGTCTCCAAGCTCCCGAGCGAGCAGCAGACCTGCATCGCAAAGCCAGGTTGCCTGACTCCAGAGTTCCAGCTCACAGAGCTCATCCTCTGACTCCCTGGTGTCCCAAACCACAGCCCTCATGTTTCACACACCTTAAAATCTGCCACCTACTAGCTTCTCGTCTGGGCTCTTCTCCAAACTCAGCTCCGGGGTGCCCTCTACAGGAAGAGTTCCCCTAGTCAAGTGGCTGCTGCCCCATTGCCCACAGGCCACCCAGTCTTGTAAGAGCCACATCTGTCAGATCCCAGGGGAGTCTGGGGTCACTGGGGTCTCCCAATTTCCCAGGCCATCTGGAGGAAGCGTGGTGCCTCTCTGACTCTTGGGAGTGGGCAAGAGGCCCGAAGAAATGGCAGGGTTTGTTATCACGGGTGTCTTGTTCTCAGTGCTCTGATTGCCAGCTGGCGGCCCCGTGTCTAGCTTTAGAGAGAGGTGACTAAATGAAGGAGAGAGTGGCCAGCAATCTCACTAAGTCCACTTCTAGGCCAGAAAGTCTGCTTGGGGCCTTATTGGGGGGCCAGCCACAGCACTGGAAATGGTTTAGCTGCCTCTGGGGTAGCGCACTCAAACACCTACAGGACCTACAGGAACCATGCTAGCCAAGGAAGAGATTTCCACCCTGGATATTTGTCCCCTGAAACAGGCAGGGATGACTCAGTTCGGCCTGGGCAGACCCAGCACAGAGCCCAGCTCCAGGGAGGTTCATGTACACGGAAGTCAGGGTGACTCCTGCCAACAGGTGACCCTGTCCATTATTGTCAGTTGCCAATTTTTTATGAGAAACTAGAAATTCAGATTTTTAGGTGAATATGTTTAACATTGGCTAGTAATTCAATTTTAAAAACGACACACACTCTGAAGGCCAAACCAAGCACGTCCTGGGACACATTTGTGCCATGAACCACTGGTTGAATACATCTGCCCGTGCTGATGGTGCTGTCACCATCCCATGGAAGAGAAGGGCACGGTGGGCCCACAGGGCTCCTGGTCGGTAACCTGGAAACCTGAGAAGGTCAGAATCCAATCACATTTTTGGAAAAACAGATATATCTAAGTATCTAGAAAATGATGACAAGAGACGGGCACCGAGGCCCTGGAGAGCCTGAAGTTAGTTTCCTAATAAAATGTGAACATTTTTGTAATACTTGGGGAAATACAAACTTGGTGTTTTGAGGTCTACGTGCTACGTTTGTTCTGCTTCCATGAAGCCTATAGACTCCACCAAAAATAGGCAGATTTCCTCCACAGCCTGGGCCGACAGAATTCTCCCCCCACCTCCCCGATCCTAACAGGCCGATCACCTCCCAGTTCCCTAACTATGCCCACCAACCCCACACTTTCTTGGGTCTTTCAGTCCTCTTTCACCACCTTCACTTCCCTCATTACCTGGTTTAGAGTTCACGGTCCATCGATATTATTATGCTCTTGAAAACAAACGTAACCACCTTTCCCCTCTGCTCCTTCACATTTTTGTGTCTGACAAAACCGTATCCTAGAGAAGAAGCCAAATATTTCCCTTTGCCATGCCTATACCTGAGTTGTGGATACTACTGCAGAAAATTCACACAGCCCAGCTCATGACTTCCATATTTTTCTTATTAGTAGGTTTTATTGTTAAAAAGTAGTTTTATATTTTTTTCAGAAACATCGAGCAGATCATACAAAAAATTCCCATAACCCCCATACACACACACACACACACACACACACACACACACACACACACAGTTTCCCCTATTAATATCCTCTTACATTAATTAGTATGGTACATTTCTTACAAGTAACTCTTCAGTGATTTCCCATGGCTCTGAGAATAAAATCCGGAGACCTCGTGGTGGTGTACAAAGTTCTGTGTAATCAGGGCCTGCCTACCTCTTCAATCTCCCCTGCTCATTTTGTTCCAGTAAGAGGTTTACTTTCTCTTCCTCACACATAGCAACTGTTCCTGCCTCTGGACCTTTGCACATGTATTCCCTCTGCCGGGAACGCTTTTCCCCTAGCCTTAGCTCATTCCTTCTTATCTTTCCTGGCTCTCATCACACATCACCTATTCAGAGAGGTCCTCCTCAATTGCATTATCTAAAGTTGGATTCCCTCACCAAATTAATCTGTTTTTCACAATTTACAATCATCCTGACATTCCATGAGACAAAAACCAGAGATTTTTGTTTAGCATTCTATCCCAAGGGCCTAGCCCAAGGCCCAGCACATACCAGAACTCAATGAACACCTGTTGATTGAAGGAAGGACGGAAAGAAAAACGTAGGAAAAAAAGTAAGAAGGAAGAAATGATCATTCTGTCTTCATTCTTGCGTTTTTCTCCCTCTCAAAATAGCATCACCTCTTTTCCCATCTTTTAAAGCCTACTTCCATTAATGTGTCTATTGGTCTGTCCTTGTACTGATACCACACCATCTTAATTACTGCAATTACCTTGAATATGTCTGTCTGGAAGGCAAGTCACCCACCTTGTTGGACTTCTTCAAGGATATATTGGCCCCTGTACGTCTATATTCATTTTAGAATCAACTTGCCAAGTTATGTACCCCCATACACACAAAACTGTTTTGTTTTTTCCCCTATTGAGACTACAATAATCTATAGATCAATTCCGGGAAGAAAGGTAACCTTTACATCAGGTAGTCTTCTGATCTATGACAATAACATACTCTCCATTTATTTCACTCTTTCAATGGTTTATAATTTCTGCATGAAGTTTTATAACTTTCTCCATTAAAGATTTTCTCCATATCTTTTGTTAGATTTATGCTTAGATATTTCCTAGTTCATTATGCTATTCTAAATGAAATCTATTTTAAAATATATTTTTCTGTGTGTGTGGTGTTTTTTTTGTTAGCACTTTGGTAGCATTAGTACTTTTGAATTCAGAAACCGCTCATTAATTCTAACAGTTTACCTATATAATCTTTTAAATTTTTGAACAGTCATATTGTATGCAAATAATGACTTTTGTCTCTTATTTTCTAATCCTTATATCATTGCTTCTTTTCATTACATGATCATGTTAATTAGGACATCCAGTACACTGTTGAAACAATGTGTTCATACTCTGTTTCCCCAAAAATAAGACCTAATATTATATTAATGTTATATTACATTACATTACATTATGTTATATTACATTACATTACATTATAAAGACCAGGTCTTATATAATAGTAAAATAAGACATGGTTCTTCTATTAATTTTTGCTCCAAAGGACGCATTAGAGCTGATTGTCTGGCTAGGTCTTATTTTCGGGGAAAGACGGTAGCAACACATCCTTGCTATTTTCCTGACCTCAAAGAGAACGCTTCCAATATTTCACCAGGTCTGATATTTGTGGCAGGTTTTTTTCAAAAGATTAAAAAACACTTATTGGTGTAGGAAGTTCTCTGTTATTAAGAATGTTTATCATGAATGGATAGTTAATTTTATCAGACAGTTGCTCTGCATGTATAAAGATAATCACAAGATTTTTCTCCTTTAATCTATTAAAGTAATGAGTTATATTAATTGATTTTCTAATGTTAAGCCAACTTTGCATTCCTGAGGTAAACCCAACTTGATCATGATACAGTTTTTGTACATTGGAAGATTCAGCTTGCTAAGAATTTGCTTAAAAATTTTATGTCCATATTGATGAGTAATATTTGGCCTATAATTTTCCTTATTTGCATTTTTGTTGCCAATTTTTAGTATGCTAGTTGCCAAGTTATGCTACTCTCCATAAAAAGAGGTGAAAAATATTTCTCTTCTTCTACACCCAAACTTTGGGTAAGGGCAGAATTATTTGTTCCTTATAGGTTTGGTAAAAATCACTAATGAAGCCATCTGGAGGTCAACATGTTTTCATTATTTTCTTAATGGCTGTGGAACTAGTCAGGTTCTCTATTTCTCAAATTGGTTTTGGTAAGTTACATTTTTCTAAAAATGTTCCTTCTTATCTAAATGTTCAAGTTTATTGCACAAAGTTATGTATGCTATGCTGTTATCTTTTAAGAATTTTCTCTATCACCTTACTTATGTCACCTTTTTCTTTTCTAAAAAGTAGTGATGTGTGCTTTCTCTCATCGTTTTTCATTAGTCTTGCCAAAGATCATCAATTTAATTAGTCTTTTCAAAGAACCAGCTTTTAGCTTGTTGATTCTCTACTTCATTGATGTTTTCTGTTTCTATTAACCCTGCATCTTATCTTAATTACATCCTTTGTTCTACATATTTTATTCTTTTCTAACTTCCTAAAATGGAATTTTTAATCTATTTTCTTATCCAATATACATATATTTAAGACTTCAACTTCCATCCAAGAACTCCTTTTATATGTAGAATTTTCCTTATGGCTTAGTTCTGAATATTTTCTAATTTCAAATTTGAATTGTTCTTTGACCCTAAGTTTAATTAGATGCATGGTTCTTAATTTCGAAACATATGTGGTATTTCTAGTTATCTTCATGCCATTGACTTCTAGCTTACTAGTATTATAGTTCAAGAACATACACTGTATGATTTTAATGCTTTGAAATTTATTGATAATTTCCTTTGGCTCAGTGTATTGAAAGTGTTCCTTATGCACTTGAAAAGAATCTGTCTTCTGCAGTTGTAGGCTGCAATACTCTGCATAATCCATTGAGTACAGAAAGTTCTTTGTGTGGTCCAAATATTCTACATCCTTGCTTATTTTTGTCTGCTTGTTCTAGCAATTACTGCAAAAGTGGTGTATAAAAATATCTCCCACTATGATTATGGCATGGTCTATTTTTCCGTATGGTTCTGTCTTGAGACTGTGTTATTAAATGCATACATATTTTAAGTTGTCATATCTTCCCAGTAAAGTGAAACTTTATCGTTGAGAGTTGACCTTCTTTATCCCTGGAAATGCTTTCTGCCTTAAAAATCTCCTTGCCTGATAGTAGAATTTGGTTTGGTTTAGAATTTGCCTCTTATATCTTTATTCATCTTTTTACTTCTAGCCTTTGTGTATCCTTAGGGTTTTTTAATATGTTTCTCATAAACAGCATAGTCAAATTTTAGATTCTTATTCAGTTCTGAAAATCCAGTCTTTGTCTTTTAACCAAAGTATGTAGTCCACTTATCTTGTAAATATTGATATATTTCTACATGGGTCTGTCATTATATTTGGGGATTTTTATTTGTTTCACCTGCTTAAGTATGTTTGTGTTCTCTCTCCTTCCATCCCCCGCCCCCAACTTCTTGATTTATTTTGAATTGTTTATTTTTCCTTGTTCCATTTTCCCCTTTATTGGTTTGAAAACTAAATACTCACTTTCATTCTCTGAGTGGTTACCTTAGAAGTTATAGCATGAGCAGTTAACGTAATCAAAGTATAAAGCTACAATCTTCACCTTTCTCCAAGACCAATTTTCATTTGTTACCCTTCCCAACTTACCATTGTGTTAAGCATTTTAATTTTCCTGTTTTTAAAAAGCTATATAATGTAATTAACAATAATAATTCTAGCTGTTGCATAAATAATCCCCAAACTCAACATCTTAATCCATAAAGATTTATTCCTCACTCATGTCTGAGTATGATGCAAGCCAGGCAACACAGATCAACATTTTCCAAGCCTTTTTATATCAGTTTTTTCATTGTTTACCACCTGATCACCAAGCCAGTGCCACACATTTGACATTTTTGAAATGGTAACACCTTTTTTCCTTTTTTTTTTTGTTAACACCGTTTTTCAATGTACCAGTTTTTACATTACTCAAGACACCTACAACTAATTACAGTGACTATCTCTAAATATATGAGTTAAAGTAGTTGAGGTTTATGTTTCACAGCACATTCCATGCTGGCTGGAAAGCTCTCCTGGGAGTTTCTGCTCCTAATAGTGACTCAGGGATCCAGGATGTTTTGATTCACCATCTTCAATGGTTCGCCTCTATGGCACCCATGGAAAGGAAAGAGAAAGTGTATGGTGTTTTATGGCTGTGTCTGAAAATAGTGTATTTTACTTCTGGCTCCATCTCCATTCCATCAGCCAGAACCCAATAACCTGACCTCAACTACCTATAATATTTGCATATATTTCTATATAAATACATCTCTGTTACCAACTTGGTTTATTTCCTTCCAGTGTCTTTCCCCCTAAATAGAAAATTTTGTATTAATTATGAGATTAACTAGAGAAATGGTTAATTAAACATGAAGGAATATTCAGCAGCTACTAAAAGCAATCGTTTATAAATTTTCTATGATAATATGAAGTAATTCTTTTGATGTAATGCTAAGCTGGGCAAAGACTACAGAGAGCAATTGGATAGGGGTGGAGATGAGGGTCAAAGGGAACATGGACGCAGGTGGGCTGCTCTCCTGGACCATTCATTCTAGGTATCAGCAGGAGCCAGCCAGGTTGTTTGGCAGCACTACAATTCAGCAGCAGACACTCTGTAAATGTTTGTTGACTGACTGGCTAACAGTAGGGGCCCCCAAGCCCCAGATATCTCTAGAATAGCAAGTGGAAGAATTCTGTTTTCCTGTCCTTCATAAAGACAACAAAAAAAATTAATAGAAGATGACTCAATTCATGTCCTATAATGAGAATTATATACAATTTGCTTAGTTTAGTACAATCTTAATTATGGCAACAAACTTCTATCTAAGGGGATTCTAATACAGTTGACCCTTGAACAACACGGGTTTGAACTGTGTGGGTCCACGTATGTAAGAAATTTTTTCAATAAATACTGTAAATATATTTTCTCTTACGATTTTCTTAATGATATTTTCTTTATCTAGTTTTACTTTATTCTAAGAATATAGTATATAATACATATAACACACAAAATATATGTGTTAATGGAGTGTTTATGTTATTGGTAAGGCTTCCAGTCAACAGTAGGATATCAGTAGTTAAGTTTTAGGGGAGTCAAAAGTTATGTGTATTTTCAATTGCATAGAAGGTTGGTGCCTCTAACCCTCATGTTGTTCAAGGGTCAACTGTATTAATTTCTAAACTCTCATCACACACATACATAACCCCAACTAACTAAGGAACCAGTGGAAACCATTAGCCAGGTGTGGTTGAGGCAAGAGTCAACTCCTGGTCTTCTTGCCCATGTGTCCCTCCTTGTCAGGCCCCCAGACTCTGTGCTGTGTTGGGTGGTTCTCACCCTGTGTTAGGGATCTACTCCAGCCTCCTTTGCTTTTGTTCTTATCCAGAGTTTATTGTGAGAATGGAAACATCAATCATTTGCTAAGGACATTTTGCATTCTCCCAATACCCTCCACAAAAGAGCTCCATCTATTAGGTTGATGGAAAAGTAATTGTGGCTTTTGCAATTATTTTTAACCTTTTAAACCACAATTACTTTTGCACCCACCTAATAGTTACCAACACTCAGTTTTTAGTAGTGTTTATCTGCTGCCTCTACGTCCAGTCCACAGAATTGGTGTTTGAAGCTCTGTTTCCAGTATGAGGAAAATAACTTCCAGATTGGGTCTAAGAGAAGTAGATGTGGAACTTCCTGTATAAGAGGATTAAAGCACCTCCCTTGGGACTTACTGCTGTGTGAGTGATAAAACTTGCTGCAGTGCTCTGTTCCACACTGTGTCCTAGCAGCTGATCCAGAGCCTGGCTCTTGGTGTGCTCCAGAAATACATGCCAGCTGAGCCCAGCTCTTTCTTTCTAACAAATTAGAGAACCACACCAATGTATTTTTAAAACATGTATACATCCTTATACATGGTGCTTCTGCTGTCTTGTGGGTCTTAGCACATCCGGGTGTGCCATGAAGACTTTAGGGGTCTTTGCCTTGTATCTCACTAAACCATTAGGTCCATGAGGACAGGAGCCTTTCTCCACACACTTCCCAGGCTAGCACAGCGCCATGCACATGTGTGGCTGGCATTCAATAAGGTGGGTGGTTTGGTTGGTCAATTAAATGCACATATGGGTCAGTTAATGCTGGGTCCATGAAATCATAGTTACTCACCATGTCAGAGCTGGTAGGGGCATCAGACGTCCATGGCCGCAAGATGAGAAATGCCTTAAGGGAGATGGTTAGCCAGGACCTCTCCAATGCAGGAGGCTAGCCTCTCTTCAGGTCAAAAGTGGGCTGTTCTCGTTCATTTGTGAGCGCCATCATACCCTACTCCACCCTCGTGGAACAGGCCTACATTCAGGAGGCCAGTGGCTATTGACCAGCGTACCTATGGTAAGGCCCCCACCCCAGTATAAGACCCCAGACTTTGCCACAGTCAGTGAAGCACAGTGATATGTGGGGACCACCAAGACTGATCGTGTTTTTGAGTAGCTAATGACAGGAAGGAAGGTCTCTGAAAGCACCTTCCTAGGAGCACCCCATCTGAATGGGATGAGCTCCTTGGGCTTTTCCCAGGCCTTTGGTTTCCGGCCAAGACCAGAGATGAAAGGTGATGAGAACAGCTACCAGGACGTGACCCAATCTCTTTCTCGGCAGCTGCGGGTTCTCAAGTTGGCCAAGTCCTGGCCAACCTTAAATACCCTCATCAAGATCATCGGCAACTCGGTCGGGGCGCTGGGGAACCTCACCATGATCCTGGCCATCATTGTGTTTATCTTCGCTCTGGTTGGCAAGCAGCTCCTCGGAGAAAACTACTGCACCCAACGGCCCAATAACTCCTCGTGTGAAGAACTGCCACGCTGGCACATGTATGACTTCTTCCATTCCTTCCTCATCGTCTTCCGGATCCTCTGTGGGGAGTGGATTGAGAACATGTGGGCCTGCATGCAAGTCGGCCAGAAATCCATATGCCTCATCCTTTTCTTGACAGTGATGGTGCTGGGGAATCTGGTGGTGAGTGCAGAGCCCCCACTGGGACACGGTCTCCTGGGCAGTCCCTGGGCAACAGAGGAGACGGTCAGGTTATCCTGAAAAGCTTTGACATGCACATTTTTAGGAGGCCCATATTGGACCTCCTGGATTAAAAAGCCTTGAAATTTTGCAGAGTCATGGGGAATACATTTTAAGAACTGTCTCCTGGGGGGGCAGCCTGACTGGCAGGAATGAGCACATATGGTAAAGAAGGAAAGACCTGGTTTAGAATCCCAGCTCCACCACTCATAAAGCTGGCTGACCCAGCACAGGAGACAATCTCCCTGAGCTCTAATTTCCTTCAAATCAAGAAAATAGTGCTTGCTCATAGGGATAACTGGGAGAATTAAATTACAGGAGATGATATATGCAAATTGCCTAGTGCAAGTGTCTGGGCTATGCCAGGAACTCAATAAATGATAGTTGTTAGTAGTTGAAGGAAAAATTTCCTTCCCCACTCCAGGGAGTTTCAGAAAATATTTTTCTTTAGGAGAATAAAAGCTGACTGATTTCTCGAAGCTACACAGGTCCTAGCTAGGAGCGGGGGTGGGCACGATGGGCCATGATGAAAGAGGGAAGCTGGATCATGGGCAATACCCAACACCACAGTGACAATAACAAAATCTACCGTCAGGTTTGAGGGGAGCCCTTCTGAAGGCCTTCCTGCCAACTGGCCCTAGCACCCCTTCTCTGTCCCAGCCTGGCTCCTCGCCCTCAGCTTGTCTCCATCCATTCTAGTTCTGGGTGTCCTTGCTCTCGCAGCACTGGCTGGCTGGAAGGGGAAGGTGGACTTCCAGGAACCCGTCTCTTACTGCTCTGGAAGTCAACCAACTTGGATTCTTTCCTGTAAGAATTTTACAGACAACAGAAAGCTAAACTAATAAATCCACACTCTTTAAAGTCTTTCCCACCTGGGTCCCTGAGCTAGATGCCTTCTGCCCACATCCTGCATCCCCGAGTGAGGGGCTGGCTGAAATTCCTTTCTTCCAGGCTGAGCTCCCCATCCCTGCAGAGCCACAGGGGCCCTGAACTCTCAGGCAGGAGGTTTGCCCCTCTGCACACTTTTACATCCCAAATGTCATTTCCTCTTCAATCACCATGAAAGGTAGCGAGTCCCCACTGCGTGCTGACAGGTAAAGAACATGAGGAGATGTGCCCAGGATTCCAGAGTGAGGACTAGAACCCAGGGCTTTGGCAGATGAGGAGGGTGTTCCCAGGGCAGACCCATGCTTGCTCCTCACTGTTGTCACTGAATGTCCCTTTGCTCAACAGGGGTAACCCTCTTCTATAGTGGAGAATGTACTTCAAACTTTGCCCCATGAGGCAGGTCACTTGGGATGTCCCCAAGACTCCCTTTAGTCGCTCTCAGAGTGTCCATTCCCCCAAGAGGGAAAGCATCCTGGGAGTGCATGGAGAGGCCCAGCTGTGGCTGTCCTGCCATCCAGCTGCCGACCTGGGGGGGCCATGGATGGGCTCTGTTCCTGATTGAGCGATCTTCTCGTCCACTCGTCTCTTCAGGTGCTCAATCTATTCATCGCCCTGCTGCTGAACTCTTTCAGTGCCGACAACCTCACAGTCCCAGAGGACGATGGGGAGATGAACAATCTGCAGGTCGCCCTGGGACGGATCCAGGCATTTGCCCATCGCACCATGAGGACCCTGCGCAGCTACTTCCACAGGCCCTGCCTGCTCCCCCAGACCAAGGTGGAGCCCCAACTGGTAGTGAAAATCCCACTCTCCAGCTCCAAAACTGAGAACCACATTGCTGCCAACTTGGCCGTGGCAAGCTCTGGAGAGCCATCGGTTCCCAGAGGCCCTGGGGAGGACCAGAGTGACTTCATCACCAATCCTAACGTGTGGGTCTCTGTGCCCATTGCCGAGGGCGAATCTGACCTCGATGACTTGGAGGATGACGAGGAAGAGGGTGTTCGGAGCTCGCAACAGGAAGTGATCCCCCACAGGCAGGTGAGAGTTCTCCTGCGGGACAGCCATAGGAAGCAGGGAGGGGCCTCAAGCTGGGGTTGATAGGAAGGAGGGGAGTGGGAAATTATGATAAAGAGATTTTCCAAAATCAGGGTGACACAGCCTTGAGGAGCCCTGGGCAAGCTGGGTAGGGGAACCCTTGATATAAGAAGTTAAAGCCGTGCCCAGCTTTCCAGAGAAGGTGGCATTTGAGTCAGAATTCCCCAGGCAAGCAGGGAACAGGGGCAGCCTTGAGCCCCAGGCCACTTGGAGGTCCTTGGGATTGTCTTTCATACCACTGCCCTCTGTGCTCCGCCAAACCCAGGCTCTGTGCATGAGATGCTGATGAGATTTCTCTAGGAACAGGATGTTGTCCTAGAGCAAACTCCTCTAATCTTCACCAGAAGCCTAAGGAGTCCTAATCATTATGACTCATTTATTCAGCTTTTCCCACCGACAAGGGATGTCACAGGGAAATGACATTTGTTCCTTTTGGCACCAAAGAATATAAAGCACATTGCAGCCTCTTCTTAATATATATTTTTAAATACTTTGCACAATTCCCTATACTTTAAGCTGATATATCAACCCTCGTTAACCTCTTCCCAATGACTGGGGGCACACATGTCTGCACAATACGGGAAGGCAGGGATCCTTTGGGGCCCAGGGACCCGCAGGGCTGCTGGCCAGGCCACTAAGTGGCCTTAGACAGCTGTGCTTTGAGTCTAGCTCCTCCATAGCCTTCTTCCCCTGCAGCTGTCACTTTTCCTGTGTTCCAGCAGCTGCTGTTATCAGCTGCCATATTTTACATGTCAGTGTCTGGGTGACAGCCAAGGGTAGGGCGTCACCATCCCCAGAGTAAAGGACGTGAACTCTGTGATGGCTGTCTCCACTCAGAGGTATTTTCAGTTACTTTGGGGTTCTTGGGGGACTCCAGATGGCCACGTCTGCTACCACCCTGACATCTGGACAAGTGATTATGGTCATGGCTAACATCTACTGAGCCACACACTTCATGCTAAGTGTTTTCTAAGCATTAATATATTTACTCATAAAAATAACTGAATGAAGTAGATCTTGCCTTCTCAATTCTGCAGATGGGAAAAATGAAGATCAAAGAGGTTAAATAACATGCCTAAGGTCACACAGCTTCTAACAGATCTACCAGGCTTAGAGTTCCACACTCACTTCACACAAGTGTATATATGTAGTGTATGTATGTTAGTTGCGTATATTAGGTCCTTAGCCCTGGCAGACTATGAGGTGTAAGAGCTCTTCAAACTCAGAAGTGGTTGGCTGAGGGTGGGCACAGGTACCCAGCTGGGACCCTCTCTCACTAACAGGAGCAGTTGCAGCAAGTCAGAAGGTGTGAGGACCCCCTGGCACCCAGGAGCCCAGGTTCTGGAATGTCCTCTGAGGACCTGGCTCCATACCTGGCTGAAAATTGGAAAGACGAGGCTGTTACTCAGGACCCTGCCGAGGTAGGTATGTGAGCTTCCCGGAGAGGTGGGGTATTCCAGACTGCACGCAACTGCAGAACCTCATGTCACATCCTGAGGATAAAGTCCCTCCTAACCCCTGGGCCAATCAGCATGATTTCAGCACCAAGAGTGAGGCTCCCTGAGCTGGCGGGACCCGGGAGCTGTTGCTCAATCTCTCTGAGCCTCTGTGACTTCAGATATAAAACTGAATGGTAATGCCTAGTTGGTAGGATTCTTTTGAAGCTTAAATGAGATGCTGCTTGTCAAATGTTTCGCTTCTGCCTGAAATGGAATAAGTGCCCAGAAAATGACAGCCAAGGAAAAAGGAAACAAAAGACAATGCACAGAGAACGTTTAATATCTTTCTGAGCCAGGAGATAAAAGTCAGACTTGCTCGTGGGTGAAAGTCTTCCCTGTGACTCCCCACCCCCGCTTTCTTTTGTCCACACCTTACTCTCTAGCCAAAAACATTCCAGTGCTCTGAAGAGGCTGTCTGTACTGAGAAGTGTACTGACAGCCTTATGCAGACTGAGCAGGAAGAAGAACCTGAGTTTAGGAATGTCTCAGAAAAGGTAAAAATAAACTTGGTGGTTTCATTACAAATCTCTGAAGAAAACAGGCTATAGGAAAAGAGGCGTCTGTAAAGATGTAGCATCTTTATTAAAATCAGAAATATAACTTGACACATAGCCAGTGAGTGCTGACGCTGTGACAGGCACTGGGCTAGGGAAAGATAAGGAAGCCATCATTCATCCCCAAAGTAATCGAGCCCTTCAGCTTCAGGAATGTCGCCACTGGCTGTGTGCCCCTGGGCAAGGCTGACCACAGAAGGTGGGTTGAGATGGGATCTGGGGGCTCTGGGTGAACACAAGGCACTTGGTTCCAGCTAGGTGAGGATCGCCACCTTCTACATGTGTACGTCTTGTTTTCTGCTGAGCTTTCTAAGGACTCCCCTGGCTAGTTTTCTCTACTCCTGTTTTCAGTACACAACTGTTAGGTATTGGTTTTGTTTTGTTTGGGGGTTTTGTTTTGTTTGGGGGTTTTGTTTTGTTTTGTTTTGTTTTGTTTTGTTTTGTTTTGTTTTGTTTTTGTCCATGACCCTGGCCAGGCAGGGAGGGGCCTGACAATGACAGATGGGGATGCAACCTACCATTTGGGTCCATTAGCCAAGCTATCAGGTTTACTAATAGGAAAGCAGCTTCAGCTCCTAATTGAATTCATCTGGAGACATTACAGGGCTGGAGCTGCCAGGAGGGCAGCCGCGCCCCTGCAGCATTGCTCCATGATTAAATATTCAAGCCTAGTGAATGTTCAGAGTCTTTATGGGTGTAATTACGGTGTCTCGGGCCATCGCCAGCACTCCATCAGGGGTCTGGAGGTTTAAAGCCTCACATAGCTAAACCTCTGGGGCTCCACAGAGAGCATCACCACTCTGAGCCTCCGCTGGAGAAGCACTGAATGCATGGTGGGGCTAGCCCTGAGGGGCTCTCCCTGCATCTTGGAGCATGTGGCCAGTTGGACCTGCAGTGACCGTGAGCAGATTCACTGGGCCCCTCAGAGAGCTGAGTTCACTGCCCTGGGCTTCTGCCCTGCAGGGAGTGCGTGACACAAGCTCCTCAGAGGGCAGCACAGTGGACTGTCTGGATCCTGAGGAGATCCTGAGGAAAATTCCTGAGCTGGCAGATGACCTTGACGAACCAGACGACTGCTTCACAGAAGGTAACGTGGTGGCCACAGGCCTTCTCTCACTGACATTAATTAGGGCCAGAATCCAGTTCAATAAACTCTCATCTGGGCTCCTCTGTGTCCAGGGCCCTGGCCTGGGGTCTACAGGAGAGAGACAAACATGGTTCCTCGCTGCCTCACTCCCGGGCTTGAGGGACCAGCATCAAACCCAAATGCCACAACTCTCAGCAACCTAGGGGTGAGATCTGCATCTCGTGCCATGTAGACGTGACGGACAGATGCTGTGCCCACCTCATCACCCTTGAAAACACCTCACTCAGTAATAAACCAGGTTCCTGAGGTTGAAAAGAGAAAAGAAGTCACTACCATCAATGCTCTTGATTTGGGACAGAAAGGACCCAGGGGAGGGCCACGACGTGTGTGGATCCTTCAATCTTTCGTGCAACTCTTAAAGGCAGAAACTGCATCTTGCTCTTCTTTTTCCTCAATATTTAGAACAGTGAGGTACATTATGTTCTCAATAAATATTTGTGCAATAAACGAAGAAACATATGGCTCATACTATGAAATTGTGGCCTTAATAATAAAAACATTAAATATTTGTTTAAAAAACCAAACACTTCCAGTTTCCAGTTCCACATGACCCTGGGCTGGGCTGGACCCAGGTCCCATCCCAGGCACGTGGTGGCGCCTCAGTTCAGCATAGGCTCAGGACTTAGCCCCTTAGACACCACCAACCAGGCCCTGGCCGCATGGCACGTCAGGCCTTCTAGAGATGGGTGGGCATAAGTACAGGGCCCACTGGTATCATCTGTAAGAAGGAAGATGGTTGAGGAGGAGATGAGAGTGGGCAAGAACCCTGGTGGAGAGGAACACCTGAGGGCAGCATTGAGAGGCTGCCCGAAAGCAACCCAGCTTCTCTCATATTCTAGGAAAGAATTCTTTCCAAAGGGGCGGCAAGCGGTTTTCCCAGCAGAGTGCTCCCCTGGCCAGGCTGGAGCAAAAATGCTCCCCCTTTCCCCGTGGAACGTCACTCACCGTCAGTCACCTCTTCCCACAGGCTGCATGCGCCGCTGTCCCTGCTGCAAAGTGAATACCACCAAGGTTCCATGGGCCATGGGCTGGCAGGTGCGCAAGACCTGCTACCGCATCGTGGAGCACAGCTGGTTTGAGAGCTTCATTATCTTCATGATTCTGCTCAGCAGCGGGTCTCTGGTAAGGGGAGGCGGCGTCCCTGCCCCAGTGCCCTCACATGGGCTCTCCCGCAATCCAAAGGCCCTGGAGCTGCCTCGGTGGGTTCCCTTGACTCTTGGGATGAAAATCCCCAACCTGTGGTTGGAAAGAGAGCTGCAGACCAGCACGTGGGCTCCTGTTAGCAGCAGGGCACGGTAGGTGCTTCCGGTGGCCATGCCATGGCCTGCTAAACCTGGCTGCAAGTATTCCAGAGAGTTTGTGTTGCATCCCACTTTCTAGGCGGGGAAACGGACACTCCAAGGAGTTAAAGGGCTTGTCCAAGTTTACCCAGACTGTCAGTAGCAAAGCCTAACTTTGTTCTCATTTGATCCCAAAGCCCTTGACTTGCCACCCTCTGACCTCCCAAACACACTGGCCTTCTTTGAAGGCCCCATACAAAGAGCACCATCCTTCCTTGTGTTATCAAGCAGCTTAACAACTACTACCATTACTCAAACCTCACAGCGAATCATTAGCCACAGCACTTCTCATATTTTAATCACATGAGGAGCTTGTTAAAATGCGGTTTCTAATTCAGTAGATCTGGGTTGGGGCCTGAGAATTTGCATTTCCAACAAGCTCCCAGGTGACACTGAAGCTGCGGGTCCACCCTTTGAATAACAAGGCCTTGCAGGAAAAGTGATTCTGAGTCAGGAGACACTTTCTAAGCCCCTTGCTGAATCGGCAGCTTTGTAGGACAAGAAAGGGTGCTTCTCTGTGTACTGTGGCTCAGGGTCACTCACCTTCTCAGCGAACCCTCCCAATGGACCAAGGTAGACATCAACACAGGAAGGGACTCATGCCCAGTTGTCCCCGTTTTATGCATGAGGAAGTCGTAGCCCAAAGACCTGAAGGGCCTGGCCTGGGGTCCCAGCCAGTTAACGGGAGGACCGGAGCCCATGCTCCTGGCTCGTGGCTCCAAGTGTTTTCACTTGTCTTGCTTCACCTGTGTCATTTACTCCCAAAGACATTCTACTGAATGTCTGGGCGCCCACTTAAGTGCCAGGTTTCCCAGGAAGGGTGCCAGAATCACTCAGTGTTGTAGCTTTAGCCTCAGGGAAGCACAAAGGCAGATGAGAAGGCATGATGAAAATCAGGCCGGCAAAGTACTAAGCTGAGGAGGAAGAGAGGGTCACAGCCAGGGCTGGTCTGCCATCTTGGGCGAGTGGAGAGAGAGTGGCAGCATCTGAAGGTGCCTGTTGCCCTGGCACAGGGTAGTGACTGTCCACCTGGAATAGCAGTCTCTGTACAGTGCTGGGTGCAGAGGCCACATTTCAGGGAAAGAAGAGGCTGTGCTTTCTCCATACTTACCCTTCCCTCCATTCTGTCCTCCTTTAAAATATTGACCACATTTGTTGTTGACCAGGTACTTTTGTCATTACCTCGTTGGCTCATGTCTTTCGCCATGGGCCTTCTCTCCTCATTTCTCTTCTCCACTCTCCCTTGTTCCTTCCCTCTCTCTCTACTCCCTTTTTTCACATACCCCAGCTTCTCCCCGCTCCCTCCCAGCAGGGAACTCAGATCCTGCCCCAGCAGTTCTTCTCTTCTCCTTCCCCAAGGGACTGAACAGGCTGGCACCAAATTTAGTCTTCCTTATGCTTTTACTTTGAGTACTTTTTAAAAAATTAACATGAGTTTTCATCTGACAAAGTGCCAAAAAAAAAAAAAAAAAAAACCCTTAAAAATTATGGGAAAATGCAAAGAAAAAATATCACCTATTTTCCTATCACTCAAAGAGAATCCCACTTTGAAAACATTTGGTACACTTCCTTCCCATCTTTCTTATGTATGTAATACACAAATATTACACAACTGAAACCATTCTTACGCGTTCTGTAATTTCTCAGTCAGTCAGTTTTCTCAGTGCCTATGCTCCTTGTATCTCATTTAATGCTGGCCACGCATTCCATTCCAGGAGTATGCCATAACTGATTTAAGAAATTCCTATGTTTACTTCTAATAAGCGTTGAAGAACCTATGTGGTTATACGCCTTTGGAAACATTGGCTTGTTTCCTGTCTGATCCGGTTAGAAGCAGAACTGCAAGGAGGGACTCTGGTGCAGTTTGTGAGGGGTGCGCTCTGAGGTGGAGTCTGTGAGGGAAGCAACAGAGAACAGGGAAAGGAGCCAGGAAGACCTGGGTTCTGAGGAAGTCCAGCCTCAGCCTGATCCCACAGGATCTCTGGCACAAAGGGCACCACAGAACTATCCCACCTTGAAGGCTTTGAACCCCACAGTCAGTCACTGGCTGCTGCAGGCTGCCCCTAAAGGGGACAGGTAACATCCTCAGGTAGCGGCAGTTCCTTCAGCCCAGGGATGTCCTCAGGAAATGGGGACATTCAGGAGCTGTTAGCAGCCAATAGTCATAGCAGCTGGGGACTGGGCACACTGGCCCCTAAAACAGGAGCTGGGTGGGACACCCACAACATCTAGTGTCCTTAGGATACGTTCTTGGAGGCAGAATTACTGGGTTTCTAAAACCTTTGAGTCGTATTACCAAATTGGCTTCTGAAAAGACTGAACGGTTTTCACTCCCCTCGGCCCTATAGGAGGCTTAACCTCTTCCCCACAGCAACACTGGGGTTCCCTGTTCTTTTTCACCATCACCAATCTGCTCAAAGAAAAATGGCATCTTCTTTTCATTTGCATTTCCTTGATTACCAGCGAGACAGAGCATTCTTTTTCAGAAGTTCATCGGCGATTCTTACTTTCATTTTTGTGAGCTGCCTCTGTACATCCTTTGATGCTTTTATTTTTCAACCAAGTCGCAGCAAGCATCCCTTTGGTTCACTTCCAAAATCGAATTCAATAAGATTTCCTTTCTCACTTGCATTCAGTTCCCCTGCAAAGTCTGAGCAGGGCTGCATGTCCCCGTTGGCTCTGAGGAAGGCCTGGTTGGTAGTTCACATTGCCTCGTCCACTATCCCACCTTCCGTCCCCAGAGCAGAAAAAACGAAATAATACAGGCAAGCTGGTTACCAGCACTCTCCCAGGGGCTGAGGGCAGGGCTGGGCATCTCTCCCCATCACTGGGCCCCAGTTCTGTGAGCCCAGACAATCTGCCATTTTGCTGTTTCCATTCCAGGCCTTTGAAGACTATTACCTTGACCAGAAGCCCAAGGTGAAGTCCTTGCTGGAGTACACTGACAGGGTGTTCACGTTTATCTTTGTGTTCGAGATGCTGCTCAAGTGGGTGGCCTACGGCTTCAAAAATTACTTCACCAACGCCTGGTGCTGGCTGGACTTCCTCATTGTGAACGTGAGTGGCTTAGTGGGCACGTGTGGGGTTTAGGGGGCCTCACCTCTGACAGATGGCTGCTGCTGTGCAAGGAAGCTCGGAGGCTGGCTGTCAAGGGCTGCTCCAAAGAAAAGTCTTGAGCACTTAGCGAGGGCTCTGTTCACCTGTGAATGGTAAGCTCCAGGCAGTAATGATTCTGGCACAGTGATGACCCTCAGGTGAGCCTTCAGTTCCTAGGCCTCCATCCAGAAAGGCCACTTACTGTCCTCTGTATTTTACATCCAAAGCAAGATGGCACAGGAGGTTCTCAAAGGTCTTATGACCTTGAATCCATTGACAGGGCTTCTGGACTTAGGGAGCTGAGGACTGCACAGCACAGATCTGCTCACCTGCTGACTCAGAGGTTCTCAGCCCTGGCTGCACTCTAGAATCACCTGGGCAGCTCTTTAAAATATAATGAACAGACACTACTATTCCCAGAGATTAGGCTCTTTCTGGTCCTGGGGTGGAGGTCTGGGGGATCCAGGTATCAGTATTTTGTAAAAAGCTCCTGGAAATGTCCAATGTGCAGCCAAGATTGAGAACCATTGAGCTAACACCACTGGCTTTTCCCCAGTGGCACTAAAAGGGACAGTGAGTCCCTTTGGAGAGGTGATGAGCTGGAGCTCATGTGTCAGACTCACACGGACCTGTGGCCACTAGCCCCTGCATTAAGGGACTTACCAAGTGCCTCCCGCACATTAGACTTGTGATTCCTCAAAGCTGTGAGAAAACGATCATCCATAGTCTCCTAAGAGCCTTCCTACCCCTCCCCCCCAACGCCCCATAGCTAGGAGTGATGCCTCCCTTATCTTAACCACTACAGCCCTCTATCTCTCTGCAGGCCTTTGCCCTCTTGGCTATGCAAGATGGCTGACTGAGTTAGTTGCTCACCGATGCACAGCTTAGGGTTCCCTGCAGGCAGGGGGAGGCACATGTCATGTTTGTCTGCCTCCCACACTTCAACAGCCACCAGCACTAAGGTCTGCACATCAGAGGTGTCAGGAAATGTGTCTGTATTTGGTACTTGCCTCCTGAAGCTGGATGGGGTCCAGTACAGAACACTGTGGGTTGGCAGGTCCTCCACTGCTGGTCTGTGCACTCACTTCTCTTCTTTCCTAATACCAAACCGCTAGCAGCATCAGGTCACTGTACCACAGGGATGAGCTGTAAGGCCTGAAATCTGAGTCACAGGTGATAATTTTGTGCATATAAAGTAATTATTCATAAATGAAAGGGAAACTTTTATTCTGGCTGCCCACCCCTGTTAGGGGCACAGTCGCTCCTACCTATGTACATCTCACTAGCTTCAGTCCGGATCACTTTAAATGGTCACCTACTCATTCCACCATCCTCCTCCTAATTCCTCTGACCATCCATCCTTTCTTCCATACAGCCCTCCTTTCCTTTATCCAACCATTCACTTTTCCTTTTTCCTTCCTTTCAAACATCCATTCATCTTAACTTCTTTCATTTGTCCTCTCCATCAGTCCTCTCCCTCCATCCATCCATTTTTGAAATTATTTTCTTCTTCCCTTCTGCCCATCCATTCATCCTAACCTTCCTTCCATCCACCCAACCCACTGGTCCTTAGTCCTTCCATCTTCCTATCTTTTGATTCATCCTCTACCTAACTATCCAATCACCTAACCTTCTCTTCACTCATCCATGCACCTTGTATCCAAGCATCCTTCTATTCATCCATTTTTCTATCTAGTTTTCCTTTAACCAATCCATCTATTTTTCCTTTCGTCCACCCATCTGCCCATTTATCCCTTATCCATCCATCCACCCACCCTATCCATCTACTATTCCATATTTTTTATTTTCTTCTTTGCTTTCTTTCTTCCACCCTTATTTTCAACTATCTATTCTATCATCTTTGTATCCTTTAATCCATTCTTCTATATAACCATCCTTCAACTTTCCAACCAGCTGTTCAACTTTGTTTCTTTCCTTCCGTCCATCTATCTCAACATGCTTCTATATTTTTTTCAATTTATCAAATGTTTATTTGTAACTACTGAATATACCATGTCTTATGAGGTGCTCTGGGAGAGATAAAAGCCAATAAATAAAAAATTCCTATCTCCAGGAGTATACACTTCAATATTCCAGCAGATACTACACACAGAGAAAAATAAACATATTAGAAGAGGGGATGTGGTGAGCACTGCTGGAAATAATTGGTATCTTAGGGACACAGAGACATGAGCCTGCTTCCACTCAGGGAGTGGGTGTTGGGAAGGCCTCATATAGGAAGTGGCATTAGCTATAGGGCTTAAAATGAGCAAGAGCAGCGAGGTGCATAGAGGACTGGGAGAGGCTAATCTTAGTTAAAAGATGACCCTGAGCAAAGGCACAGACACAGGTACATTTAGGGAACAATGTGATCTGGGTAGAATACATGGGTGAAATATGACTGTAAAAGTAGGCTGTGGCTGTATCATACAGGCTGAGTATGGAGCTTGTCCTAGGGGTGATAAAGCACCAGTGAAGGTTGGAAAAAAGAGGGAGACATGATCATTATCATATTTGCAGTGGAGAAAGGATGGGATGGACGTAATACTGGAGTCTAGAGACCAGTTAGGAGACCTGAGCAGTTGTAGCAGAGTGGGGCTTGGGTGGAAGGGCTTTGATGGAGCGGCCCCAGCCAAGGATTGCTCCAGCTTCAGATTTTGCACATGAGGCAGCCTTCCCAGGTGGCCGAGCAAATGACTGAATAGGGTCCAGCCTGGAACTGGCCCCAAACCTCCCTGCCCTCTGTCAGCCAGGCCGTTAGGTGCTACCTGCTGGTGTCGGGAGCCTTGCGTGGATGAAGGAAGGGGGTCCCCCTAGTCTTTGTCCTGATGTAATATGCCACCCATTCAGAAAATAGGCATCGTTTGAGGCTCTAACACCGAGTAGAAACCCCTCCCCTCCTGCAGTTCCGGTGTACATCCCCACCTAGCTACCAGGATTAAGCCAAGCTTTAACTCAGCCCACCAGTCATGGTGCAGTTGGGGTCTCCTAGGATTGGTTCACTGTCTCCAAGAAGCTCAAGCCTGTGCATATGGCATCTCCCTGGCACCTTCAGAAATCCTGGAAGGAGTGACCATTCTTCTATGTCAGTTTGTGTCCTTTTCAATCCTTGGAAAAACGGACAGGCCAGCAGAAACTCAGAACTCACTCATTATATCTCAGCTGTCTGTCAAAGCTGGGCCCATGCTGATCGTTCTGACTGAAGGGCCTTGGAATTCTCTTAGTCTGACTCTCATTTTATGAAGGGTGAAAGTATGACCTGGACAGACAAGGCACTAACCCAAGGCCACAAAAAATCAGGGGTCAAAAGGGAACTAGACCCCACCCAGACCAGGACACTTTCCACTTTGTTTTACTGAGCAAATAAAACTGAGACTACTTTATATTCCTCAAAATAAACTTTCATGTAACCCCCATGAAAGAACATCATCTTTCCAAATCTCTGAAAGTCAATCAAAGTTTTAAGGCTGTTTGGGCCCAGCTGGTGCCCCTAGAGGGGAATGGGAAAGTTGATTTAATACATTGGGAGCTTGGCCACCTACATACCAGGGGCTGGCCATGAGGGAGACTGGGTTTTTCTTTCCCAGAGGTTCAGCCAAGTGATGAATGAAGTCTTTAATAAAAAGGAAGGGATTGGACTCCCTCTAGACCTCTCATTGGATTTCAGAGTAAGGTGGGAGCCAGGGTGATGGCTTAGACAGAGTAGCAAGTGGGAGGGATTTCCTGTCTCCTTCTATCAGGACCTCCTTCCTGGAACTCTAAAGTGATGCTTTTGCTCTCTGCCTGCACTCAGATCTCACTAATAAGCCTCATAGCGAAGATCCTGCAGTATTCTGAGATAGCACCCATCAAAGCCCTTCGGACCCTCCGCGCCCTGCGGCCACTGCGGGCTCTCTCTCGATTTGAAGGCATGCGGGTAAGACCTATCTCCAAATTGCTCTGGTCTGCAGCAGGTGGTACCCCTTCCTCCCTTTATGTTCTCCATACCACTAACCCTAGACTCTGGGCCCCACTCCCACAGTCAGCTCTGGGTCCTCACTTCCCGCTTGGATACTGGTGGTGTTGTAATGTCCTAGCTCTCCTAGTTCCCCTCCAGGTCCCTTTGTGAGCCCCTCTTCCCTTCTCACCCCAAACATCACATCTGCCAGGACTCGACCTCACTTCTGCTCTTAGTGATCCTATTTCATGACTCTACAAGCATCTCTTACCTCAGGCTTCCCACCCTGCCAAGACGTCCTCATGCCCAAATCTTCAGAACATCCCAACTCCTCATCTTTGCATGACAAATGAGCCTTTCCTCTGATATTCCTTTTTTTTTTTTTAAGGAGGGCGCAGCTCACAGTGGCCCATATGGGCATCGAACCAGCAACCTTGGTGTTACTAGCACCAAGCTCTAACCAACTGAGTTAACTGCCCCCCACCCCGATGCTCCATTTAAATGGAGTGACGTCATCAGCTCAGCACCTCAGCCACCACCCATTAGAATGCGACTCCTCTCCAATCTAACACAGTCGTAGGTCCTATAAATGTTTCCCTTTCCTTACACATCTCAGCATCCACCTCGCCCCCAATGTCTTCCTCAGGATAGCACGCTCACAAGCCTGGCCCTTACCTCATGAGGGGATGAAGGATTACTGATTTTCCCCTCCCTCCCCTTCCTCATAATTACACAAATCTCCTGGTATAGAAAGTGAAGTTTTGCTTTCTTCCTCTACCATTGACTCAAAGACATCAGATCTTCAAAGACAAAAGTGGACTTTTAAAATGAACTTGTAACTTTACAAACACCTAGGAGCTTATGACTGAAATAGTTTGATATTTATTTTATCTCCAAGTTGCTGATATACAAATAAGCAAGTTTGTGCATATGGATTTAGGTTGTCACTGATTCTTGACAAATGCATGCTGTAAACTATATTTAGTGTGTTGTATTTAAGTAAAATAAAGCAAGATTCTAAAAGTCTGTGACAGCACAACACATATACTCACACCCCTAAATAAGCATGTATGGACGAGGTGTGATCAAACAATACGGTGAATGTTTAAATAAAGAAAATTTATTACAGTAAAAGACGCATTGCCATTAATCCCCCTCAAAATATTCCTCCTCTTTTTGACCACACTTGTCCCATCATTCTTGCCACTTTCTGAAGCAGTTCTGGAAGTCCTCTTTCATGAGTGTCTTTAGTTGTGCTGTTGTGGCTGCCTCAATGTTCTGAATCATTTGGCCTTTGGGGAATAGCCAGAAGTCGCATGGTGCCAGAGCCAGTGAATAAGGTGGATGAGGGCACACCATAATGTTTTTATTTTACAGAAATTGCCATATCCCAGGAGCATTGTGTAACACAGAGTGTTGTCATGATGGAAAATGATTTACAGTACACTTTAAAACACACCTTCTCTCAACTGTAGCTCACACCCTACTGAGTGCACCAAACAAATTGAAACTTGTCACACAGTGTTACTAAGGTTTGATGCACTACTTCCCAAATTGAAGATCCCTGCCTTCCATCGGATGGCACTCGGCAGCAGCATTCACCATATTTTGTGATCACAATGGAAAGGCTCCGAGTCATACATTGCTTCTTGTACGGCAATTTCTGTCAAATACAAACATTATGGTATGTCTTCATCTACCTTATTCACCAGATCTGGCACTTTGTGATTTCTGACTCTTCCCCAAAGTCAAAATGACCATGAAATGTAAACATTTTGAATCGATTCAGGACATCGAGACAGCCACGACAGCGCAACTAAAGACACTCACAAAAGAGAGCTTCAGAAAGTGGCAAGAATGATCAGATAAGTGTGTTTGAAGTGAGGGGGAGTATTTTGAGGGGGATTAATGGCAATGCATCTTTTACTGTAATAAATTTTTTTATTTAAACATTCACCGTATTTTTTTATCCCACCTTGTACTTGTAAACTCATCCATCTCCTCAATCCTGAGGAAATACACTGAAACCTGCCCTGAATCAAGTTTAGAGAGAAGGTATAAACTCATCTTCAGTTGCCCAGTGTCTCTCAGACTTCTGAGTCTAACCCACTTCTCTTGCTTCCAAAGCCCATTGGCTCTTCATGAAGCAGGCTGAGTGAGTGTAGAAAGAAGTTGGATCCAGCTAAGAGAGTGGGCCATTTGTGAGGTTCTAGGTCCTTTTGCATTTTTCCCCAGGTGGTGGTGGATGCCCTGGTGGGCGCCATCCCTTCCATCATGAACGTCCTCCTCGTCTGCCTCATCTTCTGGCTCATCTTCAGCATCATGGGCATGAACTTCTTTTCAGGGAAGTTTGGGAGGTGCATCAACATCACCACTGGAGACTTTTCTCCTGTGCCTTCGACTATTGTGAATAACGAGTCTGACTGTCGAGTTCAAAACTACACTGGCAACCTCTTTTGGGTCAACGTGAAGGTCAACTTTGATAATGTTGCAATGGGTTACCTTGCGCTTCTTCAGGTGGTGAGTCCTCAGATCAACCATCTCTTCCTTTGGCTGCTCAATAATGTGGAGGGTCTGGGGTCTCCCAGCAGATGTTATTTAAGAGACTTTGCAAGGGGTAGCACTCAGTGTGAGCTGAGGTCATTCCCTACTCCTACATACCACACCATGAGGTCAGAGGGCCGGTCAGTGCGTGTGATCTCCCCGTGGTGCAATTAGACCAATGCGGGCTAGTAGAATAGGATAAAGGGATGGTCCTATCATGGGATTGTATCAGGAAATAACTTAGGATTCACTGTTTGTACAAAAGAGACATGGTCTCACCACGTGATCAGTCTTATACTGCAAATTATCTCCTAGAGGGTAATAAATCATGTTCCATGTCTATCATAATGACAGCTAATGCTGGTGATGATGACCGTCAGACACATGTGTACTGCGATTCATGTATTTGTTCATCCCTCGCCTTCATCTGCTTGTTTATGCAGTGCTCTATGTATTCAAGTGTTGATGCAGTTGCTTATACCTTTGTCATGCAGTTCCCCACAAGTTCCTCCATCCTACCGTTTGTTCATGCATTCATTCAACAAATAACCCATGAGTAGCTATGATGTGCCAGGCACTGAGCTCAGCCCTGAGAGATACAGAGACAAGTCATAACAGGCTCCATGGGGGCCAATGCCCTATGAAAAAAACAGACATATAAGTGAATCAAAACAGAAGTCAGTGTAGACAAATGGTCAGATACTGAGTGTCCTCTGCTACTTGATTCCAGGCAACCTTTAAAGGCTGGATGGATATCATGTATGCAGCTGTCGATTCCCGAGGGGTGAGTCTCAGCCCAGCATGCCTCCTTCCTCTCTTCTGTGTCCTGCCCATTTCAGTCTATTTCAGTTGGAGTGAAGGTGGCCTAGGTACCATAAGAGGTGACCACCCAGCAGCCTGGCACTATTCCTCTGTGGAGCAGAGTCCAGCTGGCCCTCTGTTGGATACAAGTATTCAAGCCAACCAAGCCTGTTCTCCTTCCGTGCACCTTCCTCAGGCTTCTCAGGTTCTTCCTCTGCTCACCATTGAGAAAAGCATCAGATAAAGAACTGTGTGTGAGGGCACTCCCCTGGCAGAGGTGGGAGCAGGGGCGGTGGCAAGAACACAGGGGCATCCGAAGGGATGAGACGGAACTTCAGATCCTATCATGGCAGCCAGGCAAAGGAGATGGATGCCACTGAGGGAAGACCCCTTCCCACTGTAGCAGACACTGCCGAGGCCCTGCCCCACAGCCCCTGAGCCACCTCCAAGTTCACCCACATGCTGTGTTTCTGATTCTCTGTCTGAGACGTGACTTTCGTCAGTGCCTCAGAGTTTGCTCAGCCACCCCTCCCACAGGGGCGAGGGATTTAATGTCTGCAGTCGCAACCCTCACAGAAAAGTATTGGGAGTCTGTAGATAACGGCTCCAGCTTCCCTGTCCCTTGGAGGGAAAGTTCTGAGGGGTGTTTGACACCGTTCCTTAGAGGGCCTGCCCCGGGTGGAGCACCGGTTGCCCACAGCCACGGCCGGCTTCACAACACCCCCTCGGTTTGCTCTTCTCCTGTTCCTGCTTACCCCGCTCCTCCCCCCCTCCTGCTTCCTGGGATCACCTCCCACATGAACCGCCTGCACCCGGGTGCTTGTCTCAGGGTTGGATTTGGGGGTGAACCCAAACTAAGACACCCCCATCCTCCCCACACCCCACTTTGTCTGCTCGCAGGTGAACTTGCAGCCCAAGTGGGAGAACAGCGTGTATATGTACTTGTACTTTGTCGTCTTCATCATTTTCGGCGGCTTCTTCACACTCAATCTCTTTGTTGGGGTCATAATTGACAACTTCAATCAACAGAAAAAAAAGATAAGTGGTGCTTGGGTGTTTCTGCAGTGGCCAATCTTACGCTTCATGTCCCCTGGCCTCGTGACTAAAGCCATTACTACTCACAGCCCTTTGTGCCTGACTGGGAGCCCCATTTTGACCTCCAACACCTACCTTTGCCCCCTAATGGCAGCCCTCACCTCTGCTTGGTGTCTGGGGCTGCTGCTGGCAGCATTGTATTTCTCTGTGTCAGCATTGCCCCCCGACACCTGCCTGGGCTCCCCATCCTCTCTCCCGCAGTGCTAGTCCTCCTAACTGGAACCAGGGGTGTTGGGTGTATCTCAGGTGACCCCTTGGGAATATCAACAGAGAAAGAAAGGGCTCCAGCACTTTCTGCCTCTTTCTGGAGCCCTGACACCTAGAGCACTGAGCCAGGACACTTCAGGAAGGTCCTCAGTGTTGGCAGAATCCCAACCCTCCTCGCGATGAGGAGGAAACCCCTTGCCTCCATGGGTCCTGACTCTGATGAATAGGAACGCAATCCCAGATAACCTCTCATATTTTTATGAATGGTATAAAATGCCTTCATGCTATCCTTTCATTTAATACCCTCCATATCTCTGAGGTAGATAGGGTACCAGTTTAGATTTGTGTAAACCCAGATCCAGAGCAAAAAGGGTCACATGAAGGACTCACAGCCCAGCACTGAGAGCACAGCATTGGTTTGGGGTTTGCACAGCAAACTCAACCGCTTCCTGGATGGATAGCCCTGGCAATGCTTTAAACCTCTCTGAGCCTCAGTTTTCTCGTCCTTTCAATGGGGTCAACAATACCTACTCACATGATTTTGGTGAGAGGTAAATAAAACCCTGTTAAAAAAAAAAAAAAAGCACCTCCTTTAAGGCTGAGCACACAGTGGCCACTAACAAAAAAAGTGTCACTGTTATAATTTAGAATGTATAGCTAGTGGGGCAGGCGCAGGACCTGCAGGAAGTCCTCGGCCAGGGTTCTGGGGATGAGAAGGGGCAGGACAGATCTGTGGGAGCCCCAGAGGGGTTCAGCAAGACAGCTATGAAGCCCTGACCAGTGTCACCAGTGCCCTAGGGGCTTTGCGATCACTCACACACTTTCTCCATTTTAGAGCTGAGGAAACCTAGGCCCAGACAGGGAGCTGGCCGTGTTAGCGGACAGAGTGATAAAAGCCAGTGATCAAGCTGGAGTGAGAAGCTATATTTGCTTTCCCCTTGCCCTGAATTCTCGCTGTGGCCCCACCCGATACTCACCAAGTCTCTACCCCTGTCCCCACACAGATGTTCTTCCCAGGAAGTCCTCTGTGTCCACACGTTTTCTGAAATCTCCTCTCAAACCCTGCAGAGCTCAGCCCACTTCCCCAGCAGTTGCAGTGACTAATTTTTACAAACATGCTATTGAAATGGGAGGCTTTCAAATTATGTCAGGAAGTAAAAGGTGAGGGGTTGAATGAACGATATTTAAAGGGTCTCTAAAGAAAACTAACATCCAGTCCTAAGAGAGGAAGGCATCTTCAAAAAAAATGGACACTGAAATAGCAGAGGACCGTGCAAATGGCAGGGCCGTAAGAGAACCAAGCAAGCATTCTCTGAGGACCCTTAGATAAGGCAATGACTGTCCTCAGCTCCTCCCCTCCAGGAACGGGTCAAGGGACTGTGTTGCAGGGTCTTTGCTCCAGAAAGCTCTGAGGGAAGCTCTTGCTCCTGGCAGGAAGTGGGGTCCTAGAAGCCCAGTGGATTTGACTGGAATGAGCAGGCTGGATTCAAGGCTCAGATTTGAACTAACTTGTACTTTCTAGGGTCCTGTTCCCAAACCCTCCCCACCTCTGTCCATGTAACATCTCTGGGTTCCTGGAGACGAGAAACAGGCTTTGCTCCAGAGACCTAGGCAGTGAGTCAGAGCTGGGACTCAGTCCCACCCACTCTGTCACTGGTTGTGGCACCTGGGCAGGACACTGCTTGCTCCTGGCCTTGGCATGTCTTTCTACAGAGCAGGGGAAAAGTTGAGATGCCCTTCCTCTCCAGCATGTGATGAGTTTGGTATCCCTGGGGATTCCTGTTGTTTTAATAACAGAGGGGGTTCCTATTGCTTTAATAACAGAGGTGTGTGTTATCCTCTCCTATACTTAGGGGGCCAGGACATCTTCATGACGGAGGAACAGAAGAAGTACTACAACGCCATGAAGAAGCTGGGCTCCAAGAAGCCCCAGAAGCCCATCCCCCGGCCCCTGGTGAGCCTCCGAGTTTCCCTCTAGCAGGGTACATCTGTGAATCCAACCTGACGGCTTCTGCCTGTGCTGGGTAGGGGCCTGCACAGTGCCCTTTGTGGAGGAGCGCTGGGTTGGATTGAGGGATGAGGGTAGTGAGCGTTCCCAGGGCCAAGGAATGAGAAATCCAAAGGAAGTACCGCTGGTCTTCTGGCGTGAGCGGGTCTTCTACAGTGACTCCAGACAGAACTGTTTAGGGACGCTCCTGGCTGCATCCATATGGCAGGCAGCGTCTTGACCACGGAGTGGCACAGGCTTGATCACCTGTCCTCCTCAAAGGCCAGAGCCAAGAAAGAAACCCCAAGAAAGAGAAATTCCCTCTGCCACCTAAGACTCACCTTCCCAGGTCCAGCTTCCTTTTCACCAGATTATTGGACTAGAAAGCTCACCTTCTTCCCTGAGGAGTCCCAACAGGACAAGCTGATCAGATAAGCATAGTGTTGGCACAGTGCTGCCCCACAGTTGCATGGGTGCCAAGTGACGGCAAGCCAACCTGGACAACACAGGGACCTCCAACACACACACAGACATACCACTCCTCACCTCTGGTGAGGCCCAGGGTTAAATCTTATGCTTGATCCACAGCAAAGACGAAGGCTTCCACAAGGCTGAGAAATTTTATTCTATAACGTTCCCTACAATAGAAATCACTAAAAGCAGGTTTCACATACTCCACTTTATAGGAAAATAATAGGCTCTATAATATCACATCATCAGTCACCCACTTCATCATCTCTGAGAGTAGTAAGGGTTCCAAAGGTGTGATCCCTTCCCACAGGCTAAGCCAAGAGCAGCTGGCAAGCTGCTCCATTCATTCCCCAGCATCTGTAGATCCAGGACGCATTCAAAGCCCAGAACTTAGCCATGTTGTCACCTGTTCTGCTTAACTAGAAGTCGTGTGGCTATGAACAGGCCTCTGTTTTTTCACCATTTTCAGTGATGAAATGGGAGCTATTAGTGTCTCAGCAATACCCCTCCCACTCCAGGAAAGATGTGAGGCAGCAGTTGGGCCCGGAGCCAGGCCCACTTGGGTCTGCTTCTTTGTTCTGACCCCATAGCGTAGCAACTCATTCCCACCACAAAGCAGGAAGTGGGAACCAGCCTCTGCCACAGCCCTTTTCTTCCTCTGCCTGCTTTGCAGCTCCTGGGAGCCCCCTGGTGAGACTCCTAACAGCTTCCTCCCGTCCTCCCTCACAGTGACCCATGTAAACCCTGCACATGGTACACATTCAGTCAGCATCTGTGTGCAGAATTAAATTTAATCAAATTTAAATTTAGTAGAGTGACTTTGTAATTTTATATGAGGCGAGGGTGACACAGCTGGCCATTCTGTCACCCATTCATTCATGTATTTATCGAAGATCTAACACATGCCAGTCACTATGCAGATCCTGGGGACAGAGCAGTAAGCACGATAGACAAAGTTCCTGCCATCGTGGAGATACAGTCCAGCGACTCAGGAAAATAAGTAGCAAAAATCACACACGTATTAATTTACCAGCTTGAGACTGAGCCTTGAGAAGCTCTAATGCCTAACAGTTCGGGAACGAAGACTCAAAAAAGAACATCTAGAAAGTCAAGAAAAGAACCAGGAAAGTAAGGCATGATGAAAACCAAGAAAGGAGAGTTTCAAGGTGGAGGGGTTGGTCAGCAGTGCCAAACGAGTGTCCTTGGAGTTAGCATTATGAAGGTCATTGGGGATCTTAGCAAGAACTATTTCAGTGGCAGGATGGGGACACAAGCTATGTTGGAATGGGTTGAGGAATGAATGAGAAACCGTGACTATACACAACTCTGTCAAGAAATTTTGCTGTGAAAGTGGGGAGAGAAGTGGGGTGGTAGCTGGAGGAAGATGTGGGGTTCAGAAAGATTTTTTTTTTTAACGTTAGGAAAAATTCGGTCATTAGAGGTTTGTCAAAGGAACCAAGACATAATAGCCAAGAGTGGCCACATGTGGCCAAGAGCCCAATTCATCGGTAATGAAGCAGAGGGACTAGAAAGGTGGTAAGTGGCAGCGATGAAGACGAGGTGAAGGTGGGCTAACAGGAAGGCTTTTACAAGATACAGGCGGAGCAAATGTCTGAAAGTGACAGTGGGAGCAAGAAGGATGTTTAGGCCTGCCGCCTAGCTCTGGAGCACGTGGGGTGGCGGAGAGTAAGCAGCCACTGAGTAAGAGGAGATGTTTGCAGATCAAGGCAATGAGCTCTACAAAGCTCAGGAGAAGGGTTCAGGAGAAGGTGAGTGGTGGGGAATGGAGTTCAGATCAAGGAGTCACAGAACAGTGTGATGTGAAGAGAATAGGAAAGACAAGAGGGCCATACTAGGAACTTTTTCAAAACACCATAAAATAGCCACATACAAATGATCTCTTGGTTATCGAGGCTACTCTGCCTCTCCCCAAGAGTACAAAGAACCAAAACCTGACCCCATGCCCTATAGCTACATTTGCTTAGACAGCTGCAAAGCCCCAGGAATAAAGAGAACATTCGTGGGAATAAATTGCACCATCACACTTAGCTTTACCCTTGAATCAATCATTTTGCAAGCGGTTCTTAAACTCCTGCTATATACAAGGCACTACAGTAACACAGTTAAATAAGACATGGTCCCTATCCTCACAGAGTTCAAGGTCTACTAGAGAAGAAGAGAAGCAAGCATACACGAAATGCCAGAACTCAAAACTGACTGTAAAGGATGTGGGAATCCAAAGAAGGGACGGATATGATATGATTAAGGGAAAGTCTCTGGAGGAAGCGGAGCTTAAGAGAGATGAATCATTCAAGATTACTAGGATTTAGATAGCCAAGAGATGGGCATTGCAAATGGAGGGAAAAGTATGGACAAGTCCCACCTGACTTTATAGAGCCAGGAGAGGCAAAGAGGATCTGAACTGGGGCAATGAGGTAGAATCAACTAAGAGTGAGATTTTAGACAAGACGTGGCTTCTGTTTGGATGTGGCTTCTGTTTGGATGTGGAGTGTGAGGGAGACAAAAGAGACAGGCTTTAAAAACCCATGTATGGAGAACACAGCTCACAGCTTCTCCAGGCTGAAAGGCCCTGATGTACCGTCTTTTGTCTTCTCAGAACAAGTACCAGGGCTTTGTCTTTGACATTGTGACCAGACAAACTTTCGACGTCGTCATCATGGTCCTCATCTGCCTCAATATGGTCACCATGATGGTAGAGACTGATGATCAGAGTGAAGAAAAGACAAAAGTCCTGAACAAAATCAACCAGTTCTTTGTGGCCGTCTTCACAGCCGAGTGTGTCCTGAAGATGTTCGCCTTGAGGCAGTATTTCTTCACCAACGGCTGGAATGTGTTTGATTTCATTGTTGTGATCCTCTCCATTGGGAGTAAGTGAGCGTCACTCATGCTGGGGAAGCCCAGCCTCTCCTTGGGGTTGTTTTGGATGCTCTTTCAAAACCAAAAAGACAACCAACAAACTCTTTTAACACATGCTATACATTGGAGGAACCCAATATTTGCTGTCTTCCAAACGCAACAGATTTAAAATGCCTCTGGGTCTCTAAATGACACGGAGAGTTTCCTTTGGGCTTCTCCATGCTGTATCATGAAGTATCTTTAGGCACCTACTGTGTGCATAGCCATCACCAGAACTTTGGGGGCTGATGGGGAATAATTGCTCCTCCAGAAAACCTAAGATGATGGAGTTTCCAGTGGGCCTTCTTTTTATGATCTTCAAATTGGAGAGTGGGTGGTATGATGTAAAGTGAGTCATAAAATACTTTTTGGAAAAGGAGGTGGGTTGCCAACTGAGTGAGGAAAGTCTAAGAGGAGATTGTTCCAAAGAAATTTGTAAGTCAAGGATCTGGAGTTAAGTCTCTGTACAACGGTCCACTTAGGGAATATGAGTAATAGAACAGTCAAGAGATCAATGCCAAGAGGTCAATGCTATTACGGTCTAGTCTGGGTGTTGTTGAATGACAGGCCAAGTATTTCGGGGCCAAAGGTGCCAGAGTGGGGGATGGAGTGGCCATAATTGAGTACTTGCTGAGTTCTGAGTATTGGGCTGGGCTCCATGAATCTTCATAGCAGTCCTGTGAAGAAGTATTATTATCCTCATTGTATACATTTAAAATTGAGCCTCAGATTAAGAAAGTTATACCGTACAAGGTCATACAGTTTGTAAAGGGTGGAGTTGAATTTAGACCCGGCTAGTGTTCTAATGAAGTAGCAGCCTCCCACTGACAACCAAGAGACTGTCCCTGGCCTTCGTGTGGTTTAGCCAAAGTTTGGCCTCATAAAGGCCAAATCCCAGCACACCAGCTTTACTTTGCATTATAAATATATCCTGACCTGCTTACTCTTCATGTCGAGGCATAGCTGTAGATTTAATTTTCCATTGATTTACATCAAAGGCTAATAGCATCTACATATAATTTGACAGCATTTAATCAATCTCCCTACCCTAGTGCTGAAACACAGCCTTGGGTTGTGTTTCGTTGTTTGGGGGGGGGGGTGTAATTTTTTTGTTTGTTTATTTGTTTTATTTTATTTTATTTTATTGTTGCTGCTGTTTCTTATGGAAGGCTTGTTTTGTTGAATTGTTTGGCTTCCAAAGTGACAGACTCTAAAGGCCATTTTGATTTTATATTAAAGATGGGGGCTTGCTTATGTGACTTCCCATACAGTAATATAAAAAACAAATATACTTAAAATACTCAGTTCTATAATGTGGACACCTTAACTATCAGTTCCTATGACCTACATAGAAACACCTTCCACTGGGCAGAAATCACTCATAGAGACATCTAGAAAACAAGTGAAAGACAGATTCCACCTGTCCATCCTTCTCTCCTTCCCTCTCTCCCTTTCTTCTTTCCCACCAGCAAGTCATGTATCGAGTACCTATTTGTTACAAGTATGAACACTCATTCTTCCTTAAAGTAGATGTTGACCAGTTGGCTGAAAGAGTCTTAGGAGATTATATAGACACATAATGTATCCCACACTATGGAAAAATGTCCATTATGTCACCAGTTAAAGTAGACTTTAAGAGAGGGGCTTTTATAAAGGTTGTATAATCCAACATTATAATTATTTCCCAAGTCTCCTCCATTTCCTTCCCCCCTCCATCACAGTACTGTGGTTACCCATGTTCATATGACAAAAGGCAAGTAGAAGAGGATCAAGGGAACACTAGCAAGGAAAGAGAGCTTGCTCCCACACCCCTCACCATTTGTCCTGAGAGGTTTTCAATCCTATCTTACCTAAAGGCCTAGCCTAATCTTTGGTGCTCCCAATAGGCCTCTTCAGGTCCCCGAAATCAAGTTTCACAAATCTTCAAGTTAAATAACAGATAGGGAGACATAAACATCCTTCATCTTTCCAGCCTTTTTCATCGTTGGGGTGGAGAGCTGCAACTGACCTTAAACAAGCCCATCTCTAGGCCCTAACAGAGTTGAAATGCAGCTGGAAATAAAAGAAAGGAAGAAAAGCCATTATACAGACAGCTGGCCACTCAAAGCCATTCTGCATTAGCTGTCAGCAAGTAGCCCAACTCCTCTGGCCCCCTTATAATTAATACCAGGCTATGTACAATTATCTACAGGACCATGTGCCAGGAACTGAGTTAATCTTCACAGTAGGAGGCAGGGAGATGAATCACAGGGTGTCCTGGCCTTAACAGAGCACAGAATCAGCGTGGAGGAAAAGGCATGACCCAAAGGCTGAATTCTCAGGGAAGAGCAGGGCCTGTGTCATAGACAGAAACAGACGAAGGACTGTGTGCATGTGTAATATGGCACAATCACTCCCAGCTGAACTAGGCAGCAGAAGACCACGGAGGTTGGCTAAGAAGACCACATTCTGGGTGGAGGGAAAGATAAAAACATGGTAGGAAGGGCGAGACTTACTTGAGGGAGAGCAGATTTATGCAGTGAACACTTGCCAAGCCCCTACTCTACGCCAACCATTGTGCCAGGCTCGGAGGGCCCAGTCCTTGAATACAGATGCTCCCTTGGAGGTCCATATAAAGCAGAGACGAGGGAGTGTGATCATAGCCAACTGTGTCAGGACTCATGGCTGGAAGTACTAATTAGATCATTTCCTCTTCCTCTTAAAGGCCTGGTGTTTTCTACAATTCTTAAGTCATTTGAAAGTTACTTCTCCCCCACACTCTTCCGAGTCGTTCGGCTGGCCCGGATCGGGCGCATCCTCAGGCTGATCCGAGCGGCCAAGGGCATCCGCACCCTGCTCTTTGCCCTCATGATGTCCCTACCTGCCCTCTTCAACATCGGCCTGCTGCTCTTCCTCGTCATGTTCATCTACTCCATCTTCGGCATGGCCAGCTTCCCCCATGTCAAGTGGGAGGCTGGCATCGACGACATGTTCAACTTCCAGACCTTCGCCAACAGCATGCTGTGCCTCTTCCAGGTCACCACATCGGCCGGCTGGGACGGTCTCCTCAGCCCCATCCTCAACACGGGGCCCCCTTACTGTGACCCCAACCTGCCCTACAACAATGGCACCAGAGGGGACTGTGGGAGCCCAGCCGTGGGCATCATCTTCTTCACCACCTACATCATCATCTCCTTCCTCATTGTGGTCAACATGTACATTGCAGTGATTCTGGAGAACTTCAATGTGGCCACGGAGGAGAGCACCGAGCCCCTGAGCGAGGATGACTTTGACATGTTCTATGAGACTTGGGAGAAGTTCGACCCAGAGGCCACCCAGTTCATTGCCTTCTCTGCCCTCTCAGACTTTGCAGACACCCTCTCTGGACCTCTGCGCATCCCCAAACCCAATCAGAATATATTAATCCAGATGGACCTGCCCTTGGTCCCTGGAGATAAGATCCACTGTTTGGACATCCTTTTTGCCTTCACGAAGAATGTTTTGGGAGAATCTGGGGAGTTGGATTCTCTAAAGACAAATATGGAGGATAAGTTTATGGCAACTAATCTTTCAAAAGCATCCTACGAGCCAATAGCCACCACCCTCCGGTGGAAGCAAGAAGACATTTCAGCCAAAGTCATTCAAAAGGCCTATCGGAGCTATGTATTCCATCGCTCCAAGACAGTCTCCAACCCTCCAGGCGTGCCCACGGCTGAGGAGGAGGCTGTGTCACTCTCAGATGAAGGCTTTGTTGCATTCATGAGAAATGAAAGTTGCGTGCTCCCAGACAAATCTGAAACTGCATCTGCCACATCTTTCCCACCATCTTACGACAGTGTCACTAGAGGCCTTAGTGATCAAGTCAACATGAGCACATCTAGCTCAATACAAAATGTAGATGAAGCCACCAGTAAGGAAGCCACTGCCCCTGGGCCCCAGTAAGGACACTCCCGCATGGGCATGTCCAGTTCTGATGGGTCCTTCTGCTCCTTGATAACTCTTCCCCACTACAGGTGGCATCCAGTTACCACCTCACCAATGCATGCACTGGTCACAATGTCAGAACTGAGCAAGGGAATGCAGTTGGCACCCACCTTTGGAGAAGGTCCCATACACCAACACGAGTCAGAAAACCAAGCACATCTCCATTGTGACTTCCCTTTTCAAGTTCAATATCAGATGATGGGTTCCCTTACTTTACAAAAAAAAATGTCCCTGGTCTTTTTATTTTGATTGTGACCAGAGCTTTCATTTATCAAGACAAGCTTCTCAGGACCAGAACTTCCAAAGGTATATGGCAAGGATGTCGCTAAAGGTCGAAGGTTGTCCTCTGGGAAACATCACATAGAGATTGGTAACGTTATTTAGGATTTTGCATGACTGCATGTTGAGAGCTGCCAGACAACTTGCTCCAGCCCAGGGTAACACCTGCGATCTATGTCATGAGAGACCTTTGAGATATCCATTAAAATTAATATTTTTAAAGGTATGTCAAGATCAATGTTATATCTTAAAGCATCGTGTGTTTTTTAATTGTGTGATATGGATATGTCATAAATCACTTCTCCTTTACTTTCACGGTTCCTGATATTTTGCAATTTGAGTGTAAGGCTGGGTAGTGCAAGAAGGAACGTGATAGCTTGTTCTAATCCTAACTCTTCCACTGATTGCTTGGTTGACTTGGGCCAAGCTCTTTCCCCTCTAAACCTGGATTTCCACACTTGAAGAGCTGGTGGGGGGTGGACGGAATGGACACTCCCTATATAGCGCTTGCATTGCATGTTGCAGAACTCAGTGGTGCCCCATCCCAATTTAGATGAGGAAAACACTCTCTGTTCTAAAGCTGCAATAGCCAGACCTCTCTGCTGTGTAGCTAAACAGGCAGCTCTTGGATATATATATTCCAGAGCCTGTCCCACCGCTCCTAGTCAGACTTAAGGAGGAAGTTTTTCATATTCCTCTGGGGCTGGGACTATAATTAGTATAATCAGAAAAGAGATATGTTGAGAAAGATGATCTGGGAGATAAAATGTATGGCCAATATTTTTTTTTAATTCATCCTACAAATGTTATTAAGTACCCATTATATGACATACACTGCTCTAAGCTCAGAGATAACTGCTCTAAGCTCAGGGAATTAAGCCCCAAAAGATTAATTGGATTTATACAGTGAGTGGAGTAAGGGTCATCAGAGAGAATATTCAGGCCAAAGTCATGTGGCAGGTCTTGAGATGAAGGAGAGCAAGGAGTTCATGCAACAACATAGAACATAAAGGGTCTTAATGACAACCATAATCTTCTATTCATTCTTGACCGTTCCCTGCCACACTGACAAGGATCAGCTCAATTTGCTGATATATATTTGATCACTTCATAAGATTTTCCATGTATACAATTATACAAGTAGAGGCTCGCCCACCTTGCATGCCTCATGGATACAGATTTTCTGGGGGGCCTTGCTCTTCTTTCTACAACACTGTTGGCCCCTCAGAGGCCAAAGAGGCTTTCAAGATACTTGTTGAGAGTTTCCAGCCTCACCCCCCAGATGCAGGTTAATAAAATGATGATGAAATAGCCAAAGGCACAGGCTGTCCCAGTACAAATCAGGTTTTCTCTGGATGCCTGGTTTGTATCTAAACGATGAGCTCAACAAAATGGCTCTTCCTCCCTATCCACTGAACCAGATAGCACACCTATTGACTGTGCAGCATCTTCAGCATCTAAATCGAATGCAGTCAATGAAAATGCCATCTGAGAGGATGCTAGCCCAAGTGTTTATAAGACAGCTTGGTGGACAGAGACTTTGAGGACTGGTTTACTTATAAGTGTTGTGTGGAAGAATGAAAGGTACCCAACCACCACCAGATAAGTTTTATTAGGTAGATGATATTAGTCTCAAAGATAATCTTATTGCCTTTTATTTTTTGCCCGGTGTTGTAAGTTGAATTGTGGCCCACCCCCAAAAAAAGATATGTTGAAGTCCTCACTCACAGTACCTGTGATTGTGACCTTATTTGGAAAAAAGTTTTGTGGGTGTAATCAAATTAAGATGCAGTCATACTAGATTAAGGTGGACCAGTGGTGTCTTTATAATATGAGGGAAATTTGGACATACACAGAGAGAGAGGAGAATGTCATATGAAGAGGGAAGGAAGGAGAGAGAGAGAGAGAGAGAGAGAGAGAGAGAGAGAGAGAGAGAGAGGATAGCTATTGTGAAGACAGGCATAAATAACTAGAGTGATGCAGCTACAAGCCAAGGAATGTGAAGACTTACTGGGAACCAGCAGAAACCAGGAAGAGGCAAGGAAGGATTCTCCTCTAGAACCTTCAGAGAGATCACAGCCCTGCTCACACTTTGATTTAAGACTTCTGGCCTCTAGAACTGTGAGAGAATGTTTTAAACCACCCAGTTTGTGGAACTTTATTATAGTAGCCCCAGTAAACTAACACAACCCATTTTTCCCCCCACACAGATGCATTTCCCCAATTATCATGGAAAGTATTGGGAAAGTGTTGAGATATACACACCTTGTATTACACAGAGTTTTCAGATATTTAATACGAATGCAGGATTGGCCCTTGAAAATTTCACTAGATCTAGTTCCAAAGTTCACTTGGTGATCTAATTACAAGGTAGAAACTAGACTTGTATGGATAGAAAATCTGAGATGTCCCAGGCAGTTAGAGAGCCAGAGCTTCTTTCTCTCCCTCACCCATCGGAGATGGCACTAGAATCTCCCCGGCCCAGAATATGTGGGATACCTTTGTGCTGAAGAGTGACAGACAGAACAGAGGTGTTGACAACATGACTATCTGAATGAAACCTGCAGGTTCTTTAAAATGTGCTTCCACCATAAACACTACCCTGACTTTTAATCCATTAAACTGCATAACACAGAGATATAGATGGCCAAGAACATTCAGGAACATTCAGCCAACACAGATGGAAAGGTGCAGGCAGAGGCTTGGTGTGTTAATGCATTTGCCTTAAGACAAAGGTGAAGTCACTTTCCCAAGTGCTGGGGATATAAAATTAATATGACAGATTCTCAGCCTGAACAGAGGCTGAAGGTTTAAAAAACAAACAACAAAAAAAACACAATTCCAAGATTTCCAGCAGTGGCAGTTTAGGTTATTTGAATCATCGCTTCCATTGAAAATCATAAAAATGCAGGCTAAATACCAGAAAGCAATAATATGTAAGTTGGGATAATGTGAGTAGGGTAAGAATTCTAAAGCTTTATTTTTATCTTGTTTTATCTTGGAGGAAAGTAAAAGTTTTTATTGTGTCTTAGTAAGGTAAGAAGGCATGCCTTAATTACTAGGATTGCCACCGACAAATAAAAACAGTGTATATCATTTCCAAACTAAGACAGGGGAAAATATTCTAAGAAATAATTAAGCAATCAAAAAGGTAACAAAGGGGATAAAAAAAGAAATGTAGAACAAGAGGAAAAGTTAGAAAAGACAGAATCATGTAATACATTTGAACACAAATATATCGGTAATTATATTAAACGTAAATAGACTAAATGCACCAAAAAATAGACAAAGATTGTCAGACAGAATTTTTTAAATTTAGATAAATGATGTTTACAGAGAGACACATCTAAAACATAAGTTTACCATTGGGGTAAAAATGAAAGGCTAGAAAAAGATATACCATGTAACTATTAATCAAGCAGCTGCAAAATCCATGTTCTTTTCAAGTACTCATGGGACATTTACAAAAGTAGTCCATATACCTGGCCATAGAATAAGACTTTAAAAGTTTTCAAGGGATTAAAATCATATAATATATGTTTCCAGAATATAATTTAGCTGAGAATCAATAACAAAAGGAAACAGACCACAGCATATAAAGACACCTAATATATGACAAAGAGCACATAGCATAGCAGTGAGGAAAAGATGGTCTTCCTAAAGTGATGCTAGGACAATTGTGTTTTCCTCAGGAAAAGAAACAAAATTGGACCCCTACCTAAAACTGTACTTAAGAATCAATTCCAAGAGTACCTAAATGTGAAGGCGAAATCTATAAAGCTTTTAGAAGATAATAGAGGAAAATATCTACATGACAATAGACTAGAGATAAAACGGGTACATTTGAGTACATTAAAATTGAGAACTCAGTTCATTAAATATATCATTAAAAGAGTGAAAAGGTCACAACGGGATTTATAGATGATGTAATACAGAATTGTACACCTGAAATCTATGTAATTTTACTAACAACTGTCACCTCAATAAATTTAATAAAAAAAAAAAAAAAAAAAAAAAAAAAGTAGGTAAAGATATATCTGCCAAATGTAAACTAAAAAAAAAAAAAAAAAAAAAAAAGAGTGAAAAGGCAAGCTATAGAGTGGAAGTATTTAAAACACTTGTCTCCAACCAAAGTCTAATATTCAGAGGAAATTTTTATTAACTTCTACGATTCATACAAAATAGACAACCCAGTAGAAAAAAAATGGGAAGAGATTTGAAGAGGCACTTCACACAAGAGGAAACCTGAATAACCAATAAACACGTAAAAGGGTACACAGCCTAATTAGTAATCAGAGAAATGCAAATTAAAACCATCAAGAAATACCACTACACATCTATCAGACCTGCAAAACTTTTAGAGTCTCACAAATACCAAGTGTCGGGAAAGAGATAGGGCAACGGAACTCTCACGTGCTGCTGGGTTGTGTAAATTGGCATAACCATTTTGGAAAACAATTCAACTTTATGAGAAGAGTTGAATATACATCTACCCATGACTCAGGTTTTCCATTCTTGGGTATGAAACCTAAAGAAATCCATGCACATGTGCTCTAGGAGACGTGTGCAAGATTTCTTATCAACATTGTTTATAATGGACCCAAATGATAAACAACCTAATATCCATCAGTAGTAGGATAAATTAAATTGTGGTAAATTTTTTAAATGTAATTTTATGCAGCAATAGAATGAGGTATCAGCCCAGTTCCAGCAAGAGAAGGGAGGGGCATTTTTATTGATAGCTCCAACTAGTCTGCAGTCAACTACCTTCTCCCACCCCTCCCACACACACACCCAAAATGTTAAGGCATTGTTACTGAAATAATGGTAGGGTGGGCAGGCAAAACATCCAAGTTGAATTCCTGTTTTGTAAAAATCCAACAGTATTACAAGTTGGATTCCTGTTTTGTAAAAATCCCTCTGGCCACAGTGATGAATTACCAAGAGGCTGAAGTTGGGAGCAGAGAGATTATTAGGGAATCGGTTGTGCCAAACGGGGACCTGAACTATGTATTTTTTAAGTCTCTCAAGCACATTGATGAAAAGTCACTACGTCTGCTCAGATAGAACCCCCACAACACGGACTAGGGTGCCCACTTCCATTATTGTCTCTGGTGACAGTCCAAATCCTTTTCTTCCAGATAAAATGCTCCCTAGGACCCAAATATCTGCAATGCATTCAGTCTCCGGAAAATTACTCATACATTCCCCGAAGTGGAAATACTTTTAAAGTGTGCTATCCTGAGAAGCCCCAGATGAATCATTGTCCAAGAGAGTTCAGGCAGAGAAAGGCAGCATTTGCCTGTGGGCATCAAATCTGCACCAAGAAAGTTCACGTCTACTGTTGACTCTTTAAAACACCAGTTCTGACAATTGAACTAACAACGATAACAAAAGTCGGTCAATATGATTCGATGTACAAAGATGACAAATTCTAAAGGGGCATGCATGAAGAGAATTCTTTTTTTCTTTTTCCTGACCAGAACTGAGTTAACTGATTATTAAAAATGTGGCTGCTCCTACTTACAGATTTAATTGTGTTATAAAGGCATGTGTGTGTGTGTGTGTGTGTGCCTGTTGAATAATGATGCTTTGTGTAGTTAGAACAGGGAGCCCTAGAACAATGTGGAAGCTGAAAATGTCTGCAAATGATCCACACAGAAACCTCAACTCATAGGCCAAGCAATATGGTGCTCTGGACCGAGTTCCGGAGGAGAAGGTAGAAGGTTCCAGTTTGATTCCAGGCCTTCTCTCACTCACGGGTCACAACTTCTCTGAACAACTTTCCTTGTCTATACAATGGGAATAAAGATTCCTGCCCTGCTGAACCCATCAAGAGGTTTGATGGAGATTTAAAATGCCCTTTTTTCCCCCTGAAAGCAGCAGAAAGATAGCGGGGGAGAAAATTAAAGAACCCATCCTGCCACACTGTGTCGCAGGGTGGTCTTCACAATGGGCAACGCGGCTGCCCCTCTCCCACTGAGTATAGAGGTTTTCAGTGGTCAACACGGAGCTTCAAATACCCAGGAGCATCTAACCATCAGTAGGGTCCTCCCTGGACATGGCCATCACTTTGACTCATAGTCAGGAGAGAGGGTATAGCCCATCCAACACCCACTAAGGGACGTCATGCTTGGATCCTACTATTTTGACTCTATAGCAGACATTGTTTTTGCCTCGCACCACATCCCTTGCCTCATCTGACTTTGCATAAAACTATGCAACTTTCTTAGGGTTTTAGCCAAAGCCACTGGGCTTTTCTCCACACGAGCACCGCAGCCCAGAAGTGGAGGTGGAAGGGGAGATGCTAACACCCTCAAGGGCAACCCTTAACCAGTGGGGGACAGGAGTTGGAAAATAAATCAATACCCCAGCCCCCCCATGCCTTGGAGGAACACTTCTGAGTCAAGTGTCTCAGGCAGTTCCTGCAAAGTCTGAGTCCTGGTTGTAGGGCCAGTTCTTCACAAACCCGAGAGTACGTGCCCCCTTACCTTTTGTACTCTAGGCGACTTTCTGCTCACCCTAGCCCCTGCCCTGCCCAGTTACGCACAACACGAACCAGCTTCTTTTTGGAGTGTCTCCCTTCCTTAGCTAACTCTCCCTGGTTCTTCCTTCACTTTTGCCTCCTGGAATCACCTCCCAAATAAACTACCTGCCCCCAAATCCTTGTCTCAGTTTCTGATTTGGGGGAACCCACAGGAAGACAAACTCCTAGATCTCCTCCTGCTCAGAATTAGGAAGCTGTTTTCTCACGCTGTCCACGTGCCTATCACCCCATTTGGAGGCTCGCTATATACGGCTCCTGGGTAAAGGTCTACAGGAAGGGAATCACTTCCCCTAGGTGATGCGAGGTGTGTGAAGGGTCCCACCCAGAAGCGGCACTGCCATCTCCCCCTCCTAGCTCCCTACCCATCACCCACCTGCTTCTGATTGATAAAGTAGGTGAGGCTCCTCACCTCACCCTCTCAAATTACTACTGAAGATTAAGTTGGGTGGTGACTACCTTGGAACCAAGTGGATCCTTACCTGCCCTTCAAAACTGTTCTAGGACGAATACAAGATTAATTACAAGCTCTTCTTTCAGCTTCTCACTGCGTCTTATAAACTGACAAGATTCTTGAAAAGTGGTTACCTATGGCCCCCTTTTCCATCAGTTTATTATTACTACATTGGGCTACTTTGGAATTCCATCATTTCCAACGCGAATGCTCCAAATTAGGACTTTACTCTGAAGTTGTCTTGGTGGCGTTTTCTAGCACACAGCATTATGCTAAGTAGCCATCAGCTAACAAGTAGCTTGGCTTGTGCCACTCAGAGCAGCAGGGGACGGTGGGAGAAACTCCCTGGCTTCCCTCTTGTTGTCCACCGCAGGAAAGCAGTCAATGAGCATCCAAAATTCTTTTCTGAACACTGAGAAATAAAGGGTCCAACTGGTGGCTTCATTCCAGTGGTATCATGTGTGTGGACGATGACAGCCACTTAACCTGCCCACTATCCCTTCTCTGGACAGAGCCTCCACCGTGTTTTACAAAGTTCTAAATCTTCCTGGATAGACATCTCCTTGAGGAGGATAGAGAGCTCCTCTAGATGGCTTTATCCTGCCAGTTGAAACACTTCCTGTACCACCAGTTCTCAGAACCCCTCCCTGCCCTCTCTGGATCTCTCCCGTTAGAGAATCTACAGACTGAGACAAACGTCTCCCACAACACCCTGCCATGCTGGGGAGAGGACTGCTGTGTCCATTCCGGTCCTCGGAGAGATGATGTCAAGTCAGAACTAGATGTGCAAGAGATGTACTGGGGGAACATTTATGAATAAAAGGGAGGGAGGCGGAGTCAGCAGGGAGAGCCTCAGACGGTGACGCAGGTCTAAGGCTGTGACAGGAGAGAGGAGAGGAAGTTTGGATAGGAAGACCCTCAGACTGCACAGCAGCTGGAAGAGTCTCAGCCAAGTGGGTGGGGAGCCCCAGAATAAAGACTACCCAGTGGAGGACTCTTTGCTGGTCAACAATGGCCCAGCTCTCGTGGCCACACCATCTGCAGTCACTGGTGGAAGAACACAGCTTCGGTATGAACATTGCAGCAGATCCTAAGGACGCTGCAGATCCTAAAGACACCGCAGCTGCAGCTCGCTGGAGCAGATATCTAGCAACATATTGTCTGAAAATCCTTAGCCATCTTGGACCTTACACGTTGTTTTCTAGTTAGATCTAGCAACACCTCCTCCCCGAGTGCCCACAATCACCATGGGCAGCCCTAATACTGCAGAGCAGTGTTTCTGAAGCAGAGTCCCCACTCAAGAAGCTCCCGCATCATAATTTTGACCTTTTCCAAATCAGTACTTGAGGAGTAGGCTTATTTCCTCCTCTCTAATGGGGATTGTGCTTTCCCCTCTAGTACTGTCTACCAGAGCGCTGACGAGAAGGAGGCAAATGAGCTGGGCACAACATTTAGAGAAGCACTCATTCTTAAGCGCTGACCTTGCACGTGTATAAAGCTGAGAGTGAGTGCGTCCTTACATTTTTCACCCTGGCACATTTCTTGCCTCATCTCGGTTCCGGCCCTGAGGACTACTGCTTTTAATCCACTCACTGACCTCTGGGGTATCATCAGCAGTAAAAGTATGAGATTATTCGCCACCACTCATGAATGCTATGGCCTCTGGCTCCCTGTGCCCAACCCTACCCCCGTCCTCAGTTGCAGAGTGAGATTCATTCAGGACACAGGTTTCTCAGATCCAGTGGTCATATCCTCTACCCTACATCCACTTCCCACTCAGGTGGTCATGTCCTGAGCCCCGCCCTCACTATGAACAGCAGTCTCATCGTTTTGATGACTATCCTCTCTCCAGGGCACTGAATACCTCCACTAAGTAATTCTCCAAATGCTGCAGGTCTTCCGTCCTTTGCCTTTCCATCACTCCCATTCTCTCCTTACCCACTTTGATGTCATGGTCTACCTTTATAGTCACAGGCTTGAAAACACTTTCAAATCTTTTGCCACCTTCTCCCTGCATCTTACATGTCTGGTAAAACCCTGAACGACTCCAGTTAAACCCAAATGTCTACCCTCTCTGTTCCTGCTCCAGGCAATTGCTGGTCTGACTCCAATTCCATGACCACAGACCTTAGAGGGGCTCTACATGCTGTACAATGTTCCTATTGTGTTTCCCTAGAAAGTTCATTTTCCCAACGACCAAATGATATCTTGGTGCCTTTTTCTCTTGTCTCAAACCTCCAAGGCTCCCAACTCCTGCCTTCTTCCCCTCCTTTGTTCTCAGTCCATGCTCCCAACTCTTACTTCTTTCTCTATTCAATGATGCAACTTCGTTTTTGTCATTCACCGTCCCTCCACTTTTATTCAGGATAGAAGCTGTAACACTTCTGAATGAAATCTTGGGTTTTCCCACAACTTTTCTGATCACTCTTATGTAGTAGAAAGTCCATTGGTCACTTTAAGTCCCCAAACACAGTTGATTTGATATTTAGAATATCGGTCCTACGTAGTAGCCAAAGTTTCCAACTTCATTCAGAGTTCTGGTTACCCGCTTCCTCAAGCTGAGGGCTGCTGCAGCGGACTGCCAGCTTCCTGGGAAGGGGGTATTGATTGTTTTCTCAGTCACCTGCCTTCTCCCTCGCTCCTAGATGTTGTTTCTTACTCATACAGGGTTTGGGGGTTGGAGAGAAGAGGGAACTGGAAAATTCTCCTCTCTGAGCCTGGTCAACATTTAAAGATGACTCTCTGGAAACTTGTATGAGTTCATCTAAAAGCTCTGGCTCCTGGAGCTCTCTCACCTGCAGTTCCTTTATTTGAAGTAATATACTCTCCTCCTCCAGCTCATCTGCCCCCTCACTTCCTTCCACGGCCCTGAGAAACCCTGCAGTGGTCCACCTCCAGGTTCTATCTGCTGAGGGGTTCTGATAGATGATCTCTCTTTCTCTCTCTCTCTCTCTCTCTCTCTCTCTCTCTCTCTTTCTCTCCCCCCCCCACGCCCCCGCCTACATCTGATGCATGTGGACACTCACAGATCTTTTACCTTGACAAATTCTGGGAGGCCATGTCTATCACAACACAGACACCTCTTTCTCAGTTTCTCTGCCAGCAGCTAGGCAGCCCATCTTTAGCTGTTTAATGTCCCAGGTAGCAGTGAAACACCAACCACTGCACCTTTCATCCACAGGGATCTCAAAGTTGGCCTCTTGAAATCCTCCTCACATGGTTCAGATAAAAGACAGGCACCCAGCCCTCCCCACCTCCCCACTGGAGGTGTGGACGGGTCTCTATACACTCTCTCAGTATTCTCATACTCTAGCCTCTCCCATCAAAGAATCATCCTCAGAAATCCTTCCACCTTCATTCTGACAGCCCTACTCCTTCCTCCCTCAGTGTAGGTGGAGTTTAACTATTTCTTCAAAAATTTGCTTCTTGGTCTAGCACCTCACTTTAGCATGTCAAAGCCATTATATTTTGGTGTCTCAATCAACACTTACAACTTAACATCCTGTTACACTTCAATGAAAGAATAAAATTATCAGACATCTTCCCACCAGCAAATAGATGAATCTACTTGCTTCTATAAGTGTATGCTCTGCATTTCCTCCGCTTGAAATGGAAGAAGCGTTTCTGTTCCAGTCAAAAGTCAGTCTATTCCCCAGGTCCCATACATCCTGATCTACCCAATAGTTACCCCTTCTCTTTCATTATCAAGGTCATCATTCTCATCAGCCTTCAACTATGTTCCATATGCCCCATCTTAAAACACACACACTCTCGTTTTGTTCCCCCTCCACATCTCCCTCCCACCCCACCTCCCCAGCAAAAGTTAGCTAATTTTTTTTAGCCAACTCATTGAACTTTCATTTATTTGTTTGTTTGGTTGGTTTGAATAAGGTTTCTTTATTTCTAATTTTTATTCTAACTTTAAAATAGAGAGAAAAAGACAAGGAATAATTCCACAAACAAACCTCCATTCTTCTCTGAATAACAAACGCCGGCTTTTTCCTCATTAAGGGCAGGGCCCTGGAGACAACCTGTCTGGATTCGAATCCAGGCTCTGCCTATTGTGGGACCTTGGGTAAGTTCTCTAACCCCTCTGTGTCACCTTCCTCCCTCATCTGCAGAAATGTATTGTTATGAATGTTTAAGGACTGAATCGAAGACTCAGTTCTGTGCCTGGAGTACTGTAAATGTTTCACCACATTTGCTTCCAATCTCTTCCTTTCTTCTTGAAAGAATTCAAACATAAAAGATCCCAATCCAATTATCTCCTCCCTTCCCAGAGGCAACCACTATCATAAATTCAGAGCCCATATATTCTTGCTGGGTTTTTATATGATATTACATAAATTTTTAATGACTGGTATATGATATCTTGGGTATTTTATGAAATCTGCACAGATGGGGTAATAGTTCATGTATCTTTCTGCACCTTACTTTTTTATTCACCATTATTTTTTGAACGCATCATTCATTTTAACTAATTATCTTCATCTAATGAATATAGCACAATTTAATAAACCATTTCCAACTGGTGAACATTTACCTTGTTTCAAATTTTTATATTAAAAACAACGCTGCCCAGAACAATCTTATGTATACTTCCTTGTACATATAAGTGAAAATTGCTCTAGGGTACATACTCTCAAGGGTTGTATATACTCCAAAGTAGTCAAACCAAATTATACCAGAAGTATCAAAGGTTCCTGCTTACCCTCATCATATCCACACTTGGATGTTGTCAGAAATGTTAATTTTTGTTAATACGATGAAAAGGTAAACCACTGATATTTTAATCGTACTTTCCTGATTCCTTTTTTTTTCTTATCACTTAGAATTTTTATTTTGTACTTATCTCCCTTTCAGATTTTTAAGACATGGATTACATATCACTTCATGAACACACAAAATAGAGTATGTAAAAGAAAACCTAATCATTTAAGGTAAAACTTCATAGAGTCTGACTCTTCTGAATCATGTAAAACAAAAAAAAACAAAAATACTTTTTATTGTGAGATAACTGTAGATGCACATGCCCTTGTAAGAAATAATTCAGAGAAATCCTGTATGCCCTCCATCCAGTTTCTCCCAAAGAGAATATCTTTCATAACTGTGCTACAATATCACAACCAGGAAATTTATGTTGATACAATCCACAGTTCTTATTAAGAGCTCACCAGTTTTTCATGCATTCATGTATGTGTGTATTCTGTTTTATGCAGTTTTATCACAGCGATTTTTATGACGACCGCAGTAAAGAACACAGAACCATTTCGTCACAAGGATTCCTTGGGCTCCCCTTTATCAGGCACACTCACCATCCTCTCCACTCCACCTCTAAACCCTGGCAGCTATTAATATGTTCTCCATCCCTATAACTGTGTCATCTCGATAACCTCACATATTATAGAATCGTGCAGTATGGAATCTTAAATTGATATGTAGTTGGTCTTCTTCACTCAGCATAATTCCCTTGAGATCCATCCAAGTCCTTGTGTATCAATAGTTCATTCTTTTTCATCGCCGAGTAGCTTTCTGTGGTATAGATGGATCACAACTGTGTAACCATTTACCTACTAAAGGTCATCTGTGTTGTTTCTAGTCTTCAGCTATTAAGAATAAAGCTGCTGTGAACACTTATGTATAGGTTTTTGTATGAACATAAGTTTTCATTTCTCTGGAATAAATGTCCTAGAGTGCTCCCGTAGACTGAATGCTTGTGTCCCCTCCCAAAAATCGTATGTGGAAACTTAATTCCCAGTATGATGGTATTTGGAGGTGGTGCCTTTGGGAGGTGATTAGGTCATGATGGCAGAGGCCTCATGAATGGATGCCTGCCCTTATTACTAAGGCCCCAGAGAGCTCTCTTGCCCCTACCACCATGTGAGGATACACTGAAAATAGAGTCATCTGTGAACACAGACGCACGTCCTCACCAGACATCAAATCTGCTAACACCTTGATCTTGGATTTCCCAGCCTCCAAAACTGTGAGAAATAAATGGCTATTGTTTTAAAGCACCTAGTCTGTGGTATTGTGTTATAACAACCCAGATGAACTAAGACAAGTGCCATTGCTGATTCATACGGTTACTTTTATAAGAAATTGCTAAATAATTTTCTAGCATGGCTATACCATTTTACTTTCAATGTATAAGTGATTGAGTTTCCCCACAGCCTCATCAGCATTCAGTGTTATCACTATTTTGTATTTTAGCTGTTCTGATGGATACATAGCGATCACATTATGATTTCAATTTGTACTTCCCTAATGGTTAATGATGTTGAACATCTTTTCATGTCCTTATTTGCCATCTGTAAATCCTCTTCAGTGAAATGTCTATTCATATCTGTTGTCCATTTTTCAATTTGATTGTTTGGGTGTTTGGCTTCCAAGAGAGTGTTGCAAAAAAAAAAATGAAGGCAGAAGCTGCAGATTTCTTAAGGTTCAGCCTCAGAAGTTACATAACATCCCTTCTGCTAAATTCTATTGGTCAAAGCAAGTCACCTGGACAACTCAGGTTTCAGAGGAAGTAAAACATACTCTGTCTCTTAATGGGATTTCCCAAAGAATTTGCAGCCATTTTAATCCACCACAATCAAGGAGACACTGCAACTGCTGCATCGTGCCTCTTTGGACCATAAATCTAGTAACGGATCACTAGAATACTAATATAGAAAAGCCCAGGGTGGACGGATGACTCAGTTGGTTAGAACACAAGCTCTGGGCAACGAGGCTGCCGGTTTGATTCCCACATGGGCCAGCAAGCTGCACCCTCTGCAACTAGAATGAAGTCAATGAGCTGCCGCTGAGCTCCAGGGTTGCCAGATGGCTCATTTGGTTGGAGCGTATCCTCTCAACCACCAGGTTGCCGGTTCGACTCCCACAAGGGATGGTGGGCTGCGCCCCCTGCAACTAACAACGGCAACTGGACCTGGAGCTGAGCTGCGCCCTCCACAACTAAGATTGAAAGGACAACAACTTTACTTAGATGGAGCTGATGAGTCCTGGGAAAAACACACTACTGTTCCCCAATAAAAAGTCCTAGAAATACTCACTGTTCCCCAATAAAGTCATGTTTAAAAAGAAGAAGAAAAGCCCAACATCGCCCTGACCACACTTGCCAGCAATAACAGCCAAAGCACCAGGAGGATGGTTTCAGGAGGATGGTTTCCGCTATTCAAATCTCATGTCATCACATCTAATGCATGGAACCTAAATTCAAGCCCAGAACTCTATCTGCAAAGGAGTCTGGGAAATGTAGTTGCTAACTTTCTGGCTTGAGCACAGAAAGGTGTGGTAGAGGGCTGTTAAAGTGGAAGTTGAGTGCCTAAGCTATTATGTCCATCACAGCAATGATTGGATAGTGTCAGAAGCATCAACCAGCTCTATTTTCCTCCTTGGTGTGACACAACAGGTACAGACCAGGCAAGTGAGCCAGGAGGCAGAGGGAGGGCTGCTCCCTGCTGTCCACTCCCAGAGGCCTGGATAGGAGAAGGCATTCCTCCTGGATGTTTGTCTGCCTGGGCAGGGCATCCCATATGGATCCCTTAGGTTACAGATAAAGGGCTGACAGCTGAGGTCTAGACCCTGGGGATAGATGCGAGCCATTCAGCAGGGACTTCTAAAAGAGCAAAAGCCAAGGCAGTGTTCTCCCTTATCTTACCCTGGAAAGGGCCATTGATAAGAGTGTGGTTCTGGTGTTGCCCCAGGCGGAAGCCAAGCTCCCCGGGAAATGTGGCTGATCTGGTCCCCAACACTCCTTTCCCAGAATGGGGGCCCCAGAGATCCTGTTCTGTGCAGCCCTCAGAAACGATAAGGCCGCCTCCTTTCAACAGAGGAGTCCAGACAATTTTGTCCTCCCCCAGTGCACATTCAGGATGCCAGATCCCCAGGCCCGCCCCCAGGGACCCCTGCAGCAGCCACTGCCACTTACAGACCCTAGGCAGGTCACTCCTGGTCCTGTCTCCCACCATTGGAGCAATGAGGGGCCTGGAGAGATTGCCGTCTGCGCCCTGGCAGCCCAGAAGCTCTGAGCCTGTGAGAGTAGGAGGCAGCTCTCCTGTTCTCCTGTCACCGTTCCCTTGAGAAGCCTGCACTCCAGCCCCTGCCTCTTATCTCCTCAGAAGCTGATACACTTGCAGACAAGAGGCAGCTTTTGTCAGTCGCTGCCAGTTCTGAGTATTTTCTGGCCTGAAGCATTGACTTCCTGCGAGAAAACCAATTTCCCTACAAAGTCTTCTAAATTCTCCTGTCAGGTCTGGCACCTTTGTTCATCCACTTCTCTTGGGAGTGTGTAGGTGGCGTGGGGGTAGGCGGTTTACCAGGCAGGGCCTCCCAGGACTCAAGTCAGTGTTTGGATGCCACGATGGGGGAGGCAGCCGCAGGCAGTCCCTCTTTGGATGCCTACAGAGCTGTGGGCACCCTTCCTTTGTTACTGCACATTCTTGCGGAATGTTAGAGGAGAATCTCGTAATCCCAAGGCTTTTCTCTTAGAGATGGGGAAACTGAGGCTCGGAGGAGTCTAGCAATTAGCCTGCAGAGCACGAGGACGTGGGTCAATTAGGGCTGCTGACCCCACCTCCAGTCCTCTTTCTGTACCAGGGCGGTTTTCATTTTTAAGAAGCCGTGGGTAGCGGGGAGGGGCAGAAGCTGGGGAGGCTCAGAAGCTCCCTAAACATGGGCCAAGGATGCAGTCACGGGCCCTCTCCCCTTTTCTCCCCCACCTCAGCATTGGGGAGGAGATGTCTGACCAGAGAAACAAAGCAGCACAGAACCAAAAAATAAACTGTCTTTCATTTCAAAGTCCACGACCCCTGTTTCTGGGCAACCAGACCTCTAGCTGAAGCTCACGCACAGAGCAGTAGAGATTGAATACCTGAAGTCCAGGGTTGTTCCAGTTCTTTGGGGCTCAGGATAGTGGCTCTGACTACCATTTCTTCGAGAACCACACCTACCTCTGGTTTCTCTTCTACACACCCACACAGCCACACACTCACACATCCCTGAAGGAAGTACCACTTCTGTTCAAGAAGGTAAAGATGCCTTCCTTTTTACCTTTTAAATTTGCATTTACTTACATCTTAATTTACATTCAGGAAAATTCATCCTTTTTGCTACAGTTCTAAGAGTTTCTAACAAATGCAGAGTCATGTAACGACCACCGCTGTCAAAATACAGGACAGTTCCATCACCCTAAAATGCTCCCTCCCTCGTGCTGCCCCGTCATAATCAACCCCACCTGTCCCTCCATGCCCACCCCCTGGCAACCATTGATCTGTTTCCTGTTCCTTTAATTTTGCCTTCTCGAGACTGTCATGTAAATGTAAATGGAATCCTATGGTATATATGTCACCTTTTGAGGACGACTTCTAATGTGCCTAACAGCACATCTGAGATTCACCCATGTCATGTGTATCAACAGAAATGCTTCTTAAAGGCATAAAAATCAAGCTGTGGTGGAAACTCAGTACCCAAGCACAATGCCCATCTGACCGAGGTCTCCAGCTCTGAGCACAGGTCACCAGCTCCCTATAACCCACGTCATTCTCCCCACCAATCTCAGGCCCATCCCTGCCCCTGATGTGCTTGCTCGTCACAATACAGCCGCCCGGAGCCAGCATTCCCAGCCTCCCATTGTACCACCGACTTCTGATTCTAGTTCGCATGGCTACATTGGGGGCTCCAGAGTCCTCATGGGGCTGCTTGGCCCTAATCCAGGAGAGAAAACCTCGAAGGCCTGCAGGGCCATGCAGATAATGTTAATAAACACAATATGATAAGGAGTGGTGGAAACCAACGAGAACTGGAGAGTGCGTGTCCCACCTAAAGACATTCACAGTGTAATAAACTATTTGACGATACACGGTACCTACCTTGTTGCCCCCCCAACACACACACACACACACACACACACACACACACACACACACACACATGCATCTGTCGCTGGGACTCCAGTTTGCAGCCTCTGAATGTCTCACGCTGAACCTTTTCCTCACCGCTACTACTGCATTGACGTGAACTATGACAGGACGCAAGGCAACCGTATCACTGTTATGAAGGTGGCAGAACAACAGACTATGGGGAAATGGGATATCCCATGTGGACTTGGGTACTTACAGGAAATGTGCAGTGTGTAGGGAAAGCTGTCCGAAACGCCAGCCACGTGGGAAGGATAATGCCTGGAGATCACACCCCAGCCGCAGCAGTCTGTTGCTTCTCACTCTGCAAAACCCAAAGCCAGGGAGTTTCTCCGTGTACAGAATCCATCTTTGGCTCTTTTCTTATACCTGTCATATGGCATCCACCAAGAGCACTCCTGACTGCATGGGGGAGGAAATGTCTGACCAGAAAAACGAACCAGACCGGAACCAAAACATATTCTCTTGTTTCAAAGTCCACGACCCCTGTTTCTGGGCAACCAGAGCCTCTAGTTCAAGCTCATGTGCAGAGCCGTGGAGGCTGAATACCTGCCGTCTAAGACTGTCTAACACACACTCCCCCACATATACAACCAAGGGTAGAGGGGATGCTGCAGTGAGCTGCCCGGATGCCCTTTCAGGTCAGAGGTACTGTTGTCCCTCCAGCTGCCGGGAGTGTGGCTGCTGATGGCTCACAGCTGCGTCCCTGTCCATTGCCCTAGCCTCAAGGGAACTGCCTCCTCCAAGCTTATGGCCCCTCAGCAGGTGCCGTCCACCACCAATGACTGGTTGAAATGGAGGCAAAAAAGCTTGCTCACTCTCCTCCGGCCTCAATTTGGGACAACTCCAAAGGGTCATCGAGCTCCAGAGCTTCCTGTCGGCGTGGCTGAGGCCTTTGTTGCAACTGCATTGAGGGTCCACTTCTCCCTCTGCCGAACCCTGCATCCCTCACATCCTTACGGATGTTGTTCCCAAGTGTACCCTAGAAACCTCCTGCATGCAAATCTCTTTCTCGGGGTCTGTTTCTAGGGAACACAACAGAAGCAAAATCATGGATAGCCTTTAGTTAGTATGACTGCTTGGTTCTGTAAACTATTTATTCCATTTCAAACACTTTTCCACACGTTATTTCATTTGATCCTCTCAACAATTCAGTGAGGTGAGTATATAGTTATTCCATTTTATATGTGAGCAAAGAAAGGTTCAGAAATATTATGTGTCTAGTCCAAGGTCACATGGACAATAGCAATAAATTTGATCTAAGCTTCTGGCAGGCTGCCACATACAGTTGTGTTTCACACAATCTTGGGATATGATGCGCATTCCTGGTCATCAGAGATTTGTGTCTATTTCCTCTCCACTCTCCAGCAGATGGCAGTCAAGTGTCTCGAGGATCGGACAGCTCTTCCTCTTTTGGAGACTGGCCTCATGTGGGCTGGTGGGGAGCCAGCAGAGGCAAGGGGTGTGTGTGAGTGTGTGTGTGTGTGTGTGTGTGTGTGTGTGTCTGAGGGCACATGCAGGAGACAGCAGAGCCCATCTGGCAGAAGTCCATCTGATAAGGGCATTAGCCTGACCAACACCTAGGTATAAAGGAGCGATCACCCCCTTTGGAAGCAGGTCGTGCCCTTGCCCTAGACCATGAATACATTTCTCTTTTTCTCTGCCTCTCCTAAGAGAGAAGCTCTCGACTGCTCAAGCATTCAAAATAAAGCAAAGTCTCTTCCTGGGAGAACACTGAGAACCCACGAGTAACATCTGATTACTCCTTAAAATTAGCTGCGTAGAAACTGAAATGGGGGACTTTCTTCAAAATATAGTAGATTCAAAGATATCTCTTGAGACTTCACCCAATGACAGTGAAATAATTTTGAAAGGCATAAACCTACAAGCACAAAATTTACAGAAGAGGAAGCAAGAGCAGATGTGACTGAAGTAGGTCCTGGTGGGGACCCCGTAGGAGAGGCCTCAGACGTCTCACAACGTCCCCAGCCCACCTTTCCTTGACCTATAGCTTAACAATGGATCATCCCCCTCTGCAGCTTGAGCTCAGAATGTCCTCTGTCCCAATTCCCTGTTTTAGAAAATTACCTAGAAACTTATGATTAATACCCTTCGACTCACTGGTCACAATCTCTGTGGTCTAGCATTCTTTCCAAGCTACTCCCATTATTGTTCCTGGGTTGCTGATGCCACTAGAGAATCATGTTGCCAGAGGGAAGGCTCCATGCAGACCCCACCGAACCAAAACCTGGCCTCTGGAGGAAAGCCCAGATTTTTCCTTAAGTACCCTAAGCCAGTCTGAGAATGTTAATGCAGTGTTTGAAGGTGTTAACCTGCTGCCTTCTCAGACCACCGCTGCTCTGACAATAAATGTTTATCCTATAGCTCAATTCCTGTGTTGGTCTATTGGCTGAGAGGTGCAGGCAGCATGAGCCCTGGACTCTGCTGGCCCTCTGGTTTCATGACAACTTTTTGGAAGTTTGAATGGTAACTGATAGGGAAGGCTGAATTTGACGTGCCCGCAGAGGGAGAGGTGCCAAAAGAAAGCAAAGGATGCCCTCCTCAAAGCCCTAGAAAGTTTCTGGAGCTCTGGCACCAGGTATCTTTGAAGAGGGAGGAGAGTATGGCTAAAAACAGAAGGGCTGGTAAACAGTTTGTATTACGAGCACCTGGGCTTCCAGATCACTCCCCACCCAACACAATCTGGCTGCAGTTACAGAGAATCCCTTCTCATTTGTTCACACAAAGAGTGGAAGAGAAGTCTGAAGGTGCGGGCTCTGTGGCTCACTCTCATCGGGCCAACATCTGCACATCTCCTGCCCTTCCCCTCATGGTTGTGCGATGGCTTCGTCAGCATTAAGCATCGGTGGCCCCTTTCAAGGCAGGAAGAAGGGCAAGAGGGAAGAGAGCTCACCCAGCTGCTCCTGTCCTCTTTTACCAGGAAAGCAATGCTTTCCCAGAAACCACCCTTCCCCAGCAAAGCTTTGCTTGTGACTCGTGGCCATTACCGAGTCACATGGCCAGTGCTGAGTACAGGGAAAACTGGAGAGGCAAATACTTAGCTTGTACAGCCTTCGGAGGAGAGCTAGGCAAGGAGCAGGAGGTGGGAATGCCTGTGGAGCGAGCAGTACTCCTTGGCAGGTAGGTGGGCTTTGCAGTAGGGGTGGGTGGGTGTGTGCCCCGAATGAGAGGGTTTTCTCTTAGGCTGGTCATTTCTCAATGAGGAATTCCCCAAGCCTTTGCCAGAGTTCTGGCACCTAGCAGAGGTAGGGAACCAGGGGTCTTGCTAGATCCCCTTACTCTCAGTAAGGTTCCTCACTCATACCAGATGCTCCTTCCCAGAGCCAGAGGTTGCGGGGGTGGGGGTCACAGGGTAGGGGTGGGAGGTATCTATGGGTCTACGGGTTTTCCATCAGCCCTCCTGTTTTCAGCCCCAACCTGCACCTCTGCCTTTTAAGATGCCTAGTCAGTTGTTTATGGGTTCTGAACCCCAAATCAGCTTGCTTCTTCCCTTCTCTCATCTCAGGCATTATCAGAGGGAGGAAATCAGAAACACAAGCCAGTTACTACTCTTGCATCCAAGGGCTGCCTTCAGTCCTACCTCCCATCCGTCTAGGGGAATGGATACATTTGGGTGGGTGCATACCACAGAACACCCTGCAGCTGTCAGAAGCAAGGGACTGGTTGCCTACACCCCCACATGGATAGAGCTCAAAAGCAGAGTGTTGGGGGAGAAAGATAAGAAAACGAATGAAAGTTAGAACAATACTCATTTCCATAAATGAAAAGCATATAACACACAAATGCCCAATAAACCATGAAAGAGCGCTCAATTTCATTAGTCATCAGGGAAATGCCAATTAAAACCACAATGTGAAACCTCTGCACACCCACTCAAATGGCAAATATGGAAGATAAAAATACCAAGTGCTAGAGGGTACAGATGAACCACAATTCTCACATGGTCACTGTTGATGGAGTGTGCATTGGTAGAGCCACTTTGGAAAACCGTTAGGTAGTATCTATTGAAAGTAAACACTCTCTCCATGACCCAGCAATTCTGGCTCTCAGGTATGTACCTGGCAGAAATGCATACATATGTTCACTGAATTCCTGTACTTAGATATTCATAGTAGTGCTATTCCTAGGAACCCTAAACTAGAAACTACCAAACAGCCATCAGCAGTAGAGTGGATGGGTAAAGTGTGGTGTATTCACACAGTGCAATTCTATACAGCAATGAGAACAAACCAACTAAAACTACAAGTAATAAAGATGCATCTCACAAACCTAAAGCTGATTAAAAGAAGCCAGACACAAAAGTTCATACTATGTGATTCAATGTAAATAAATATCAAACATAGGCAAAACTAGTATAGGAAGTTGAATTTGAGTTTAGTAGTTAACCCTGAGGGAAAGGGGTGGTGACAGGAAGAGGGCATGAAGGGACTTCTGGGTGCCGGTGGTGTTTAGGATTCTTGACCTGCATGCTGTTTGTAGAAATGTGCTCAACTAGTGCGAACCCTTGAGCTGAACACTTAGGGTTTATGCACTTTTCCATGTGCGGGTTATCATTTGATAGAAGTAAAACAGAAAAAGAAAAGCATGGGTCAGTAAACATAGAAACTGCATAAGCACAAACAACAATACTACATATTTTACAAAGACGTGTACATATTTAAAGACCTGCTTTAGCTATTAGAGAGGACGCCTGTGTGGGGAGAGACATGGCAGTGAGATCATGGGAGCAAAGGAAGAAATAAAAGTAATACGGGAGAGGAGTCTTGTATGAATGCATGACAACAACGTCCTTAACCCAACTTTGAACCTGAGGTAAGGGGAAGTGTGGACTAAAGAAAACACTGGTTTTAAAAACCTTTGAAACCTCTGACTGTTGACTGCATGTTCCTTCTTTAATTAAATGGGGTCTGGAAAAGAGGAAGGACTTGTCCAGATCTTGGCAAGGGCTCCTTGTAGGCGGTGGTGAGCCAGGCCCATTGCCTTTCTTGCCGCTGCGGCCTCAGACCACCAGATATATCGGCTGAATCTCCACAGGGTCACAGCTCTGGTTGCTCCTCCTCATGGGTTTCTCTTTTAAATTTAAGGTGCATGTAGATTCATGGGGCTTAGCCCTCCTCTCCTGCTGGCAACATCCTAGCGCACAGCGCAGAGGAGGAAAGTGAAAAGTCCACCTCTGCTATCTGTAGATAAAGCAGGGGGCTCTCTTATGCCCACCTCCAGCAGCCTCCGTTCTAGCTCATCTCCTGCTTGGTCCAATACCCGTTTGCTAGTTTGAATCCTCATTCTGGGCCATAGAAGCCAGTGGCGGAAGACTTCAGAGAGAACTCCACTTCTGCCCTCTCCTCCCACCAGGGGGTGAACTAAGGAAAGGTGGTCAGTCCCGCCCCCGGGGCTGTTTGAGATTGCCTGCACTTCCCCCTTTAGCCGCTAGTGGGAGATGCTGGCCAGCCTGAGGCCCGTTAGGGGGTTGGAAGCTTTGGCTGCCAGCCACCCAACCGGACCCTTGGCCAGAAAGGGTCCTGTGTCCTGAAATTTTATGTAGACTGATTTTCTTCCTGATTCAGGCCCCTCCTGCAAGCACAAGCAGCTTCCCAGTATATATGTAAGGCAGCCAGTGACCCTTGGAGCCCCACACGCTCAGATCCCAAAGGGACGGTGGTCCCCTGGTGACTTCTCCAAGATCCCAGTATTGGATCACAGGTCACAACCTCTGAGATCCCAAACACAGCGCTTCATTGCTTTCTGAGACCCCAACACCCTTTTGCCCTCCAAGAACAATTCTTACTTCTAGGAGCCTTGAAATTGTGTCAGGAGAGTAAAATGCTGCTGGGGAAGAAGACAAAGCGTGTGTGTGTGTGTGTGTGTGTGTGTGTGTGTGTGTGTGTGTGTGTGTGTGTGTGTGTGTGAGAGAGAGAGAGAGAGCGCGCGCTCCTGTGACGCTCTGGGGAGTGACCACCTTCAGGGTGAAGCATACCACCCCTTCCAACGAGGTTACTGGCCCGTGGGCAAAAGATGGTGGCCTGTTTTGTTTAAACAAGGAGTTGTGTTCCTGGGAGTGTTTCCCTGTGGGTCAGCCTGGGTGTGTGTGTGATTGTTTGTCAGTGTGTGGATCCCTGTGTCCCTGTGAGAGACCGTATCTATCTCAATGTCAACATGTGAGTGTCTCCCTGTGTCAAGGTGTGTGTTGTTTATAGCTCAAAGCGGTGGGTGTCTCCATTATTCCTGTCCTTGTTTCTGATCAGGGTGTGCGTTGGCCGTCAGCACGTGTGTCCATGTGTGTAAGTGTCAGTACTGGTGTCCACCACTGTGCAGACTTGGATACTGCCTGGGCTTGAGTCTCTAGGAGAATGTGGTTCTATGTGAGTGTGTGTCTCTGTGTCAGTGGGTGTGTGTCTCCGAGTCATGTGGGTGTCACTGAGTTTGTCAGTGTCTGCCTCGGTGACAGTGTGTCAGTGATGTATCTGCCTGTGTCCGTGTGTGTGTGTCAATGTGTGTCTGTCTCAGTGTGCAGGTGTGTTTGCCTCAGTATGGGTGTCTGTGTGTCAGGGTGTGAATGTCAGTGTACGTCCGTTTCCGCAGGGGAGGGTGTCTGGTGTTGGGTCCCTAAATCAGTGGGGATGTGTGTGTGTACTTTGGCCAGTGTTTGTCAGTGTGTGCCGGTCCATGTCTGCGTGGGTGGTTCTCTGTGGCAAGGCGTCCCCTGGTCGGTGTGGGTGTACCCCAGCGTATGCCGGTATCCACGTGTGTCTGTCCGTGTCCTCGTGGGCGGCTGTCTGTGACCGGGCGCCGCCGGGCCAGTGTGGGGGTGTGCTCCCCCGCGGGGGCTGAGGTGTTCTCCCTCTCAGCGGGCGGAGCGCCACGTGCGGAACCCAAGGCGCGTCGCTCTGGGGCGGAGCCAGCCCGGGGCCCCAAGCCCCAGGCCGATCCCAGGCGGGGCCCGCCCCCGACCCCGCCCCCAGCCCTAGCCCGCGCCTCCTGCGGAGCCCCGGAGCCCGAGCTGAGCGGCGGAGCCGAGACGGCGGCGGCGCCCGTGGGATGCAGGGATCGCGCCCCCGGGGCCGCTGAGACTGCGCCTAGTGCGGTGAGCCCGGCTCTGAGCGGAGTCGCACCGACCCGCCGCCCATCCCGGGGCCCCGGCCGGGGGACCAGCAGGTGAGCGAGCGCCCTGGCCCGAGCCCCTTCCGCCTGCCGCCGCCCAACTTTCCTCCCCGAGGGTCGCAGCCTCCAGCCCCTGCGCTCTTCCTCCTCTGTCCGGGTAGTGCCTGGCAGCTCTCTCCCCCATCACTGCCCCCGAGGGTGGGAAGGGGAGAAGAAGGAGCGCAGCTCTGCCTGACTGGAGGGGATCCCCCGGAGGAGGGCGTCTCTGATCGCCGCGCGCCCCCTCCCCTTCCCTTTCCTTCCGGGTTTCCCTGTGCGCTGTCGAGGGCCGGGGGAGGGGGAGCTGCGGCCCCGGTTTCCCCGCCGACCCCGCCGCACTCGGGGAAAGTCTGAGACTGGGGCCCGGATTCCCGATGCCGGAGACCCCAAGGTCAGAGCGGCGACTAGGCGCGCAATGAGTGTGGCTCCAGAGAGCGGTGAGCTGAACGAGCAGGGATGGAGATGGGGGAGGGGTCAAGCACCCCTTTTCTGTGGGTGGTTCGGAGCCGTCCGCCCCGGATGTCCTCCCTGGGACGAGCTCTCTGCCCATCCAGACCAGAGACGGATTTCTGTGCGCCCTGATGGCGGAGAGATCTCTGTGTGTGTTCTATCTCTGCGCACTCCGACTATGAAGAGATCTCTGTGCCTTCTGACACCCTAATGAAGCGGCATCTGGTCTCTGTGCGCTCTGAAGGCGGAGAGATCTGTGTGCGCTCTCACCAAGGGAGATCTCTGTGCGCTGGGACTGGGGCGAGCTCTCTGCCCTCCAGGCTCTGACCTGGGCAGATCCATGCGCCCTGAAGGGAGGCGGCTCTCACCTTCTGTTATTTGATAGTCTTTGGTGGCGTCCTAGAAGGAAGTGGAGGTGCCTCGCCTTGTGGGGGCCGGAGGTGTGTAGAGTGGTAGTGGTGGGGGAGTGCTGGGGACAAGGCCCTGGCGGTAGGCCCGTCTTGAAACACCTGTTGGAGGTCAGTGCAAAGCCGAATCGGGAAGCCATGGCTGAGGCTGTGGCAGGAGTCGATCTTCTCTCTCCTTAGTGCCTTGAGACCAGCCTAGAGTGTTGGGATCAATTTCCTCTTGGGGTCTTGGGCCAGCATTGCCCTCCCTCAGCTGGCTCCTCACCTCCTGCTGAGACCCCAAGCCCCAGTGAGCCTGGACAGCCCCAGAAGACAGGCACACCATATGACCCACCATGCCCCAACACCTCCCCCCTCTCCCTGATTCCCACCATCCCCTCACAATCCAGAGGGACCCTGAACAGCAAAGGCTCCAACCACCGTGGCCCAGGCCGTTGCTGCTCCCTCACCTCCATTTCCTTGCCCTCAACTCCTCCCAGTTAGAACTGGGCAGGTGCATGTGCGTGAGAGATAATGGCACTGGAAGGTGGAATGAAGGTGGCGCAGGCTCAAGCCAAGTTATGCTAGACTGTCCAGCCATGTACAGAAATGAGCGTCACTGAACTTTTAATCAAGCACATTCATCACCACCACATTGTGCAGGGGGAAACTGAGGCTGAGAGTGGGTCAAGGACTTATACAAGGTCACCTAGAGAGTCAGTGGATTTAGGGCACCATTTAGGGTAAAGATTCATTGAGATCTACTTCCTGGGGACCAAACTGACCTAAGACTGACTAAGGAGGATCTGAGCAAAAGGAAACTGACCCTAGAATGCCAAGAACAAGCATTCAGCCCAATGTGGCACGGACAGCTGCTGTACCTCTGGGGTGCTTGGCCAATCTCTGTGTGGTGATCGAAAGTCCTCTGGAAAAATTCCAGGATTGACTCAGCAGGAAGAGCAAGCTCAGAGGAGTGTTGGGAAGCACCCGAGACAGCTGAGAGTTGGGGAGCAGGGAGGCTGGTGTCTAGGCAATCCAAGGAGGAGGGAGTCCTGGGGCAGCCTGGGGCGGCAGGCAGTGGCAGTCCCTGTTCTGTTTACAGGAAGTTCGTTCCTGCTGACCCTTGGGAAGGTTACTGGGAAGGTATGCATTCAAAAGAGGAGCGATGGCCTTTGGCCAGTAGAGTCAGGGGTATCTATCTAACAAATACAACCTTCCACCTGGGTTTTAAAGGATGAATAGGAGTTTTCCAGATAGAGAAGGTACAGTCCAGCCATCAGGACTGGCATGTGCCAACAGCACATGGAAATGTGAAACAGCACAATTGTTAGTTCAGTCCCCTGGTGAGAGACCCATTAAATCCCACGGTGTGAGGAAGAGGAGAGCAGAAGCCAAAGCCAAGGTCAGGATCCTAGGGGCCCTTCTGAGCTCTGCTCAGGAATTGGGAATTTATCCCCAGTAATGGTACTAAAAATAGCTAACATTCACTGAATGCTGTCTGCTGGCCAGGCAGAGCACTAAGTACTTTATATGGCTCATCTCACTGAAACTTTGCATCAATCCTGAAGGTAGAGACCATGATAAAGATCATTTTGCAGGTGAGGAAACTGAAAGCCCAGAAAGGTTAAGTAACTTGATCATTGTCACACGTGTATTAAGTAGCAGGACTTGTTTGAGCCGAGGTGTCAATATTTATCCTCTCTAGGGAATAGTTGCTCTCCAGTGCAGACCACAGGTGCTGCCAAAAGTCCTTTAATTGAAGACAGGGATAGGCAGGTTACCACGAGTGTTAGAACCTGTGGCGTCCCAACGTCCTTCTGTTAAGTGATATGCCACTCTCCCATTCCTAACTTTGATGGCTCGTTAAGTGAGGTTCCTTGCCACCATATCACACTGTGAGAGAAGGAATGGGCGAGTGAAGTTTGGGTTGGCAAGCTTGATTGATGAAGAACGAAGGAGAAGTGATGGATGCTTCAGCGTTCTGATTTGAACCTGTAGTACTCCCAGGGAGAGATGCCGACATCCAGCTGTCCGTTGGAGGGAAGGGTCCAGTGTTCAGGAAGGAGAGCTGGGCAAGAGGTGGAAACTTGCAATCATCAGCAGAGGCTGACCATTGGAGCCATGTTAGTGAGTGAGATTGTCCAATAAGAGTGTACCCGTGGTTCTCAACCCTGGCGACGTCGGCATCACTTAGAACGCTTCAAAAATAAAACAAAACAAATCTATGCTCCGGCTCCACCCGAGATTCTAATTCACTTGTCTCTGGGGTGAGGCCTGGGCACCAACAGTTTTGAAAGCACCCAGGCGATGCGAATGTGAAGAAGGTGAGAGAGGAAAGAGTGGCGCCCGGAGCCCTGAGGCACTCCAACCTTTGAGGCAGGAGAAGTCTGCAAGGAGGTGGGAAGGAACAGTCACAGCAGGTGGAGGAGAGCTAGGAGTGGGAGGTGTCACAGAAAGCAAGGGGGATGCACCTCCCAGAAGAAAGGGGGTGTCCTGTTTCTTTCTGCTGAGAGAATTAAGAAGATCTGTTCTGAAAAGTTCACGGATACATTTAAAAAAAAAAAAAAGAAAGCATGAAAGCATAATTCAAAAACGAGTGTCCATTAGACTGAGCAACAGTGAGGGTGCTGGTGACTTTGGCAACAGAAATTTCCCTCTTAGCATTTACAGCATATGGTGCCCAGCACAGATTGGTGAATGAATGAGTGAATGAATGAATGAAAATAGAAGTCAGTTTGGAGTGGGTTGAGGAGTGAGCGGGAGCTGAGGAGGTGGAGACAGCATGCGTAGACAGCTCTTTCAAGGAGTTTGATGGTTTAAGAGGGAGGAGAGAGATAGAGGGGAGCCAGCAAAGGGTGGAGTCAAGGGAGGATTGTAGGGAGAGTCTGCCGTGGGCACTGTAGGCATGTGTGTCCATGCAGTGCATCCATGTGTGGGTGCTTATGGAGAAAACGCCTTTTCCTCACAGCTGGGGGCCAGAGATCTGTGAGTTAAAATTGTGCCCATGGGGTCTCAGTTGTTCTGGTTTGTTCAGTGGGTCAGTCAGGAAGACCCAGGGTGAAATGACTCTTCCTATGAGTCTCTGAGATTTTTGATGGCAGTGATTCCGGCTGGGGGTGAGGGACAGGAAGAGGATGGAGATCTTGCTCTGAGGAGAGAAATGTGTTCCAGAAAGCCGTGTTTGGGGGCACATGAGGTCATCTAGAGCAGGTATCCAGGAGTAGAGGGGCTGGAGTAAAAGTCCTGTGGCTAAATCCACAAAGAAGCACAGAGAGGAGAAGGTGAAGCCAGGGGGCAGCCTGTGAACGGAGGCTGGACATTGCAGGGAGCAGAGCAGTCACAGGAATGGCTGGGGCTGCAGAGTGAGCCTAGGACTGGATGCCCACTGCCTTCTGCCAGTCCAGACTGGCCTGAGGCGGAGATCTGAGGCAGAGTTCATCCTGGGATGGTGGGAGAAAGCCCAGATAGGATATTCAGCACCTTACTCTGTGCCATGGAAGACTCTAGAAGGTGTACAATTCAGATACAATATCTGCTCTCATGAAGTTTACAAACTACTGGGGAAAGACAGACTGAATACCACTAAATAGATAAATGTAGAAGATAATTTTAGATAGTGACCAGTATGATAAAGAAAATAAAACAGGATGATGTGATGGAGAAATGAGAGTGACTCTTGCCTGGCTGATCAAGGAAAGCCTCTTAAACTGAGACCTGAATAACAAGAAAGCAGCAATCTTGAGATCTGGGAAAAGACTGTCTTGTAAAGAGAGAACTGCAAGTGCAAAGGCCCTGAGGCAGGGACAAACTCCTGAGACAGGGTTGGCCGCTGTAGCTGGAGCAGAGGAAATGGGGCAGGGTTGGAGAGGTTCCTTGCATCCATTTCCACCCCCACTCTCTCAGTGACCTGCCCCTTCAGACTGCCCCTTTGGTTATGCACAGCTTACACCACTCGCCTCGGGCTGGCAGCAGTTCCTCGGGATGAGACTATATTTAGACACTACTCTCCTTTCTGTGGGCCTAGAACATACCGTGTCTTTTTAAGATGATCAATATGGAATGGGTGCTATTTATAGAGACCCCACGTCAATTCCTGGGGCCTGAGACCCTCAAATGGGGGAGGGAGTCCAGGACCAGGCTTTGCGGGGACAGGCACCAAGGCTGGCATGACACTGGACTCTTTGAAACTTGTAGTACCTTCCCTGCCTGCCGTGCCACTGTCACTCCATCCCCTGGGTTGAGGAGCTGGTGCCCACAGCTGCCCCACCTCCAACCTCATTTCCTGGAGAGGTATCCGGTGTGCCCCAAGCCAAAAATTTAGCTGTGATTGTTGCAGTCAGAGTCCAGTGGGACAATTCATCAATCTCTCGTGCCTATTCCTCACTCTGTTTACTACTCTGGGTAGATAGGAAAGGATACTGAGGACCCTCAGGCCTCCCAGGTTCACTCACGGGCCAGAGAGAGATCTGTCTGGGACAGAGAAAATGCGAGGTTGGAGTCAGGAGTTCAGCCTCTGTGGTGGGAGGTTAATGTGGCCCAGAGCAGCCAAGGGAGGCTGCCTGGAGGAGGTGGGATTAGAGCCCAGCCATGGATGATGCACAGAATTTGGAGAGGTGAAAGGGATCAGATAGCCTTTGCAAGCCTGTTGTAGGAAGAAACTGTTTCTGCTCTGAGGCTGGACTTCTCTTTCTCTTCAGTTTCTTCTCCTGATTAAATCTCCCAGGGCAGCAGTGGAAACTTGAGTCCCCACGGGGCATTAACGAAGTAGAAGGACGGGGCTGCTCTGACGGCCTCTGTGTGGGCCCAGGGAGATCCCTCACCCACTTGGAGATGCCGCTGTTGTCATTTCCAAGGGCTTTCACTCCCCTCCTTACAGCCCTGGGAGGCCGAGGGTCGGCACTAGTCACCTGATAGGCTCAAGGTCACACAGGGCTGCAGGGAGCCCTAAGCCCAAGGCCCATGTCTCCCTGGCCCCACCTAGGTCTTGCCCACACAGTCCCCGTGCTTTCTGGGAATGGATTTTGATCAGTAGAAAGGCTCTTCCTGGCATCAGAAGGGTGGTAAACGCCTTTGTGGCGGGTATTGATTCCTCGAAGGCCTGTGTGAAGGAAGGGCCTGGCTCAAGAGGCAGTTTGCAGAGGGACGGCCAGGCAGGGAGAAGTAATGTGGCTGGAGGCCCCAAACCAGTTCTCAGCTGCATTAGCCGTCTCCCTCATCTGGGCCGGGCTGAGAGGTGCCCTGGACCATCTACGATAGGAGGGAAAATCAGACCAGGGGAAGGACAAGCCCAGCCCAATCAATACCTCCTGCATGGCCATCAAAGCCCCAGCCTCATCGACCCAGGCCGATAGCAGGAAAGTGGTCCAAATGAGCCCTTGGGAGCCCAAGTGCCTGCTGTCTGCGACCCAGTGCTGCTGGCTTCCCCTTGACCTCTACCCGGGAAGATCCCATCCCTGAGTCCATTCCCCGCTGGGCCCAGGCCCACCCAAAGGACACCCAGCTGGTGTGTGGTGCAGGGAGGCTGAGGGACAGAAGCCTGCCCACCACAGCCAGACTTGAGTGGAGGAAGGTACAGGAACCACTGCGGTGGGTCAGGCACAGCACAGACTGCCAGTGCAATAAAGCATCAGCTAGTTGCTAGTGAAACTGGAAACCGAGGAAAAGCCCCCACTTGCTTGCTGGGCCTGGGTGCCTATTAGATGTATAATTGCTGAGCTCCTGTGTCAGGAAATGTCTGAGAGGAGAGAAAAAACTCCAAAGGATCCCCTGGGGCTGACCATGCCCAGAGATAGCTGGACTTTGCGTCCCTTCCAGCCCTCGCCTTTATGATTGAATTAAGGACTTGTCCCCAGATGGGTCACTTGTGTTCACAGTGCATTGCACAGGTAATTTAGATGGCTCTCACCAACAAATACAAAATAAAAATCTCAAAAGCGTTATGTTGACCAAGGACAGTTGACGCACCAGAGCCCATACAGTGTGACCCCGTATATGTGAAGTTCTGGAACAAGGAAAACTAATCTATGGTGATAGAAATCAGCAGATTGACTGCAAAGGGACAGTATTGGGTGATGGGACTGTTTACTGTCTTAATTGGGGTAATAGTTACACCCAACTGTACACCTAAAATCTGCGCGTTTCCTTATGTATATATTATACCCCAATTTAAAAGTATTAAGGAAAAAGGTCTGTACGTTTGGCTAACCTTTCAGACACTTTTTATGGCACAGGTTCTGTGTGTTAGATTGGCTTATCCCCCTCTGGGGGCCACGAGGGCCTATAGTGTAGACCTCCCAGGTTTCTTTGGGGGCATTTCTGTCTCTCTCAGTGCACACAGTAGGTGCCCCTTAAATGCCTCGGTTGCCAAGGCATCAGTGCACAGTTCCCCTCCAAAGCCCTTTTTTCAGCCCAGGTAATGAGAAAAATAAGTTGGAAAAAAGGGGATTAGCAGAAGACTTCAGATGCTGATTTCTGTCACGTGGACACCTGTGTGCCAGGAAGAAGGGCTTTTCCTGGGCCATAGGTGGGCACCTTTCTGGCTAGATTGTGTGTACTGTGTGTATGTATTATGGGTGGTCCAGGGTCTGGGGCAGAAGTGCCCCTGGGTGACTGAGCCAGCTCTTTAACTTCTGGGAGTAGTATAGTAGTTCCCCCCTTCCATCCGTGGTTTCGCTTTCCACGGTTGCATTTACCAAACGCAGTCTGAAAATATTAAATGGAAAATTCCAGAAATAAACAATTCATAAGTTTTAAACTGTGCACCATTCTGCATAGCGTGATGAAATCTCACACCATCACTCTGTCCTGCCTGGAACGTGAATCATCCCTTTCATCCCTTTGCCCAACATCTCCACGCTGTATATGCTTGCACCCTTTAGTCCCTTAGTGGCTGTCTCAGTGATCAGAGAACGAGACCACAGTCACATAACTTTTACTACAGTAGATTGTTATAATTATTCATTTTATTATTAGTTACTGTTGTTAATCTCTTACTGTGCCTGATTTATAAATTAAACTTTATCATAGATATATATGTATAGGAAGAAACACAGTAGATTCAGGATTTGATACTATTCGTGGTTTCAGGCACCCACTGGGGGCCTTGGAATGTACCCCCTGAGAATCAGAGGGGACTACGCAGATTCACACCCTGGAGACCTAAGACCCAGGGGCAATGTTGGGCCTTGACTGACAGCTCAGTGCTGCTCAGCACATTATAGATCCCCTATGCATGCAACAGTAAAGGGGGTGACTAGGAAGACTCAAACTTGGGGAGAAGGGGGTGCCATGTGCCCTATGGAGGGATCTGAATGACCTGGGAAGTTTGCCGTTCCCCTGGCCTGGCAGCAAAACACCAGTGAACACTCAGTGAGACGAGTGAGCTGCTTCCAGACCCCCAAACCCTGTCCTTATTGTGGGGAAGATGGGATGAAAACACAGGGCACTTGGGCGGAATCCAGGACTCAGGCCAAAGGTGCCCCGCCCCGCATACCAGCTCTCCCCTCAGCTCCCACTCCCGAGTGGGGCCTGGTCTCAGGGACCCCGGGTTCATCCCTGCCTGGGCAATCACTTCCACAGAGCAAGCCGGTGGGGTTTTCGTGTCAGCTGAATTCACCTAGGCTTCAGCCAGAGTGTTGGAATACATGAGATGCAAATGTATGCAAATGAGGGCATCCCCGGCTTCTGAGGTGGGCGTGTGCACCTCCGGCAGGGATGGGGGTGATTCTGTAGGACTTCCCTACATTGCTGGGGCTGGGATGGAGATTAGAGCAGGAAAACCCCCTCAGAATCCCCCTTCCCGAGAACCGGACTACGGATTGGACAGGGTTAATGCCTGTGCAGCCTCAAAGGAGTGGAGCTGCAGGGAGCCGGTTAGCTGAGGCCCGCACAAGGACGTGCCAATGTGCCTTTGGTCTGGGAGCAAGGACCTGAATGCACAGGCCACGAGCACCAGCTGGCACCACCGCCGAGCCTTTGTCCAAGCCGTGACCCCGAGAGAGCCAGGATTGTGCAGATAATTGCCTGGGAGGGAGAGATGGTCTTAAACATGCTGTCTACCCCTCCCCCCACCATCCCAACCTGTGGCTTGAGCCTGCACAGCCACGCCTGGCCACTGCCTGAAACCAGGGTGGCCACTTTCTGGTCTCTGAGGACAAGACTCCTTCAGCCCACCCCCGACCCTCCACCCCCGGCCCTCCTCCCCCTTCATTTCCCACTCCCTCCCATCCTCCACTCCCAGGTCTGCAGGCTACCTAGCCCCACAGCAGGTGGAGTTCTGTAAAGGTTTAGGACCCGGTAGCTGGAACTCTGTGGCAGCACCAAACAATAGAGATATAAGGTGAACTACAAATGCAAGTCACACCTGCAGTTTTACAGTAGCCACATTTGACAAAGTAAAACGAACCAGGTGAAATTAATTTTAGCACATTTTCTTTAGTCAAGTATATCCAAAATATTTTCAGTTTAAATTCTAATTGATATTTAAAAGTTATTCATGAAATAGTTGACATTTTTTATCATACCAAGCCTTCAAAATCGGTGTGGATTTACAACCTCACATCTGGATTGGCATTAGCCACATGTGCTGAATGGCCACCCTGTTGGACAGGGCAGCTGTATGGTGCCTGAGCTTGAGAGAAAACCTGCTAGGGAATCGTTTCTGTCAGGGAAGCTGCTGACGTGCAGAAATCGGCCACGTCGCCCTGGGAGCATCTGCCCAGGCGTGGGCACAAGTGGGCCTGCCCGGCCAGGCTGCACAGAGGGAAGACCAGCCCTCCGCAGAGGACAACGAGGCTGCCCCGTGGCTTTGGAGTGAGGAATCTCAGACACTCTCCATCCAGGTGGGAGGGCCACACTTCCTGGGTCCAGAAGGCCATGAACGTTCTTCCAGGCTGTCCGCGGCCTCAGAGGTGGGAGGCAGTGCAGTGCAGTGGTTAGGCTCGCATACCTGGCTGCACACAGACTGGGGCTTGCTTACTTAACCTCTGAGTATCTGCAAAGCAGGGCTAACACCCACCCCTCCCCATAGGATTGTTGCAAGGGTAAAATAAAGTGATCCACAAACACACTCAGAAGACACTTAGTACAGCCCCTGGCACATAATGAGCATGTGAGACTGCTGGGATGACCCACCCCAGCTCATGGTTGAGAAAACTGAGGTTCAGAAAGCGGGGGAAGGTCGGGGAGGGGGGACTACCGCAGTATCCAAGGTCACAGTGTGGGTTAATGCCTGGACAATAGAGGTTAATCTGGCACTTATTCATTCATTTGTTCCTTCGTTCACCAGGCCTTTGTAGGCACCTCTGTTGGGCCTGATCATACTTGGGGAGCTCAGGATACGGCCAAAGAGAGAGGCAGGTGTGGAAGTAAATTACTCTGCCCTGCACTGAAGCCTGTATGGGAATGCAAGTGTGCCAGGAATGCAGAGAAGGGACGGGACAGCTAGGCAGAGAGGACTGGTATGGGCAGCAAGGAAGGCTTTTAAGGGTTCTCTGAGCTGGATCTCTTAGGAAAACAATGACAACAATAAACACAACAATAGTAGCAAGTGATGATCAGTGAACATTTCCTGTGTGCCCAGCATATACAAGTATTAATACATTTATGCCTCACAATGGCCCTGTGAAATTAGCTCTCTTATTAGCCCCATTTTACAGATGGGAAAACTGAGGTAGAGAACCATGAATTAACTTGCCAAAGAACACATGGCAAGTAAGTGGCCAGAAACCAGATACACAAGCAATCTGGCTTCCAAGCCACAGCTCTAACCACTTCTCCCTGTCCCACATAGGAAGAGGAATCTTCCAGATGGGGAGCTGGCGGGAGGGGAACAGAGCTGGACACAGGGCTGGATTCTGTGGTCCAGGACATTTCCTCAGTGCCAGTCTCAGCATGACTGAACAGAAATTTCCTTACAAGCCACTATGGAGTCTCTTTGCTGAGGACTTTTCCTCGTTTCCCTATCATCACCTGTTGATTTGGGATCCATCACTTTGGGAAGAAAAGTATTCTATGCTGTCATTTGTAGGACCCTGTACACAATGGGTGCTTATTAAATGTTCGATGAATCATTCAATTAATGAGTCCACAAGTTGAGATGTTAATTAGTTCTAATGTGTTCTCCTCAAGGAAGAAATGAAGTCGCTCCTGGTGCCCTTATGTCCCCCTGTGTGGGGTGAGCCGCTGCCTCAATGGTACCCACGCCCTCTCCCTAAAGGTGAAGCGGAAGGCAATGCCAGGGGGCCAGGGCATAGATGGAGCCAGTGCCCAGGGTGGTGGATGCTCCAGCCTGAGCTTCCCCCAGACTGCAGGGCAAGAGAGAGGGGCATGGCCCGAGATTTTCTAGGAAGCCTGGGAACCGCTTCCACAGAATGCTTTGCATAAATTTACATGGCAAAGAATATTCTTTGCCTGCTGTGTTCCCAGGGCTCAGATTCCTAGGCAATCAAAATGCCAGACATGACTCAGGATGCTGGTGTGTGCCTGCCTTCGGGATCCGGAAGGAGAGTGGGCAGGAAGGGGCTGCAAGATGGGGTTAGGCTGGAGTAGGGTCCGTCCTCACTGCTCCGTAGGGTGACCCGGTGTCCTGGTTTGTCCGGAAATGAAGGTTAAGGATATCTTGGGAGGCAGGAATTTTAGCGCTGACACTAGGGAAGTCCTGAGCATGACTCCTCTACCTCAACAGTACCCACGGCTTCATGTTCTGTGTCGTGGTGTTGTAACCACCATTGATGGAGCGTCAGCTGTGTGCCCCGTGTATTCAGAAAAACCTGCCTTCAGGAAGAGATGAAAAGAGGAGCCGGTACAGGGGAAACCAGTTTCTGGTGTGAGCAGTCAATATGCTCCCCCCATAGCACCTCTGCCCCATATGGATACCCACACAAACAGGCCAGTGACTCCCAGGCGGGTGTCCCAGCCCTATCTGAAGAAGAGGCATTCAGGCTGTTTGGGGAGACCAGACCGACCCCATGGACTGTCAGAGACAGCTCAGGCCAGCCAGGAAGGGGGCAAAGGCTGCATCTGGGGCTTAGCCTCTCAGCCAGAGGAGGGAAGTCAGTGTGGGGGTGCAGTCAGAGACGGGGTCCTGCAGGAGGTGGGTAGTGAGGAGAGCATGAGGTGACTGCCATTATACAGGGCAGAAGAAGTGTTTGGGAATATCTGAGCCAGGGAGTGGTGGGTGGTACACGTGGGGGTTGGGAGGAAAGAGGAAGGATGCTGGTGGGATGTAGGGATCAGCATGGTCCCTCCTGGCAGTGGCACTGGGGATGGAGGTTGTGATGTTTGGTGAGGGTGGGGGTGGGGGTCGTGGCCAGTGTCTGAGGAAAGGATGTCAGGAGGAACCAGTTTGGAAAGGAGAGGTCACCGTTTGTTTCCGTGAATTCTTGGGAGCCAGCAGAATCTAGGGAGAGATGTACCTGGTGACCAGAAGCTGATGAACTCAGGACAGGATGGAATAGGGGGCTCCTAGAGCTTGAACAAAGCTGGCAGGATAGGGAACACTAACCCAGGAGGAGTGGTCAGCTGGAAGAAGCTCTCCCAGACTGGGAAGGACATGTAGGGCTGGTGCAGATGGAGACGCTGTCCTGGGCCGGGGGTAACATCTAGAAGCGTGGCTGTGGTCTTGTAATCAAATCAGAGCCAGGCTTCCTCCCATGTTGGACTGTGCGAGAGAAGCCCCCTGCTCTTCCCCAGCCAGAGGTGGGTCCTCCCTGGGGGTGGGCATGGGGGCGACCTCCTAGGCCTGAGCCTGGAGCGTGCTCAGACACACTCCCTCCCTTCCTTACCCTGGCATCACCGGAAACCTTGCAGCCAGGGCTCAGCCAGTCCCAGCCACGGTAGGGCGTAGGCCCTGAGCTGCTGAAGGAAGGGCAGGGCCAGAGCCAGGTGCAGGCAGCCAGAGAACAAGAGAGAAAATGGATCCTGCCCGCCCACCATGAGCTGCCTGCGGGGCCCAGAGACAAAGGACACTCCTAGCCCGTTTACTTTGGAACCTGAGGCTGCCTGGCTGCTGGGGAGCAGGGAACTTCATCTGGAATCTGGTTTTGGAAACCACTCAGCCCCAAGGGTATGAATGCCCCTCTGGGGGCCAGCTGGGGCAAGGCCCTTCCTAAGATCCTGGGCCTCTTTATTAATGTATTAAACAATAAGATCTAGCAGTGGGTCTAATAAGTATTGTCATTTTGAAGTAGCAATGAGCATTAATGATATTCTAGATACCTGCCACACCTATAATGGGACGGAAATATCTGCAGTTTCTGTTGGTCATGGTACTGCTAACAATTCCATTTTGCTGCCTACATTCATAATTGAAGGAAATGCAAAATTTCAGTTAGAAGTTAATGAGAATGAGATGCGGCTTCCCCCGACTTCTTTCCCTCTCTCTCCAAGAGGTCTGTTAGGAACCCCTGAACTACGCAGACAAGCAAAGTTACTCTATGCTGTTAGCAGTCAGGAGAGTGGTTACCCTTGGTGAGGGAAGATAGCTAGTTAGTGACTAGAGGGAAAAATCTGAGGGGCTGGGAGCAGTTTATTTCTTCACCTGGATGCTGGTTACCAGGTGTGTTCAGTTTGTAGAAATTCATCCACCTGTATACTTAGGATGATACACATGCACCAATCTGCATGAATAGTTGACTTCGACACAAATTTTAAAAACACCTTTACTAGAACAGACATATATATAGGTGCAAGCTTACAAACGCGTGCGTGCGTGCGCACACACACAAACACACACACACACCGCTGGTATGTACCAGGGAGCCTCTGCAGGGCCGTTGTGTACGTGTGTCTCCAGAATCTTTGCAGGAGCATGAACACAGATGGATAGAGTGAGACACACTATTTTTAGGAAATAATTCCAAGCAAAAGAGGAGGCTTCCTGATTTACGGGACCAGCGATTGCTCACTGTGGAAAGCATCGCCCTGCAAGGGGCTGCTTTCATCCAGTCTGGCTTTTTTTTTTTTTTTTTTGTAATAAAAAGAATAATGAGTTTATTGTTTTTGTAAAAATAATATAAGGTCATCATAAATAATTCAAGCACTGAAGAAAAGTAAGTACAAAGAAAAAAGTTTAAAATTACCCCCATTTCCACTAGCTAGGGGAAAAAAAAAATCACCATTCACATTTGGTGACGAGTATTATAGACCTCTCTCTTTGTTCACTCAAAGATGGAAAGTAGACTGGGACATGCTTTAAAAAAACGGAACCTACTCCCTCACCTGCTATTTTTAACAATGATATTCCTTTAACTACTTGAATGAAACGGAAGAGAAGACGCTGAAGGATGGAGTTGCTCTTGTAGGTCCTGGTACGTGCCCCTCCTCCAGCCTGCCCTCTGCCCTCAAACATTCCTGGCTGCACTTCCCCCACCCCCACCCCCAGGACCAGTGGCACCCTTCTGAGGACCGCCTGCGTTGTGCTTCCTTACTGTTTACCTGTCACCTGTCCAGGTACCTAATTTACAGCAAACCACAGTGCTTGGTGCTGGGCCCTTTGAGGGCTGTGTGCACAGGTCAATGTGGCAGCAGCTCGCTGGGGTCATTAGTGACACGTTTCACAGGAGTAAGATCAAGGCAAAGCTGGCCCTTGGTTGACAAAAAGGGAATCTGTCCTGGCAGAGATCTCCAACAGGTGTCCACCCTGCCCTCCTGAACTGGTGCCCCGCCATTCCCGCGTTTGATGTAATTAGTGACACATGGCCTCCTGGTGGAGCTGTGCCGACCACATCCTGTTTTGGTGGGGCAGTCGGGAGCGCATTCTTTGGCCTCTGTGTCATGGGCAGAGCATGTTCACACCGGGTCCTAGATCATTTGTGAGGCCACTTGGGGCCACATTCTCCCAGTTTGGCGTCACGTGCATGTGCTGGCTGGACGTCCTAGGGGATGACTGGTCACCATTGTCCGGTTTCACTGAGATCAGCCCTCATTTGTTCAGACTCGAGAGGAGGGGAGCGAGTGGAGGTGTGAAGCACCCGATATGCTCATCAGCGTCAGTGTTTCCCTTCTTTGGAAGGATGCCTCACCCTGGGAATTTCTTTGAGATGCTCTCAGCAGGGCTCTGCTGCAGCTGTGTACACCAAGGTGCCAACATCTGGGTGACAACTCCAAAGTTGTTACCCAGCTGTTTCCAGAAACCTACAGAACTTGCCTGATTCTCACTCATCAGACACAGATGCCCTGTCTCTTGCCAGGTATTGGGAGCTCTGGGCCCCCGCTCCCATGCGGCACATGGTGCTGTGGGGACAGCAGACAGTGTCCTCCCCCCTCTGGCCCCACTACCCTGGCTGGGGAATCTGCCTAGAAAAGAAGTCCAGTGTGTGATCACCTTCATCATAGACCCCAGGGTTTCCTACAGAAGGGACAGGCTTGAGAAGACGGACAGCACGGGGTACTTTCTAAAGCCCTTGCCTCTCACACACATAGCCGTCATCACTCAGTCCATCATTCATTGTTCAGGACCAGCCCTGCCAGGGAGCTGAGTTACAAAGATGACAGACCCTGCCCCCGCCCCATGGAGGGTCCCTCTCAGCCCAGAGTGTGGTGGCACAGTTATGCGAAGTGTCTCAAAGTGGGCTTGGTTATGGAACCAACAGCTGCGAGTGTTTCTTGCTGTGTTGAGTGAGTCAGAATGAAGGGGCTTCGATGGCACAATCACTCTTGCCCACTTGCATTCAAACATGCTCGTTGGGATGGGAAAGGGATGAGTTACCCTCTTGCTTGTCCTGTGTATACCTACAGCCTGGAGGGCTTGGGTTTACCCAGGCCGGTGTGCTCCCGGTGTGTTTGTAAAAAGGTGGAAACGCTGTGCTCTGGGAGCATCTTTGCTGCAAACAGGCCCTTCCCTCCACCAGCACAGCCACGCCCCAGCAGGTCTGGCCACCCTGCCCTCTGTCCCTGGGCACAGCGTCAGGCCCTTTGTCTGTGTCTTCCAGCTTCCCCACAGGCAGCGTGAGGAGAGCCTGTGCCCCAGAAGCAGGATGAGAAGATGGCAGACTTCCTGTTACCTCGGGGCACCAGCAGCTTCCGCAGGTTCACCCGGGAGTCCCTGGCAGCCATCGAGAAGCGCATGGCGGAGAAGCAGGCCCGAGGCTTGGCCCCCGCGCAGGAGAGCCGTGATGGGTTGCCCGAGGAAGAGGCTCCTCGGCCCCAGCTGGATCTGCAGGCCTCCAAAAAGCTGCCGGACCTCTATGGCAACCCGCCCCGAGAGCTCCTCGGGGAGCCCCTCGAGGATCTGGACCCCTTCTATAGCACCCAAAAGGTGACTGCCGCCCACCCCCTGCCCACACTTCTGTGCAGCTCCCCTGTCAATGCAGCAGTTGGGGAGAGGCTCTGTTTGGGGCGGGCTCCCCTGGGCTTTGGGGAAGTGAGTCATCAGTAATCTATATTCCAATCACCTTAATTTTGGAGTTGAAGAATAAAAGGCCAGAAATATGCAGCCTGAGATGGTCTGGTATTATGAACGAAAGCGAGGGCAGCCACAGTTGAAAATGTCTCCTTGTGGAGTACCTACTTTGCGAATTGTCTGAGATTAGATTTCAACTCTGGAGGTCTCCACCCCATTGCCATGATGTGTGTGAATTGGAGTCAGGCCCTAAGTCCTGTCCTGAATTGACTTTGGGCCCCAGAGCAAAGCATGTGACCCCTTTCCTAACTAGGGACAGCATGCAGCCCCCACATCTCACCCCAGAGAACTTGCTGGGCATTGGCTGTGCCTCGGTGGCCCAGACTGGGGGCCACTGCAGCAGCTGCCTGGCCCTTGGAGGCTGGCAATGGAACCATGATGGCCAGTGGGAATTCTGAGAGGCGGAGAGGGGGTTGTTCTGCCACTGTCCCTCCTGATGTAGGGAGAGGAAGTAGCTTTTGTCCACTAGGCAGGGTGACTCAGGCTCCCTCCCAGCATGGATTTCTCCTCAGAAGGTAAATCCCCCCGTTGGGGTCCCCTGTCCTGGCCTCGCCTCTTAGGACTGAGTGCCCAGTCCTGCACCTGGCCAGACTACGGCACGTCGGCTCCTGCAGAGGCCTGCTCCCCAAGCTGGCTGCCCCCACTTTGGGCCTTGCTGCCGGAGGAAAGTAGGTTTGAACGTGGGGGAGGCCTTTCCCCGGAAGGCCAGGCACTGAAGACGGGGCGGCTTTCCTTGCTGCAGTCAGTCCCAGGGCTGAGGAAGCTCTGGAGGGCAGATGGGGTCTGTGTTCACAGGGCAAGTATGAGTCTGTGACAAGTGTCAGTGTTGTGTGTCTGTGTCATGGGGTGCCTGAGTGTGTGTGCGACCATGTTTGAGACTGCATTTAGGAGGCCAGAGCCTGAGGATGGGTGTGGTCGTGGTTATCTCCATGTTTTCATGCACGTGTGAGTGGGTGAAGGGAAAGCCCACCTCGTCTATATGAACAGGTGGGAGGAGACCTTGAACCTGGTCCTTGAGCCTGATTCAAGTGATGCAGGTAGGGTGGAGGTGGGGGGCTGGGGGCAGAGTTAGGCTGGAAGTTGGGATTAGTCAGGGTGGGTGGGCCTAGGTCATGGCTGGTCAGAGCTGGACCTAAGAATTCGGGTTGGGGTTAAGGCCATAGTTGGTGGCAAGGCAAAGTGGTGATTAACTTGTAGTTAGCTGGGACAGGCAGGAGTCATGGATGGGGGACCCAGCTGAGGGTGGCGTCAGGGCTGGGCTGAGCTTTTGGGGGCTGGTGGCAGTTGAGCCTGCAAGGAGTCAGGGACACTCTCTTCTGTCCCTGTGACTGGGAATACTTGAACCGTGGCCCAGGTATGATTCTGCTCTCTAACTTTCTGTCTCTCCTTTCTGACCCCTGGCCACACTGCCAGCGGCCCCCCGGGGAGACACAGGCACCAAGCAGAACTTTGTGTTCCGATATATCTGATCAACTGGTCTCCCCAGCCCAGATTAAATGGAATCTGGTCTCACCAGCCCAACCTTTGGAAAAGTGAGACCCCAGAGCTGTGCCACCTCGGCTGTGCTGGTGTACGCCTGGGTGCAGGGTGAGGGTGGGGCTGCTGTCCTCAAGGGCTGCAGGTGGCCCAAATACCCACTTGATGGGCACGTGGCTCCGTCTCCAGCAAGCCCTGTCTACTCTATGCTCCATCATGCTGTGTAGACTGTGCCTTCTGGAAGCTGGAGGAGGGGTTCATGTTGGGCTGCTCATGATACCCCCAAGGAGAGACACTAGGTTGTGGGGTGGGTCTGACATCTGTCCTGGACTCCAGGAGACAGGGTCCCAGGAGCACTGTGCTCTGCTGGGCTGGGATCTGCCTCTTCCTCACCCCACAGTCTTACTGCCGACCCAGCTCCCTTATCAGCCCTTCACTCTCCCATGGGCCCAAGGGGAAGCCACGCAGGGAGGGGAGGGTTCAGAAGGGAGAAAGGGAAAGAAGGAGCATCAGCTGGGTCCCGGTCTCTGCTGTGACAGCAGCTCGGCTGGGATCACGAGAGGTCCCTTCTTGTTGGGACTGTAATTTTGAAAGTAAACTAAATCCCACCTACCCTTGACATTCACTAAATTTGGCCTCATCCCACCGCAGCCAAGTGTGACCCAGTGAGGGTCCACCGACCTGCTGAATGTGCTGGTCCCCGTCACGCCCCGAGTACCACTGCCCCTCACTCCTCCATCAGTCCCTCTCTTCCTCCCACCCTGCCTCTTAGCCAGGGCTCTAGGGTTCTGAGCCAACAGCTGTCCCCCAAAACCTGTCTTCACAGGGGCCTAGGGGCAACTGCCCCAACCTAAAGCAGCTCTCTGTTCACAGACATTCATCGTGCTGAATAAAGGCAAGACCATCTTCCGGTTCAGTGCCACCAACGCCTTGTACATCCTCAGTCCCTTCCACCCTGTCCGGAGAGCAGCGGTGAAGATTCTGGTCCATTCATATCCTTTACGGTCAGTCCCTGCTGTGTGTACCGGCTGGGCCCCACATGGGGGGTGGACAGGGGATTTAGGGCTGAGAATAGTAGAGTACTGATGCCTGGCTGGGCCTTGGACAAGCACCACAGTCATCACCTGGCTGCTGGTTGGAAATGCAGACTCTCAGACACCACCCCAGACCTGCTGAGTGAGCCTGCGTTTTAACAAGACCCCAGGACATTCTTGGGCACATGGACATGTGGGAACCCCTGCTCTGATTCTTCAGAAAAGAAATGTCCTGGAAGCTGAACTACTGAGGATCCCAGAAGCAATGAGGCCTGTCAGTGTCTCTTGGCTCTGGTATTGGCCCCAGGTGTTCCCTCCCACTGCACCCCCTAGGCCCTGCACCTCCCCCCCAACACAAACACACACACACACTCACACACACATACACACACACACTTGCAGGGACTGGGGCTCAGCCAGGGAGAAACCACTTCCCGATAAAGAGGCCTCTGGTTCATTCACACATGGGCATCTTTTCAGGGAGGCAACACTTGGTTTTTGATTAGGTGTTGACAAAATGTTTGCAGTTTCAAAGTATCTCAGAGAACTGGTTTGCGTTCAATTATATAAACCATAGCCTTAAAAAGCTGCAGGCTGCAGAAAAGAGCTATCGGTGTGCTGCAGTGTAGTAAGGGGTATGTGCTGGCCTTTGGGCCCAAGAGGGGCCCCATTTAGACCACCCATGGGACGCGGTGCCAGCATCCAATGACGAATGTTCTCCAGACTTCAGAAAAGGGGCCCCACAGACAGAGCATCTCGGAGAAGGCAGGTGCAGGCTGCAGAGTCACAGGCGTCTGTGTTTTATCGTGATGGCCTGGGCAGCCTTCCTTTGACTGGCAGCTGACTCTGCTGTTAGTAGAATCCATGCTGCTGGGCTCAGCGGTGTGATTAGTTGTGGATGTGGTGGGCTGGCCCCATGGAGCTCCATACTCTATATGGCCAAGGCAAAGACCGCACCCCTTAACCTCTGGGCAGGACGGCAGCTTCAGGAAAACAGCTGCCCAGTGAGGGACTAAGTAACTGGGACTGCTGCTGACAGCCCAGGGGTTTTCCTGTCTGGGCAAACAGGAGGGCAGGCTCTCCTTCTTGGCTCCACTTTCTGCCCAACTGGGCCCCTTGCCTGATCCTCACCCCAGGGGTTAATTGGAGAGGCTCACAGCCCAATTTGTTCTCTGCACGCGGACGCTCTCTCCCCTTCTCCAGCTCACTCCTGCCTTTCTCACAGGGTTCCTGAGACACATGCTTGTCCAGGGAAGATTCCACATGGAGGCCATGGCAGTGCCAGCAGCGGGGTGGTCTGTAGGGTGGGTACACACTGGGAAGAGGGACTGCATTCGGGAGCAGCCTGCCGTTCACAGCTACATCTTACTTTGTGAGGCACGAGTGGTTCTAGATTTCATCTTGGGCCATTCTGCCACTGTTCCTAGCCCCCTGTAGATGCCAGAGCCTTTGCCGGGTATCCCGAAGGTACCAAGCTGAATAAGACCATGTCTTTACCCACTTGGGAATGTTGCAGTCCCCCTAAGGGGGAGAAGACAGCTATAGGAACAGTTGTCATTCCTGCCAGTGTGTGGGCACAGCCGGGTGAGAGCAGTGAGGCAGGAGGGGGAAAGGACAGTCTGCTTTCTTGTTCTGAGCCTCACTCCAAGGGCGTGGCCTCCCTGAAAGCATGCACTGCTCCCCCCTGGGGCTGCTGCTCCAGGTATCTAACCAACCCAGCACTGTTTAGCAGCCTGCACATCCCCCAGGGATGTAGCAGCAGCCCTGAGGGTCCCTCGTGGCCCTGGGCAGGGCATGGGGTGGACTGGGCCAGCAGAGGCAGGAGGTCCAGGAAGGCAGTGTAGGACTGGAGTCCACCAGCCTGGCCAGAGGCTCCATCAAGCAATACTCCGAGGCTGTGAGGTTCTGGTTGCACTTGGCAGGACGGGCCCTGAGGGCTCCGAGCCAGCCTGTTTCCCCCAGGGCAGCTGCTCCAGGGAAGTGGCTCAGCATCCTTGCGGCCCTGTGCTGGGCTCCTAGCAGCTGCCTTGAAACTCCACTGCCTGGGGATGGGTGCGCCCTGTTGGTCCTCAACAGCGCCCCTTGGTGGACTGGGGCGAGGGGCACTGCCGGGGAGGAAGGGCCTAGGTCGGAGGGGTTTAGGAGCAGCGCCTCTGTGGCCTGAGCCTTGCCATTGAAAGTGTGGTACACCCACCAGTAGCATCAACGCCATGGGGATCATGTAGGAATTCGCAAACCCTGGGCCCCACCCCAGAGCCTTCGTTTTAGCAAGGTTCCCCATGATTCCTGCGTGTACTGCCCAAGGTCAATGGTTTCCAAATATCAGCCTGCGAGGGCCACGTGAAGTCTCACCTGGAAAGTTTATTCAAATTGCAGATTCCTAGCCCTTTCCAGACCAGGATCGCCGGTGTGAGGGTTAGGAATCCACAAGCTCTCTGTGCGTTTTTTTAAAAATCAAGCTATAATTCACATACCATAAAACTTACAATTTTAAAGTGTACAATTCAGTGGATTTAGTATTGTCATAGTGTTGTGCAGCCATCACTGCTGCCTAATTTGAGAACATTATCATCACCCCCCAAAAAAGCCCCGTGTCCGTTGGCAGTCACTGTGCATTCCTAATGCGCAGATTTCATGTTTTCAATTGTGAACTTTCTCTCTGCTTTCATTTTTTAAAACTGTGGTGAAAACCATAACATAAAAATGTACCATCGCAACCATTTTTTAGAGGACAGTACTGTCGTGTTACCTGTATGCACATTGCTGTGCACCAGAGCTCTAGAACTTTCTCGTCTTGCAAAACTGAAATGCTCTACCCATTGTTGGCTTACATCTTTATGTCCATTCAAACATCTAAGTCTCCAGTGTGCAGAGTTCTGTGCCAGGCCCTTTGGAAAGAGCAGGAGGGACAAAGACAGACTTGCAAAGGGGCAGTGACGCAGCCCCTGTGCTCAAGACAGAAATCCTGCTCCCTGAGAAGCACCCAGGGTTCACAGTGACCTGACAGTGAGTGCACGATAGTTCACTTCACCTTTGCTCTGTGCTCCACGCTGGCAATGCGTCCCTGGGAAATGGCCGAAAAAGTAAATATGGGCATGGCAAATGATTTTTTCCCGTGTATTTTTACTCAAATCCTGCAGAATGTGTTCCTGCCAGGATTAAATAAAAGGAACCAGCTGAACTCCAAATCCCACTGCAGTCACATTCAGAGAGTCCTCACATTCACGCCGAGAAGCAGTTTGCCTTCCTGGGTGCACAGGATCTGTTCACAAAATCCTCCCACGTTTCTCTGGCAGATTCAAATGGGCAATCAAATCGCCAGTTGTGTGTGTGTGTGTGTGTGTGTGTGTGTGTGTGTGTTCATTTAACAGCACAAATCTATGACAATACCCCCACAGTTAATGCCCTTCCCTTTGGGAGGTTTTTGACGCCTTGGGATCTGAAGACAGGCAGCCCAAGTTTCAGGCATTCCCCACAACCCCTGCGGGCGGTCCTTGCTAGCATTTTAATCATGAGGCTGGGAGTGGGTGTTTGGGGACAATGACACGACAGGATTGAAGATGTTCAGCTGATTCAGGCCTAGGGAGCTGGCCTTTGCCTCTGCCCACACATGGGACCAGCTCAGTCATCGGCCTGAAATGACCAGGCAGTGCAAACAGGTGTGCCCTGGCCAGGAGTGCACTTGACTCATCTCTCTGGTATTGACTGCATGCTGGGCTCCATGGGGAACCTGAGGATGCTTTGGGCAGAGTCACATGGATTAGAGGCTCAATCTAGATAGGAAGAGACCACACACACACACACACACACACACACACACACACACACACACGGGCACACACACAGGAGTGACAGAAAATAGTGGAAGGGCCGTCCTCCAGGCCAGGAGAACTACGTAGCGTTTTGAGCAGTCAAGTGGCAGAGACTAGAGCCACTTGCCTGGACCATTGCTGTGTCTGGAAAAGCCAAAACCCAGACACGCAGCTCCTGTCGTTTCCCACCATAGGACCCAGGCCCTGGTTGGCAGGACTCGGAGAGCTGTCTACTCTGGCTCTTCCCTAAGTTTTGATGTTAGAGTCCAGCTCACCTCCACCTGTGTCCAGCCAAGTCCTCTGGTCCAAGGCAGCCTGTCCACACGGCTCTCTGCCGAGGGGCCTTTTCTCCATTCTAGTAAGAGCTGTGAGCAGTCTGCCGCAGCCAGGAGAGGCTTGGCTCCTCAGAAAGAAGTCTCCCCGGTCCTCAGCCCACCCTGCTGCACCATGGCCAGCTGGGCTGAGTAGTTGTTGGAGGAACGCTGGTCAGCCTTCAGTGCCTGCCTGCCTACACGCTTCCTCTAGGAAACTCACCCAGAGGCAGGTCAGGTTTCTCAGAACATCCCATCTCGGAGCAGGGGCTCCAGTACCTCCCTGTCTCCCACACAGGGCCAGGCACGCGTGCTCAGGTGACAGTTGTTCTTAAAAATGGCAGATAATTCCACTCCTCCTGAATGGCCGTCTGCTCACACTTTGGGTGTGAGCCCATGACACGTTTGGTTTTCATACTGCCCTGTGAGTGGCAAAGGCCAAGTGTGGAATAGCATTCCCCCTTAGCTGGTGAGGGCCTGAAGCAGGGGAGTGGACCAGGTGACCTTTGGTGTCATTGTGCAGTGATGGCGTAGCAGCAGGTCTCAGAGTGGAGCCCCTCATCTGGGCAGCCGGGGCTGAGCTGGGCTTTGCCATTGACCAGCTTTGTACCTAGAGTCATTTTCTGTGACTGCTGTTAACAAATTACCACACATACTTAGCAGCTTCAAACAGTCTTACAGTTCTGGAAGTCAGAAATCCAGAAAGTTCTCACTGGGCTAAAGATCAAGGGGTCAGCAGGGCTGCGTTCCTTTTTGGAGGCTCTAGGGGAGAGCCTGTCTAGGCTTTTCCAGTTTCTAGGGGCTGCGTGAATTCCTGGCTCGTGGCCCTCCTCCATGTTCAAAGCCTGCGTGCGACAGCTGGTGTTGTGTTTCGCACATGCACCACTCTGACGCTGACTCTGCTGCCGCCCTTTTTCACTTGTAAGGACCCTGTGATGGCACTGGGCCCACCCAGAAAATCCAGGATTATCTCCACATCTTAAGATCCTTATTTACTTCTGCAAAGCCCCTTTGGCCATATCCATTAACAGTCATAGTTTCCAGGAGTTAGGGTACGGTTGTCTTCGGGGGGGCTGTTATTCTAACTGCCATAGTATCCTTAACTTAACTTCTCTGTGCTTCTGTCTCCTTATCTGTAAACTGGAGACCAAGTCCCCATCTTACAGGTTGTTGGGAGAATTGAATTCATGGATACAGAGAGCAGAGCGTGGCACCCAGGAAGGGCTCCATAATGTTTGCTCTTGGCATCATTACTTTCATATTTCAGGAAGCATCTGGGCTCCTCAGTAGAGGGCCTAGCAGTGGATCTGTGTGGATGAATAAAGTCTGGTTGAGGGGCATGTTAATTGTCTGCTCGGTGAGGAAAGCCTTGGCATGGAGCCCGAGTGTGCAAGACGTGTGTGTGTGTGTGTGTGTGTGTGTGTGTGTGTGTGTGTGTAAAGCAGAAGGGATGTATCTAACTCTGCCCTTGAAAGCTGGAGAAGGAGGTAGACCTGCCATGGAGACCCTCGCACAGGCAGAGGGATGCAGATACCAAGCTGAGGGAGGGACCCTAGTATCTGGGGAGGTGCCCCCTGGTCAGGGAGCAGTCGAGCCTTCCCGGGGCCATAGCTTCTCGTCTAAGCAGCTCTGGTTTGATTAAGGGGACGTTCCAAAGCCTGATTTCCTCTCAACTTAGACGAGAAACTGGAGAATTTGTTATAAGCTAGGGGCCCAGTTTGATAAGCTATTGCCTGATTCCCTAGACCTTCTAGACAGATGACTGGAGGCATAGAGGGCATCCACCTAGATTCCTCAAGAGGCCTCACCTGTCTCCCCAGCCGAGGCAGAAGTCACCACCCCAGCTCAGCCCATCTCCAGTCTGGCTGTATTGGCCTCCCGCATCAGGTCTGAGGCCGGGCCAGGCCTTGGAAAGGGGTGGAGCTGTGGTAGGGAGGAAACACGCTGGTCCCTGGAGCTCAATTACTGCAGCTTCTGGGCACCCTGTGGGAATCTCAGGGCTGAGGCTGGGGTGATTTGGGGAGCCTGGGGGCAGCCGCAAAGAGTGGGAGGCCCAGCTTCTCTTCTCATGCTAGGGAGGGAATTTGTGAGGGCAGCAGAGTATCCCTGTCCCAGGCCAGGCCCCTTCAGGGTACCACAGCCCCTAGGAAGCCCAGGGTCTGTCCCTTGCTCCTCTGTAGGTCTCGCAGAGGTGAGGGAGGCTGTAGAGATCAGTCAGAGCTTAGTCCAGCCTTAAGCAGCAGCTGGGACTTGTAGCCAAAGAATCAGGGGTCAGACAAGGCCTGGGGCAATTCAGCTCAAGGCCAAGGGCCCAGAAGGATGCCCAAGACAGAGTCCCGGCATTTGAAGAACTTACTTCTGGTGGGAGACAGGTGGGCATTACCAGTCAGAGAGCAACCACGTGCTAAAAGGGGGATGTGGGGTGTTCCTGCTGAGAGGTTCTGCTGAGGGGTGCTCCTGCCGAGGGGTGCTCCTGTCAGGGTGTGTTTCTGCTGACGGGTTTCTTGGAGGAGGAGGAGGCATGTACTAGGTGGAGCAGAAGACAAGAGTGAAGAACACACACAAAGGCAAGAAGCAGCCAGAGAAGCAGTCCCCTGCTTTGCCAGGGTCAGTGTGTCCCAACAAGGTACATAACTTTTGTCAGCAGAAAGCTTCAGAGACGTCTTAGGCCAAAAGTCAGCCTGGGCTGCTCCTGTAGAAGTGGGGGCGGGGGGGGGGGAACTCAGACCCTGGACCGTGGCCTTCCCCTCCAACTTCCTCAGTGGCCCCCGAGGAACGGCTTGTAAGTGCCAGCTCCCTTCAACGTGGCTGAGGACAGCGCTCCCATGCAGCCATGGGAAAAATCCTCTGAGGTCTAGGGGTTGACCCTTCCTCCCTTCCGTCCAGGAGGGACCTTCCAGGGGACCTGCTAAAAGTGCACGTTCAGGTGTCTGGTGCCTGTCAGGGGCCGTGGAGCAGGGCAGGTATCCAGTTGAAAGTGCCAGGAGGAGACAGAGGCCAGCCTCGGTGGGGAGGGGTTGGCAAGGACTGGGCACAGCCCTGGTGTGTCTCCTTGGAGCTCCGGTCTCATGGATGTGGCAGCACTGGCTTGGCAGTGACAACCCCAGGGCCGGGACCCTCTGGCAGGGGTGGCCTGGCTGACCCCCCATGTGGATTCCTTGACTCCTGCCCCACACTCTTCAGCATGTTCATCATGTGTACGATCCTGACCAACTGCGTGTTCATGGCGCAGCACGACCCTCCGCCCTGGACCAAGTATGTCGAGTGAGTATCTTCAGGGCCTCTCAGCCGGCCCCTCCCTCCCTTCCTTTCCGTTCCATGCTATGGCTCCGAAAGTCACCCCAGAAGAAGTCCGGGTCCAGGCCCAGGGACTCACCCAACTGGAGGGGGTATCCTTGGCCTAGCCCCTACCCTCTTTTTCCGCCCTGACTTCTGCCGACTTCTTGCTTCGAGTTGTGCTCTCAGAGGAGGAGGTCTCCAGGTTGGCAAAGTGGGGGTTCCTCCCTGACGCATCCCAGAGAGTGTTGACAACTTTGGAGAAGGCTCTGAAATAATAATAATAATTAATAATAATTGATTGAGCACTTAGTGCATACCAGGCACTATCATTGAACAATAAGCATTAGCTTTTTTAATCCTCATGGCAACCCAGTCGGGTAGGTACAACCGCTATTCCCATTTGACAGATGAGGAGACTGAGACTTAGAGAAGTAACTTGCCCGATACCATGCGGCTAGGAGGTGTGGCCACCAGGGCTATCCCCGCGTCAGTACCACACTCTGCTGCTTTTCCCCCCAAGTCCTGCCTCCTTTAAACATTGCAGTTTTAGCAAACTGCTTCTTATCCTTCTTCCCAAAGGAAAGCACCTTACCCACAGGTGCTAAGCAGACCTAGTAGGTGCATTTGGCTCCTGTGTTTAGGAGACCAATAGAATGTTGGGGACAACCTCTCTTTCCAAAGCTGCTTGCCTGGTGGCTGTCCCCATGCACACAGCTCCCAGCAGTGCGGCCAGTGCCAGCGCCTGCATCCAGTCGCTGAGACCTGGAAAACACATAGGTATGGCCCTCTCCCATTCCAGCCCTGTGGGCCACCAGGCATTTGGGATTCTTTAGGCCGCCCCAGGCAGAGAGAACAGCCCCCTACCCAGCCTCAAGTGTTAGAACATCAATCCCCTTTCTAAGCTCAAGGTAGACAGCTGTACCCACCTCTTCTGTAGGCAGTTGAGGATGGACCATGCTCTCCTCACTAGCTGCTGAGGACCCACAAACAAAGGCAAGGGGCCACGGCTCTGAGTGTCCTTACTGCTTTGTGAGGCAGATCCAGTGGCCACCACATACCTAAGTACATGGACTCCCTGGACTGGAATGAGGAGATAGGTGGAGGGTGTCCTTACATCGAGACAACCAAAAGAGAGAAGATAGAGTTTCAGATGGGCCCATGGATGTCACTTGGTAATGCTGGATAAACAAATGGGAAGACGGATTAGTTAGCCAGAGGTTTGGGACAGAGCTCCAGCCCTCTATTCCAACTCTGTGGGGGCACTGCAGAGAGCCTGGTCTCAGGGCCCCTTGAGAGAGGGGGGCTGCACAGGGCTCGTGCCATGTGGGGAACCTGGCTAAGCTGGCCCGTGGGCTTCCGCCTCCCTGAGAAACCCCGCCGGTCTCTCCTTTCCAGGTACACCTTCACTGCCATTTATACCTTTGAGTCTCTGGTCAAGATTCTGGCTCGAGGCTTCTGCCTGCAAGCATTCACCTTCCTCCGGGACCCATGGAACTGGCTGGACTTCAGCGTGATTGTCATGGCGTAAGTACCTTGCGCGCTGTGCTGAACTGTGCCAGGCCAGGCCACCTGAGGGGCGAGTGCACCACCCTGGCATAGGGCTGTAGAACAGCCCACCTTCCTGCTATGGCAGGAGGAAGACGGGACGGAGACCCTCAGCTCATTCTGGTGGGGAGAAATGGTCTTCAGTAGCTCAGGCAGGCCATCGTGGTCAGGTCTGCTGGCTCTTCTGTGGCTCCATGGCAGCCCTGTGCTCAAAGGACACCATTAAGATTCTGGTTTAGCACTCTCTGCCCTTTCCACCAAGGGAAACCAAATCTTATAGCCTGAAATCTCTGGACCACTGAACAGCAACCTGGATTCCAAGGTGATTAAGAATGAAACTAGTAAAGGGAGAGAAGGGGCCTGGAGAAGTGACCAAGTATCCCCAGGATCTCATGCCAGGCCCACCAGCACGTTTGCTCTCCACTCATAGACTCCATGTCTGGCACATTTTAAGGTACCTAGTCACTGACATGATCCAGTGGGTCCTCACACCAGCCAGAGAAGTAGGCTGGATGGGGGTTCCTTACCCCCATTTTACAGATGAGAAAACTAATGCCAAGGACATACAGGGAGCCTTCCAGAAAGTGAACGTGACCCCTGACCTACTGCCACGCAGGCTCAAACCCCCCCTCCTCACCGGGGAGGAGACCCTCACTGAGGGATTGGGTTGAAACGTGGTACTCTGGATGTCTTAGGCAATGGGTGCTGTCTCCTGGGGGGGACTGATCAGGATGGGCCTTCCATGCAGGAGTTGTGGTCACAGGCTCAGCCATCAAATCCTTCCTGAAAGCCTGATATGTGTGGAGAACCCAGTGCGTGCAGGGCTGGGCACTGCACCTTGGCAAGGAGCAGAGCTGGTGAGGGTTATACTTCCTGCTCTTGCAGAGCCTCAGTTTCCCCACTTGTGAAAGGATGGTGGTTAGCCTAGGGGGTATCAGAAGTTCAGTTTAGCGCCTACTTTCTATGATTCTTGGATTCACAGAATCCACCTATTTATGATAAAGTCTTTTTTTAACCCCAAACATAAGCAGTCCTGACCTCAGCTGTGCTGTGAGGGAGGGAAGAGTAAGAGGGACCTGCTGATGGGGCACTTTCAAGGTAGATGGAAACCCTGATAGTTAGAAAAGGCATCAGAGCCTCTGTTTCTAGGTAGCTGTTTCCATTTTACAGATGGAGAAACTGAGGCTCAGAGGTTACCACTTGCCCCAAGTCCAGTGCAGATTTAGGCCTGGGCAGAGCTGAGTGAGCCAGAGAAAGAGTAATGGGACAGGAAGATGCAGCGTGGTGGAGGGGGACAGGCTGTGCGGCCTTACAGGCCGTGACAAGAGCCAAGTGTCATGGGAGCCACTAGCGGGTAAGAATAGGGAGCGACATGATCTGATTTACGTTCTGCAAAGGTCACCCTAGCTGCTGTGTGGACAGCAGATGAAAGGAGTAAGGGTGGAAGACACAGAAGTTGGGAGGCTGTTTTTGTAGCCAGGAGAGAGAGGATGGCGGCTGGGACCAGGGTCCAGGTGGACAAGGTGAGTGACATGGTCGTAGTCTGGATATACTGTGTTAAGTAGGGCTGACAGGAGGCCTCAGGGTAGTTTCTGGCTTGAGCAGCTGGATGAATGGTGTTGCCGTTTGTCGAAATAGAAAATGGAAGGAGGAGCTGGCTGCCGGAGGAAGGGAACCAAAAGTCCAGTTTGGAATGTATTATTTGAAAGCATCCAGGGTGAAACATTGAGTTGGCAACTGGATATTCCAGCCTGGAGCTCAAGAAAGAGGTCCGAGGTGGAGATATAAATTTAGAAGCCATTAGGGTGCAGATGGTATTTAAAGCCAAGAGACCAGATGAGATCATCCAGGAGTAAGTTAGCCAGAGAAGGGAAGCTGCCTGGAGACCGTACCATGGGACGCTCCGACGTCTCAGCGTCAAGAAAGAAGAGGATTGAGGGAAGAAGACTGGAGGGAACTGCCCGGGAGGGTGGTGGGAAACCAGGAGAGAGCACTGTCCCAAAAAGCCAACTGAGGGACGTGACTCAACTTGAAAGATAACGCGAGGTGGCTGAGGAATGCGAGAACGAAGATGGGACTGTTGGAGAGGACGACGTGAACATCACTGATGACCTTGACAAGAGAGGTTCCAGAGGAGTGGAGGATGGACGCCTGATGAGAGAGGCTCAAGAGAGAGCGGGCGGAGGGGAGGCGGAGCGAGTAGAGACACCAGTTTTGTAGAGTTTGCTATAAACAGGCTCGAAAATAAGGTGGTGGCCAGAGGGGAAGATGGGTGAACGGACAGTTAAAGAAGGGAGGTGTCTTTGCAGGCTGAGGGGAGGGATCCAGGAGAGGGAAGTTTGACGGTGGAGGGTGGGGGCGATGGGGAATTGCAGGAGAGAAGCCCTTGAAGCTGGCCGCAGCTGGGGGAACCCAGGGCCTAAAGGCGCAGTGGCCTTAAGAACAGGGAAGGCAAAAGTTCGGGTGGAGACGGAGGTGGATGGATAGAGTGGATGATGAGAGAAATAATTTTTCTTCTGATTGCTTCTATTTTTCTCAGTGATAAGAAGCACGATCATTAGCTGAGAACATCTCTGAGGTCTGAGGAGAGAGGGAGCTGGGAGGTTGCGTTGACTTGGGAATGAGTAGGATGGCTGCTGGGCCCAGGCTCCAGGGTGCCTTACAGGAAAGGCGCAGTGAGGGCCTGGTATCACAGGAAAGAGGCTCCACGGCTGAAGACACAGCGCCTGGCTGAGCCGTTCCTACCTTCCCTACCTTCCCATCCTGGATGCCCCAGCCCTGGAAAAGGTGCCACCCTGGGCCCCTTGTGGGACAGCGGGAACCAGGCTCTGGCCTGTCGTCAGCCCATGACTCTGGGAAATGCTCTGCATGACCTCAGGCCCTCAGCAAGTCCTCCTGTCCTCTCTTAGGGGAGCAGCCTGGTCTCTATCCCTATGGGGTTCCACAGGGACCTGCTACTTCCACTTGGAATCACAGAGCAGGTGTGTTCTCCTCTCACCGAGGCCTGCCCGCCTTCACTCTGTGCAAGAACCCGGGGTGACAAAGCAGAACAGGGCCTCAGAGGCCACCAGACTATTTCCACATTTGTGAATGTCTCACAGAAATGGCACCCTCCCTTCTCCTAGGGCTGCAGGGACTCAGTGGAATGTCAGCCGTGTGCCCTGGGCTGCATGGGCCCAGCAGCTTTGATTGACAGGGATTCTATTATACCTTATGAAAAAATTAGCTACTGCCATGGTAATGCAGTGAAATGCATTTTGCTATAGCCAACGTGGTTCAATAACAGGTGACTCCTAGGATCACCGAAGGAGTCGTAAGTGGCAGAAAAGTTCTAATCAATGAAACTCCCAATCTCACCTCTATTTTATAGATGGAGAAACTGAGGCTCAGAGAGAGCCTGCACTTACCCAAAATCATAGAATGAGCCAGCAGCAATGCTGGGACTAACACCAAGCCTCCTAGCTCATAACCATGAGAGGCACCCCAAGTCTGATGTTTCTGGCCGGGTTTCGACCTGATCCCCCACCTCCCCCCAATTTAGAGTCTGTGGGAGGGTTGGAGGGGGTGGCCCGAAACCCGACAGCCTCAGCTTGCAGCCCTCCAGCCAGAGCTTTTCCTCTGGCCCCCTCCCAGCTGGGCATTACCTGCTAGTTAGCACAGCCTCCTACCTTCTGGGGTTGTTATGGAAACCAAACCTGGAGGGGAAGGGGGGGAAAGCAGAGAGAAGAGGGTGGCAATCATGCAGTATCTAAAGTGCTGGCTGTACCCTCTGCCTAGCAGCCCAGGAGGGGCCATCTGTATTGAATGGGAGGGTTGCACAGTACGGTAAGGGTGGGGCCAGAAGAAGGCCAGTGTCTGTCTTTCCTCATGGTTCCTCAGCCTCCAAAAAAGGCCCCTCTGCCCTGGGGCTGGTGTAATGAGGTGGAATTCTCACCTACCACCCTCTGCTCTTTCCATGTCAGGGCCCACGCCCCCACCCCCGCCCCACTGTCTGCCTCTGCCCAGCAGCTTGGCCGTGGCAGAAAGAGTAGAATGGCTTGGAGGAACGTTTTGCCAGCCTGAGGGGCAGAGCTCCACCCCAGCCCCCACCCTCACCTCGCTACTGCTGATACAGATACGGGTCTCTGCTGCCTGGCCACACTCCAGGGCCCCAGAGAGGCCTTGCTGGGGCCTAGGACCCCAACATGGGAAGCATCCTGGCCCAGGCTCTGAGTCTAGTAAGAGTCAACAGCCCTCATTTCACAGCCAGGGTCACAGACACACCATGCCCTCATCCAGCGCTGTGCCCCACGGTCAAGACTTCTTCCTCTGTAGGACTGCTCTCCCACATGTGTGCAGATTTCACAAACACGACCAGCAGCCTCTCTTCTGTCCTCAGCCACTGGGCTGGCTTTCCCAGCCTGTGCGAGCACACACCTTGGGATCTGGGGATCTCGGCTTCTCTGAGCTCAGAACCAGCTGCTGGGGCGGGGGGGGGCCAGCTGCTGGGGGGGGGGCAGGTGACTAATGGAGGGCAAGTACTGTCTGTGCTGGGAACCCTGAGGGCGTGGGGGGAGGCAGGTTCTGCATGGCCAGGCAGACAGGTAGAATCCACTTCACTGAAAGCACCAGGGGACAGACAATGTCTGTACGTGACAGGAGGGGAGAAGCAAGGACAGTTGGTTCCCTCTCTGGTCTGCACAGTGCTCCCCTCACTCCCTGTAACCGGAAGACACAGACTTGAAACCAACGTCCCAAACAAGAAAAGCTATTTTCCCAGGCCACACCCATTCAACCAGCAGCAGGAAACTGGGCCCAGAGCAACCAGCAAGTGAAAAACCATGGCTTCCATGTGATGGCAACATTGGCAGTGTCCTAGGTTCAACCTGACAGTCTCATGGCAGCACCATGTCTGGACAGAGAGTCCAAGCCTGAGAGAAGAATGTGGAATAGTGGCCTGAGCCTCTGAACCATCAAAGAGAATGGAATAACCATCCAAGGCTGAGAGAGAGCTTGGACCAAATTAATAGGCATATATATATATATATATATATATATATATATATATATATATATATATATATATATATATATATATATATATGGGCCAGAACAAGGAAGGTGACTTCTGCTTCCCGCTGCAAGATGGGGCTGCATCCGATGGCTGCACTGGAGGAAGATTTATAAGCTGACGTGAGTCCAGGGGATGCAATGGAAATCACACCACAGAAACGATCTGTTGTGTGACCAGAAGGAACGCTCTGCTGACTTCCCATCTCTGAAGGGATGTGATGAGTTAGGAGGGAGCGGGCAGGGTCCACAGGGCCCCATGACGATGGAAGGGCCCATGAATGGACGTAGAGTAAGCTGGTGTCAACCCAATGTCAGAGCTGGATCAGACAGGACCCTGCGGACCCCAGGACACTGAGTCCTTTGACACAGCCTGCCAAGTCCTTCCCTGTAGACACCCAAGCCTGAGGGCAGATTCAGGAGCTCTGAGTCGGGTGGAGGAAGCTGGAGGTCCAGACAGACTGGCAGAGTGAGTCCAGCTGCACTGTCCTCCCACCCTTGGCACTCACTCGGTGTCGCTGGGCTGACGTCCTGGGTCTGACATCACGCGGGCACCAAGTCAGACACACTTGGTTAAACATCAGACGTCCTGAGTCCACTGTCCTTTGTTAAACATCACCTTCGGTTAAATGTCAGACACCCTGGATGCGAAGCCTTTGGTTAAATATCACAAGTCACTTGCCATTGTCCCGATGGCCCTGGTCACACACTGTCCTTCTATCTCTCAGACATCCTGGTCATGTGGCCCATCCACACGTGTCCTCACACTCTGCTTGGGCAGGTCCCTGCCTCCCAGAGATGTCTCCTTCCCCCTGTGCCTGTGGAGGCCATGGATGGACAATTGTCCAAGGTGCAGGAGGGAGCCCCACAGCCACTCAACCCTGCTGAGTGTCACTCAGGCCCAAGCAGACCCCGAAAGCTGCTCACCTCCAGATATCACTCCTTTGGAGATCCAGGGCCTTCCTTGGGGGACACTAAGGGTCTTGGGGTGAGACTGGCGTGGACTCATGGGGGCGGGGCCAGATCGCCTAGGACCCCACATCCTGCTCTTTTCTTGTGTTGGCCACTGCCTGTGACTAGTCAAGGAACTGAATGTTCAGGCAACGTCCCTTCTCATCTTCGAAAGCATCACCTTGGGAACTCTGCTTCTCCGGTTGAGTACTCAGGTTGCCTCCACCTCCTGACATCAGAGACTCCTGAGCCCCTCCTCGCAGTTTGTGGTTGGAAGGAGAAGGGCAGCGCTCAGAGACCCAGCCACACCTTCGTGGTGGTCTCGGCCAGGGCTTCAGGATCCCTTGGATCCGAGCAGCCAGGCACGAGCGGATCACTGACTGCAGAAGACGCAAAGCAAACCTAGGACCGGAAACCCACCTGCTTCCTCTATCACCTGGCCAGTGCCTCCCGGAAAATACTTTCCCTCTTCTCCCTGCTGTGTCCCCATCCTCAGACCTCACTACATGGTTTCATGTCATGGTCGCCAGTCTTGTGGGGAGTGTGGCAGAGTAGTTGCCTCCTGGCACTGGATGTTCACCAGACCATCACTGAGAAAGCCACCTGGGGGCTTGCTGTGTGGACATCCTAAAGGGACCCTTAGTGAGGTCTCCATGTCAAGAGGGTTGAGATCGGACGAAAATCTGGGGAGGGGGCGGTGCCGGGCCCTCCACAGCCCTCCCTGTGGGAGGGGGAGAAGGGAGAGGGCTGGCCGGGAGGGCAGGCTCAGGTGCTGCTTTGTAATTCCCAATAACTGTGGTTTGATTCTGCAGGTATGTATCAGAAAATATAAAACTAGGCAATTTGTCGGCTCTTCGAACTTTCAGAGTCCTGAGAGCTCTAAAAACTATTTCAGTTATCCCAGGTAAGACGCCCAGGTTTGCCTCTCAGATCTCAGCTACAAGTGACTCTCTCTCTGTCTCCCCTCCCCCGCCCCCCACCACTGTGTGTCTCTTCCTGGCGTGTTGTCACTGTCTCGTGTATGAATTTCCCTCGTTACAGATACACAACTGAATTTGTGGACCTGGGCAATGTCTCAGCTTTACGCACCTTCCGAGTCCTCCGGGCCTTGAAAACTATATCAGTCATTTCAGGTGAAAATCAGGTTAAACGCCAAGGCTGGAGGGAATTTCCAGCCACCTGGGAGCCACGGCGACCCTCAGGAAGGCCCCTCGAATGTGCCTGTCACCAGAATACCTTTCCCAGAGCTTGGGTGTAGGAGCAGTCGCCAGTGGACACGGCTGTCCCCTCAAAGCCCACTCTCACAGACACCAGGGGGTGTAGAGCACCCCATGGCAGGTCCTGGATGGAATGCAAATTCTTCCCAAGATAGTGATTTCTTTCCCAGACTGAACTTCGCTATTTGAATAGCTAAAAGCTTGTGTGTAACTTGCTTCCACCTGAAGCATCATCCTCTGGTAAGGATACCACAAACACACCCAGAACAAAAATGGAAAACTCCGGCCTCGTCTTTTATGACTGAGTGCCCAGTCCCTGCCTTGGGACCCTGCTGGTGATCTATGCACAGCTGGAGCCCCAGCCCCATTTTGTGAAATGGAGCGTACTCTGTGGACAGGTGTCGTCTGGCCTTGGCGTCTAACTGCCCTCGCTGCACGGTGCGGTAGAGGTTTAGCAAACCATGCATGGTAGCCTCAGGAAGAAATTCTCCCTGACAGATGTTGGCAATTGTACCCGGAAATCTTCTAAGCCCAGATGGCCTCTCTAGAAAGTCAGTCAACCCCATCCATCCAGGAAAGCTCTCAAAAGACGTCTGATGATTTCAGAGCCCAGAGGGCAGTTTCCCGAGGCTGCTTCCAGAGCGTGTTCTGAATGCAGCCGCTCTCAGAACTGGAGAAGGCACTTCTTTTAAGAAGGCAGCTGGAGACAGGTCGCACGCCGCTGTTCTGGAGAGGTGGCAGAGCTGAGGGAAGAACTCAGGGACCCATATGGTTGTCTCTACTCCTGGTTTGGAAAGCTAGTGGGTCCTGACCCCTGGGCCTGCCTTTGGCTGTTACTGCCCCCAGGAAGGCAGGGGCCCTGCTCTGAGCTCCCTGGGGGCGTTCAGACTCCCCATGGTGGGGTTTGTTATCTTATAATGGGAACCTCCACTTAATGCTGTGTTCACACCGAGCCTCGGAATGTTCCTTCTGACCTCCGAACTCACTCTAGGATGTGCACACGGCCACTTGTCCTCCATGCCTTCCCCGAGGGGCCAAACCCCTGCTAAGAGCCAGTAGCAAGTGGGACTGTCTGTCCCCAGCCACTCACATGGAGCTGCCCCCATTGAGACAGACGGCATTTGCCTTGACAAACACATACATGCTCAGAAGTCTCAGGGTCTGTCTTCTAGGGTCCCAGGGACAACCTCACAGCACACACCCCACGAGACTGGATAAGCACACGGACCACAGCAGTTAAGGAAAGGCACGTTCCAGTCTGTTTTATAAGAATGGATGAAAAAGGAAAATATTTCTCAGTCCTGAGGAGAAGGAGGAAGCCCACCAACCTCACCCCAACCCCTTTGGATCTCTTTCAACTTTAAGCTGCCAGCAACCCAGTGAGGCAGCACACAGTGAGGTGGCACACAGCAGTGAGGCAGCACACAGCAGTGAGGCAGCACACAGTGAGGCAGCACACAGCAGACCCTGAAAGTGCTCATTAGAAAAATGCTGTGGTCCACATTATGGAAGGCCTACTGGAGGAGGTGTCACCGAATCTGAGTTCTACATAGCTTGGCCCTCTCCAGACCTTGGTCTCCTTGCCCATAAAATGGGAATTAAATCAGAATGATTGGTTTCCGAGGGCTCTTCGCCCATCCAGTGAGAACTTCAGTGGCAGGAGAATTTTCCATTTGATCCCCCAGGACTCATCGCTTGCTGGGTCTTTTGAGAAAGAATCCCATTATTTCATTGTCATCTTGCCTGACGTGAACTGTGTCATCAGTGTGAGAAACACTAAAGGCGTGGGTCTGTGCTCACCAACTGTCCCCACGGAGTCTCCACAGACCAGGAGGTGCCTTGCTGGGCCTTCGACCAAAGATGCTTTCGCTTAACAGCTGAGGCAGAGTCCAGTTGGGTATGCAAGCTGCTGCCTACCGCTCCTCACTTTGTCCTCCACCACTCCCCACGCGGTGGCCAGCGTCTCCGGGTCTGGTGGACAGAACCAGTGTGTCCACCTAGGGGTTCTAGAACCTCCACTGGAGATGAGAGAGCTGGACTACAAGGGGCTCGTGACTCCTACCACCACCACCACTCTGCCCAGACCCCTGCAAGGTCCACCCACTGCCCAAGCAGTTGCCAACATCTGCTGGGACAATTTCCACAGAGAGTGCTGAGTGCCTCTGAGCCCTGGGCAGACGGCAGCATTAGTGGCACCATGGTGGGGACTTCCTCTCCCTCTCCCGTGTTTGCCCATAGCTGCCTCCGTGTCTCTGGGTCATGGGCACAGCAGCCTCCGGCACAGCTGCCACGGGTGCTCCTAACACATTAACCGGCTGGACGATGGATGGATGGAGCTTAATCTGAGATTTGGCCGCTTGTGGGGGTAGTGTGGGGGTGGTTGAGTGGGGCAGGGCCCTGCTGCTGGCAGGGAAGCCCCCTCGCTCCCCATGCTCTGCTCGAACGTGTCATAGGACAGTAGCTAAAGTGTCAGACCGAATGTGTCTACACGTGCTTTTCTGTCACTCTGCTGTGTGGCGCTGGCTTCTGCAGGGAGCTGGGCCGTGCAACTAACAAATCATGGCCTTTGCTTTGGGGAACGGGGTGGGATGGATCCCAGAGGGACAGAGAAGGCAGAGGAGGAAAATGCAATATAGGTCAACTCCTCCCCTTCCCCTGAACCTTTCCCAAAGGGGCGGGGGGCAGAGCCAGAACAGGCCCCTTAGGACATTAACCACCATGGCCTTGCCAGCCCCCCAGCACATGTAGTACCTCCCCCACCAGGAATGGCTGTGTCTCTCCCCATCTCAGGATCAAGGTTGCGGCCCTTCCATCATCCTGGAATGGGCCTAACCTCGGTCTCCTTTCCGTAGGCTACATTTCAAGGGGCAGGCCTGGCATACCTTGGGGACAAAACCAGAGGGGGACAGTCTTTGAGGGCATTTTCCACACCTGTGTCATATATTTAGCTAGTGGAGAGCAAAGAGGACTGGACCCTCGGAAAATGCACGACCAGACTGGACTCCTGCCCTAGGATATCAGCAGAGGAGAGGGGACTTTGGTCTGAAAAGCCCAAGAGAGGCCTCCTTCCCTCTGCCCCCACCTCATGGCTGCCCGCCTGGCCCAGCACCCCCTCAGGCCTGCCCCCACCCAGGGGAGCAGGGAGCACAGTGCCTTTCGGTGACCCCATGCTTATTCCTGCCTCCCCCAGGCCTGAAGACCATTGTGGGGGCCCTGATCCAGTCCGTGAAGAAGCTGGCTGACGTGATGGTCCTCACGGTCTTCTGCCTCAGCGTTTTTGCCCTCATTGGCCTGCAGCTCTTCATGGGCAACCTGAGGCACAAGTGTGTACGGAACTTCACGGAGCTCAACGGCACCAACGGCTCTGTGGAGGCCGATGGCCAGGTCTGGGAATCACTGGACCTCTACCTCAACAATTCAGGTGCGGACTCGCCCTGCAGCCCCGGGCAGGGCTTTGTGAAGTGTCCAGGACCCCCAGCACCTCCCACACAGGCCTCACCAGAGGGCAGGCCTTCCTCCAGGGCCATTCAAACCCTGCTTGATCCCCCGGAGAACCAGCTGTGTGCTCAGGGGCCCCAACCCCTGCCCTTTGGGCTCCAAGAGAGGACAGAAGGGGACAAGATTAAAGGCCTGCCCTTGTGAGTTGTCAGGCTAGATGGGGAGATGATGCTTGAACAGGAAGGATGGGGTTCAATGGAGAGCCAGACGGGACAGCAGCTGTGACATTTGGTAGGGGGACTAACCCTAGAGTGTCACGAGTGGTAAGAAGACCATCTTCCCCGCAGAGAGAGGAGTGTTAGCTTAAGAAAGGGTGGGACAAAGAGCTGGGGACAAAGAGTGAAGCTTCAGAGTGGAGGCCCCATGTGATTTTTCAGTTGATTTCTGGGTTCCTTGCAAAAATGTTAATTCCGTACACATGCTCCCCAGAGCCCCGCAAGAAGGACGGGACAAGCTCAGTGATTGCACAAAGTCATGTGAGCTAGTCTTGTTTCACTGCCCCAAGGTTTACACTTCCATTGTCCAGGCAGATGGCCAACACCTCTGTTGGGTAGTGGCATCAGTCTGGACCAAAGGGAGACACTGGTACAAGGCCAGATTCCAGGCCACAAGGACCCTGAGGGCCATTCTGAAGTTAGGGCCTCTTACATGCACCAGCAATCCACTTTGGAAAAAGAAACATAGACAGAATCTCAATGAGGAAATTTGCTTATCGTTCGGCTGTGGCCACATAGCATTGGTTCCAAAACCAGTGTGCACCAGAGTCCCCAGGAGGCCTTCGGAACACACAGACTGCGGGCCCATCCCCCAGAGTTTCTGAGTCAGTAGGTCTGGGTTGGCCCTCAGGACCTTTCTGTCCCGTTCTCAGTTGATGCTCAATGCTGCGGGTCCAGGGCCCACACTTTGAGAGCTGCTGCCTGAGACTAAGGCAGGTAGTGGTGAGTGATGGGGACTGACAGGTGGGACTCACCTGGTCTGGCCCCAGCCCTGTCTGAACAGACCACACTATGGCCATGGTGACTGGCAGCCATTATTTCTACCACCTTATACATAAGGAACTGTGTCCAGACAGAGCCGGGCAGTAGCCTAAGGCCACCCAGTGACTCAGTAGCCAAACTGGGACTCTGTCAGTGACTCCTGCATCCTAGTTCAGGGCCTCTCTTGGCCCTGGTTGACCCCCCCTGAGTGTCTTGGTGCTGGGTACACAGGTTCCCTGTGGGAGCTTCTGGAGTCATCTGAGAGTATTTTTGGGGACACTGGCAGCTGAACCTCTGAGGAGTAGTGGGAGGAAGGCCAGGGAAGCAACTGGAGTGGCCTCAGACTTGGACAGAGGGTGGGGACAGGCCAGGGGCAGCGAGGAGGTGGGAAGACCACCAGTGGTGTCTCTACCCTCCAAAGCCCTGGGTGCAAGGCGGGAACCCAGGAGCCCGGGCCACACATGCCCCTCACCGCCGGATGTTTCTCTTCCAGAAAATTACCTGCTTAAGAATGGCACCTCCGATGTGTTACTGTGTGGGAACAGCTCTGATGCGGGGTATGTGGCACCTACCCCCCAGGACCACCTCGCCCATCCCAGGGAGTCTCCTGGTGCTTTCTCAACTGATTGTGCTTTCAGTTTTTGCCATTGACCCCAGGGACAGCGAGACCTCCCCCTGCCTCCTCCCCTGCCAGGCCCCTGGCAGCTTCTCTACCCCACCCTCACCACAAGGGAGACAGCTGCGAAGGGGGTAAAGTTAAAGAATGGGATGAGGGTATAGCTCTGCCGAGAGGACGAACAGAGTCCAGAAGATGGGGCAGGACTGGGGGACAGCCCAGGAGGCCCTGCAGGGCCCCCCACTAGCTCAACCCTAGCTCCATTCCTTTCCAGAAGCCCCCCAGGGCTGCTCCCTTTCACTCGGTCTTCACTCCCTCTCTGCTGATCTCTCCATGGGTCAGCAGTGAGTATAGCCTCCACCAGCAGCCTGGACTCTCCTGCAGGGCATACAGGCCCCGGACCTGCAGCCTGAGTGGTACCCAGACTGCCCCGTAGCCATGGCAGCTTCCAGGGCACTGTGTGCACTGGAGTCTGGGCCAGTGTGACTGTGCTGTATATAGGTTGTGAGGGGGAGGAGGCACATAGGCTCACCTGGTGGGGGAGGTGCTCTGTGAGGCTGTGGTCCCACATCTCTGAATATGAAGTTCCAGAGCCCTTCCCGTCACTAAAGAGATTGTCTGGAGGGTCTTAGGACATTAACAAGGCCCCGTGGCTGCACCCTCCCACTTGCTGAGTCCCCCTTGCCCCTTCTCTCTCATGCACGGCAAGCAGGCACGAATCCAGCCCAGCGCTCCCTCTCTGGGAGAGAGGCTGTCTCCTCCAGCATGGTGAACCATGGGTCTGCCTCATTGCACCTGTGTGCCGGTCATGCAAATGGGCCCGTTCACCGATGTGGCCAGGCCCCAGCCGTCCACCCTAGAGTTATCCCTTGGTTCCACGGCCCGGCCTTTGCCCTGGGTTCCATCCTGTTCAGCTGAGCCAAGCCTCACTGCTCCCCTGTGTGCCTGCATTATGCTCACTCTCCATGGGGTGGGCAAGCAGAGGAAGCGATGTGAGCCAGGCTGCGAGGGGAGAGGCAAGTCAGCAGCTGGAATGGTATGTCTTGTGGGCAGAAGGTGGCTGGTTTTAAGCCTAGCAGAATACAGGTGGGTAGAAAAAGGAGGTGGTGTCCCAGGGTAGAGGCGCAACATAAAAAGTCATTGAAATAGGACCCAGCAGCGTGGTGGCCTGAAGCAATGGGGCATACGCTGGCTGCCCAGGCAGACAAGTCAGGGGTCTTGGGGGCAGAGGCTCCCTTACAGCATGAGACACAGCCTGCATGTCTGGCTCCAGGTCGTGTCCTGAGGGGTACCGGTGCCTAAAGGCAGGCGAGAACCCTGACCACGGCTACACCAGCTTCGACTCCTTCGCCTGGGCGTTCCTTGCGCTCTTCCGCCTGATGACGCAGGACTGCTGGGAGCGCCTCTACCAGCAGGTGCGTGGGTGCGCGGGCCAGCAAAGGGACACCAGCAACAGGCTCAGGACCCCACACCAGGAACCAGGCTCTGCTAGCCAGAAGCGGCCCCAGCAGCTTTTTCACTGGCAAGAGCTCAGGAAGGGCAGAGGACAGGGGCCAGGGACCCTTGCACCTGAGAGATGGGGGCTCAGCAAGTAAAGAAACTTCTTTTTTGCTGATGACCAAGTACCCATCCCTTCATATAGGACACTCTGTGCTCTGAGAGTGGGACACTCCTCCACCCTATGTGATGGAATAGTCCCCTCTGTAGGTACATTTCCTCTGTGGACTGCGACTCTCTGCCTCCGTCTGTGGGTGGCACACCACCCCCTGTATGTAGGTCATTCTCTGTAGGTTAGGACACTTCTCTTTAGAGATGGGACATTCTCTACCGCTTCCCCAGGCTGTGGTCATTTGAACCCCTGGCACAGCCATACTGGGCAGCTTGGAAATACCATGACCATGACCTAGAAGGGGCCTCGGTGGGGATGACATCTGTCCCTTGCTCCCCAGACCCTGAGGTCCGCAGGGAAGATCTACATGATCTTCTTCATGCTTGTCATCTTCCTGGGTTCCTTCTACCTGGTGAACCTGATCCTGGCTGTGGTCGCCATGGCCTACGAGGAGCAGAACCAAGCCACCATCGCTGAGACGGAGGAAAAGGAAAAGCGATTCCAAGAGGCCATGGAGATGCTCAAGAAAGAGCATGAGGTGGGTGAGTGGTACAGCCAAGGAGCCTCCAGACCAAGCCCTCAGCTGACAGAGGGTGCCAGCTGGGTAAAGCTGGTGCCTGGAGGTGTGGTGCCAGCTGGGTAAAGCTGATATCTGCTGGGTGAAAATTTGGTTCCTGCTGGATAAAGACTGTCTACTAATGAGGTGCATGGTAGATAAATGTGATGCCTGCTGGGTAAATATGGTGCCTACTGGGTAAGATGGTTCCTGTGAATGTAGTGTATGCTGGATAAAAGAGGTCCATGTGTCCATGGACATAGTTATCCTGGTCAGGGATGCCTTCTGGTGGAGCAGTGAGGAAGGTCCAAGGTCAGAGGCCTGAGTCAGCTCAGAAAATAAGCAGTGGCAGTGCTGCCCTGGCTACCCAGAGTTCCACACACACTGGGTTCTGGAGGCAATCTATAGAGCAAGCCTGTTGGAAGCCAGGCTGTGGACATCTACTTTCTTCTCACTGCCTCATGCCACCTCCCACAGCGCCCATTTTGGCCAGCCAAACTTTCTAGAAGATCTGCTGACCTCTAGTGCTGTCACTTCCTCTGCTCATGAACAACCTCTTCCACCTGTCCCCCATACTCCCCTCTTCCAAGAGCTGTCCACATCAGCAGCTACTCTCCTCCTCCCTGGACTTTGATCTTTCTCAAAACATCCTGGGTCTGTCTGAGCTTATCTCTCCCTGATGCCCTTGTTTGGGGGTAGGTAAGGTTTCCAGGTGGGAATTCCCGCCCATTCTCGTGAATTTTTTTCGCTTTCCCGTTCCTGAATCCCAAGAAAACTTGGTCAGGAAATCGGGAAAATCGGCTCCTTGAACCCAGTGATACCCACAATGGGAAATAAACGTACTACTCACAATGTATCTCGTAGACATTTTTCCTATTTATCCTAGGGTTTCCGGGCGGGAATTCCTGCCTGTTATCGGGAATTTCTTCCGCTTTTCCGTTCCCGAATCCCGAGAAAAGTTGGTCGGGGAAATGGGGAAAATTGGCTCCTTAAGCCCAGGTGGTTGGTAGTATCAGCCGTCAATTTGTGGAAACGATTCATCGTGGAGAACAGAAAACAGTTTATATCTCGGGATTTGGGAAAAGGAAAGCGAAAAAAAATGTCATGAGAACTCTAAGGAAACCCTAAGGGTAGGTGTGGAAGTCCACTTACTGATGGGAAAAACCGAGACACTGAGAGTTGCCTGTCCTGTCTTAGCCAAAGTCTCAATGACCAAAACTTCCCTTCTTCCACCCTTTTCCAGGCCCTTGCCATCAGGGGTTTGGACACAGTGTCCCGCAGCTCCTTGGAGATGTCCCCTTTGGCCCCAGTAATCCCCTATGAGAGAAGGAGCAAGAGAAGAAAACGAATGTCTTCAGGGACGGAGGAGTGTGAGGATGACAGGTTCCCCAAGTCCGACTCGGAGGATGGTCCCAGAGCAATGGTAATCCCCGGCCGTGGCTCTGGCCCTTTCAGGGTGGATTTGGCATCAGAAGCCCATCGTACTAGGCCCCTGGTTCTTTCACAGCCCCCATGGTTGAGCCATCCTCGAGCCCCCTTGCAGTCCTTCTTGTTTCCCATGACCATTCTCAGAGTGTGGATTGGTAGGAGACCAACACCATGCCCAATGAGCGAGGGGCATGAATGACTGTCCCAGGTAGGTCCTGATCACGCCGGGCTCATCGGCATAGCGGGAGCCTTCCTGCTTCTTCTTCCTCTGCCAAGCCTTAGCCCTACCTTCAGGCCTAGATGAGCTTCAGTCTCAAAGCACCAAGAAACAAGCTCGAGGTGAGCAGAGATCCCAGGATTGCTCACACCCTACACCTGTTCCCTGAACTCCTAGTTCCGTGTGGCTAATAAAATCCTCAAAGCTCCAAGAAGCTGAGCTGGGGCTGATGCCACAAGAGATAGGCTAGGAGCACTTGAAAAGCTGTCTTGGTCATGTCTTCTCTCTCCGTGCCCTCAGAATCGTCTGAGCATCACCCACGGCCTCAGCAGGAACTCAATGAAGCCACGTTCCAGCCGTGGGAGCATTTTCACCTTTCGCCGGCGAGACCTGGGTTCTGAGACAGATTTTGCAGATGATGAAAACAGCACGGCAGGAGACAGCGAGAGCCACCGCACGTCACTGCTGGTGCCCTGGCCCCTGCGCCGGCCTAGTGCCCAGGCACAGTCCAGCCCTGGGACCTCGGCTCCCGGCCATGCCCTCAATGGCAAAAGGAACAGTACCGTGGACTGCAACGGAGTGGTCTCCTTGCTGGGGGCAGGTGACCCTGAGGCTCCCTCCCCAGGGAGCCACCTCCTCCGCCCTATGATGCTGGAGCGCCCCCCAGACACGGTGAGCCAGCCCCATAATGCAGCACCAGGGCAGATATGGTCTCCCAATTTGTCAGCAGTGCCAGGTCCAAAAATACCAAGTACTTACTGAGCACCTAGTGTGCTGGGTTCTGGGAGTGTGTTGTGGTGATAAACAGGTGTTGTAGTTAAGTAGTTAGCAATTGGTAAGGCCCAGGCTTTAGGACGCCACACAGTGGCACAGCACCAGTGTCCTGGAGAACCTGTCTGTGCCAGGGGTTGGTCCTTAGAGCTGCTGGACCCTAGGCAATCCAGGGGCTCCTGGGAGAAGGGCTGGAGGGACAAAGAAATACTTACCAGGTTCTGGGCAACAATCATTCACCAAGTTTGAATTATTTCAGTACTTTAAAACTGATAAGTCAGTATTAGCTCAAGTACTAAGCCCTGTGGAAGGACAAAAGCAGGAAAGAGGGAGGAGGAACCCTCCTCATTAGGAGGCATTTGTAACAAAGATCTGAAGGAGGTAAGGATGGGAGCCACGCTGCTTTCTCAAACTCTGAGGGGTGGTAGACAAGGGTGCATAGCACCTAGATTCTGGAGATAAACTGGGTTTGAATCCCGGCTCATAGCTTACCAGCTGAATGGCCGTGGGTAGGTTACTTTATTTCTCTGTGTGTCTCTCATCTGTAAAATGGATTAAAAATCTCCAACTCAGGATTGTTGAGAGAATGAATGGGTTAATATGGGTGCAGCAATCAGGACATACATAAGTATGTTGATGTTGTGATACTGTCATTACATCATCTGGGCAAAGCATGTTCCAGGCCTAGAGAGCAGCAAGTGCAAAGGCCCTGAGGTAGAAATGAGTCTAGCCTATTGGAGGAAATGCCATGAGGTCAGTGTGCCTGGAACCCAGGGAGCAAAGGGGAGAGGAGTTGGAGTTATTGTCAGAAAGGTAACAGGGAGGGACAGGCCAGATCACGAAAGGCCAATTAGAATTTTGATCACTCACTCAGCTGGTCCCTTGACAGACTGGTGACTGCCCAATCAGCTATGCAGTATCCTTGCTGTCCCCTGCTTGCCCCCCAACACAGTACCCACAGCAGCCCACCTAGAAAAAGGGTAAACATGGGGTTCAGACCCCAGTGCCTACAGGGAGATGGATGAGGGCAGACTTTCTGAAGCAGCTAGCACAGAACAGGGAGACTTGATCGGCAAGATGGAGGTGGGGCTGCAGAGACAGCTCGTGGTGGCCAAATGACCTGTTTTGCTCCAGCTCAGACACTTGCTCTAGCTGTGAGACTCTGCACAGGTTAATTCATCTCTCTATGCCTCAATTTCCTCATCTGTAAAACAAAAATAAAGTTACTGTCCACGTCAGCAGATTGTGGCAAGGATTAAAAGAGTTAAATCTGCCCGATGCTTAGACCAGTACTTGCCTCATTTTCAAGTCATTATTATTATTATCTGCTATTCTAATTATTGAACAGGAAGGAGAAAAGACTCCTGGGGCACACTGCAAAGTGCCTGGGGCCCTCCCGCTCCTCTGGAGCAGAAAGTCAAGGAGAGGGTCCTGGGAACCCACTGGGGGCAGACCACAGCTTCTGGGTGGGTCTGGGGAGGCCCCTGGCCATCATCTGGAAGGGGGGCTGTCTGGCTTCCCAGGAACACCAAACCAGCAGCTGCAGACACCCCTGAGGGTCTCGCCCTAGAGCCCCAGCCTTGTAGAATCAGGTCAGCAGCCTGGAAACTAATAGAATTTCCTAATCTCATTAGGAAGAAAATCATCTCATTGTAGTGCACATGTCAGGAGGAATCCAAGTTCAAACACTTCATTACCGAGAATTCTGACTTCACCCATTCTCACTTCTGTGGGGCCCATTTGTAACCTTAAAGGGATTAGCAAGCCAAGGGGGTCATTTGCAAGGAAAGTTAAAGGAATTAGTGGAGCAAGATGGAGACATTGAAAAGTTAAAGAGATTAGCGGGCCCTGGGCTCCTGGGGACACCTTCTTGGCTTCTGTCCAGTTCTAGTCCAGTTCTAGTCTGAAAACAAAGCACAGTGTCAGGCACATAGTGGGTGCACAGTCAACATGGGAGGGTGGGGAAGAAGGGCCAGCTCAACAGGCAGCTCACGTTGAATTTACCATGTTGGAGGGTAGACGGTGGAGATTTACTTTGTCTGCTGTCTGCATGACACTGCCTGTCCCTGAAAGGCCCCATGTGGCCCCGGGAGGTGCACTAAACAGCCATTCTTCTCCTTCCACACTATAGACTTTCATCCTCCTTCCCCCTGGCCTTCCAGCAAGTTAGAGGCAGAGCTAGAAGCTACTTCTACCCCAAGTCTCATGATTCCCTACTATTTATCCAACCAATTTATCCAACCAATATTTATTAAGTGCTAGACTGCTGTGTTGGGTGCCAGGCAGTGTTTGAGGTTCCAGGGTTATAGCAATGAACAAAACAGACAATAGCTCTGCTCTCGTGGAGTTTATATTATAGTCAGGAAGACAGATAGGAAATTGATCAGTATTGCCAGGTAGTCATAGGGTCAGGTGATAGAAAGTTGCTAGGGGAAGCGTTGGGGATAGAGGCATAAGAATACCCTGGGAAGTTCTTCCTGCCGAGGTGACATTAAAATTGACAGGCAAATGATTTTAGGGACCCAGCCACGAAGACGTGGAAGAATGGTGTTTTAGGCAGAGGGGACAGCAAGTACAAAGACTCTGAAGAGAAATAGGCTCTATGTGTTCAAGGAATGAGAGGGCTGGGCAGGACCAGGTGTGGTGGAACCAGCAGAAATGGATAGACATAAAATGAGTTTGATGAGTTAGGATTTGGACTATGCGGAGCCTTGCAGAGGACAGGAATGTATGGATTTACTCTGAATAAGATGAGCAGTGGGCTGGAAGGAGCTGTTGTTGATCAGAGGAGTATCATGATCTGATTTTTAAGGGACTTCCTTTCTGCTATGTAGAGAATGGAGGGAAGAGAAGAAGAGGCCAGTGAGGAGGCTGTTGTGGTAGTTTTAGGAAAGATGATGATAGCTTGCACTAAGATGGTGTATCAGTCAGCTATTGCCACAATAATGCTGTGTAACAAACGACCCCCAAAGTCAATAGTTGACAATAAGCCTTTCTTCTCATGCTCACTTATCTGCAGGCTGACCGTGATTTGGCTGGTCTAGGTTGGGCTTGGCTGGGCAGCTCTGCTTCAGACTTCACATTGGCTTGGCTCCACACTGTGGATCAGGCTCAGGACTGCTCCTCTAGTCTTTGTGCTGAGGCCCAGGCTGAAAGGGTGGTAGCTATCTGGGGAAGCTCTTTTCATAGAGGATTACTGGAGCACAAGAGCAAGGCAAACAGCACAGTGGTTTAAGGCTTCTGTGCACAACATGCCTACTAACATTCCATTGGCCAAAGCAAGTGTGTCATCAGTAGGGCAGGGAAGTTTATTCACCCACAGCAGAAGGCAGGAATATAGATTTGCTAAATGGCAACTCACACTATCAGATACCGTGTTTCCCCGAAAATAAGACCTAACTGGAAAATAAGCCCTAGCATGATTTTACAGGACACTCGTAATATAAAATAAGCCCTAGCATGATTTTACAGGACACTCGTAATATAAAATAAGCCCTACCGTATTTCCCCGAAAATAAGACCAGGTCTTATATTAATTTTTGCTCCAAAAGACGCATTAGGGCTTATTTTATATTACGAGCATCCTGAAAAATCATGCTAGGGCTTATTTTCGGGGAAACACCATAGTAAAGGAAGAGAATTTAAGACATGCTGGTGAGTTAAGCTGGCCAGATTTGTGATTGCATTGGACCTAGGGTACTACTGTTAGACTAGCCACCTCAGCCATCGCAGTTGCCTTTGCTTGACTACTTCCAATGACTGGGAGCTCACTACCTCCCTAGGCAACAGTTCAGGGTCATCCCAACAATTGCAAAGGTTGACATGAACTTGAACCCAGATCAATTTGGGATGTACTCCAGGCCCTGGCTGTGCCACCCTGGGTAGCCTGGGCCCATCTCCCCTGTGACTTACAGAGATTATAAAACCTCACTCTTGTACTCTGAAGAGCCCAGTGTCTTTAGCAGCCCCAGCACAGACTCCTGGACTGTGGTCGTTTAGGGCTGAGCTGATGTGAAGCCTTTGTGGGCCCCCCTTGTTGCTTCTGTGGGAGGGTCTGAGTAATGCTTGCTGCCTCCTCCCTCCATCAGGACATGCCACATCTCCATATGCATGCCTGGCTCTTTTACTTAGAAAAATCACGCAAGCACGATGAAAACAGATCCAATGGTGCAGAAGTACATGAAGTGAAAGGGAACCTCCCCATCTCCTTCCCCTCCCTCCACAGTCCCATTCCCCGGATCTACCCACTTTAACTGTTCAGTGTATATCTTCCAGGTCTTTTTCTTGTTTTGTTTTGTTTTGTTTGTTTGTTTTCATCAAACTGTTTGTCTTAGAGGTGCTCCCAAGGGAACACACACACGGAACTTCTTTGTTCTCTTTACTGTCTGTATCAGAGTCCAGAGTGGGACTGTACCCATAATTGATTTTAAAATTCTTCCTATTGATTGGTTGTTTTGTTTTTATGGTATGAAGAACAATGCTTCAATGAACATCATCGCATGTATATTTTTGGTGCATGTGTATAATTATTTATGAAGTTAGATTACTAGATGAGGAATTACAAAGGCAATTTAAAATTTTCTTGGTAGATAGAGCCAAACTGCCCCCATAAAGTTTCCCACCAGCTATGTCGAAGCGTTGTGCTTTATGCTTCTATTCATATCATCTTAGAGCATGGTAGATTTTTTTTTCCAGCTTCTTTATGCTCTTTATTCTAGGGAGATTGTGGTCAGTTAAGATTCCCAGATCATTTTTACATGGGTTAACATGTATGACAGCATCTGGTTAATAGAACTTGGTACTTGTAGTTTCCTGTCCACACTCAGGTATCACCACTGATGAGAGATGGTGAAGAAGAAAGAGAATGCAGGGGATGATTGACAGGAGGGGTGGGGAGAGTTGTCAACCGGGAGGGAGTTGGGTACAAAGAAGCCCAGTGCCTGTGTTCCATCAAGGCCCCCACCCTGTGTCCCTGGGAGCTCCTAACCTGAGTCTGGAACAGCTGTCCCCGGTCCAGGCGCTGTCCCAGGTCCAGCAGGCCCCCCGACCCTGGCTGACATGTATCTCCTGATTGCACGCAGACCACGCCGTCGGAGGAGGCAGGCCGGCCGCAGATGCTGATGCCCCAGGCTCTGTGTGTGGATGGCTTTGAGGGGCCGAGAGAGCGGCAGCGGGCCCTCAGCGCAGTCAGCGTCCTCACCAGCGCACTGGAAGGTCAGCACCCCCCAGTGTCATCCAAACACTCCCCGCTTCTGGTCGAGGCACCCTCACCGTTGTGCTGACCTGAGCCGGCCCAGCTGCCTGGCCTGCCTTGAACACCCCCACAGCTGTTCCAAACTTTTCAGTCTGTGTCCCCTGCCCTTGGTGTCTTTTCATTTGTTTCAGCTTGTTCTTTCCTGGACATTCTTAGGAGTCATGGCTGTATTTCTTCCAAACATTCCTGCACCTGTCCCGGCTATCCCAGGGTCCTACCAGTCTCATCCTATCCTCTCCCAAGCATCTCCGTGTTTGCCTGGGACCTTCCTATCCTAAACATGCCTGTTTTAGCCTCTCTGCAGCCGTTCCCAGACCTACCACAGGCTGTCCCAGGCGTCCTGCATCTGCCTCAGCCACTCCCACCCTAGGCAACCCCACATCTGTTCCATTCTGAACTTGGCACCCCCACTTCTTGGTGCCTCCTGTCCCATATGTATCCACCTTTTTTCTGGCCTTTCCTAGGCCACCCCCTATCTGTTCTAATGTGTCCCAGATGTCCACATCTATTCCTACCTATTCTATTCTGGGTGTCCTGACATCTGAAGGCAGCTATCTCAGGTGTTGTCTCCTCCTTTTCATTTTGTCTTCCCAATGGTGTCCCCATGTGGGACTGTTGTCTCAAGAGAGCCTACATATGTCCTAATCTGTGCTGTCCCAGCTGTCCCCACGTCCATCCTGGCCTCCTGTCCCTGTGGCTCTCTTCTTTCATATTTCCAGGATAAGGAGTCAGGACACAGGCTACCCCTCCCCTTAGCCTTCCCTGCCCCTTTCTCTAGCCCCCTGTCATGTATCAGCCCTGTCATCTCCCCAAGGAAGTCATACATCTTTTCTTGACTACCGTGAATTATATATGAGTCAGTCAACAAAAACAAACCATCTCACTGGCTGTCCCCCCAGAGTTGGAGGAATCTCACCGCAAGTGTCCTCCATGTTGGAACCGCTTCGCCCAGCGCTACCTGATCTGGGAGTGCTCCCCACTGTGGATATCCATTAAGCAGAAAGTGAAGTTCATGGTCATGGACCCGTTTGCCGACCTCACCATCACCATGTGCATCGTGCTTAACACGCTCTTCATGGCACTGGAGCACTACAACATGACAACTGAATTTGAGGATATGCTGCAGGTCGGGAATCTGGTAAGCACCACCAGCAGCTGACTCTAAAATGGGCGTCCTGGTATGAAAGGCTCTCGGCCACCTGTCATAGCCCTCATGAGACAGGGAGGAGGGAGCCAAAACATAGAAGGGTCTTCTGATGGGGGGAGGCATTGTGGAAGACATCTTAAGTAAGGATCAGCTTTTAAGGAGCTAAGAGATGTAGTTGGGAGTGAAAGGTTTGGGGATAAAGGTTAATGAATATGCCCAGAGGCTAGAAAAGAAAAGTGAGGTGGGGGTGAGCCTGAAATGTGTGAGGACACAAGCAAGATTTGGCAACAGGAAATGCAACAGGGGAGTGTGGCAAAAAGGGGCCATTCTCCTCTAGACAGAACTTGCATTCCATGAGCACCAGTGCTTGGTGGATGGAGGAAAGAATGGATGGATGGTTAGATGGAGAGAAGGAGGGAAAGAGAGAAAGAGATGGATGGATGGATGGATGGATGGATGGATGGATGGATGGATAGATGGATAGCTGGGTGCAGTGAGTAAATCAGGCAGAATTAGATTTAATTCTGTCTCAGCTCTTACTAACTATGTATGTGACCTCAAGCAAATTACTAAGTCTTAGTAATTGGCACAATACATATTTGTTGAATTTAATAAATGCAAAATTAGTATGACTGTTAACCTCATAGGAAGCTAATGACGACTGAATAAGATAATCTGCGTAGTGTGCTTGGCTCAGAGTTTGATAAACAGTAAGCACTAAAGATAAATGATAAATGTAGTTGTTATCATTGTGATTATTAAAGAGACTATCCCTGGAAGTCAGAATATCTGGGTTCCAATTCTGATCTTTTTTTTTCTTTTGAGATCCAATTAAGTCCTACCTCTTCATTTTAAAGATGGGAAACTGAGGCCTGAGAGGTGACATAGTGGTAACATAGTTGGGCATGTAGCTGCTGTCTCCTAATTCTGAGCAACAGGGTCCTATTGGCTCTGCCCAGGTAAACAGTCAGCCCTTCTTGAGGGGATCCTAGGGTAAGGCTGGCAAAGAGCCCACTGGCCTCTGCAAGGAGCTCCTGGGGTCATCACTAAATTTGGGTGGAGGGAGGAGTTCATTCGGTCCAACCTCTCTCTTATTACAGATCCAGCCCTGTCTTCTTCCTAGCAGCATAGGTGCCTTCCCACACCCCCCCAACCCTCACCCTGCCCCATGTCCCCAGGCATGCAGGTCTCCCACACTGTGGAGTAAAGACCATCTTCTCTTAGTACTTTCCATATCCAGGACTCTAGAGGGTTCTCTAGAGGATCTATTCACATTTTTTCACAAATATGAGTCCATTTGCTATAATTCTACTTTTCTATGCTAACAGAAGGGAAAGCTATATCTCAGTCTGTGGGAGCCTCCCTTGTGTTGGCCTTCAGGTGGTGGTTATGTAGGGTTTTAGTTGAATGCGGTTTCAATGGGATGTGACTATTGGGTTGTTCTGAGCAGCAAGTCCAAGGTGATGAAAAGCAATGGTGGCTTCACCGGCTCACTAAGTCATGATTGAATCGTAGCTGTGTTAAACTTGTGGTTCAATTCTTAGTAATAGGTCATATAGTTGGATTATAACTCAATTCTGTTCTATTTGGATAGTTTTATTGCTAGTATGGAAGGTTTTTATTGTGTTGCAGTTCATATGTTTTACATGGTTTAAATATTAAATGGAAAGAAACAAAACCACAAAAATAAGCGTGAGTAAATGCTCTTGGTATGGGGAAACGCCTTTCTAAGCATGTCACTGAAGACAAATTCCATAAAGAAGAAGGGTGATAGATTTAAGGAACTTCTAGCACCTCGTATACTCAGAGGTAACAGGCAAATGAGACTTCTGTTCCTAGCAATATTGTAGACAAGAAAACCTGAAAAGCCTCCGGCTCTGAAACAATTAAAAATATAGCAAACATTCTTTGACATGCAAAGTTCATGAGAACTTCTGGCCCTAGTGCCAAAAATCAGAGGGACTTTAAAACCTTAGCAGTAAACATGTGAGATGGTTCTGTAGTTGCCCTGGATGGGGGGGTGGGGGGGGGAGTTGATGACTTGAATAGTCTGGAGGTTTGGATTTCAGTGACCATGTAGAGACAAGCCATGTCTTTGGGACAGTGCGAGTAGGGGTTGGAACTGTTGCCCCATAAGAATAAGACCCTTCATTCAGTAAAAATGGTGAACCAGAAAACATCCACACACTGACACTGAGAAATGATAAAAAAGGAAGCTCGTCAGTCTGAGCCACCAAATACAGTACTTAGAGGGAAACTTATAGCCTAAAGTAGATACATTAAAAAAGAAAAGTTGAAAATTAAATAGCCAATCATTTGCTTCAAGTAGTTAGAAACAAAATAAGTGAAAACTCAAAGGAAATTGAAGATAAGAGTAAAAATTAATAAATAATTTTGAAGTTTAATTAGGGAGAAATTTTTGAGAAAACTTTTTCAAAAGACTAACAGACAAATTTTTAGCAAGATTAAAATAGAAAAAAATCGAAGGCACAAATAAATAACGTTAAAAATGGAAAAGGGGGCATAACTACATAAACAGCACAACTTAACACAGTATAAAACATTATAAACAACTTAATGCCAATAAATTTTGAACAGACTAAATGAAAATTTTCCTAGAAAAATATGTCACCAAGAAGAGATTTAAGACTACAAAGAAAAGAGAAAAAAATAAAACGAAGCAAATCCACCAGTGTATGCGTAAGCACATGGTGGCAAGTTTGCAAACCTAATTGTCAGACCTTGTATTAAGATATATTGTAAAGCTATAGTTATTCAAATATTATAGTGTTTGTACAAAAATAAAAAATTGCTACAGATTGAGAACTTAGAAATAGGAAATGCAAATTTGGAGACTTGATAAATAACAGAGATGGCACTATAAGTACGTAGGAAAAGACAGACTACCCAATAAATAGCGTTGGGCAGAATGGTTATCTATATGCAAGAAAATAAATTTAGATCCCCACCCTACACCATACTCATTAATTACTTGTGTGGTATTGAATTCAACACCTAAATGTGATAAACCAAAACTTTTAAGCTTTTAGAATAAAAACGGGGGGAAAAAATTTATGGTCTTGGGGTCGGGAAGGCTTTCTTCAACAATATAGACTTTATGCCATGAAAGAGAAGATTGATAAATTTACCTGTTTTAAAATTTATAATGTCTATACAACAAATGATATGATAAACAAAATAAAATCACTACCACAAACTGGAAATTGGTATTATGAAAAGCATTTCATGACATGAAATCCAGAATAGGTATTAAATGCTTATACATCATTGAGGAAAAGAATGACAACGGAATGGCAAAAACATAAGTACAACCATGAACAAAGAAAACGACAGGCAAATCACAGAAGAGGAAATTCAGATGGTTATAAAGAAATTAAAAGAAACAGAGAGGAATGCAAATTAAAGCAACATTGAGCTACTATTTCTCACCCATAAGAGAATCAAAAATAAATTTATATGTGTTGGCAAGGAAGTGAAACAGTGGGAACTCACACTTCATAGGAGTGTGGATTTGGTACAGCCGTTTCAGGGAGCAATTGCAGAGTATCAGGTAAATCACAGATGTGCATACCCCATAACTTAACAATTTCAGATATGTGCATATATGTATATATGTGTGTGTGTGTGTGTGTGTATATATATATATATATATAAAAAGTCTCACATGTCTGTACAAGGAGACCTATACAAGAAAATTCTCTGCAGCAGTTAGGTATAGAGAAAATTGGAATCAACATAAATGTCTCTCCATCCATTAAAAAATAGATAAATAAATTGTATTCATACAATGCAATACTGTACATAATTAGAATGAATACATACACATGTATCAACATGGATCAATCTCATAAACAATGATGTTTAGAATAAAAGGAACTTGCAAAAAAACATGCAAAAATAGCCCATTTGTATAAAGTTTAAAACAATGCAAAAACGCTATATATTGTAATTATATACATTGAAACTATAAAAACATGCACAGAACGATAAACATCAAACTCAGGATAATGATTACCTTTGAGTAAACGTAGTACTACACATGGCTTCAGTTTTACCTGTGATGGCACATGGTTAAGACTTTGTGTTCGAAGCTGAAGTGCTTAGGTTCAATGTCAGGCTCCATCATTTGGGCCAGTGGGCTAACTTCTCTGTAGTATCTCAGTTTTCCTATCTGTAAAATGGGGATAGCAACAATGCATATCTCACAGGGTTATTGTGAGGATTAAATGACATGATAGATGTAAAGCAGTAGTACAGTGCCTAGTATATAGTAAATGCTATTTAAGTCTTTGCTATTATTTTGTATGGAAACATAAAACAAGATTTGAAACACATATGGCAAAATATTAATAGTTGGCAGAGTTCAGTGGTAGATGCAGAGGTATTCATTATATTATTCTATACTTTTCTATATGCTTAAAATATTTTGTAGTTTTAGAAAATACAATGACAAAGGTAAATGACAAACTAGGAAAATTGTTGCAATACATACAGTAGACAAAGAGATTATACCCTAAATAGATAAAGTATATTTATAAGCAACAACAATAACAACAAAGGTAAATACGCTAATAGAAAAAAATAAGCAGAGGACATGAACAGGTGCTATCACAAAAGAAGAAATACAAACATCCAATAAACAATAAAATAGGGCTCTTGTCCTGCTCGATTGCAAAGGCTAATGGGAATGGCATGCCCAGTATTAGTGCGGTTATAGGAAAACATTCACATGCAGCTCATGGAATTAGTTAAAAATGATCTCTGAGGGTCATGAACCAGTATGTGTCAGAATCTCTAAAAATGTCCGTTGACTATGCAATTCCATTTCCAGGTATTCATCCTAAGAAAAAATTGGGCAAATTGTTTTAAAACATGTATGTAAAAGGATCTGTATTATGACAGTGTTTTTAACAGGGACAAAACAATGCCCATCACAGGGAAACGGTTAAACTGTTTACGGCACATCTGCACATCTACACACAACCGTTAAAAAAGACAGGAAGAAAAAGAAAATGATGCTGTGTGTAGGTCACGTTCAGTTGGCATGGAAGGATGTTCACAAAGTACTGTGCTTTAAAAGCAAGTTTACAACGTAGACAGTATGATCCCATTAAAAACTTACGCCAAGGTTCCCCAAAAGTCCACCCACTTCCTGGGAAGCCACCATTCGCACCCTGGTTCAGTGGACCTGCCAGGAGTCAGGGAAGCGGGTCCCCAGGCTCACAGCCTCTGTCTGCCGGGTCCCTGTGATCCTGTAAGTCAGGCAGAGTTGTTTGTATCTGAAGGCAGCCCCTGCCTGGGTCTGGAGCTCTTGGCCACTCTCCACAACCTAATAAATGCTGTCGATGATAACAATAATTGCCCTCTCATAGGAGCATCCACTTTACATCCATTAGCTCTAACTCTGAGAAACCTCCTATGGAGTTATTAATATCCCCATTTGACATATGAGAACACTCAAGGCTCGGAGAAATGAAGAAACTGGCCCAGGCTCACACAGTGACAGACCCTGCTTTGGAACCCGGGTCTGACTGCCATTCTCTGCACATCTGGAACCATCCAGCTTTGATCACGTGGCCTTAGAAAGCCTGGGGTGATCTTTTAGAAGGAGAAGTTCTGGTGGCAAAAGCCACGTACTTCTAAAGCACTGGTTCTCAAGCTTAGCTGCACGTTAGAATCACCTAGGAAGTTTCTTTAAGTCTCAATACCTGGGCTACACTCCAGTCCAACTTAATTCAAATTGCTGCAGGTAGGACCCAGGCATCAGTATTTTTAAAGCTCCCTAGGTGATTCCAAAGTGCACCAAGTTTGAGAAGCAAAATAGCACTTTTCAAACTTCAAATTGCCTGGAAATCTAGTCAAAATGCAGATTCTTCTTCCTCAGGCCTGGGGTCTTTGGGTTCCTGCATTTCTAAAGAGCTCCCAGGAGATGCTGTTGGTTCTTTTGCTTCTCACCTCCCCAAAGGCATTCCCCAAGAGCCTCTGCCATCTCCTTCTGTCTTTTTCTCCTGACTTCCAGCGCCAGTTAATATCTGCTACTTTGCTGCCAAAATAGCTGTGAACCTGGGCAAAGTGAGGCAGGAGATCTTTCCTGAGCTCCTTTCCCCCAAAATGAGTATTAGTACCTGTAAGCCTGTCAAACAGGTCTTAGAAACACACCCCCACTCGCCCACTCAGGCAGGTGCTGGGGGAGACCAGAGGGCTGGGGGGAAAGGAAGGGGAGCCCAGGCCCCACCCTAGGGCCTTTTGGGGAAGCCCAGGGCAGCTGGGCAAGAGCTCCAGCTGGGTAGGGAAAGCCTCCTGAAAGATAGGGAAGTGGAGCTGGGCACTGCAGGACACTGGGCGCTGCAGGACACTGGGCGCTGAAGGTCACAGGCCCAACCGTTTCTCTGTCTGTTGAGAAAGTGGGCTGGCAGCGTTCTAGGTGTAGTAAGACAGAAAAGGTTCCCCTGCTGTGGAGCTTCCCATCTAGCCCAGAGGAGACTCAACAAATACACAACTACATATAGTATGTCAGATGGGGGTATGTGAGGGAAAGACAAATAAACAAGGAAGAGGGATAAGGAATGTGGTGGGAGGGGCCACTGTTTTATGTGTCAGGAAGCATCATCCATTAGGTGGCTTTTAAGCAGAGACCTGCAGGGAGTGAGTCCTGTGGATGGAGGACGGGGGCGATCCAGGGGAAGGGAGCAGCAAGTGCAAAGGCCCTGAGGAAGGACCAGCAAGGAGGCAGGCATGGCTGGAAAAGTAGTAGGGGATTGGGACAAAGGGATGGAAAAGTTATGGGTGCGTAACCTGGAAACAGGCCTGGGTGCTGGGGGAAGGGACAGAACCGTAGGGTTCCTCTCCACATGTTGGGGCAGCCCAGGAATTTGAATTGCGGTTGGAGGCTATTGGGGGGCCCTCCGTCTCCCAAGATGCCAGCCAGGGGAGGAACAGTTCCCTCTGGGTACAAGCACAAAAGAGACCATTAAAGTCATGAGGGCTGGGCTGGTGGGTGGTGCCCTGTGTGACAGTGCAGAGGTGCCCCCCACCTGCCATCCTAGTGTTCCCTCCGCCAGGAACAACACAGTCCCCTGCCCCCCACCATGAGGGCTCATCTGAGCACAGAGGGAAAGGGCTGGTACTGGGTGACTGACAGATGCCTCTCCTGTCTTTTCAGCACAAAGCCCCCTAGGGTGGGTGCTAATGGCAGGGTTACCCCCCTCCTGATTGATACCCTCAGCTATGCCCCTGTTCTCACCTTCACCTCCTCCATAGCTACTACTACAGGCCTGACACTCTCCCCAGGGGTAGCCGGGCACTTTGACGTCAGAACTCACCTACAGAAGACCTCAGTGCCTCCCCACTGCCCTCAGGATAACCCCCTAACCCCAAAAAGGCCCTGGCTTCCCGCCAGCCACTCCTTCACAGGATATCCCTTCCTCCTAGAACCGTGCTTCCTTCCATTAGAGCAGTTGGCACACCTCGGGCAGTTGGTTGTGGTCCCAGCTGCCTGGCCCACCACACAATGGGCTTCTTGACCATGGGGCTCTGCTGGCAAAGGCTGGGCAGCTCAGGACTCATGAGTCAACCAGGTGAATCCCAGCCTCTGCCTACCTCAGGAACATTTCCAGGAGGGAGAGATAGTTGCTCTAAGTCTTGAAAGATACCACAGTGTTCATCTCCTGGTTCTCAAACGTACTAGCTACATGACCCCAGAGAACTTACTTGACCTCTCAGTGCCTCAGCTTCCTCACCTGAGATGATACTTTCCTTGTCAGGTTGTTGGACAGATTAAAAGAAACAGCACGTGCAAAGCGTTCGAGCCCAGCTCATAGCACAGAGTCAAGCCCTCAAGAAGCAGTGGCTGGTTATTATTACAGTGAGAAGAGTTCAGAGTGCGGACGCGGAGGGAGCGGGCATAGCATGGACGAAGGTCCTGACCCATGAGAGCCAGGAGTGTTTGTAGGAATGCATGTACTGGGCACGTGTGGAGCAAGGGTGCGTCCTGGGGCAACACAGGCTGGAGGGCGACTGGGCTGGGTCATGTCACCGCCCACCTTAGCCTGCCCTGCTGTCGGGTGCCTCTGAGACTGTAGTCTCTGCAGAACCTGCCGTGGCCTGGCTGTTTCTGAGGGCCAGGTGGGTGGGTCATGCTTGGTGAACAACAGAGAGGGCCGGAGGTACCCCTAAGGGGCTGAGGAGCAAGAGTCAGGACAGAATGCCCCTGACGGCCAGAGGGTCTTTCCCGTGCAGACGTTGGGGACCGCTGATTCCCGCCCCGTCCGCAGGTCTTCACAGGGATCTTCACAGCAGAGATGACCTTCAAGATCATTGCGCTCGATCCCTACTACTACTTCCAGCAGGGCTGGAACATCTTCGACAGCATCATCGTCATCCTTAGCCTCATGGAGCTGGGCCTGTCACGCATGGGAAACCTGTCGGTGCTGCGTTCCTTCCGCCTGGTACCAGCGGGGCCCTCTGCAGGGGGCGGGGTGGGGGCCTGGGGCACTCAGTCACCCCAACTCTGATCCGTCATGCCTTCACCCAACAGCTATTTGCTAGGTAGCCCTGGGTGCAAGGCCCAGTGTTGTGATGTGGGGGGCACCAAGGTGGGCAAGACAGAGGAGAGATCCCTCCAGAGGAGCAATCAGGGTGGCCATCCTGATGATTTGCAAAGCCCTTCATGGTTCACCATGACCTCTTTAGTTCTCACAGGAGCCCAGGAGTGGGGCTGGCATTACTACATCCCCTTTTCACAGATGAGGAGACTAAGACTCAGAGAGGTGAAACCATTTCCCAAAGCCACATGGCAAGTAGCGGCTGGAGCTAGTTCTGCTGACAGCTCTTCTGGGGCACTGCCTGCTGGTTTCAGAATCAGCATTTTGGAAACTTTACACACAAACCGCCTGGGAATCTTGTTAAACTGTAGATGACGGTTCAGCGGTCTCAGGTGACGCCAGAGCTCCTGATCTGTGGACCATGGTTTAACCTCAAAATGCCAGAGAGGTCCAGACATGGGGCTAAGGGTAGGTCAGGGAAAGCTGCCTGAGGAGGTCCGAGCACTATTGGTGGCTTCACTGGGGGCTAGGAAGGCAGGATGATGGGGACAGTAGAGAAAGGCCAGGCTGTGGGTTCTAATCATGACTCCATTGCCATGAGCCAAGGGACCTAGACAAGTGACTCCATCTTTAAGGGTTGGCTTCTTCTTCTGTCAAAGGAGATAATAATAGCACCAACCTCTGGTGGTTATTGGGGGTTCTGAATGAGCTGATTCATGCTCAGCACAAGGCCTGGCACAGCAGGTGTTCAGTGAATGCAAAGCACTGGCTCCCTGTCTCTGTGGTAACTAAGAGGAGAGAAAAATGGAGGCAATCGGGTAGCACAGAGATGGTTTGAGTTGACCTGAAAGGGTATCTGATGAAGAAGCGTCTGGCAGAGGAAGGACATTCCATGTTGGGGGAATCTACTGGGAAGTTCCCGGAAGTGACACCGAGGGGAGTAGGAGAGGGGTGTGGGCACCAAGAGAAGGACTGGGCGGGGGAGATAAGGCTGGAGCTATTGATTTGACTCCCAGAGCAGAGCCCGCTGCAGCCGCCTTCAGGCTGTGGAAAGAGACAGTAGTGTGCACTCTTGGAGAAACAGGGTACAGCAGGTGTCAGTGACCTCCAAGTGCTCCCTGGGTTTTCAGGCAGGAGCCAGGGAGATTAGGGTGCCCCTCACAAGGACCCTTACCTCCCCAGCTACGTGTCTTCAAGCTGGCCAAATCATGGCCCACCCTGAACACTCTCATCAAGATCATCGGGAACTCAGTGGGGGCGCTGGGGAACCTGACGCTGGTGCTGGCCATCATCGTGTTCATCTTCGCCGTGGTGGGCATGCAGCTTTTTGGCAAGAACTACTCAGAGTTGAGGCACCGCATCAGTGACTCAGGCCTGCTGCCCCGCTGGCACATGATGGACTTCTTCCATGCCTTTCTCATCATCTTCCGCATCCTCTGTGGCGAGTGGATCGAGACCATGTGGGACTGCATGGAGGTGTCTGGGCAGTCACTGTGCCTGCTGGTCTTCTTGCTCGTGATGGTCATTGGCAACCTGGTGGTAAGTTGGCCAATGGCCTCACACACACGCATTCACCTACCCGTCCATTCATTCACCAACTACCCATCCACCCACTCATGCATCTGTCCATTCACTTACCCTTCCTCCCACTCATTCACTCAGCCATGTATCTACCAAACCATCCATCCATCCACACATCAATCTGTCATCTATTCATCTGTTTACCCATCCATCGGCTCACTTACCCATCCTTCCATCTATCTACTCATCCATTCATTAATTTACTCACCAATGTACCCACTTACCCGTCCATCTATGTACTTTTCATCCATCTATCTATTCACTTACCTATTATTCTTCTGTTTTTCTACTCATCCATACATCTTCCTATCCAGCCATCCATCTACTCACAATCACCCACCCAGCAACTCATCCATTCATCTGTCCACCTCTTTGTCAATCTGGCTACTCAGTTACCAGTCCCCATATCCATTTATCTACTTACTCACCCATCCATCCATCCATCAAACCCCATCTACTCATTCACTTACGATCCATCCATTCACTCATCACCTATCCGTTTATCTGTCTACAAGCCACCCATCCATCATCCCGTTCATTCATACACAAACATACACACACTCCTATTCATCCATCACTTACCCATTCATTTATCTACCCATTCATTCGCTTGCCCACCCATCCATCCCTCCAGTCATCCATCACCCATCTTTCCATTCACTCATCTGTTTCTCCACTCATTCATCCACCCCACATCCGTCTATCAACCTACTCATCCATTCACTCATTCACCAGTCCCATCCATCTACTCATTTATCTACCTATTTACTCAGTCACTCATTTACCTATTCATCCAGTTACATCATTCTTCATTTTTTCATTCATTCATTCACCCACTTATTTGCATATTTATTCATTATTTACTCGTTTTGTAGTCATTATTTACTCATCTACCTAGTATGTTATTAGTCATTCACTGTCAATGATTTACCACATGGTTTTTCAATTCAGCTTAACAAACTTTGCTGCACCCCTATTGCATGCAAAATATTGTGCGAGAGGCTGTTGGGCATACAGAGGTGAATGTGACCCTCACGTTGCTCATCAACTTGAGAGAATGGGGAAGTGGGGGATTCAAACAGGCATGAAATAACTCTCAAGCTGATCAAAATGATCAGAGCCATTAAGATGGGTGTTGATCCTCTCCACCTGTGGAAATCAGGGACAACTTCCTGGAGGAGGCTTTGGAGCTCACCTGATAGACAGGTGGTGCTAAAGAGGGAAGGAGCAGGATGAGCAGAGCACAGGTACAAGCTGGTGATGGTCCAGGTGAGGCGGGGCCTGTGGGAGCCTAGTATGTCACCCTGGGTAGCTGTGGTAGGAGTTCCTGCTGTCATGAGGCGTCCAGGCCTTTGCTCTCATGGCATCTGTCTGTCAAGGGCAAGTGCATCTTGCCTTGTGTCTTTTACAATGTGGGGAATTCCAGAGCTGAGAGAGATCAAAATCTAAATGCCAAAGAAGGGGCCTTTGGAAGAGGGAAGGTTGAGGCAAGTCAGTGTTTCAGAAAGAAGTCAGTGTGCACTGTGGACATGGAGCCACCTTCCTGGATACACACCTGTTTTACACATGCTCAGATATCACACCTGCATGGTCTGGCTCCCGAGGGTGTGAGCAGCACGTCATTTCATATCAGGATTTTAGGTGGTATGAATACTGTGGGCTGCCGATTCCAGAGCCCTTCCCGAGACTCACCTGCTTTCTGCTCCCACATGTCTTAACCAGGGCAGGGCAGACCCAGACCGAGATGGGGTCAGCATCCCTGAGGCCCCACAGGTGGAGCCGAGAGAGGAAGCTGGGCCTCCATGCACAGGGCTAAGGGAACCCATCTCTGGCTGGCCGCACAGCCCCCTTTCCATCCCCTCAAACTGGCCACCCATCAGGATGGAGCCTCACTCAGCCCCTGGCCCAGCCCCAGGGCCACCAGACTCTGTGTGTGCTAAAGCGGGTGCAGGTACGCAGAGCTCTCAGCCCACAGCCAGGCTGAGCTGCCCTCACACACACAACCCTGCGATTTCCAAGCGGATCTGTCTGGGGATGAGAAGATTAGAGGCTGCTGGGGGAGGGAAGCTAACGGCCCACGCAGCCCCCTTCCTGGCCGCCTCAGGAATTGGGCTGCTGCCTGGCGTGGGTGGAAGCAATTGCCATTAAAATGGGAAGCGATGATCAGGCAGGGGCTGGGGCGCAGCAGCGTGATTGACAGGGAAAGCACAGGAAGAAGCCAAACTTCTGAAACCGGCAACAAGGGAGGTCCTAGTGTCCTGTGTGGGTGGACAAGGCGCCCAGCACTCCCGCTGCCCTGCCCCCAGCCTGGGCCCCAGACGCCTGGAGATCAGGGAAGGTGGGGCCAGGTGTGAGTGAGGGCTGTGGGAGAGATTGAGGGGGGCAACCAAGCACAGAGGCGGGGGCCAGGCCAGAGGTCTGAGTAGACAGCAGCTCCAGATCACATCCTCATGAATGTATGTTACTTTTTAAAGCAAAGGCAAGTGTCTGAAGCCTGGCACACCAACCTTACCCACTGCTTTCATCAGAATTCTCATTCCCTGCCTCTGACAGTGTCTGAGGGGCTTGTGAGAGCAGGGGGTCAGAGTGGGTTTCCAGTGAGAACTGTGCCCCGTGTTCACATACCACTGAACTCCCTTCTGGGGGTGGCTGGGAGGAGGAAACACCAAGCCCAAAGTGGGGAGGGGAAGTCGTGTCTGTAGCCTGTCGGCCTGGCGATACTCGTGCACCAGTCTAACCCACATGAAGGAAGAAGCCCACCACCGTCTTCATTTACCCTCCATGAGACTGGGAAATGGGTCCATACTCAGCCCCTTGTCACTCAGCCTAAGTTCTCTTTTGTAACAAAAGCTAAAACTTCAGGTTTTCAGGATGGTTTAACAATAAGCAGCAGTCCAGGTCATCCAAAGACAGAGGGTTATGCAAACCCCTCCTTAGGGGTCTTAAGTCCCTAACCCCTAAGAAATGAAGTAAAGTACTGTGCTCTCTGGCACCTCTGAAACCTCAGCCCCTCCCCGGATGCCCTGAAGCAAATGGGCCTTGGAGTCAGGGCTGGCCCCTGGCACCAACCCCAGGTCCCTTCACCCCACCCCCGTTGTCCAGTCCCACACATAGCACCCATCCAGGTATCCCTCACCATGTAGACACAGCCATGGCTGAGTAGCCTGACCCCGCAGTCAGTCCCAGATGCTTGAGGACGGCCACCTGGGTTCTTTTCCTGCCATCTGCCACTGCCCCTTCCTATGCTCAGTCCCCCCGTCCCTCACCTATAAAATGGAGTCAGCCGTGAGGACACAGATAGAATATGCTCCACAGCAGGAGCCCCAGATTTTCAAGCTGGCTTCACTGGAGAGCTCAGAGGCACATCTCTACCCCTCGTTCACCAAGATACAGAGGCCTCTCCCCAGGAAAGCCCGGCAGCTCTGAGTTGCTTCTGAGTGGGATTCTGTCTTGTCCTTGGTGACCCCAGATTAGTCCCTGCTTCCCAGGAGCAGCCCTGTGCTTACTTTTTCTGTCCCCCATTTCTCCCAAGGCAGCCAGGCACCATCTGCAGGCTTTGACATTGGTCAGACACACACTGAACCTGGACCAAGACAAAGAGACCTGTGTCTGTACGCCCTCAACTCAGACTATCTGAGCCCTTGGGAGGAAGGATTAGAATTTGTCTTTTTATAGCCAAATTCTCTATATTCAAGAGAATGGGTGGAGGCTTGGGGGGGTTAGGGTCAGAGCTCAGGGTTCGCGCCTAGAGCTGTTTGCCTTTGGCCGTCCTTAAGGGCCCTGTGCCTCAGTTTCCGCATCGTGGACCTGAGGCTGAGCGCCCATGGCATGGCCCCTGCCTTGTTGAGCCTGATCTGTTGTCTCCACAGGTCCTGAACCTCTTCCTGGCTTTGCTGCTAAGCTCCTTCAGTGCAGACAACCTCACAGCCCCTGACGAGGACGGGGAGATGAACAACCTCCAGTTGGCCCTGGCCCGTATCCAGCGGGGCCTGCGCTTTCTCAAGCGGACCACCTGGGACTTCTGCTGTGGGCTCTTGCAGCGGCGGCCTCAGAAGCCTGCGGCCCTTGTCCCCCATGGCCAACTGCCTGGCTGCATTGCCACCTCCAGCTCCCTACCACCCCCAGAGACAGAGAAGGTGCCTCTGGCCCGCAAGGAGACACGGTTTGAGGAAGACAAACAGCCAGGCCAGGACATCCCTGGGCATCCGGAGCCCGTGTGTGTGCCCATTGCCGTGGCTGAGTCAGACACGGATGACCAAGAGGAGGACGAGGAGAATAGCCTGGGCACAGAAGAAGAGTCTAGCAAGCAGGTGAGCCCTCACCCCAGCCCCTTTCTCCCATGTGTGTGCAGCATCTACTTAGATAGCGCCCAGGACTCTGCTGTCCCGGGCACCCAGCCTTGCTCAGAGAAGCTGCCCCTGCCAGACTGCCACAGCAGGCCTGGGACAGAGCTAGCAAACAGGCCATCCCCCAACAGCCAGCCTCGTAGGGGATCAAACCTTTCTTCAACCCAGCCCAGTAGGGGATCTTGAGAGGGGCTGCTATCCATCATTTATCCCCTGGCTGGGCAGCTATTTGTACAGAAAGGGAAACTGAGGCGCAGCAACAGTGAGAGACTTGCTAGGAGTTCCTCGTGCATCTAGGGCAGAGCCAGGACCCCTAGTCCCCACTCTGACCGTTGTTCCCCACCAGGACTACCAACGTAGAACGTCTTAGTGAGGGACCAGTGCAATCTCCTGACCTCTGACTGCCCCTTCCCCTCCTCCCAGGCCCAGGGCTAATTCTGAGATTTAAAAATAAGCATCCCGAAGATGGCAGGTGTCAGAGACAGCACTATCTTATCTCCCAACCTGTTATTTTTAACACTTAGGACCAGAGTCTGGGCAAAAGAGACACCCCACACACACCGCTCCTTCAGTTTTCCTTTGGCCTGAGCCAGGCTCAAATGGCTTCTCCTTAGTTCTTTAGGTCAAACAATGAGGACCGGCTCTGGGTTTACTTGGACCCATCCTGGCCGCTTCCTCTGGGCCTGCACTGGGTGGGTCTGGCTGTGAAAAGCAGCAGCTCCCCATCCATGGAATTTGATCTGAGGCTCCAGGCTTGGTTCCACGGCCTCCTGCCTTCCTATGGTCCCAGAGGCCAGCTTCAGCTCTTTTAGTCAGGCTGTGGGACAGTGACAATGTCAGCTGGGGGAGGGGAGTGTTGGTATTGCCAGGACCGTGGCTTCCAGTTATCTCCAGGATGCTCCCAGCACAGGAGTGGAATTCCAAACTGCCCCTCCTTTCCCCTCTCATTTCCTTCTCTTGAGCCTGTTGGCTCTGGCTCCGTGGGGCATGTGTGTGTGTGTGTGTGTGTGTGTACACACATGCACAAGCAAGCTGGGGGTGTCATGGGAACTTACAGAAAAAGTCAACATGTTCTTCTGAAGTGGAGTTGCCACATTTGGGAGCTGGGCATGGCGGCCCACCTGCACCCTTCCAAGGAATGGGAAGAGGGGGAGATTTATGTCAGGCTGGCCAAGGGTTTTAGCTATCGGCCCTGTGCCTGGACCGTAGGCAACTTCACCCACTCAGAGCTACTGAGGAAGGGTCTTCAGTGAGATAAGCCTGAAGGCAGGGGGCAATGCCCCAGTTGTATGGTCAGGGCCCGAGACAGAGCCACGACCCTGGAAGCGCTCTGGCCAGGGAGCTCATGGGCTGGGGGTCTCTTCAGCAGGAACCCCAGCCTGCATCCAGTGTCCCAGAGGCCCACCCAGAGCCCAGGGCCTGGAGCCAGGATTCAGAGACCGCCTCCTCCGAGTCCGAGGCAGAGGCCAGTGCGGCCCAGGCAGACTGGCGGCAGCAGCGGAAAGTGGAGCCCCAGGCCCCAGGGTGCAGTGAGGTAACACACACCTTTGTCCCTGAGGCCAGCGGGGCAGTGCCGCTTGGGCGGGAGCCAGACTCTGAGCGGTCCCGGCACACGCCTTCATTGGCTGCTAGGATCCATGGCCGCTGTCACAGGCAGTGTGGGAGACCCGTCTGCAGAGGCGAGCATAAGCAGCCCTGCCCTGACAGGGGAGGGATGGGATGGCATGGAGCCCAGAGCCATGGGGAAATTCTGGAAGCAGCCAACCCTGGACCGTGATGCAGGACTAACACAAAATCTGTGTGTTCACCCCTCCCCACTCAGTCCCTGTGCTTTGGTCCTATTTGGCCAGTGTTTGTCCTGTGAATGGCGCCATCCCAGGGGACTTCGGGGAGCTCTGAGAACAAGGTCTTTGTACATTGGCCGCCGGTTGCTTCTCACCTGAACTAAAGCAGGGGCCACAAATGGAAGGCCTACTACAGGCTTTTGTTCTGGCCACAAAAGCATTTTAATTTGAATTAGCTACCAACATTTAAAACCTGGGAGCTTTCATGTAAATTATCTGCATTTCTGGTTTCTCTTTTAAAAAATTGGAAGACCGTTCCTGCTGGAGACATTGGTCACTGCCTCCTTAACTGGAGCTCTCTGGTTTGCCTCAGAGATCACCTGCCTGACTTCATTCCATTACCTGCCTGACCCCCATAAGCATTTGAGTTTGCAACCCCTGAGCTAACGGATTGTGGCACTGCTAACTGCATGCCCCTCCCCACACACACGTGCGCACACACACACTCACGCCAAGCCTTGTGGAAGGTAGAGGTCATGTGTTCAGAGACCGTGCTTGGGGGGCATTGTCCTGCAGCCTGGCCTCAGCCCTCAGTCCAGCAGTTGTAACTTGCTGCAGGGGAACATTTCTCCTTTGCCTTGCCTCTTTCTTGGGATGGGCCTATGGGAGACTTTGTGATTATGGCCAGTTTTGGGAGCACAAGGTCCTGATTGTGACTTGTCTCCCCATGGAGGGTCTGATACTCAAAGGCATGTGGGAACAGCTCCACTGTCTGAAAAGTAGTGTAAAGACCTTCTCCAGCTGTGCCTTTTCTAGCTCAGTGCCTCACAGTGAAGCTGGGAGGAGAAGGGAGTGACCTCAAAGCCACTGGGGACCACAAAAGCAGAGCCTCATCCCTTGGGCCGTGGCTCCACACCGCACCAAGGAGCATGCTCCCCTTTCCCGCCGGGACTCAGCGCTTATCCATCGCAAACCTCAAAGTTAAAGAGGACTTTAAGATACCAGCAGAGTGAGTCATGGAAGAGAAAAGAAGGCTGCTGAGGAGCAGAGGCACACAAGCCCTCCGACCAGTGTGTCTCCCAGTGGAGCCTCAACCTAAGCAACAAGGCAGGCCAGCTGCGCTGGGGGACTTAGGGATTTAGATGTGATCTGAAGCAAATGAAGGCATCCCCTCCTTCACAGAAGCCCAGCCCTGCCACACTTGTCTTTAGAGTGGGTTCCTAGAGGCAGAGCCTGAGACAGGCTTCCAGTACAAAGGATTTATTGAGGGAGCGCTTTCAGGAGAGACCCACAAGGAAGTAAGAGAAGCAGGACGAGGCAAAGGAAGCAGCTCTGAAAGGCATGGTAGTGGATTCTAGCCTTAGCATGGTCCCCTCTATATCAGTCACTGGGTGTCAGCCCTTCCTGGCTTCGATCATAACCCAGAAGCCATTTCCAGAAATGGCAGCTCCTTGGCTAAAGACAGTTTTTGCAGAAAGGGTCAGGTAAGCAGCCAGTGTTCACAGCAGCTGGGGATGGGTGCACGGGCCTAACAGAGGGGAACTGGGCAGAGTACCAGCAGTGGCCACTACAGCACCCCTGTACACTCGTGCCTGCCCGTGATACACACAGACACCTACAGGGCACACCACGTGCACACACCTCTCTACAATCAGGTGACAAGAGGTCAAGGCAGCAGAGCCCTGCCTAGGCAGGCAGGGATGGTTCCAGCACCTTCTCACTCTTATTCCAGGTCCAGCACCCATACAAAGCGGGCAAGAAACGTGGGCTGGGTTGCTGGCCTGTTCTATGCATGTCTGACCTTGTGCCTTTGTGTGCCCGGGATCCTGGTTCTGCTTCTGTTCTGGCTGTGGCAGCCTGTTTCCTCTGCGTGTGCCAAGCTAGCCCCATGTGTCCGTGTCCCAGAGTGTGTCTGTGTTGCCACCCCATGTCTGTTTTGTTTCCCGCTGGACGCAGTGTTTTCCCAGATGCCTTCACATCCCATGCACCCCTGCCCTAGACCCCAGCAGATCAGAACCACAGACCCAGACGCCCTGAGGTGCAGTCTCGGCTCAGCCCTGACTGGCCCTAGGGGACCTCCGGGGCAGGTTTCCATCCACCCCAGGTTCAGATTCCCCAGGCGTGCCAAGGAGGGTAGTCTGGGCACCTCCCCTCAGGGAGCCCCAGGCTCGCCCAGACTCTGGGCTAGAGGCTGGAGGCTACTACATGGCCCACGCCATGCCTTTGCCCGCCCTACCCCACACTCCTGCCTGCAGACCCACGAGGACAGTTACTCTGAGGGGAGCACTGCAGACATGACCAACACCGCTGACCTTCTGGAGCAGATCCCTGACCTCGGCGAGGACATCAAGGATCCAGAGGATTGCTTCACCGAAGGTACTGCCCTGGGTGGCCCTTTGCCCCAGCTTCAGCCCTGCCTGGAAGGGCAGGAAGACCAGCAGCTCCTTGGGACACAGGGCCATGTTGCACCCCATCCTGCCCCGGATTCCTGCCCTCCCTCCCCCATTCCTTGTGACCCTGGGGGCTCCCCCATCATGACATGAGTCATGGCAAGTCGGCCGCTGGTGTGCTGCGCTGGGCAGCTGTAGGTCAGCCGCACCAAGGATGGTGCCACTGCGTTTGTGGGGTGGTAACATGCACGATCTTCTGCCCCACAGCAACAGGGACTGGGTCTAATTCACACCTTCCCCTCAGGTGCTGGTACAGTGCCTGGCATATAGGCGGCCCTCTGTAAACACTCAAGATGGGTGTGACATGTGGCCATGTTGGTGACTGGCACCTGTAGCTTTTATGAACTGGTAGTATATTTAGAAGGCACCTGTGGATGAAATGAGGGATTGCCCTCCATGTGGCACATCACTTGGGGCTCTCAGTGAGGGCTCCACCCTTCCCAAGGCCCAGAAACTGCAAAAATGGAGAAGGCCCAGGCACAGAGCACCACAGGGAATTCTGGAACATTCCTGCAGGGGGAGGGTTTCCCAGATGAGCAGAGAACAGAATGGAGCCCATCCAAGCCTAGCCTTGCCCCTGCACACACCTGCCAGGCCCTTGATCCACTCTTTGGGAGCCCAATCCATCTGTCCTCTCCACGGAGTGCCTGCTGAGTGTGGGCCCCTGCGGACAGCTCCCCGACACCCACAGCCCCACCTACCATGTTGCGCTGTTCATCACCCCATCGTTTTAATCTCTTTCAGTTAGTCATTCCTTCAACCATCCGACCTTCTGCCATCAGACGTGGGCATTTGCATGGCCTGGGCGGGGTCTGACCCCTCTCCCTTCCCCATAGGCTGTGTCCGGCCCTGGGCGGGGCCTGACCCCTCTCCCTTCCCCATAGGCTGTGTCCGGCGCTGTCCTTGCTGCGCCGTGGACATCACACAGTCCCCAGGGAAGGTCTGGTGGAGGCTGCGCAAGACCTGCTACCGCATCGTGGAGCACAGCTGGTTTGAGAGCTTCATCATCTTCATGATTCTGCTCAGCAGCGGAGCACTGGTACCGTCCTGGGGATGCAGGGCTGGGCAGGGAGGGGTGGAAGAGGGAGTCTCCAGCTGGAAAGCCAGGTCAGAAACTGGGGCAGAGCCTCTGCTGAAAGTGTGCTCCCCCAGGGCCCCGATCAGGAATCAACTCACAAACTCTCAACATCCATAGCACATACAGAGGTCAGAGCGAGAAGGGCTCACAGAGGTCATCTGTGCAGGCCCCCCTTGTTCCGTGAAAGGGAAATGATTTGCCTCAGATCACAGTGCACAGCTGGCATAGGTCGCAGGTCACCAGTCTCCCACACCCTGCTCTGTTGACACGCCCCCTGCTCACAGCCTCAGGCACTCCCGATTCCCGTGCAATTCCCAATGCTGGCTGATACTATGGTGCAGTCTTCAAGGGCTACAGGCCAAGCTCTGCAGTTCACACATGATCACATTTCATCCCACAACTACCCTTTGTAGAAACATTAAGTAACTTGCCCACAGCCCCACCACTCACAAGCAACAGATGCAGCATTTGAACCCAGATTTCAGAGCCCTGTCTTGACCGTCCGTTTGTTCAGTAGGTCTTTTTTAAGCTCTCCTTGAATCTAGTCCCGTGAGCCATGGGGAGCAACAGGAGGAGACCCCTGCCCTGGCATCAGGGGCTCCCAGTCTAGTTGGGGAAGCCAGATTCAGCAGGTTTGAGATAGTCAGAGATCAGCACAAAAGAGAATTGAGCAAGAATAGAGTAGAAGACTCAGGGTGATGGGAGGTCAGGGGGAACTGGAGCAATCAGGACGACTCCCTGGAGGAAGCAGGGGGAACTAGATTGTAGCGCACAGGGAGGTTTGTTGAGGCCAGGAGGAACAGTGAGGCCTTCCACGGATGCCCCATCTGGCTCCCAAGCATCGTGCTCTGATCTCTCAGAGCGCTTCTAGGAGGAGATAGAACAGCCCTGGAGAGGGTTCTGGAAGGTGCTGGTGAGCAGGTAGAGGGGTGATCAAAAAGCCAGATGAAACAAACTTTTCTGGCCCAGGGGGAGCAAGCGCCTGCTATTGTTGAGGTGAGAGCAACTGACAGAGAAGCTTTGGACTCCAGAATGGGAGAGGGCCACGTTGACCCGAGACTGTATAGGAGCTTCCTGTGTATGCTGCCTCCTGTGGGGGCAGGCCGTGGGGAGGCACTGTGGCTGTCCTTTCTAAACCTCTGGGCCTCCCACCCTGCCTCACCCCTGGTACAGAGTGGGCCCAGAGCCATGACTGGCAAGCTGCATGTGCTGTTTTACCATTGGCAGCTGGAGCAAAATTTCTGTAGGCTTCAGAGAAGGATGATTTAACAATATGTTAACAAGTTTTGTTTTTAAACAACCACAAACAAGGGCAGCCAGAGCCATTTAGTCTGGGCTGTGGAGGAAAAGCTCAGCCTGGCATAAGTGAGGAGGAGTTTTGGCAAGCGAATGGTGAATCTAATCAGGGTAGACAGCCAAGCACTGTTAAAAAAAAAAACGCGTCAATGATATATTGAGAAAAAGAAGTCTGAGTGTGTTATTTAAAGTTATAAACTTGTTTAACAGAAAGCAGACTATAGATCCCTTCCAAATTGCCGAAGGAAAAAATTCCTTTAAGAAAATAGAGATCTTACAGCAAAAGATAGGAGTAAAATAAGCAAAAAGAAAGTATTAAATCAGGAAACAGAAAATAATGTGGCAGAGGCAAGATCAAACGTGTGTTTTAATAATAAATTTAACTGGATAAAATTTATCTTTTAAAAGAAAAGGACTCTGAATAGATTTTTTAAAGAAAAACTTCAGTTATGTGCTCTCAACTGACAAACCTAAAACAAAGTGACTCAGAAATATTAAAAGTGAAAGAATGAGATATATCAGGCAAATGCAAACAATGACAACAAAAATTAGAGTGTTTTTGTTAATATTAAACAAGGTTGAGTTCAAGGTAAAAAGCATGAGATAAAACAAAGAGGGTCCAACCTACAATAAAAATGTAACTATTATAAATATATTTGCTTGGGATTGCATAGCACTTATATAAAGCAAAAATCATTGGAAAAACAGTGGCAATAGGGCAATAGTACAGAGAGATTTTACCACACTTTTATTAGTTCTTGACAAATCAAGCAGAAAGACCAAGAGAATGAGAAATCTAAATATATATATACATATATATATATACACATATATATTTAGATAAATTTGATCTAACCTAATAATAACGAAAATAATAGCTAACACTTAAATAGCATTCACTATGTGCCAGACCCTGTTGTAAACATTTTACAAACGTTAGTTCATTTTATTCTCACAATAGCCCTATGAGTTAGGTACTATTAAGCCTGTTTTGCAGGTAGAAAACTGCCAGATAGATAAAAAATAGATTAAAAACAAACCCTTGGAAATGTAAAAGTCATTCTTAAACAAATCTTGGATCAAACAGAAAGTAGTTTGGTGGTAGGTTCATGGGTGTTCATTATACTAATAAGTAAGCAAATAAATAGAGAAACTATATTCATGGACCAAAGATGACAGTGTGCTGTTAATCAAAGATTATGATTCATCACTTTGTAAATTATATAAATGTCTAACCACTATGCGGTACACCTGAAACTAATATAAAATAATATTGAATATCAACTGTAACTGAAAAAAATTTAATTTTCTTAAATGAAAAAAAAATACCAGGGGTGCCAAAAAAAATGTATACAGGTGGACACTTTGGTCAACGTTGCTCAAGCAGTAGTTCGCCATAATCAGAAGTGTCTGGATGCTGTTGGTAACCACTTTGAGCACCTCTTGTAATTGCAGAAATCAAAAATGACTTGTATTCATCTTTTGTTATCGGTATATATTGAGCATTACAATTTTAATAGTTTTTCTTTTCTTAAAATGTGTATGCATTTTTTTGGCGCCCTCTGTATATATTAAGGATCCAAATTCAGTTCGAAGACTGGAGAGCAAAGGGGCAAATATTCCCCAAGGAAAATTATTTAACAAAATACAGCTGCTAGCCACTACGTGAGCATCCATTTTGGATGCAGGGCGAGTCATGCTGCCTTGGCTGGTGTTCACGCCCTCTCGTTTGGACTGAGTACAACAGGTCCAGCACATCTCAGGGATCAGGAGATCCGGGCTTGGCTGGGCCAGCATCAGCTCACTCACAGAGCTAATACCTCAATAGGGATAAATATAATAATCGGTATTTTTATCCCTGATGTGTTTTTGAATTGTCTCTCAGCCAAGCTTGAAAAATAATATATTCTGAGCTATATCAATATAAGTTTTAAATTAGCCTGAGTTATTTAAATTATTCTAATACAGTGAAAAAGCCTGAAATTATTTCTTACCCATGTAATAATCGTTCTCATAAAAAAGCCATTCATGTAAAAATTCATCAGCTGAAAAATTGGTGTAAATCAGTTTCAATTCCAAAGTACAACCAATTCATATTGAAAGTCTTCTTTTAAAAAGGTCAACTTCATGCTGAAGAGGTAAGAAGAAATAATTCACATGGAAATTTTAATTTAATACCTTGAGTATATTTTTTAAGTGGCTCAGTGTCTGCAAAGTGTCAACAGTCACTTGTACTTGAAGAGAACTCATTGTCTTGATATGTCCATTTACATTTTTTTATCTCAAACAGTAAAAGAACACGAACTTCCTTTTCCACTCCTCTGAATTTTTCATTAAAAAGCTCTGAAAAACCTTTAAAAAAAGATTATGATTCAACCAGTTCTTTCCACCTGAAATCTAGAAAAAGAAGAAATGAAAAACAGAGGTAGAGAAAAAAACTGTGATGGGGGAGGGGAACTAGATAAGTAACAATATTGAGAATATTGCATGTGGGATATAGGCAAAGCTGTAATAAAAGTAAAATTCATAGACTTACACATTTTTATTATTAAATAGAAAGAACATAAATTAATTATTTAACTCAAGAAAGTAGAAATATAACAACAAAATAATCTTAAGGAAAGCAAAGGAAGTAATTAATATTAATGAATTAGAAAATAAATAGGAAAACGGATAACATTCCAAAGCAGATTCCTTGAAAAATTAAAAAAAAAAAAGATAGAACACTAGCTAGTCTAATCTCTTACATCTCCAGGGGTGTATTATTTAATATACTCAAGGAAGAAAATAATCCCAGTCCTATTTAAAATATTCTAGTGTATGAAAAAAGATGCAAAGTCTACAAATTCTTTTTATGAAAGCTAAATAAATAATGCTGATTTTTAAAACCTTAAGTATCCTAAAAGGAAAACTATAGACCAGTTTTCATACTCCATACGTATGAATAGACAATTTTTAAAACTTTGGTGAGAATAGAAATAAAATATATTTCCTTAATTTAGTGAAAAATTTACTCTCAGATTAATTTCTATCATCATCATTAGTAGTAAAGCACTTGAAACATGTTCATTAAAGTCAGAAATAAGAAAAAGGAAGATTTAACTACTTTTTGCTGCTATCCATTACTTAATAAAATCTTGAAGTACTAGCCAGTGCAATTAATGAAGAAAACTGAACACAGTATAAAAATTGGAAAATAGAAGAACTGAAGTTAGCATAGTCAAGTATAAAACAAGAGTTAAAAGTAATAGAAATGTATCATTAATTATGATGATTGCCTAGAAAAATTTTTAAACATATTGAAAGCATTGCATGACCAGTTATAAAATATATACACAAAGAATTGTTACTGTTGTTGTTTTATACCAACAGAAACCTTTTAATCACAAGTAACATTTCTTGAATATTCCTTATATGCCAGGCATTGTAAACATAAAGTAACTGGGAATAATTATAACATGAAATGTTTAAGAGGTACATGAAGGAAACTATAAACCTTTGCTAAGGACTGTAAAAGAAGACAAACAGATAGATAAAAATACTTTAAATATCTTGGGCAGGTCTTGGGCAGGAAGACTGTATTGGTCCCTAAAACAGGTAATAAATTCAATGCAGGTCTTGGGCAGGAAGACTGTATTGGTCCCTAAAACAGGTAATAAATTCAATGCAATAGCAATAAATTTTAACAATATCTTTGAGGGAATTTGACAAGACATTGCTAAAGTTTATCTTGAAAATTACTAAAAAGGCCAGGAAAATTCATATAATACCAATTCAGGAAAAGACAGAGAAGTAGAACCACATAGAGAGGTCTGAAATAGACTTAAGTAAGTATACAAACATAGTATATGATAAAGTTGACTTCTAATCTGTGGATTTTTTTAATAAAGTGTTGAGACAGTTGACAAGTCACTCTGAAAAAAATATTAAAATGGGTATTTGCTGCCTACCAAAATATATTACATTTTTAAAAATTATAATATAAAGCAATGAAACCAGAAAGTTAAAAAAATAAAAAGGAAAGAAGAGTTATTTTTTTTCTAGCCTTGGAATAAACAAGGTTTTACTAAATGAAAAATCATAATAAATGATATAATTATATTAAATTATATAATAAGTGAAAATGAAATGTAGAACTTCAGTATGGCAAACAAAAGTAAACAAGATTTAAAGGCACACAACTAGGATAAAGTGTATCAAATAAAGAGTTAATGTCCCCAAATAAACCAGACACTCAAGTGTAAAAAAAAAAAAAAAATAGGCAAAGGAAATAAACAGGTAATTCACAAAGGGAACACTGCAAAAATCCAAGGAAAGGATGTCAACATCACTAGTAATAAATAAAAACATAACAACATACAACTTTTGTTCATTAGGCTGGGAAAGTGACAAAAAAGAAACACCACCAGTGTGAGTGGAATCTTGGGGAAAGAGTCACCTTCATGCACTGTGGAGGGAGTGTCAAACTGGTGTCCTCTTCTGGAGGTCCTGTTCCTAATCTGTACCAAAAGTCCACCTTTGACCTGGTACCCCAATTCTAGGAATTCATTAACAGATAATCAGACGCACTGTTCATTGCAGTGTTGTTTCTACTAGGGATAAACTGGAAGCAACAGAAATGTTCATTAATAGGTTTATTGGCCAAATAAACAATAGTATATAGTGAAATATTATGCAGCCTTTAAAAGAATGATATTGTATGTACTCACATTAGTGAGTAGATAAATGTTCAGAAAAGATTGCTTAGTGGAAAAAGAAATTTCAAAGCAAAATATTGAATATATCATAGAATTGTGAGTTCACATACACCCAACACAGTGAGTGTTGAGAATGTGCACCTAAATGTGGGCAATGGTTACTCCAGTGTCATGAAATTGGAGGTGACTATTCTCTTTTTCGTAATTTCTGTATCGTTTAGTTTTTTAATAAGGAGCACACATTTTTGTAATTTAAGAAAATACACCTACTTTGTATCTTGAACAACTGCCAAAGTCCCTTTGAGGACCTGAATTACCCTGTTGTCCCATGTTCACTGCCCAGTTTACCCACAAGGACGCCTTGGCGGTGCGTCCTCGGCACTGCTGACAGCGCTAGCCGCCTGGATCACTGCGGCTCACAGAGGCCCCACCAGAGCGGCAGGTGGAGGCAGCTCCCCAGGGCCCTCAGTGACGCGTTCCGTTGCCTAGACAGGGAGCCTCAGAGCACACTCCGGACAGGGAACAGTAACTCGAGAGGAGCAGGTACAAATCAGAAGGCTGGAGGTGGAAAAGGGCAGCTGGGAGCCATCCCGGTTTCTCTGTTGGCTTCTGAATTTGGGTTGAGGCCGAAATGAAGAGGTAGAGAAAGACAACGTCTAGTATTTTAGAAACTTGGACTCCTAGATTTGGAGGCTTGCAGGAGGTCTGGCTTTATCTAGTCCTGTGTTTTCTGAACTTCCCACCTACAAACGGCCTTTACTACCCTTTATTTAAAATTTTGCTTTAGATCAACACTCATTGTTCTTGTTTGGTTAAATAAATTTATTGTAAAGGGAAACTTTTAATGATTGTTATCATTGGAAACCAATATTGTTGCCTATGAAAAGTAGGTAACTACATAAAGTCAATAGCGTGGACACACAAAAAAAGAGTTATGTTGTTTGCAGCAGAAGGTGGTGAGCTGAGTCTGCACACCTCTCTCCTTGTTAAAACGGGAGATCAGCAAGTTCTAGAAAGGTCTTTAACATGCACTGGCCCAAAACTGAGACTTGCTCTTTAAGGCAAAGGAAGAAGTGTACTCACTACACGTTCTGCCTTACTGTCCACACTCCACGTCAGGTCATTTCATGGTTCACACGCTCTTTGGAGAGCGTGCCGATGTGGTCTGCCGCTGACCGCGGAGGAGGCCCCACACTGTGCGTCTCTTCCCCACTCCCCGCCCTCCTGGGCGGCAGTTCCTGCCACGGTGATGCCCCCTGCAGGGTGGGATTGGTGATGATCAGGACATCATGTCCGCTTTGTCCCGCCTGATCTGCAGGCCTTCGAGGACATCTACTTGGAGGAGCGGAAGGCCATCAAGGTTGTGCTCGAGTACGCCGACAAGATGTTCACCTACGTCTTCGTGCTGGAGATGCTGCTCAAGTGGGTGGCCTACGGCTTCAAGAAGTACTTCACCAACGCCTGGTGCTGGCTCGACTTCCTCATCGTGGACGTGAGTGTGGCGCCCGAAGGGAGGAGAGGAGGGGGAGACCCATTGCCAGTGTGAGCAGAAGCCGAGGCAGACGGACGCAGGGACAGAAGGACAGGGCTGGTGGGAGTCAGCACGTGGAGGCACCGGGCTGTGCGGTGGGACAGGCAGAGAGGAAGGGGGCTAGCGTCTGGGGTCACAGAGGACAGCCCCAGGCCCTACCCTTAGGGTCCCCAGTCTGGAAGAAATGAGGAATAGGAGACCGGGGCCCTGCCACCAGAACCCCCAATTTGGGGAGACAGAGGAGCAGGGGAAAACCTAGGCCTGGTCCTCAGGAGTCCCCAGGCTTCTGGAGGAGACGAGACTCACCATGGGAAAGGGTAAAGAGCAGTCCAGGCAGGAGTGTGGGGCTTACCCTCTCCAAATGGCCAGAAGTCAGGGGGTGGACAAGCCTATATTGTAGCAGTGACCACAGCATGTTGTGAAATGTCTGTCAGGCCCACTGAATACATGGCTGGTTAAGAGCCTCTGCACACACACAGGAGGCGGCTGTCTGCACAGGCGACAGAGCCAGCCAAGGCCAGAAGGGACAGGGTTGGTGAAGAGGTGCTGGGCAGGCAGGAGAGAGCTTCCTGAAGGGAGAGAGGGAGGGTGGAGTCACCTGCGAGAAGGAGGAAAGCCATGAACACTGGCTGAGGGGTTCTGGGTGGTTGTCCTGGACAATTGGGTAGCTGGCAGGGCTTGCCTGCCCAGGCTGTGTCCAGGGAGGGCCTGGGGCAGGAGGTTGGCACATCTTCTGAGCACCCAGTTGGCAGATGGAATGGGGGCCCCTGCCCCACCGCTACCCAGGCCCCAGGACGAGCAGGGTGAGTGCAGGGTCCACTGGGGTTCCTGAGCACAGTCAAGTGGGAGAGTGGCCAGAGGTCAAAAAATGAGACTGGGGTGTGGAGCAGCCTTGGATCTGTGCTCCCTAAGGGCAGAGGGAGCCCGGCAAAGGCAGAGGGCTCAGGTTAGGGCTCATGATCCAGTTGTGGTGGGTCCCACAGAACAAAAGGTAGGTCAGGATCTGCAGACTAGGAAAAGCGTTCCGGAAGGCACCCACGGCTTCTGGGCTTGGCCTTAGGTTCTGCTCACCATCAGGGGCTGTCCTTCCTGTGGTTGCAGAAGAGGTTCAGACCTGTGCTCTGTCCCCACAGCCCACTCAGAAACCAAAGGGAGGGACTCAGTCCCCAGTCCGCCTGGCGAGGGTCCAGGCTGGGCAGGAGGTGAAAGGAGGGGCTCCTTGGGTGAGAGTGTGCATGGAGACACAAGTCCAGGTCATTGGACCTCCAGTCCAGGCCACTTTCTATCACCCCAAGTGGCTGACGAGGATGCTAATGCTGGGGTGAGGGCTGCTAGGGGGCAGAGAGGGAAGGAGGGGGCTCTAAGTGCCCTTCCAGCCTGGAGCCCTCAGCGCCTCCAGGAGAGGGAGGAGAGGACCACTGAGGCCCCCCGCCAAGGGGCTTAGGAGGGTCAGGGGCCCTGGCAGCTCCTCCTGGAGGCTCCCCTCACCCAGCTCATCCTGCAGCGTCTTGGGTAGCGAGGCCCCAGGGCAGGCTGGAGGGAGTCTGCAAAGAATTCTGGGGAAGCCCACCTACACCCCACCACCTGCCACTTTGGGGAACACAGCTGAGGCCAGGCAAAGGGGGCTGTCATTGCTTCCTGCCCTGTCCCAAGATTGGACAGTTAGCCTGTGGAGCAGGAAACCGAGGCTCACAGCAGAGAGGGCCTTGCCCAAGGTGAAGCAGAAGGAAGTGGATGCTGGAATCCAGCTTTCCTGGCACTGGCCATGCTGCCCCCATCCCCACACCTCCAGGCCTCAGGGTCTGGAGAATGATGTTTCCAGGATCAAATCATTCATGTTTTCAATAAACACTACTGAGTATCTATGTGGAAGCGCTATTGCAGGCACTGGGGTTCTCAGGGAGCAAAACAGACAACCTGCCCGCATGGAGGAAGGCGAGTTACTAAGTAAGCCAATTTTATATCATGGCAGAAGGTGATGTGTACCACAAAGAAAAAGGAAATAGAGAAGGGGTTAGCAGGGCCCAGACACAGCGGGAGGGGGAGGTATAGATCGTAACTTTAACTAGGCTGACCAGGGTGGGCCCACTGAGGCAACATCTGAGCAGAATTGAAGGAAACTGGCATGAGCCGGGCAGACAGCTGCAGAACATTCCAAGCAGAGGTTGGAATGGCAGTGCCAAGGTCCTGTGGTCAGTGAGTGCCTGGCACACTTGAGCTACTGTGGAGTAAGTAGGAAAGGCAAGTACAAGAGATGAGAGGCCAGATGCATGGGGCAGAAGGGGAGCAGCCTTTGGAAAACAGGGGCTTTTATTTAGAATGAAATGGGGAGACATTGCAGGGCTTTGAATAGAAGAGTGACATGAAGTGACTCTGTGTGGTGGCTGGGGGGGGGGGGCTGGAAGCAGGGAGAAGAATTGGAACGCCATGGCAGTAATCCAGGGGGGAGATGATGGTGACCTGGCCAGGATGGTGGCAGTGGAAGTCGTGAGAAATAGCTGAACTTCTGCTGTATTTGAAGACAGAGCCAACAGGAAATCCTGATGGGTTAGATGGAGGGTGTGAGAGATAGAGAGGAGGCAGGGATGACGCCAAGGCTTGTGGCCTGAGCAGCTGGAAGGATGGAGTTGCCATCATCCGAGATGGGGGGACTATGGGTGGGGCAGATAGGGCAAGCTTTGGAAAGAACAGAGGGCAGGGGTGGTCTGCCGGAAGGAGGCAGGCAGACTAGCCCCTGAGGCCCGGCCCTCAGGAGGCGGTCCCTGAGAGATTCTCCCTTGCCTCTCCAGGAATGGGGACCCACAGCCTGGCATCCTCGAGGGGGGAATGGGGGTAGCACAGAAACCGATCCTAGAATCTTCCTCCTCCCAGCCCCTCTGCCCAGCCTGCTCCCACCCAGTGCTTCCAAGCTTGGGAGGAAGCTGTGGGCATCAGGCCCTGCCCACCGCTCTCACTGCCCCAGGCTGCCCTGAGTGCCAAGGTGCTATTAATGGTGATTGCAGGCAAAGTCAGGCAGGAGGCCATCTCCAACCTGTGATGCCAGGCCAGCACTGAAGTAAGAGGGACGGGGTGCCCATGGAGCTTTAGACGGATAACACCCCTGGGGCAGAAATGCCATGGTTGGGGGGCAGAGCAGAGGGAGGACAGAGCTGAGGCTCCCATGGCCCCAGAATCTCCACCTGGGCCTCCCTTCTCTGAAGATGTCAGAATGTTGCATAGTCCAGCTTTGGGGAAATACCCCAAGATAGTCTGTCTGCTCATACCCAACCCAGGACGGTCCTTCCTTCCCCCAAAGAAGCCTCTTTGGGGGAGGGAAGAGGCAGGTCAAGAATTTGACTTAAAGGAAAACGCATGGGGACCAAAAGCCCAGGCTTTGTGTCCCTGCTCCTCCATACCATCAGGCAGCTTTGGGGGCTGTCAGCACAGGTCTGAAAGGCAGAATGTACTTGGGCTCCCCCACCAGCCAGCCTCTTGGGTCCCAGGATGCCTCCCCATGCCTGTGAAGACAGTCCAGCTGGGAATAATAAAGCCTGGATACAGGAAGGCCTGCTGGCTCTCACACCCAGACCCCTTTCAGGTGGGCCAGAGCCTTTCCACTTGTCTCTGAGCTATCCCCGCACCCCCACTTTGCCTCCCGCAGGTCTCACTGATCAGCCTGGTGGCCACCACCCTGGGCTTTGCTGAGATGGGCCCCATCAAGTCGCTGAGGACGTTGCGTGCGCTCCGACCCCTACGAGCCCTGTCACGATTTGAGGGCATGAGGGTAAGAGGGATGGTTGCCTTCCAGCCAGGCAGTGGGAGGTGGGTCCACTGAGGGGCCCTCGGGCTCATTGCTGACCAAGCAGTCCAGCTTGAAGCTGGGACCATGGCCCCTGACTTAGTAGGAACATGGGGGAGGCACCACTGGGCTTGGGGGCACCCAGAGTGTGGAGAGCTGTGAGAACCTTCCCCCAGGCCTGCCACCTGCAGCCTCACTGGACAAAGGAGAGGAAGCAAAGCCCTGGGGCACAGGTGTCTTGCCTGCAGCCCCGCCCCACTGGCTCTGCAGCCCCTGGCTTCTGCTCTCCGGTGGGGCCTCATCTCTGTGTGGGCCCCCACTCTGCGTGCCCGCCTGCATCCCCTGCCTCCTGGCAGACACAGGACACCTTCCCTCTGTGATGGGCAGCAGGGCTGTAATACTGAGGGTGAAGGAAGCAGAAAGGAGCACCTGTATTCTCACCAACAGATGTCCGTTTGCATTTGCGCTTAGTAAACTCTTTTGCACTATTTTCTAAGTGTAGAGATGTATGCATCTTTCAAGTCACCAAGTTTTACCAAAGAATATGCACGTAGAAGGCAAATGTAAAAGCCCACTAAGAAAAAGCACTACCTATAATATAGCAGAAAACAAACGTGTGTATGTGTGTGTGTGTGTGTGTGTGTACACTTTTGTTTACAAAATGTGCACAGTCTGTTGTGGCTTCGGCAGATACATCTGCGTGTGTCTCACTGACCCAGGAGGCACCATCACACGGCCACCATTTGGTTAATGGTTCTGAACTTTGCCCACACCCCGGATTCATAGAGAAATAAATCGCTTACTCACAAGGGAATAATCCGACCTAAGTTAAACGTCTCTTTGGGAGCAAGGACATTTGATTCCAGAGGGACGTGGGTGACATGCTAGTTGCCAGGAATGCCTCTGCTGTGGCTGTCGGCCACCGAGCTGGCCGAGAGCAAACCTGAGAGTTGGGTTTCCCACCTTGTTCTCGGGTTCACCATGTCTGCCAGGAAACCAGGGACCTCCTCTTGCTCGTGTGTGTCAGCATTACCCATCTTGGCCCCATACCCACCACACAGCCCCACACCAGTTTCACTTCCAGCCTGTTTGGCAGGCATGACACCTGGGGACTTGGTGAGTGGAGTAGGGCACCCCGTATGCCTTTGCCCAGAAAGCCTCTCCTGGGGACTGAGTTTAGATAAAGAGCATGAGGCAGTGTCTCCATGGGGCGCAGAGGGCCACTCCCTGGGGAGGGCAGAGACACAGGAAGCCCTCACACCACCTGCCCTCCCAGCCCTGCTCCCATCGCGGCACTGGAGAATTGTCAGACACCCTGCAGACATACCACACAGAGGTCCCTGGACACACTTTAAGGGAGAACGCCCCCAACCGGTAACAGCAACCTCAAAATAATCTGAAAGCTGAGGTCAGAGAATATATCCTCAGAGGCCCCTTTCCATCATTCTCTGGCATACTCAATGACAGAGAGCCTGTTAAAAATTAAGTTTGAAGGTCATGGATTCAGGCAAGGCCAGGAAGAGAAAGGCAGGTGTTCTGGAGTCGCATCAGACTTTAGGGTGCAAAGAGAAAGATGTGTGTGTTCTCTCACTCTCACTCTTCACCAGGGCTTCCAGCCATGGGTTGCCTGCCCTTCCTTGGAGACAAGAAGTGTTCCACACCCCTCCCCCCGGGGGCCCACAGGGAGTTCAGTAGGTGGGCGGGGACCCTGAAAAGGGCATATGCTCTGCGCGCCCCTGGGCACTGAGTCTCTTCTCTGCCCACTTGAGGTTGTGGTCAATGCCTTGGTGGGCGCCATCCCTTCCATCATGAACGTCCTCCTCGTCTGCCTCATCTTCTGGCTCATCTTCAGCATCATGGGCGTGAACCTCTTCGCGGGGAAGTTTGGCAGGTGCATCAACCAGACTGAGGGGGACCTGCCTTTGGACTACACCATCGTGAACAACAAGAGCGACTGTGAGTCTTTCAACGTGACTGGAGAATTGTACTGGACCAAGGTGAAAGTCAACTTTGACAACGTGGGGGCCGGATACCTGGCCCTTCTGCAGGTGGTAAGTCTCAGGGAAGAGCAACTTCCTTCCTCCCACTAATTGTCCAGCAACAGGCATCTTCATCCATGGTACGAGCAAGAGGGGGCCAGTAGGGCCACTCTGGTTCTTCACAATAGGGTCACATTGCCCAAAGAAGGCTCTGGGTTCTCCAGAGACTTCTTGGCTCCTTGGGAAGCCCCCAAATCTTCCATTCTAAAGCAGATGTCACATTCTCCAAGGTGCAGGCATGGGCTTAGCACTGCAGCAGAACCAACTCCCCAGCCAGTAGTCAAGTTGACCTCCTCATGCTATCAGTTTGATCGTGTGATGGCACAGGTTAAAAATGAAAGGCCACAGATTCCTAAGGATGGAAGTAATAGCAAAATTATGACTCTGGCCACCCCTCTGTTACAAAAGGTAGTGATAGCTCCTGCATTGTTTAAAAGAATACATTTACTTCCATCTCTGATGTGTAAGATGTGTGATGTTTAAATACATGTGGCCCTAGTCCGTCTTTCCCAAGTTTTCATTGATTTGTGAGGACGATGGCTTCAGTAATTATAACACATGCCATAAAAATAATCTACAGATAGCCTTGACAGCAAAAATGCAAACAGAACCATAATGCATGGAGCTGCGCCTTGCTTTTCTTGCTATCCCAATCTCAAGCCCAGACACCGACCTGTCTCTAGAGCTCAAAGCAGAGGAAAACTCAGTGGGACCCCCATCTGAAAACTTACTGCACGTCCACTCATGCCTCTACCCACCCCTTAAATCCCAATAGTAGCTTTCTCCAAAGACTCCCCTGAAATACCTGTGGAGAACAGAATTAAAGCCAAAACCAGAGAGCCTGCTGTCATGTGACAGTCCCTCTGGATATCATAACTTGGAAGGAAAGACCCTTTTTCCGTAGACAGAACTGCCTGTCTTTCCAGACAGAACCATGTAATTACCTGGAAAGAATTCAGTCACGGGCATCTCGTAACCCTGGGTGGTGCCCAGCAGTTTCCAAAGCATTTGCAGACCTCTCTGGACAGGTGAGGGCCTCATTCACAAAGAGCTGAAATAGTTTGCCTTCTGTGGGGCAGCCTCAGTTTCCCCTTCTGCCCTGCTGGCCTCATAAAAACTCTCAGACATAGAGAATTTATGTGGACGAGCTTGTCCCTTGAAAGGAGGCTCGGGGCGGGATTGGATTTTGCCTGGGACACAAGTGAGACCCACTGGGCAGTCGGATCTCACCACCAAGCCTATCTCTTCATACCATGTTTCCCAGAAAATAAGACCTCCCCTGAAAATAATCCCCAGTTAAGATTGTCAGCCAGATGGACATATTTAGTACGTTATGATGATGTTCCAGAAGAAGATGACATGACTGTATTTGAATAAATATAGATTGTACATGAAAAAATAAGACATCCCCTGAAAATACATCCTAATGCATCTTTTGGAGCAAAAATTAATATAAGACCCAGTCTTATTTTCGGGGAAATACGGTAGCAGCCCAGCCCGGGGCTGCCAGTGCAGCCAGCTCCCCGGCCCCATCTCAGGTGCCCTCTCTGTAGTGCCTTACCATAGTGTGCTTGTGTGGGCTCACAAGAGCTAATGGTTACATTTTCAGATATTTTGCAGGGCATTAGTAAAAATTAAATTTTATAAACTTGTAATTAAGTAAATGATATGAAAACTCATCATTACCGGTTAGTATCATCTATGCTCTTGAGATTATTATATCTGTTGTACAGTGGAAATGCTATAAAGCTACGCTCCTGTGCATCTATCTCTTCCCGAGTCTGTGTTCAGTAACAGCACACTGGCAAGTTGAAATTAGCCGTGGTGGGAGGAATGACACAGGGAAATTGGCAAACTCAAGAATTAGGGCTTTTTTTTTCTTTTGAAAAGTCATTTGTTTGCCATTTGCCCACACACCGCTGGCAAAAGTACAAGGGAAGGTTGGGATTCTTCAGGGACTCCTCTGAAAGGCTGTGGAGCAGAAGCCACAAGGTTCTCTGAGGTGCATGACGAAGGGGACCAGGTCAGCCCTGGGGTCCACCTTAAGCCAACACAGAGAGCCCAAGCCCCACCTCACTGTCCATGACCCCTGCTGTAGGAATCGCTGTTGTTTTAGAATCTGAAATGAATGCAGATCTGAGAGGCAGATCTCCCTCAGCACTCACAAGTCTCTCGGCCAACATCACAAAGCTCATGTCCCCCACTGTGCGGTCTACTTAGGGTGTCCACTCGGCAGGCCCTCCTCCACTCCCAGTGCTGAACAAGAAGGCCTTTCCCTGACTGCCCAGACATTTTGGACACTGATGAAGGGGTGGGGGGCTAGCTTCTTGCAAGAGGCTACTTCCTGCCCTCACCTGTCCAGACAGGGGCTGTAAGTAGCTCAATCAATGCAGAGTTAAATGATTTTCTTACTCTTCTCTCTTCCTTCCAGGCAACCTTTAAAGGCTGGATGGACATAATGTATGCGGCCGTGGACTCCAGGGGGGTAGGTTACCACACTGGCCACCCCACCAAATCAGGCACCTGGGGCTCCCAAACACTTGGCCACTGGGAAGTCAATGTCTGCATCTGAAAGCTCATCCCATAAGGGCCCGATCTCTTGTGTCAACCTGGAGTCGAGCCTCTCTGGAATGCCCAGGCCTGGCTCTCGGGCAAGATTGCGTGATCTCCCAAGGAGTCCCCAAATTCTCAAATAGCTTTCAGATTCAATTCACCGTAATTTATTTGAATCTTTAAAGTCTTACCCCAGGGCTAAAAGCCGCAGAGATTCAAATCAAGCTTCTTCTCTATCCTGGCGCCTCACCCACCCAATCACACTGACAGTTCGTTGAAGACTGAGAAGCCCCATGTTCTCAAACCTCCCAGTGGCCCAGGGGCAGAATCCATGCAGTGACGCTGTGTCAGCCCTGAGCCCTGCATGCCTGCTCTCCTCACCTGCCACCCCCACCCACCCCTCCTTGGCCCTGCTCTGTACGCACACTCCTGTGCTGATGACCTTCCTCTGGACACACCCTTTTCCCCAGAGAGGACACCCCCGGCAGCTCGCGCCCATTCCTGCCTGTCTGATGCCTCGTCTGATTTCTCCCCCTTTAGTATGAAGAGCAGCCCCAGTGGGAATACAACCTCTACATGTACATCTACTTCGTCGTGTTCATCATTTTCGGGTCTTTCTTCACCCTGAACCTTTTCATCGGTGTCATCATTGACAACTTCAACCAACAGAAGAAAAAGATACGTAGAGCGCAAGCTCGCCCTGGGCTGGCAGGGCTGGGTGCCAGGGGACTGAGGAGCCATTCTGGCTCCTGGCCCCCTTTGGGCTTTCTGTTGGGGATGGTCCTCTGCTTGCTCCTGCTGGAGTCGTGTGGGAGAGGGGTGCGTCCGTGATGTAGCAAGCCTAGGCCTACCAGAGTGTACCAAGGGAGCCATGCCTGCCTTAGTCTACCTGAGAGATGAGTCTCCTTAGAGAAGCTGGGTGACGGTGGGGATCCTTCACCTGGGCCATGATCAGGGACAGTGGGTGGAGCCTGTGCAGAGGCCAGGGTCTTCCCGGAACTCTGTCACAGTGTCCATGACTGGTTTGCAGGCAAACCAAGTGGTCAGGAAGAACCTGCAGCCTGGCTGCGTTGTGCAAGGGAGAAGGTAGGGGGTGGGTGTAGCATTTTCGGGTCACAAAACCAGAGAGAGCTCAAGGTAAATAGGGACAGGGACTCTGCAAAAGAAGGTTTGGGGAATAATCTCTGGTGCAGGATAGGGACATACTTTATGTACCAGGAGACGAAGCAAGGAAGAGGCCCACCCTGGCACCTTCATTAAGGAGGCAAGATCCCTGTGCCCTCCATGCTGGAGCCTCTGAGAACCCCAAAATGAGTCTGGTGCCTGTCTCTCTGCACTTAGGGGGCCAGGACATCTTCATGACGGAGGAGCAGAAGAAGTACTACAACGCCATGAAGAAGCTGGGCTCCAAGAAGCCCCAGAAGCCCATCCCCCGGCCCCTGGTGAGCCAGGCTTCTAATTTGGCAAGAGTAGAGAGAATGTGCTGGGTGCGGGGGCAGCTGAGAAGCCCCCACACCACACGACTTACTCTCAGGGCCTCTTCATGTTCCTTCCACCCAGCCTCGGGCCCTTGGCCAGTCCAGGGAAGGAGGGGCATTCTCAGGTGTCTGACCATACACTGAGGTCTCAGTCTCGTGGAGACAGTGAGGAAGCACAAGAAGGCTGTGACAACCAGGGGCACTCCCCTCCCAAAGGAACCCTTCTGCCTCTGAGTGAACCCCCCTAGTCCCCTGCAAGGGTGCAGGCTTTCCTCATGGAGAGCAGGGCAGCCATCACAGCCCCAACTCCCATGCCTACAACCCCCTGAACAATAGAGTCCCCTAGTGGGTGGGGCCGAGAGGGGTGCTGGGTCCTCTGCCAGACTGACTCCCTTGCCTGATCAAGCCATTCTCTAAAAAAGTGTGTGTGTGTGTGTGTGTGTGTGTGTGTGTGTGTGTGTGTATTGGAGCGGGGGCAGGGGGGTAGGCAGGTAGGCGGGGGAGAACTCAAAGTAATTAGGTGACATAATCTAAATCCCTAGCTAGTAAGTGGCAGCCCCCGTTTTTTAAATCTAATTCATCAGTTTCATCTGATTCTTCCTGTTCATCATTCTCTGTTCTAGGTTAGTTGTGTGTGTGCGTGTATAACTATATGTGAAAGCGTGTGTGTATGTTTTCACTTATTTAGACTCTCTCGTCCCCAAAATAATCTGGGGTGGCTTACAATTAAAGACACATACAAATATAGTTAACAGAATAAATAAAATCAATTCCTTAAAAAGAGTGGAGAAAATTTATTAACCTGAGAGCTGATACAATTACTAGCTAAACTTCAAATTTGACCTTGAGGCTTCAGACAGTGAGAACAAAAAGAGGACAAGGAGCAATGTGCTAAGGAAACTCAGAGGAGAAATCCCTTCCTGAAGATCCATCAGAGAAGGCCTCAAGAAAGAGGGAGCCTCAGGATTGGGCCTTGAAGGCCAGGGAGCATTTCAGTAGGAGAGCCAGGCTATTTCAGCCTCCTGACTTCTTCCTGTCACAGTGACAGCCTGGTGGGGTGTTGGCCTCACCAGAGGGTGGACGAGGAGGGTTGGTGATCTGGGCCCAGAGGCAGCAACAGGGGGCCTGTTAGTCTGCTGCTGTCCCTGCTGAGTGCATCTTCTGCCCCTCCTTTCAGAACAAGTACCAAGGCTTCATATTCGACATTGTGACCAAGCAGGCCTTCGATGTCACTATCATGTTTCTCATCTGCTTGAATATGGTGACCATGATGGTGGAGACAGATGACCAGAGCCCTGAGAAGGTCAACATCTTGGCCAAGATCAACCTACTCTTCGTAGCCATCTTCACGGGCGAGTGTATCATCAAGATGGCTGCCCTGCGCCACTATTACTTCACCAACAGCTGGAACATTTTTGACTTCGTGGTTGTCATCCTCTCCATCGTGGGTGGGTATACAAGTTGGCTGGACAGAGAAGCCCTCCCCTGGCCCGGTCTCTCCTCCAGCCCTGGGTCTGTACTTAATGCCAAGTACACTAGGCTCCTTCATTCTTTTCTCTCTGCATTTCTCACCTCTCCCCCATCACACACACTCAAACTCTTGACACTGCCCCCACAGAACTCTGTCTTGGGATAACTGACTTTCATCTTTCTGCCGTATACAGCCCCTGCCTTTGGTGAATTCTGAGGGAAATGCAGGGGCTGAGGCAGGGGCTACTCTGGCCACAGTGATGGGCAGATGATTAGAATCTACAAGTAAGGTCGGGAACTACTGTGGAAGGTCCCAGGCAGTGGGGAGGGTGAGAACGTGCCTAGTGGGACTAGAGAGAAGCTTTAGAGAATGCAGGATGTCAGCAGCAGGAATGGAGCTATGGAGGGCCAGTCTTAGAGGCTTTGGGAGGTACAGCATGTACCTCGGAACCCTTACTGGTCCCGGTGCTTGACCGTAACAGACAGACGTAGTTAACAGGTCAACTTGGAGCCAGAGTGTCTGAGTCAAATCCCAGCTTCTCACTGACTAGGTGGCAACTTGGGTAAGTTACCTCACCTCCCAGTTTCCTCTTCTGGAAAATGAGGATGATGGTATCAGCTTACTTCCTAGGGTGACTGGAAGGGCTTAATGGATGATATAAAGCACTTGGCCCAGTGCCTGAATGACAGTAAACACTGGACACATGTTAGCCAGTGACATCATTATTATATGAGGTGTCTGGAAATGTCACTTAGGCCAATACGAGGCAAGTTAATTTCACTCTTTCTCCAATAACATATCCCTGCTCCTTAAAACTCTAACAGAGTAGTCAATAGAGACCCAGGGCTAGGAAAGCCCTAGAAGCTAGCAGAGTTGGGAGGGTGATAGGAACCATCTCAGAGAGGCTGAGATGCGGCAGGCGTGGCGTGGCATGGCGTGGCGTGCTCTAGCACAGAGTGCTGACTTCTGGGCCAGTGCTTCTTGCACTTCAGTGTACCCGTGAATCACCTGGGCTTGTTAACAAGCAGTGGGTCTGAGGATGGAGCTGAGGTTCTGCATTTCTGGTAAGTGCTCAGGAGATCCCAAGGCTGCTGGTCCTCAGACCACACTTTGAGTAGCAAGGAGCTCAAAGGCCTGAGTTCTGTTTCAAGCTAGGCCACCAAGATGCTGAGCAAGTCCCCTCAGGCCTTGGAACCCATGACCTAGAAGAGGGGCCTAACACAGCTCTGTTGTGCAGGTATTCCCAGAAGACTAAGGAACAAAAGGGCTGAGAAGGTACTTTTTGCAAAGGATGTGGGGACTGTGGGCCCTCATTTTCTGGGTCATATGCAGAAATGGAGATGCAGAGAGGCGGGTGGCAGGGCGAGCAGGGTCCTTGCTGTTAACCCAGTCCTCCTGGAAGGGCCCCCTGTCCCTGGCTCCTGGCTGTACCGAGACCTCACCCAGTGAAGCTGGGCTGGAGGGAGGACAGAGGTGTCACAGTGGCCACAGTCTCTGTTGTTTCCCACAGGCACTGTGCTCTCGGACATCATCCAGAAGTATTTCTTCTCCCCCACGCTCTTCCGAGTCATTCGGCTGGCCCGGATCGGCCGCATCCTCAGGCTGATCCGAGGGGCCAAGGGCATCCGCACCCTGCTCTTTGCCCTCATGATGTCCCTGCCTGCCCTCTTCAACATCGGCCTGCTGCTCTTCCTCGTCATGTTCATCTACTCCATCTTCGGCATGGCCAACTTCGCTTACGTCAAGTGGGAGGCTGGCATCGACGACATGTTCAACTTCCAGACCTTCGCTAACAGCATGCTGTGCCTCTTCCAGATCACCACATCGGCCGGCTGGGACGGTCTCCTCAGCCCCATCCTCAACACGGGGCCCCCCTACTGCGACCCCAACCTGCCCAACAGCAATGGCTCCCGGGGAAACTGTGGGAGCCCGGCCGTGGGCATCCTCTTCTTCACCACCTACATCATCATCTCCTTCCTCATTGTGGTCAACATGTACATCGCCATCATCCTGGAGAACTTCAGCGTGGCCACGGAGGAGAGCACCGAGCCCCTGAGTGAGGACGACTTTGACATGTTCTATGAGATCTGGGAGAAGTTTGACCCGGAGGCCACCCAGTTCATTGAGTACTCGGTCCTGTCTGACTTCGCTGACGCGCTGTCCGAGCCGCTCAGACTTGCCAAACCCAACCAGATGAGCCTCATCAACATGGACCTGCCCATGGTGAGTGGAGACCGGATCCACTGCATGGACATCCTCTTTGCCTTCACCAAGAGGGTCCTGGGTGAGTCTGGGGAGATGGACGCCCTGAAGATCCAGATGGAGGAGAAGTTTATGGCGGCCAACCCGTCCAAGATCTCCTACGAGCCCATCACCACCACGCTCCGACGCAAGCACGAGGAGGTGTCGGCCACTGTCATCCAGCGTGCCTTCCGCAGGCACCTGCTGCAGCGCTCCATGAAGCATGCCTCCTTCCTGTTCCGCCAGCAGGCCAGTGGCAGTGGCCTCTCCGAAGAGGACGCCCCTGAGCAAGAGGGCCTCATCGCCTACATGATGAATGAGAACTTCTCCCAGCGCCTCGGCCCGCCCTCCAACTCGTCCGTCTCCTCCACATACTTCCCACCTTCCTATGACAGCGTCACCAGAGCCACCAGCGACAACCTCCAGGTACGGGCGTCTGACTACAGCCGCAGCGAAGATCTTGCGGACTTCCCCCCGTCCCCAGACAGGGACCGAGAGTCCATCGTGTGACCCTCGCCCCAGCTGGCCGGAACACACTGCAAGGCAGCCTGTTGCCTCGTGGCAAACCCAAGTGCTGCCACCAAGCAGCATCTGCTGGGCCTTCCTTGCGTTGGGCTTTGGGCGTGAGATGAGCCTCAGTCCTGTGGATCGACGAGGCAGAGCTCCGTGGCACCCGTGTGGTCGGCCGGAAGCACCTGGCCAAGCCAACGGCTTGGGCAGCCCATCCCTGAAGGCCCCACACATACCAGTGGCTGGGTCTGGTCAGACAACACCCAGGGCTCAGAAAAGCAGCTCCATCCCAGTTGCTGAGGCGAAATATAAAACTGAGACTGTATGTTAATGTGAATGGGCTTTCATAAATTTATTATATTTGATATTTTTTTACTTGAGCAAAGAACTAACTTTTTTTCCACGGACGTGAGCAGCGATTCACACTGCCTCTTCTGAACTCTGAACAGGAGTGTCTGTGGAGCTGCTGGAACTCTGTTCTCAAAGCAAAAGTGGAATCCAGTGTGGTTCCCATAGGCCTTCGCTGCCCAGGGGCAGAAAAGGGTTTCCCTGCTGCTTGGGCTAAGGTACCAGGAGGGCTGAACCCCTTCCCTTACACACACGTGTGCACACACTCAACACACACAGTGGCCAGACACGGGCTCCTTTCAGACGAATGTCACATAGCTACCCCTGCCCCAGCCTAAGGGACACAGACCTGTCCTTCCAGCCCCCAGAGGTAGGGTTCTTATCAGCAGGGGCTCACTCTGGCTTTCCATCGTCCCCAAGGTCCCTTTTTCCACCTGTGTTTTTATGCAGGCCATACTGGGGTCAGTTCTACAAAAATAAAAGGCTTCCAGACGGCTGTGGCCTTGGTCCCAGGGCTGGTTCTAGGCACTGAAGTTGGCTTTTCTTCCCAGGAGAGCTTGGCCTTCTGTAAGAGTATTAACATAAAAGTGAAGGGCCTGAGGGAGCCAGCCCCACTTGTGCCCTGCCCCACAGGCCAGAAAGAGTAGGCTGAACCCTGTGGGTTTGGGACTAAGAAGCTCAATAGCCCTCAGTCCATTTGAAGAAGGGAACCAGTTGTCATCACCGGGGTCACTCTCTGGACCTTTCTGCCTCTAACCATGGAGGCAGGGGGATTCCTGTGTGGTCCCCAGCTTCTCTCCAGACGAAGCAGCATGGGAGTGGGGAGGGAAGCTTGGGTTCTGTGCAGGAGATAGGCCTGGGGATGGTCAGGCCAGTTCCCACGCCCTGGGAGGGGAATGAACCATGGGCCTCCTTGGGAAGAGAACATGGCCTTGGACCAACCCTTCCAGCTCAGCCTGGGGTCCTGGTGGCGCCCGCACACAGGACCTTCTTGGGCAGTGTCCCCGCTGTCCCACAGGTCTTATGAGAAAGCCTTTTCAGGGAAAAAAAATACTTTTTTCTAGTCCAATTATCCCCCAGGGCCTCTTCAGCTACTGACAATCCTATTTAGCATATGCAAATCTTTTAATGTAGAGGACCGTCACCCTGAGAGTGACAGTGTTGGCTGGTGGAGGCTGAGCAGTCTCGAGTTCGGCTACCCAATTCCAGCTCTCCAGCACGGCCGCCCTCCCGCCGGCGTGCAACCTCACTGGCCACCTCTCCGGGCCGCCCGGGAAGCCGGAAACTGGCTGCTCCTAACCTACCTCGCCAAGCTGTCAGAGGGCTGGACGTTCTGAGCTCACGGCAGTGCTGATGGCATTGCCAATGAGTAAAGTATTACATTTCTTCTTGTCAACCCAAGTTCCCTTGGTGGCAACCCCAGCCCCCACCCCACCCCTAGTGATTTCTCTTCTCCTATGTTCCCTTTGAGTCCAGTGTGGGATGTGGTTTTAACTATCCCAGTGACACTTCTCCGAGTGGAAATCTTATTTTTGTAGATCTCTGTGCTTTGCTTTCAAGACGGAGAGGTGCGTGCCCTCCCGGCACAGGCAAGAATGAGGTTTGGGAGGCAGCCAGGCTGCCAGCCCAGCTGGCCGGAAGGAGACTGTGGTTTTGTTTGTGTGTGGACAACCTGGGAGTCTTGAGACAGGTGTCCAAGGCTGGCTGGTGACAGCCGCCAGCGGCTGCGCATGGTGTGGTTGAGGGCAGGGACAGGCTGGACTCAACTCCTTAGCTTTTAGTGTGGCTCTCTCTCTCTCTCTCTCTCTCTCTTTCTCTCTCTCTTTTTTTTTTCCTAGAACTGCACAATGACCAGCAGGAGGGGAGAAGAGGGTAGGAAAAAGGAGGGAGGGACAAGCGTCAAGTGCCAGCTGTTGTCTGAACTAATTGAGCACTTCTCACCAAACTTCGTGTATAAATAAGATACATATTTTTAAAACAAACCAATAAATGGCTTCCATGACCTGGACTGGGCTCTGTTCTTGTGCTGAGATTTGACAAGGGCTGCGGCCTCGCCCCGAGCACACCTGGATAGCAGTGCTGGTGTGGGGAAAGCGAGGTGAGATCCTATGAACCATGCAGGGCTTCCAGTTGTCTTCCCAGGAAAATGGCCAGGTCATGGGCTGGCCCAGGGGAAGTGGGGTGTGGGCAGAGCAGTCTGCCCCCACAAGAGGACACCCAGGGCCTGCCTTCCAGGGCTCCCAGTGTGGGGCACTGCAAAGAGGGAGAGATGTGGGGTTCATACATGGGAAGGACTTGGAAAGGTGGGTGCAGGCAGGAGAAGCTGCCGTGGAGAACAGGCAGATGGTGGCACCTGTGTGTCCAGCCAGGCCTGGACCTGTGACGTCTGACACTGGCTTCCTGGCCCTCATGCCTCAGTCACTGCACCTCACTGCTGCCCCACCGCCCCACCAAAGGCACTCTGCCAGCCAGCAGGGCCCTCCTCGTGGCTGGGTCCAGCACAGCCTTCTCAGTCCTCACCTTGCAGCTCCGGTCCCGCCTGCAGCATTTAACTCAGCAGACAGTAGCCCCTTCTGCGAATCGTCTCCTCCTTAGGCTTCTGTGGCGCCACCCTCTCCAGGGCTTCCTCCAGTCTCTTAGATTGCCTCCTTTGGGGGCACATCCTTAGTGTTGGACTGAATGAATGATGAAGCCCTCTAGGCCCTGACTGTCTTCTAGAGGGAGAGTGGGAAACACCCTCTCACCCCCTGCCTTGCTGTAAAGAAGAGACTTGAATCTATCTGGAGCTTAAGCCGCAGGCTGAGCCCCAGGCCAGCACATCCGGCCGCCTACTTGGGACATCCTGAAACTTACAAGCCCAGCACGTCTGACACTGAGCTCCTCTGTCTCACCCCCAAGCGGGTTGGTGAAGGCACCCCCACTGATGCCATCTTTAACAGCACGCTTTCCCTCACCCACTCGCCCAGTCCACACCCTGTCGATGCTACCTTCTCAGTGTCTTTAAAACCCTACCACTTGGTTCCATCTTGCTGCTGCTTTCCTGGTTGAGGCCAGCACCTTGCCTCATGGCTTCCCTTCCTCTATCCTCATTCCATTCCAAACTACTCAGCTACCTGGGTACTTCAATCCAAGATCTTTGCCTCCTGGATAAAACCCTTCAATGGCTTCCTGTTCCCTCAGGATCAAGGCAAACCCCTCCCAGGGCCTCCAGCCCTGCCAACCTCTATAACGGCATCGCTCTCCAACCCCTCAAAGGCCAGGGCTCTTCCTCCTCTCAGCCTTGCCAACTCTGTTACCGCCTCCCGAGACACTCTTCTCCTTTCGCCTCAGCCTTCAGGCCTCATCTTACCGTCACCTCCTCGGCTGGCTCTCCCTGCCCCTGCCCAACCCCCTCCCCATCACTTGCCCCTACTCTTGGTACTTCCCTTGTCACAGCACTTAACATTCCTCATTGCAAACACCTGCAAAGCCCATGTGTAAACAAATATCACCGCCCCTAATGGCATCAAACCCAACCTTTATTTTTGTCTCTTCCCATCTCTCTCAGGTTTATTAGATGCAGATAATCTTCCCTGGGTTTGGATGAAAACCAGGCTGACTCTGTGGCTTTTCGCCGCAGTCTTGGGTAAAAGAACAGCCGTCTACAGTCTCTTTATCTTGTAAATACAGTCTCAGCCTCATCCTGAGGGTGTCCAGTCCCACGAACAGTCAAACCTAAGGTGGCTGGGCAGCTCCTGCTCCCCAGCCCAGACATGCACTGTTCCAGGTCCCCCCGGTCCCTTCCTTTGCCCATGGGCAGTTGTGTGTCCCCCTCTAGCCTCTTCCTGCCAAGGCCCTCGATCCTCCAAGTGACCCTGTCATGCGGCCCTCTCTCAGCCTGCCACCTCTGCTCCACAGAAAGCCCCAGCAGCAACACGCTCCATCGCCACCACCAGAACAGCTGGCCCGAGACCCTCCCTCCAGGTCTGTTATGCAGGGTGTCATGCGGGGTCTCTGGTCCCGCTCCCCACATAAGAACGCAGGATACGGTGAGGCCAAAAAGGAACATCCACGGAGCCATAAATAGGGGAGTCATACCACTATAGTCTCCCTGGCTGCTGGGTTGGAGACACAGGAAGCAGGAGCCACATGATCTGCAACCTGCCGTCCGCTTCTCTATCCACCAACCAACCCCATTTGCTAGCTGCAATCCGCCCTGCTAACTGCAATCTGTGCTTGCTAGGTCATCCACCATCTTCTTGCTAGGCCCCAATTTGCTGCTAGCAGAGCCTCGGCAGTTATATTAGTGGCCAATGGCTCACTGGTTACAGCTGACGGCCAACTAGCCACAGCTGATGGCCATCCAATCACAGTTGATGGCCATTTACTACCTGAACCAGCACCTTTCCACATGAGGCCGAAAGCCTGGAAACTGCACTCCTGGCTCGGTCCCCACAAGGTCCCAGAGCCAGAGTCAGGCCCCTGTCGCCTGTCTACTTGAGTTTTCTCAAGCCCAGCAAGACCTAGTCCTCCACATCTCCTACGTGTCAAAACTGTCCAAGAAGGTCTTGGAAGCCACTTTACCAGGCCTGGGTGAGAAAGTGACACCACTCTGCCCATAGGCTCTTTCCTTTCCCAAGGAAAGGCCACAGACAGGACAGTTCTCTTCAAAACAAACAAACAAACAAGCAAACAAACAAAAACTCACAGTTTCCCTCGGCCCTCTGCTCCCTCGGACCCCTTTTTGTATGTGACTGCAGGTCCCAATGTCTGGCACGTTTCCTATATAAACGATCTGCATGAGGGCCTGATGGTTTGGTATCCTGAAACCCTTGGTATTGGTCTCTTGGTCAAAACTGGGGAGGGGACAGTCCATTCGAACCTCCTGTGACACTTGTTTCATCATCTTTCCCTGACCAGACCGGAGCTCTTCAAAGGGCAGACCACATCCCAGTGTAGAGGGCTACGACCAGCTTTTTAAAAAATATCAGAATTTAAAATAGCTGTGTGTCCTATGGGGTAAGGATGAGTGCTGTTTTGTGAAGCTATTGTTTCAGACACATATGAACCTTGGGTGAATGCCTGTGTATACCTACCTGGCTAGTGATAGGAAACATATTTCTTACTAGAAATCCCAGTGAAAAGAGTGAAAGCAACATGAAGACAGAGTCCGTGTCTTTGCTCATTGCAGCTGGGACATAGCTCAGTAGCTGGCATAGGGCAATAAGTCAATAAGTCAATAACTCAATAACTCTGTGTGGAGCCAGCCCAGTGGCTCAGGTGGTTGGAGCTCCATGCTCCTAAAGCCAAAGGCCACCAGTTCGATTCCCACATGGGCCAATGAGCTGCGCCCTCTTCAGCTGAGATTGTGAACAACAGCTCTCCCTGGAGCTGGGCTGCCTTGAGCAGCCCAGAGGTTGATGTGAGCTGCCGCAGGCTGCGGAGTGCTGCCGTCTGCTACCATGAGCGGCCGGTGGCCTGCGTGAGTGGCCGGCAGCCATTGTGAGCAGCTGGCAGCCAGCGGCGGCTGACCGATGACTGGTGACCGACTCCTATACATCTAGACTGAGAAACAATGGCTTGAGCTGGAGGTGGGGGGAAGGGAGAAAAAAGATGGGGAGACAGAAAAAAGACGGGGAGATAATAATAAAAATAAAACAGAAATTGAAAAAAAGAAAAAAACTCTGTGCCTGATGTGGGCAAGAAAGAGGCTGCGCCCACCATGAACGGGTCATGAAGGGGTCAGGCCTTCTCTCTCACAAACCCCGGGGCACGACACCCACAGTCTGGGTCAGGGTCAGCGTGGCAGCTTCCTCATCGAGGGTTGGTTCTCGGAACCAAGGGTTGGAGTCTGGCCTTGGCTGGGATTCTTGCCGGGATTCTTGGGCCCCTTGCGTGGGGTCTTCCATGGCTGCTTGAGATGGGCTCTCGCCTGTGTTCACCGCAATGCAGCAGCTGTCACTGGCCGCTCTGGGGTGAGGCTGGGGTCCAGGCGGCGGGCAGCTCTGTGAGGGATGGACGCCGGCTCCTGTGTCAGCGGGAAGGCATGCAGCCCAGGGAGCTCAGTCCTTGGCAGGGAGAGAGATGCTCCTGGACAGACGTCAGCTGTCACCCTGGGGCCGCGGCATTGGCAGCTCCTCCGCCCACCAGCCCTGACAGCCACCAGACTCGAGACTCAGAGTGGAGCCTGGGAGGGCAGGAGGACAGGCGCTCCTACAGGCGGACATGGCATGCGTAGCTGCCACAGGCCACCGCTGATGGGATCAGGGAGCCCAGGACTGGTGTCTCATGCCCCCAGCTGCTGCTTGAAGCCATCTGTGCTGGCACAGCACCCGCACCCCTCCAGGGCTCTGAGCCCACTGCATTGCACGTGGCCCTTGAAGCTGAGAGCTGGGCAAGGCCAGGCCAGCCAGTCCACTGACACCATGCTCCCCAGCCCCCACCCCAGTGCCTGGCACAGATTAGGAGCTGGGAGTGTTTGCAGAAGAGATAAGCCAGTTAAGTTCACTGTCCACTGCATTCACCTGAATCCTCTCCTCCGTCTGAATCATTCCTGTCCTCTAAGGTCCCTTCCCCTTTTTCTCACCAATAGTCCTACCTTCCACTCTTCTTTCTTCTGGAAGGTGGTCAGACAGAGGGCCATTTGAGACCCTCACCTACATGGAGACATGTGCGGATTCACACATATGCCCCCTCTCACAGTAATCGGGTCCGTGTTGAGGGGGAAGGGCATGATCATGGGGAGATGCCTGAAATCCCAGGAATGAACTTCAGGCTTCCTGTCCCAGTCCCACTTGGACCAGGGGCCCTCAGGACATTCCCAGGGACAGAGGCAGGCAGACAGGCCAGACAGGACTTCAGAAATGACACTCAAAGACTGGTAGCTGTCAATGTCTGGGGGGAAGGGGTCCCTGTCAGAGGGACCCTGGGAGCCCTGCTGAGGATACCACTCCCCTGTGGGTGTCCCAAGTCGGCCTGAATGGCAGAGGTGGGAGCCAGGCCAGCCTGAGCCCAGAACATGTAATGACCACCCTGACAAGCACTTCCTCCCATGCCAGCTCCCAGGGCTGGCATCCCCAGGCAGCTGCCAGGCACCTGCTGCTGGAGAGAAAAGCCCTGTCACCCCAGCCGCTGTGGAGAGATGGGCCAGCTCAGATTCCAGAAAGGCGTGCAAGTTGAAGCACAGCCCCCCTCCCCGGATGTGGGCTGACCGGCAGGCGGTACGTCCTGTCCAGCCCCACTACGTGCCGGTCTCTGTGGCGAGAGCCTTGGGAAACGAGTGCTGGGATTTCAGGTGTGACCAGCCAGGAGCCTCAGCTTGCCTCTAGTATTTGTCCTTGGGGACCATCTGAATCCTTCCTGTTGCCTGTCACTCACGCTCATTCAGGCGGCACCCTCACTTCCTGGAAGGCCGGGAACCAGGCTGCTTCTATGTTCGAGGCTGTGGGAGGAGCTGCAAGGATGGAGGGTAGGGAGGCTTGACCAAGAAGAGAGGCTGGCTTAACAGAGATAATTGGGCCTCCTGTATCCTGTGTAAATCCATCACATTTATAGTCTCTCCAGACAGGAGACAATGAGGAAATGACAAAAGCCAATAAGGCCAATAAATAGCGTGTAATGGAATAACCAGTATGTGCAGCCCATCCCCTGAGCCCCAGAGCCAGCAGGAAGGCTGAGCCCCTCCCTTCTGTCTCCGTCTGGACTTTGGCCACAGGCCCCAAGGGACAGTTAAAACTAGTCAACAGTCCCCTCAGGGGTGACCGGCTGAATTTCCAGCTGCTCAGGCCAAAAACCTTAGCGTCATCCCTGCTTTCTCTTCTCTCCCCCTGCACCCCCCCCCCCCATCCAATCTGGCAAGAAATCCTGTTGGCTATGCTTCTGAAATGTATCCCAAGTCCAGAGACTTCTCAGCACCTCTGCTGCCTCCATGCTGGTCTGAGCCACCATCGTCTCTTGCCTGAATTCTTGCAAAGGCCTCCTACCTGGTCCTGCCCCCAGACTGTTCTCAACACAGCAGCCAGTGGGTCTGCTGAAAGGCAAGGCGGATCATGTCACCGCTCTTCTCAAAACCCTCCACAGTCCCATTGCCCTTGGAGTATAGCCCGAGCCCTCTGCGGCCCCCATGATCTGCCCCAGGCCCCAGTGCCTGCCTGAGCCCCCCTACAGCTCTGCCCTTCACTCCACTCAGCCACACCGGCTCCTTACGGGTCCCTGGCCACACAGAGCACGCCCTGCCTTAGGACTTCAGCTCCTTACACCTGCCACACTCTCTCCCCAGACAGCAGCAGAGCTCCCCTCCTTCCTCTTTCAAGTCTTTTCTCAAATGTCGACTTTGCAATGAGCATCCTATTTTCCACCCTCTCCTACCCACTGTTTCTATACTTAAAGCAGGTTCAGTGAGGTATAATTTACATACAATAAAATTCACCCTTTTAAAATGCACAGTTTGATGAGTTTTGACAAACGTAGGAGCAGTATAACCACCACCAAAATCAAGGTATCAAACATTTCGATCATGCCAAGAAGTTCCCTCGCGTTCTTTCATAGGGAACCCCGTCCCTGGCCCCAGCCCCTGGCAACCACTGAGGCGTTTACTGCTCCTAAGGATTTGCTTTTTCTGGAGAATTCATGAAATAATGTGCATGCATGCTTTTGTGTGTGGCTGCTGCTACTCAGCATAATGAATTGAGACTCATCCGCATTGTTGTGTGTGTTGGTTCATTCCTTTTCATTGCTGAGTGTATTCCATTATGTGGATGTACCCCAGTTCATTTTCCATTCAGTAGTTGATGGACATTTGGGTTGTTCACATTTTTTTTTTAAAGATTTTATTGGGGAAGGGGAACAGGACTTTATTGGGGAACAGTGTGTACTTCCAGGCCTTTTTTCCAAGTCAAGTTGTTGTCCTTTCAATCTTAGCTGTGGAGGACACTTAGCTTAGCTCAGCTCCTGGTCCAGTAGCCGTTACTAGTTGCAGGCGGTGCAGCCCACCATCCCTTGCGGGAGTAGAACCGGCAACCTTGTGGTTAGAGGACACGCTCCAACCAACTAAGCCATCCGGAAGCTCAGCGGCAGCTCAGCTCAAGGTGCCGTGTTCAATCTTAGTTGCAGGGGGCGCTGCCCACCATTCCTTGCGGGACTCGAGGAATTGAACTGGCAACCTTGTGGTTGAGAGCCCACTGGCCCGTGTGGGAATCGAACCGGCAGCCTTCGGAGTTAGGAGCATGGAGCTCCAACCATCTGAGCCACCTGGCCGGCCCTGGGTTGTTCACATTTTTTGCTATCATGAAGAAAGCTGCTGTGAACATTTGTGTTCAGGTGTTTGTGTAGACATATGTTTTTATCTCTTGAGTAAACACCTAGGAATTGAATTTCAGGGTCATATGATTAGCGTATGTTTAACTTTATAAGAAGGTGGCAAACGTTTTCCAAAATTGTTGTTCGCTTTTCATTCCCACCAGCGATGAGTGTTCCAGATGCTCCATATCCATGCCAACATGTGGTGTTGTTGGCTTTTTTTTCTTTAATTTTAGCCATATGAGTGGGTGTAACCCATAATTTAAATTTGCATTTCCCTGATGACCAAGGATGTTGAGAATCTTTTCATGTGCTTACTGACCATTTTTATGTCTTCTTTGGTGAAATGTCCACCAGTGTTTTTAAGGAGCTCTAAACAAATGCTTTATATACTGACATCATCACTTGAAGAAGCAAGTTAAAGTTACACTGTTATACATTTGTCATCCCTGTGCAGTGTGAGGACATTCTATTGCTCTACCATGGGCTGTCGTATGATCTGAAGATACTGACCTCACTGTGCTAGTCTCCATTTCCTCATCTGTAAAATGGGCATAACAATACTTACCTACTAGGGTAATGTGAGGATTATGTAAAGTGAGACAGGTAGAAAATTTGCAATATCCCTGGTACATGGTAAGCACTTAGTAAATGTCCAGTAGGATAATGACGATTATTATTACTAACCCTGACTTGTTCATGTCAATCCCATTTCCCTCTTCAAAGCCCTGTGTTTTCATCTGTAAATTGTTGGGGACAATCTCTAAGTACCTTCTAGGAACACCCATTGATTTCCTGCGTTGCTCTGTTTACTAACACACCCTTTACAGGTAGCCTCCTCCACCCAGGGGCACCCCCGACAGCCACCCACCCCTGGGGACACTAGTCACACACACAGCAGTGGAAAGCTCCCCCAACTCCTGACCCACAGAATGGCCTAAGGCCCAGCTCCTCAGTCACCAGTAAGGGACCATGAGAAACTAAGAGGACCAGTGGAGACGGAGAAGACTGAGTTAGAGTTGGGAAAGGCAGATGACACCAGGCAAGACAACTAGACCCCGGGGAGGCTGAGAAAAGTGGTGTGGCCTTGCAGGGACAACAGCCTCTGCCCCGCATTGGCTGGCATGCTCTCCCCGTTCCCCCCACACCTCATTCCTAGCTCAGCTCTGCAGCGCAGCTCGGGGTGGGCCAGACGCTCCATCAGCCCCACCCTCACCCTAGCTGACCTCTGGAGGAAGCTGGATCCCCAAAGGAGCCCCTCCCAGGGGAGCCGGGTGGGGAGGAGAACGGGAGTGTTGGGAAATCAGTCCACACAGATCTGGGGCCAGTGCCAGGGTGTCACAGGGAGTGAGGAGGAGGTGATGAGAGAAGGGCAGGCCAGCAGGGCCCAGGCCACGGGCAGGATGGGCCAGGGGCAGTGGCTGGGGGAGCTGAGGAGATTCTAGGGGCTGCAGGCCTGGGGATTCTAGAAGCCCAGAGCAGGGAGCATAGGAGGCACTGAGGGCCCGGAGTGCAGGAGGAGTGAGGAAGCTCAGAGCGAGGGACAAGGAGAGGTCAGGGGGAGATGGAGCTCTGACCTTCCCACCCTCCCAGTCCTTCAGTCCCACTAAGCATGCTCTTCATGCTCATTGTCACCTCCTCGATTGTGGGCGGCCCCGCCCGGCCTGCCCAGCCACCAGTCCCCCGCCAAGACTCCGGCACCCTGGCCGCCCATGCCCTCCTCTCCTCAGGGCGAGCCACCTCAGCACCACCTTCACCACCCATCTGCTGCCAGGCCCCAGCCACAGAGCCCCCCAAGTCAGTTTCTCTACTCCTGCACCCCAGCTAAACGATAGACCCACTACGAAGTCATGCGTCTGCCCTCCGCCAGCCCAACCTCCCACGTGACACAGCCACCCTGTCTCCTGTGGAGACTGACATTTGCAGGATAAATGAAAGCCCAGCAGTGGGGCCAAAGCCCAGCCAGCAGGGCTGACACCAGCGGTCCACCCCCAGAATGAGTTTCAGTAGGCCCAGAGCCACAGAGGTCTTCCTCACTCACTCCCACTAAGTAATGTCAGCCTACACATGGCACCAGCTGGGGAAACTGAGGTATCTGTCCATTCTTTCTTTAGCCAACACCTATTGAGCATATTATAACTGGAGTTATAATAATGTGCCAAACAGACAAGGCTGCTGCCCTCATATAAGTTGAGTTGTGGAGACAGATATTAACCTCAAAATCCACAAACAATGGTTGCTAATAGTTACAAAATTGGAGGGGTGAGGGGTGACGGGTACAAAGTGTAATGAGTGAGAATGTCCAGGCGATGGGATCAGGGAAGACCTCTGTTGAAGACGTAGCATTTTTGTTGACCTGAGTTGGGCATTTCCAGGCAGAGAGAAGAGCAGATGTGACAGTCCTGAGGTGGAACATGGCCCATTCCACAAGGGAAAGATGGCCCATGTGGCTGGACCCAGAGACTGAGGGGGAGTCCAGCCTGGCAATCCCCGGGAAAGGAGTCTGGACATGACCGAGACACTGGGGGGTGGCTGTTGGAGAGGTTTACTGCTGTAGACACTTTTATTATGTGGGGGGAGGGGCACAGCTGCTAACTGGGTTTGTACTTTAGAAAGATCCCACCTCCTGCTCTGAGGGAAAGGTTTCTGGGAAACAAGAATGAATGAAGGAAAACAGGTCAGGTCAGGTAGGGCGAGACAATGGTGGCTTGGACCAGGATGGGGACAGTGGAGAGTGAGAAAACTGGGAGCTATTTAGGACACTACATTGGTAGACAGGGCACCCAAGGGCAGGTGAAGAGCCTCCTCTGGTCTCTGGCCAGGGCAGTGGGGAGGGGCCCCCAGAGGTCAGCTCCTGAGCTGGCCCTCAGGCCTCGTACATCTGCCCTAAAGAGTACTTAGCAAGCAAGATGGATAATCCAATGGAATAATTCTTCTATTCAAGAACTAATTCTAGGTCCCATCTCCCCTAATCCTGCCTCCTATTTCTACCATGGACAGCACAAGCTCCACAAGATGGCAATTCCCAGTACCTCGCTGGTGATGGGGAAAATACTGGCCTCTCTGGAAGCTGTGAGGGCAGCTGTTCCCTGAAATGTCCCCTGAGCACAGAGTACACCAAAGTGGCCTCACTCCACTTTTAATTTTTTTCTATTAACCAATCAAGAATTTATATGACAAATCCAGTCCCTCCCTTATGGGAACTTCACCTTGAATTGTTTAAAAACCAAAATAGGGGTTGGGGGCTGAACAGCACTGCCATGTCACTGCTGAGGACACCTGGACACTTCACAGATTCCAGTGCAGGCTACCACAAAACAGTGCCATTCTCAAAATCAAGGGGAACCCCAGGGAGTCCCCACTTTGCCTCACCTCTAGGTGACAGTGCTGTGGATAAACAAACCACAGTCCCCAGCTGAGAACACAAGCACAGTCTCAGCAGGGCAGAGTCTCCGGAACTCTGACTCCATGCTAGCGCCAGCCTCACCCCAGGCAGACACAGGCAGGCCCGCTGTGAACCTGTCACCACCCCAGGCCCATGTCCCTCAAGATAACTTCATTTCACTCCCCGGCCCAAGGCCTTTATGGCGGCCACCCCACTCCTCCCCCACAGGTCTCCTTTCCTTCACATCTTGCACTGAGAGTGTTTTCTTCTCTTCCAGAGGCTCTGGGCTCCTTCTGTAAATGAATGCACTGCTCCCAGGGGCCAGCTTTGCGTACTAATGATCTCAGGGAGAGGAAGCCTTGGGTGTAGTCTCAAAATAGCTAACTGCCTGCAGGAGGGGGACCAAGGCTACCCACTCTCCCTACATTCGCTTTACTAAGAAAGCCATTCAAGTGGCCTTCACTGGACTCCGGTCGGTCACTTTCTTTCTAAACCGTTCCAGCCCCCGAGCCTTGAGGAGGCTGACTTGGAGAGCACACCGCAAACAGCGTCCCCTTCACAGCCTCCGTACAGGCTTTGGTCTGAGTGCTTTTCATGCAGGAAAAAGGAACGTTTCCAGGTGGAAACCTTCCAAATGTGTCTTCCCCAATCACCTTGTCACCAGATTGTTCTAAGCAAAATCTTTCTCGTAAATTATCTTTGCCTTTGGCTGTTCACACACAAAGGTCACATAGTTGTCTGCCTTTGATATCACACACGTAGCTGGGGAAATGGTTTCAGAGGTTCCCACAGCTGGAATCCACAGAGGAATTCTGATCAAGAAAGAGGAGATGAGGTCATGATGAAGTGGAAAAGGCAGGAAAGACCCAGAGGGCTGGAGAAGGAGAGGGAGTCTCTGTCGGGCCCCCTCGCTCCTTTCCCCCCTTCCATCTCTGAGCTGCAGGTTCTTCAGTGCTCCCCCCTCCACACATCCGAGTGAACAGATAATAAAAACGGTCAACTAGAAGCAGTAATATCCCAGTATCAGTGAGCACACGCAGCAGCAGATCTTGGTTTCTAAATACCACTCTCCAGCTGAAGGTAACAAGACTCCTTGGTGACATGGCCGATTCATAGCCAGCGCAAATACAACAGGAGCCCGGAACATCTAGTGCCAAAAAGTAAGAGAGGGTTCAAAGACTGACAGAGACACACCCAAAGACATGGATGCCAGTTTGAGTGCCAATTAGTAAGTTTAGAAGGAATGATGGAGTAGAAAATCATAGATGGATGAAAACTTTGATGAGGGACAGTCTCAAAGCGTTTCCCCACAGTTAGTTACTTTTTAATTACAAAAAGAAAGTAGCAATTCTACAGTGGGGGGGCTTGGGGCACACCACCTAAACCACGTGATCCATGACAATATGTCTAACAAATGGGGACAGGGACCTTGTGTGCTTCCTGAGGTAATACTCTGAGGTACAACTCTTTTGTACTCATCTTGCCCAAAATGCATCACCTGAAACACAATGAGGAAACAGCAAACAGAATTTGAGCGATACCAGTCTACAAAAGTGGCCAGAAGTCTTCAAACATGTCAAGTTCAAAAAACACAAAGCAAGACTGAGGAGGCCAACGGGACATGACAAGTAAATGCAGTGAGTAGTCCTGGAACAGGAGGAAAAATACGCATAAAGGGGACATGACTGAGACAACTGATAACATTTGAATATGGACGGTGGACAGCAGTATTGTATCAATGCTAAGTTTCCTGGTTTGGGTAACTACTGTGGTTTTGTAAAAGAATGTCCTTGTCCTTACTAAATACACACTGAAGTATTTAAGAGTTAAAAAGGCATGATGCCTTCAACTTCAACTGAATCAAGTGATTCAGAAAGAAATATGTGTGTTATATGTATATAGACTATGTGTATTACATATAGATACAGAATATAGGGTGTATTATACACACATATGTAGATAAAGAATTATAAAATATAAGTAACTGGTGATGATAAACGTCTAACTATTACATTGTTTTGTGCACCTGAAAGTAATAAAAAAAAAGTTAAAAAAAAATAAGTAACTGGTGAATCTGCATAAACGGTATATGGGAATTGCTTGCAACTTTTCTATAAGCTTGAAATTACATTAAAATAAAATTTAAAAAACAATATGGCCAAAACTTATGTGCTTACTTTGTGCCAGGTACTGCTCAGAATACTTTACATGTATTAACTCATTGGACACTTACAGTAGCAAGTCCTACAGAGTATGTAGTACCAGCACCCATGCTGTCATCTTCACGTTACAGATAGGGATACTGAGGCACAGAGCAGTTAAGCAACTTGTCTCGCCCCCACTTGGTAAGATGGCAGAGCTGGGAGTGGAGTCCAGGTCAGTCTGCCTGGCTCCAGTCTGTGCTCTTAGCCAGTGTGCGCTGCTGCCTCATCGGCTGCAGAGGCTGAGAATGAAGCCACAGACGGGAACACACGCCAAGGATGAGCACACGCTTACTCCCAAACACACATGGATGGGTTGCCTGGTGCAGAATGGCTGCAGCCTGAGAATCAAAATAATCTTGAGATCTGAACATGGACGAGATCCTTTGAGGAAGTAGAAGGGTCGTCCAAGTTCAGTGCCTGCAGGCTTGGGGGCCTGGACAAAACCCCTCCCTCTCTCCTTCCCTCCCTCCCAGGAGGTTTCCTGCAGACTGACATAGTCCTATTTGCCTCCCCCACCTTCCCTAGAGCTCCAAGCTGCTCCTCTTCCTCCCAGCATTCTCTGATCCCCTGACCCTATGCTCACAAACCCCAAAATAAGGAGTTTCTGGCCTTGGCCTTCCGGTGAGAAAGATGGGCCCAGATGGAACAGTGGCCAGACTTGAGGGCAGATGACTGAAAGCCGATGGCCACAGGTACTGGAGGAGACGGGGTGAGGAGACAAGAGGACTAGCCTTGAGGTGTGCCCAGGGACGAGCACTGGGGGTGCCAGGCCCAGCATTACCGTGTTTCCCAGAAAATAAGACCTAACAAACCATTAGCTCTAATGCATCTTTTGGAGCAAAAATTAATAGAAGATCCGGTCTTATTTTACTATAAGACCTGATATAATATAATAATATATTATAATATAATATAATATAATATAATATAATATAATATAATATAATATAATATACTGGGTCTTATATTAATTTTTGCTCCAAAAGACACATTAGAGCTGATGGCTGGGCTAGGTCTTATTTTCGGGGAAACAGGGTAGTCGCGGCAGGAGCAAGTTTGGCAGGAGGTGACCGTCCTCCTCGACAGTTTGCCAGACAGGACTGAGGGAGGTCCATTCCCTACCACCAGAAGAAGCAGAGGCCTCTCTGGCAGAGACAAAGTCTCAAAGCAGGGGGCTGAGTGTCAGAGGGGGTGTCTGCTTGGTTGGGCCTGTCCAGTCTGGCAGAGAAATGGGGGTGGGGAGGAAGATGCGACATCTGAATTCAGAAGTGGAGTGGACCCCCGCCGTCCCCTCCTTGCTGAAGGGCCTGTCACAAGGCGGCCATGGCTCACACCTGCTTATCGGGTCGGGGTGTGGAGAGGGTGTCGTGGACGAGAGATAGGGCTGGGACAGGGCTGTCCACACCCCCTGCTCTGCCTCCCTCGTTCACACCTCCTCAGAGGCCCCTCAGCCCACTTATCCCCTGCGGCCTCCAGCTGCCCCAGCTTGCCTCCGGCAAACCACCCCTGCAGTTCTCCTTTCTGGAAGGAGTGCTCTGCCCTGCACGGTTAAGACTCCACACAGGGAAGACGCTGGAGGCTGTCCAGCCCAACCTTCACTTTACAGACAGGGAAATGAGGAGATGCTACTCACCTCAAATCATGTTTCAAGTACACACAGGCTCGGCTCAGACACAAGACCTCAGTCTGCGCCTCAGTCTGCGGTCCCAGGGCCACAGTGAGGGGGACTGAGGGACACATTTCGCCCTGAGCACCACCAGTCCATCCAAGTTTCAACCTCATGTAGCGCGAGGGCAGACACGTCATACTGTCCTGGGCTTTACTTGGATGAGACCCGAGGTCTCCACCTGTCTGAATGGCAGTGGACGACCAGGGGCTAAAGGCTCCCTCTGAAATGGTGGGCAGGGAGGTGAAAGGGACACAAAGCACATAAATCAGGAGGCCAGTGGGGGCAGGCAGGGGCCCATCCTGGGTGGCTGTAGAGAACTAAACCATGGGTCCTGCCTGGGGGCCCAAGCTGTACCCAGGTCTCCGAAGGGTTGGGGAGGCTTGGCAAACTCAAAGCCCCTGCCTGCCACTGTCCCCACGCCCGCAGCCTTAGAGGACATTCTGGTGGAAAGGACCCCTGGCATCGCCAGAGGCAGGACAGCCCTTCTCATGCCTATGAGAGAAATAGGGCTAGGGGAGGAAGACAGTGAAAAGAATTCCAAGATCCTGGTTGGGGGGAGGGGGGGAGGCGGGGTCCCACACCTGCTCACAGCTGGAAGACCTAAGTTTAGCTCTGCTTCCCTCAGGGCCAAACACGCAAAAGCCCATGCTCAGCACTCTGCCTGCCTCCCTGCTGCTCCCATCTTTCCACCAGAGGGGCAGCCTCAGACTAGAGAGCAGACCCTGGAGGGCCTCGTGAAGGGCTCTGGGGAAAGTGCCCTGGGAACTCAGCCTGCGGGAGGCAATGCTCGGCCCTGGGGGTGTTGCCCAAAACAGGCCTCCTGCTCCACTGTCCTCACACCAGCCTGCCTACAAGCCGACAGCCAGAGACCCAGCAGGAGGCGTACAGACCAATGGATGTGCCTTCCCGCTACTATGAGGTGTCTTACCCACAGCCTTCCCACTAGGTCCTCAGCTGGTCTAACTGGTCGCTGCAGGGGAACTGACCCAGTCCCCACCCTTCCCAGGTCCTTCACAGGGACAATGAGCACACTGGGACTCAAGCAGCATAAGCTCAACATTTCTGCCTTGTTGCTAAGTCCAAATCATTTTTTGAGCAGGTACTATTTAGAGAGGCCCCAGCAAGTTGTCAACTCCATTACTTGCCTCCTCCAGAAGTTAGCGGGGCCTTATAGGACTAAGATGGATAAATGCACGAATGACTGAAATACAAAGCAAATTAATGTAACTGCGAAACCTTGGGGAGTGGAGGGCAATCATGAGATGGGGAGCCAGAGAACCTTCATGTCATCAATTCCTGGCGCTTGTCCCCTCATTTGTGAAATGGGAAGAAGAGCAGCTATTCGAACAGTAGACTGAGTAAGTTTGAAAGCACTGTGCACACTGCAAAGCACTGACAGGGTCAAAAGGTTGGGAGCAACACATGATCCCGTCCTAGGATTGGGGAGAGACAGAATTACTTCCACTTGGTCCGGAGCTTAACAACATACTAGTCAGGCTCTGTCCTTCACCTTCTCAGGACAGGATAACCTTTGTCACTGCGTCCATTTGAGCTGCTATTACAAAATACCATAGACTGGGTGGCTTATAAACAACAGAAATGTATTTCTCACAGTTCTGGAGGCTGAGAAGTCCAAGATCAAAGTGCTGGCAGATTTGGTGTCTGGTGAGAGGCCGGCTGCTTTCTGGTTCAGCCATCATTCCACAGATTTGTCACATGACAGAAGAGGCAAAGGAGCTCTCTGGGGTCTCTTTTATAAAAGCACTAATCCCATTCATGAGGGCGGAGCTAATCACCTCCCAAAGCCCCCACTTCCTAATACATTCACACTGGGGATTAGGTTTCCATACGTACTTTGGGGCTACACAAACACTGCCCATGGTAGTCACTGATAATCAGTGCCAAGAATTCACAGTAACTGGCTACCATTTATTAAGGGCTTGCAAACTACCTGTTATCTTTTTTTTTTTTTACTACCTGTTATCTTAATCCTTAATCCTCAAACAACCCTGCTGGTCATTTTCAACCCGTCCCCAAATGAGGACTTAATTCAAAAGGATGAAGTCAGTCATCAAAGGCTGGCTGCCCAGCTGGTAAGTGGGAAGGTGGTATGGGGACCCAAGTGTGCCCCCCACATACCACAGGCGGCCACAGCGCTGGCCCAGCCATGCTGTGTATCCAGAAATGCGGGGGGCACTCTCACTGTCCCAGAGTTAACTCACAGGTAAACTGTGATGGAGACCTATTTCTGCAATTTAGTGTTTTTCTTTTTAAACAGAAGAGAATTGAACTCTATCAAAAAAATCAGCGTACGTTATTATCCCATGAAACTTGCTGGGGGTGTGAATCAGGTTGCCATGTAAAATGAGTGTTTTTCCAAAGGGTGTTCCTTGGCTCTGTCTTGTTCAATGCTTTTATGGACACCCTGAAGGCTTGTTTATCCAATCTGCAGTCTCAAAGCTGGGAGGCAGAGCTAACGTGTCAGATGGCCAAATCAGGATCAAGAACGTGAACTTGCTTGAAGATATGTAAGAACTATAATAAAATGCAATCTTAACAGCTGAGCATATCCATAAATCCCACATATGAGTTCTGAAAATTGACTATGTAAGTGCATGATGGGAAAGTGACTTGACAGCAGATCGTGTGAAAAAGACCCGAAGCGGTGAGACCGAGCGAGTCCCGCGGGACCCAGTGGTACAGTGAGAACAGTGCAGTGTCCTTAGCACGGGAGGTCAACCCCCCACTCAACTCAGCACTGCTTTCCCCACATCCTGAGTGCTCTGCCCAGACGTGACTGCCACACCAGTGGGGCATGTAAAATCATGACGGAGGGTCTGAAATCCATGAACGCCTGAGCATGAAATGAGACGTCCTGATCTCTTTAGGAGCTTCCTGTCTCTAAAGGACTATCAGGTGAAAGAAGGTGCCAGCCAGTTCTGCATAGCCTGGAATGGCCGTTAGGGCACGTCACTGATGGGTAGGAGTTACAGGGAAGGTTTCAGTTCGATGTTATGACGCTCTACTACAAAGGAGATTGGGTACCTGGGGGCTCAAAGGGATGGGAGACAGTTGTCACTTGATATTCACAAGCTCAAAAGACAATCTGCTTGCCAGAGGATTCCTTTCTAGAGAACGTGTGTTGGGGGAGACTGGGGGGCCAAGTAGGGCATGGTCAGGGTCCAAATCCTGCTTGGTCATCAGAATCACCAGCGTTGCTTCTTTATACAAGTCCAGCCTCACATCATATCTACTGAATTGAAATCTTCAAGGGTGGGGTTGGAGAATCTGTATTTTTTGGAAGCTCACCAGGCAGACTATTGTAGATTGAGAAACCAGACATAACAAAATACAGTAAAGGAAACTTGACTGATGTCTGGATTTTTAAAAAAGTATAAAGACATGTTGGGAATACTGAGGCAAATTTCAAGAGAGATTGCTTATTAGATGATATTGAATTCTTGATAACTTTCTTAGATGTGATAATAGTAGTATTTTGGAAATATTGGAGAATGCCTTTATTCTGAGGTGATACAGGCCAAAGTATTAAAAGTGAAGTGCCCTGCCTACAACTTTTTTTAAACAATGAATTACTTTTAAATAGTTCAAGAAAAAATAAAGCAAATGAGGCAAAATATTGAGAGAGAGGACATTGTCCTCTTCTTTCAACTTTTCTGCAGGCTTAAAAATTTTCAAAATAAAATTGGGGGGGGGGGGGGGATTAAGCTAACTTGGGAATTCTGCTGTGAGCCAAACATGAGGCCCACTGGACAAGATCACCTCTGCTGTGCCATCTAGCCCGAGAGCCTGGAGCCTGACGCCTAAGGCCGACTTGGTGGCTTCTCTGGTGTGGAGTCTCCGCGTGTGGCACGGGGTCACAGTGACCCCTAGGGGCTGACCAGTCCCTCAGGAATACAAAAGAGAAGCCCATCCACATCTCCCCTGCCCAAATTACACAGGACCCAGGTCAAAGTGCAGTTTGCCCTATTTGGCCCTCTCTGATGACCGGAGGGGTTGTCGGTCCCTGGAGGTGGGGCTGGACTGGAAGAAGCAGCGCTGGATCCCCTGATAATCTCCATGATGACACGGAGAAAAGCAGGCCAGATTGAGAGGCTGGGCCTGGCAGCAGGGAGGAGCAGGAGTTCCAAGCCTGTCGTGAGGCCTCCCCCGACCAGCTCCATCAGAAAGAATTTTAAAAGGTGGCGTATGCTGTGAGGGCCCAGAGCAGGAAGGGTACACGGGGTGGAGATGGGAGGGAGCGAGCAGGGAACAGAACAGCAGACCCTGGGTGAAGAGGAGTCAAGAATGGGTTGCTGACGGGAAGTTTGAGATTCGTGATGTGGAAGTCAGTGACACGTATGTACTTAGAAGGATGAAGCCGGGGACACAGGTGACACAGCAACACTCAGGGTCATCCCACAGCAGGGCTGCAGGCTGGGCCCAGCTCTGCAGGAAGCCATTCCCTCAAGAGCAGACTCTGTCTCTCCTGCTGGGCTCTATTTCAAGCTCTAAGGAGGAACAGAGGTTTTCAGTTGTTTGAAGGTCAAGGTACAATGGAAATGCTAGCAGTGATTTAGGGGCTAGCACACCCATCCTGCCTTTGCCAATATTGGGGTAACAGTCTCAATCCAGAGACCAAAATAAAGATGGCACTGTGAGTAGGCAGTGACTAGGGAGTGAGCCCCCTCACCCACAGAGGGGGCTTCCGGCAGCAGAGCCCACCCAGACTAGCTGTTCTTCCACAGCCTTTCCTCAGACCAAGGACTCCCTGGGTGCAAACAGAGCAGAAGGCAGGGGCCCAGGCTCAGCCTGAGAACTCAGCAGGACCCAGGGAGGGAGATTGGATGGTGATTTGCTCAGGCTCCATAGTGAGGGGCTTCTCTGATCAGAGGGACACATGTATGAAGCTGGGGAGAAGCCTAGGGGGTCTGCTGCATCTGAGTCCAAATAATCAAGTGCCACTGCGGGAAGCTGAAGTGATCTGAGCTAGAGTAAAACTCTAAGCTCTACCCAATATTCACATTTGAAAGTTCAGTTTGGAGGGCTCCTTAATTGAAATGTTGAGACAACATTTGAGCAGCACTGCTATATACCAACAAAATTTTTACATATAAAAATGATTGGACAACTGCAATATTAAAATAACAGTTCTTTTTCACAGTGATCAGGTAGCATTTTTCATAGGAACTGAAAATGTAAGATACTATCATTTATTGATTTAAAAATCAAGATTCTCTACCATCTAGGTGGAGAGAAAGGAGTGACACAGCATGGGAAGTAACTCCAAGGCTGCTGGAAATTCCGGTCAGAACAGAGCACAGCGAGAGGCCTGCGGGAAGGAAGATGGAGGCTTGCCTCTAGAGATGGGACTTCTCCCACACAGCTGCCCACTCCGGCTCCTGGAGAAACACCCCGACTCCACCATGACCTCTCCAACCATGAGAAAGTAACAGAGTTTTTTGGTCACAGTGACATTCTGACTCTTTACCCCCGAGCAGAGGACCAGCACAAGCTACGCGGATCGATGTGGTAAAACAGACTGGTATTAATCAAGCTACCGTGTTCTCACCCCCTAACTTCTTTCTTTTTTTCACCCCAAAAAACACAGAACAAGATTAATCACTATCATCTTACCTTTACCTTAAAGCCTTGGCATTTCTGTTAGACACAAACACCAAAACACCACACAAACTGTAGTGCTACTTGAAAAGATAGCAGTGATATGACACAAGTTCCTGCGCCCTATTTTAAGGCAGTTCCCTGTCTGCACTTACGACAGCCCATGAAAGGATTCCATGTAAACCCAAGTCTAGAAACTGGGCTCAGAAACACAGCCAGTCTCCCCCAGAGACAAATGTCTTTGGGTCTTTAGCCCGAACACCACCTGCCCTATGTTACCCAGGCAGACATGCAGGCACCAAGGGGGGCAATTCATGAGCCTGTGAATCAATGGGCAGACCTCCTTAGGTCCCTTAATCTTGGGAACAAAAAGCTCTCCTGGAAAGCAAGGAACATATCAATTTGGCCCCATCTGCTCACTAAAAGAATTGCATTTCTGGAGGCCAGTAAGGAAGGGCTATGAGAAACCTACGAAGCACTGTCCTCCAACTTTCAAATGCCTATGACTGTCTCTCCCAAGAGCTAAGGAGAGTTCAAATCAGAGGACATTAAAGTCCCTTTGGCTCGATGACAGACACGAAACCAGACCCTTCTTACCAACACCCAAGTGGGTATGTATTGCTGAGTCAAAAGCCTCTGAATAGGGGAAGATGTGACTGTACCTCACGCTTTCCTCCCTTAGTCCTGCGTGCCTCGTTTCTGGTGGGTTACTTCCTTGGGCAGGTAAACCTTGAATAAACTACTTAAGCTCGATTTCTGAGTCTCAATTTCCTCACGAGTAAAACGAGGACAGTGGTATGTCTCAGCGGGTCGCTGCAAGGTAACACATATAACGCACTGAGCTTAGTACACAGCACACACTAAGTGAGTGAAAGTGAAGTTGCTGACTGCTTCTACATGGCGGGAACGGCAGGTCCATGAGAGGAGGAACAAGGAACAAATGGACAATACATGTGCACAGGATCACGCACAGAGAGTATCTAAAAGCCATCTCTAAGACCAACTCAGGTCCTAGGGAAAGAAAATGTACAATACTGGGTTCCAGGAACACTGAGCAGATACATTGGATGTCGTACGATTTGGAGACATGAACATAAAATGCCTTCACATACAATACATTCAGAGGGACACAAACACAGTGTCGTCTTGTACACAGTCCTCCCATTAACCTGGCACAAGATCAGCCCTTGACCTGCAGGTGTTACAGTTTCCTTAACAATTAGCTCCCATGTCAAATAAAATACTACTCCCCAAAATTTTAGCTCTTTCATCTTTTGGGGAGTTTAGTCTTAAATTCAAGGTTCCATCGTTTCTTAAAGCAAAGCCACTGAGCTACATCAGCCTGAAGAGGACCTGCCTGCTTCATCACAGATGACATCCCACTTCTGAGATAAAGACTAGGCTGGCTTTCTCTCCAGGCCTCCTGACTGCTCCTTAGCTTTCAGTTCTTCCAGTTTCTTCTCATAGCGACTCATGAAATATCCATCGGGTTCAATCCCTGCGTTCTTCAAGTTTTCCATGACCTTTTCCAGTCGGAGTATCGAGCGGGCTCCCTCAATCTTTCTCGTGCTCAGGTACAGAGTGAACTCCTTGAAATCCAGGAGCTTACAGGTGTCCACAGAACAGATATTCCTGATATCACTAGTTCTATCCAAATGAGGAAAAAACACCAGTCCCGACAATTTCTCTAGGTCCTGAAGGCTCACTTGGAATTCACTTAATTGGGGTTGGAAGCCAATGGCTTCATTGGGAACCACAAAGGCCCCTAGCGCCAGCGGCTCAGTAGACACTGAGCTTCTGCGAGCCAGGATCACCTTAAAAAGGTGCGAGGGGACAGCCACATTGTCCTCACCAATCACCTGGAAAGCAAAGCAGCCACATTAGTCATGCTTATCTACGCTAGCAGCTCCTAAATTTTTGCTGACAAGACTTTAAATGCATTTCTGAAAATGCACTTGTAAGATAACCCCACCCCATCCCAATGAATTTAAATTCAACTGCCAAAGGTAATAATAAACCAAAATACAAATTCACAAAGATGAGCACTTAACAGGTAGCTTCTGATCACATTCTTTAAAACAATGCCATCCCAAAGAGCAGGGGTCAAATTTTCTGTTCTGTTTGAAGGACAAAGGAATGTGATGAGTGAGTCCTGGGTTTTTTAATGGACAAGAAAAGCTGTCATTTTTGCTTCGTCTCATAATCAGAACTTCTGTTGCTCTAAACATTTAAAGGTCAAAACTGCCAGCTTGGGAACTCCCAGCTCTAGAAATAAAAATATAGCCTTTGTTTACCAAATTCACTAGGGAGCTAAGCAAATAGCCTTTGGAGAAGCAGCCAGACATACTATATCAGTATTCCTGTCTCCCGTATTGCCTAGACTGTGGCTCATTTTTTAAATTAAATTAAGTAAATGTAAATGCTGTTTGCTCAGGGTTTTGCACACTCTCGGGCCTGCTATCAGACACAGAACTTCTGAATGTGTCATCAAATCACTTTGGAAAGGAATCCACACAAGGAAGAAGCCAGAACCAGAGTCGGGGTTGAAAACAACTTGGTTGCCTGTGTAGGTTGGCTGTAATAATGAAATACCATTGTTATGAACCCTTTTCAAATTTCCTTCCAATTGGCTTCAAAACCATTATGTTTTCTGAAAAGAACTGAACACCATTTCCTTAATGGTCTTCAGTAAAATGACACAATGCAACTACACTGTGCTCGTGGTACTCCGGCTCCCCCAGGCTCTTCCTGGCTAAGGCAGCCTCCTGGGCAAACCTGCCTGCCTCAGGAGGCCTCGTGGAGAGCCTAGAGAAGGCCAGGGAATGAGAGCTACAAAGGGTTCTTTTCTGCTTTTCCCAAGCTCCTACCTAAGAAGCCCGTAGCCATCTGCTGTCTGGCAGGAATGGAGGTCCCACTGCCAAAACCAACTGCCGAGCTGCAGGGAAGACCCATCCACAGGAAAGACTGCTGTAACAAGCTGTCTCTGAAGTTAACCAAAGTGGTGGTCAGTGTGCTGTTTAAAGCTTATGAAACTAAACAATTTATAGACACAAAATCCCCACACCCCTCCAACAAGTCATTTATGCAGCTGGGAAAATAAACGTACTTTTCAAGGCAAAAAATATATATATACTGAAGGTGAACTCCATGGAGGTCTACAATTAGCCCAGAGATCACCAACAGATGTTAATTCAAGAACAATGCAGCTCAGAGGTCCTGTGCCTGGCACTGCTGGAAACACAGAAAGGAGTAAGCTTTAAATACAGCCGGTGCCTGCTCTCAAGAAGCTTCCCACCTAGAGGAGGCGTCAACACCCAGCTTTCGTGGCAGGTAGAATGTGGTGAGGCGCCAATACAGAACACAAGCCACGGTGCTAAGGGGCTGGGTGTAGGGAAGTCAGGGACCAGTGCTGAGGGCACAGCTGCAGCTGAGCCACAGTTTACCAGGGGGAGAAGTTTAATAAACGGGCTTCAAGTGTTCCGGGCGCTGGCTGGGGAGCCACAGTTAAGCAAATCCTTGGTGCCATCTGCTGGATATTCTCTGTCACTGCAGCACAGTTCTCAGACTCCAACTGCAAGGAGCCTTAGGGACCATTCTTTTGATTATTTTCTCTCCTCATGGACTCTTCGTCTACAAATGGCAATTTTCAAAAACAATTAATTGGTCGTGTCCATTTGCTGCCAACCAGGGCTTCTATTCAAGTTCATTAAATTCCAGCCATAAGTAAAGAAGTTTGACATTTTAAGATTCAGGGCTTTACCTCAAGGAAATGTACCATTTGTATTAGGTTTTCAAAAAATCTCACAATTGCTAGAGGACCTCTATTACTTCTTTTTAGAAATCTCATGGACACAGAGATTCCTACTAAGAACCACAAGGTGTGACTCTTCCACGCATGACCTTACAATATTTCAACAAAGAAGTATAAAATACTATCCCTAGGAATAAACAGAAAAATAAAAATGTAGCTACTTGCTGTCCTTTCTGATTCAGTCTGCTTTGTTCTCAGGAAGTACCACGTTTCCCTAAAAATAAGACATAGCCAGACCATCAGGTCTAATGCATCCTTTGGAGCAAAAATTAATATATGACCCGGTATATTATTATATTATATTATTATATTATATTATTATGTTATGTTATATTATACCCATTCTTATATTATAGTAAAATAAGACCAGGTCTTATACTAATTTTTGCTCCAAAAGATGCATTAGAGCTGATGGTCTGGCTAGATCTTATTTTCGGGGAAACACAGTAAATATCTTTAACCTGTCTAACTTAGGGACCAGTCCTATTTAGAAGTTCAGAAAACCCATTGTTTCCTCCTTGAATTTAAGACTTAAAAAAGATTCTAAAATATTTCAGAGTTATCATCTTCTTTGTAGACAACGCAACCTACATCATATATTTTTTCCACTTTTAGGAAAACTAGAAAACTTTCAGAAAATGCTTCTAGAAACTACTAGAGTACTGAAGCAGAATGCTTCAGTGGACTCAAATCCCAGAGACCTAGCCAAGTCCTGGCTTTGCCACTAAGCTGTAAGTCCCGTTCACCGGTATCTGCTTTACTGATTCATAAATTAGGGAATGACAATCCCCAACGCTGTCTATCTCACAGGGTAGTTCTGAAGACATAAAGATGTGTTAGTTAAAAAAAGATTTTAAAATCTGCAAGATTTATATAAAAATTTATTTTTGTAGTGGATGCCATTCAAAAGCTAGGGATGCAACTGCATTTGGTACAAAAGATGGTTCTGCAGGGGACAGTGGGGCAAGATGTGATCAAGCCAAACAGGACTAGTTAAGGGCAGACACCAGGGTTTCAGGAGAGAAAGCAGGCCGACGCCCTAAGCAAAGACTCAAGGACTTAACCTCAATGAGTCTTTAGTATCAGTAAGTCAGCTACAATCCTTCTCATGTAAGATTTGGGTATAAAAATATTTTACAAAGGAAATCCTCGCTACTGTTAAAATACCAAAAGCACTGAACTCTTGTCAAGATTGCAACAAAAACTGGAAATCAACTGGGAGTGACTAGAAAACACAATATACACATATGTATATTATCAGTCATAAAGCTAGCACTCGCTCGTGACCTGAAGTTAGTTTTCATATACGCTGGCCGGAGCTTCCTTCCTTCCACGCAAGAGCCAGAAATGACAATTTGCTGCCTCCCCCGCCTGCACCCAGCCCACAACTCCACCTACACAGAGTTGGGCCTTCATGCGGACTCAGCGACAGAAGAGACTAGCAACAAACAACAGCCAAGTCTGTCATTTTTCATGTCAACTGTGCATCAAATGAAATACGAGGCGGCATCATGAGGAAACTGTACGCAACCTTGCTAGAATCAGACAAATAAAAGATATTTGGTTGCATTCCCCTGGCAGGACAAAAAAAGAAATTCCAAAAATAAAACCACTGGATACACCAAGAGACCAAGCCCTTAAAAAGTCATGCCACTCAAGTGAAAGAAAGAAACCACGATCGTTTGATAAACAGGGAATCCATACCTGAGGGCGTATGAAAAACAAGAAAAGCGAGGGAGCCCCATGTGTGGGAAAGTTAACAGGAACGTGGCGGACCAGCCCGTGTGTTACCCATGAAGCCTCTGCAGGTGCCTGTGTAGCAGCACAAACCCTGAGACGCCTTTCACCCTGGGTGCCTGCTCTGGGCAAGAGGGCGGGAGACTTCCAAGTCACAGTAAAGCAAGCACCACCTTCCCCGATTTAGGGTGGGGTAAGGAGACTCGTAACCAGTAAAATAATTTATTTTTCAACCAAAGCAAATAGGTATGGAAATGAAAAGATTTATCTATAGAAAAAAAGGAGATTTCAAAAAAATTACTCCCTGACCATTTCAAGTGATGCCTCAAGGTCCCTGGAGGCATGTTTTCAATTCCCTCCCCCTCTAGGAGTTGGGAGAGGTTCGGAAAGTCACGCTACAGAAGGAAAACCGGCTGTTAAACACTACTAACATTATTACCACCATCACCGACTTGAAAAATCTGAAGCTCACTTTCTTGTCAGGTCAGTTACACTGCTCAGGCCAGAATCTTCAGGTATGTTTCACTTGTCTGGAATCAATCTCTTCTTGAAACGTGCACATCAGACAAAGCACATGGATGACCTCAGCTATAATAAAGGGGGTGATTCTGATTAGAGCTGTCAGATGACTCACTTCTGATAAAATCACTGCTACTAATCTTCCCTTAGGCTCACATTCACGCAAGCCCTCTGGTGCTGTGATCCCTTCCCACATATTCTAACAGACATTTCTGCCTGGCTCTCAGGAATCCTCCTCTTGGCCCATTTTCTGTTCTTAGTTTTGCATGCTAGCAAATATCACTTATAACTGAGCTCCATCACACCATCTTCTACCTCGTTGCCTTAAGCTTCTATGTATGAAGCACACAGCAATCCCTTTACTGGAGACTTTAGAGAGGTTCAAAGAACAATGCTATGAATAATTGGCAATTCTCATACAAGTAGACAAACCCATATATGCATCTCCGCTTTGACAATTACTACCGTGTTTCCCCAAAACTAAGACGTAACCGGAAAATAAGCTCTAGCATGATTTTTCAGGATGACATTCCCTGAATGTCTTTTATGCGTCTTTTGGAGCAAACCTTAATATAAGGCCCGGTCTTATTTTCGGGGAAACACGGTAGCTATGTGACTTGGATTTGACCCCTCAAAACCTGAATTTCCTTGCCTATAAAAGAGATAACCACTACACTTCTATGTAAGGGCTGTTTGTGAGGAGTCAACAAGACAGCATGTATAAAGCTGCTTACATACTGTGTGGTACATATGGCCCTCAATAAATGCCAGTTCATTTGCTTCACTTCCTCCAAAGCATACACATGTATAGATAGAAAACTAAATGAACACCTTTATTTTTATTAGCCACATTCTCCTAAAATTAGGTTCAGAGTATAGTAGTAAATAAACAGTAAATATTAAATGGCTGGATCTGAGAAAACAAAATACTTCCCAGATATTCTGAACTGCCGTGCACAATTACAAGACATTCCCTTGGAAACAAGAATTCACAATTCAAGTATTTATTCTTTGAGAGGAACAGACCAGTCTCTAGGGCTGGGTAACACGGTGCCCCCTTCCTCAGCATCACTAAAGGACTTGATTTTATCCACAGCTTTTATTATCAATTGCTAGAAAACAGCTGAAGTTTTTATCTGGGCATTCAAGGTTTCTGCCAGCTGGCCCCAACCACCTTTCCTTTTATTTCTGTCTCCTTCCCTACATGAATACTCTAACCCACATGTCAGGAACTTACTTGTTTCTCAGCACATATCCTACCTTGTCCTATCTTTTCCCCTTGCCTACCGTTACCTCCCATGTCTGTTTTTCTCAACCAAATTATCCCAAGTTTCTATGTGTATGTATGTACATGCATACATATAAAATTTTGGGCCCAACTAAATCCTTAAAATGGCAAGTTGAGACAATTTTTCCAATTTCATTTATTAAAGGATTATATTTTGCTTTAGGTAAAGATATATGCTAATAGATATGCTAAAGATTTTTAAGTTTTAAAATTCCACCTGAGGCCAAGTCCGATCTGAAAAATAATGCCAAATCTTACAAAAGCTATGTTACTACAGAGAAATTGTTAGTGAAAAATAAAATAGATGAAAGTAGATGTCACTTCAATATGATTCCAAGAAAGAATGAAAAACTGTATGCCTCTACATGGATACAGACTCCTATTAACATTCAGCTTTACACACACATACATAACACACACAGTAACCTGCTATCTTTAGGACCACGGTCCATAAATCTCATTCTCAACAAAACATAAGAACATTGTAGATGGAGTAAAAAGGCCTTCCCAACAGTGAGCCACTAAAGGCAACAGAATTCACATACTTTGCTCTTTGGGGCTCTCTCCACTCACTACAAAAGGCTAAAAATAAATGTGGTGAACACACATGACAAGCCAAACGGCAGACCGAGCACTCAAGAATCAACCTGTCATCCAGATCTTGGTTTCTAAATTCCAATCCCCATTAAAAGGAACTAGGGCTCCCGGAGAAATGGCTGATCCCAGAGTTTGGCCAAGATAAGCCTGGAAAATCACGGTTACCGCCAGAAAGTAGAAAGTAAATCAACGATGAGGCTATATCAGAAGGACACAGGAGACAGCTTGAAGGGGCTCCTGCTAGCCAAATATGGGAAAATTTGAGCAACAAAATGAATACACAGTAAATTGACTAAAACTCACTGAATAAAATAAGAACCCATGAGTTCACATTGATAACAAATAAGAAGGAAAAGCTCTTTCTCAGTAGGATGTCAACTAATAAATGTAGAAGAAATAAGAATTAGAAAATCATCCTTTGGCAACCATTGTAGCAATCAATGATTCAGACAAGAATCACCAATGGATGCTACAACTAGCAGGTCAAAGTGTGAAGAGACAAAGGATACACGGTCTCAAAGTATTGACACAGATTACTAGCTAATTTCAGAGGGGACAATGGTAACGTGGCAGGGAAGAAATCTGGAGGACACCACCTTAACCAAGTGTTCAAGGCTGATATCACCAAGAAGGGGACAAACTGACATCACGTGCACGTCCAGATGTGACGCACTGAGGAGCACACAGGTCACCTCTGTGGTGTTGTGCCAGACGCGTAACGGAATCTCACCACGAGAAAACAACAGCCAGAGCCAGTGTGAAGAAGACACTACAAAACAACGGGCCTGTATTCTTCAAAAGTGTCAACTGTCATTAAAGAGTAAAAGGCTGCGGAACTAACTGTTCCAGATTAAACGAGGGTGAAGAGACATGACGATTAAATGTGATACACGATCCTGGATTGTATCCTGAATCAGTTCTCAACTGATCATTCCTCCCCTGAAATGCTTTCTTCACTTGCCTCCTGGGACACCACTGTCCCCTGATTTTTCTCCTACCTCAGAGGTTGCTCCTTCTCTCTCCTTTGCTCGACCTCTAAATGTCTGAATTGCCCAAGGTTCAGACCTCAGATCTGTTCTCTCCCGTCTATACTCACTGACATGAACTCATCATGGCTTTAAATACCATGTCTGTGCTGCTCAACCCAAACCACCTCCCTCTGAGATCCAAACTCATAGCCTGACTACTCAACATCTCCACTTGCACATCAAATAATCTCCAGTGTATACGGCCAGGACACAACCCCTCTCTCTAGCCTCCAAACACGCTCCTCTCTGGTCTCCATGGTCTCAGGCAGAAACCCCGGTGTTATCCTTGATGCGTTCCCTCTTCCTCCACAACCAGTCCGTTAGGAAGTCCCATCAGTTCTACCTGCACAGCACATGATAAATTATACCATTTCTCATCATTTCTACCCCCACCACCCTGCTCAATTCATTTTTATTTCTCATTTAGACTAGTCCATTAGCCTCTTAACTGGGCCCCCATTTCCACCCAGCCATCTGTTCTTCACATACAGCAGCCAGGCTGTGCTTTACAAATGTAAACCAGAGAATGCCACTATCCTCATCCAAACCTGACAAAGTGTCCCATCTCACTTAATACAACCCAGACTTCTTCCCACTGTCCGCCTCCCTGATTGACCTCCTTCTGCCCAGCGCCCACTCTGCTCTAGTCACTGGCATTCTTACTGCTCCCTGGACATGCCTAGCTAACGCTCACCCGTGCTTTTGCACTTGTTTGAAAACGCGTCATGCAGGTTGCTCCCTCACTTCACTTAGGTTTCTGCTCAATTTCACTTTCTCTGAGTGTCCCATCCTTTTCTTCTTTCCCACCCCACTGTAACTCTTTACCATGTTTTATTTTTCGATTAGGTTGGTGCAAAAGTAGTTGTGGTTTTTGCAATTATTTTTAACCTTTTAAACTACAATTACTTTTGCACGAACCTAATATGTGGCATTTTGTTTACTGTGTATCTCCTCCGCTACAATGTAACCTCCATGTAAAACACAGCCTTATGTATTGCTGTGTCAGAAGCACACAGAACAGGGCCAGGTACATAGCGGAAGCTTCATAAATATTTGGTGAATAAAAGGAGGGAGGAAACAAGTAGCGCAAATTAGAATGGAAGCCAGAGAGCTCCAAGAATAATGTCTTCAAGAAGAAACTGATTCACTTTTTTAAAAAGTAGTATAAGGTTAAATGATCTGAATTAGAAAGCAAAAGCATATTATTACACTTTTAAAAATAGTAATTACGATACACTGCTACCTTTACTTTCCACTTCTCAGATTTTTGTTAGTGGTAATACTTCTCTTTCGAGTGGCACAGACTTAATGATATAGGATTATATCTACTTCTCTACAAGTCCAAACATACCACTTACACATTCATAACACTATAAATGCTGGTTTTATACTTTCAATAGACCCAGGATTATAAACTCAAAGACCAACAAGGGCTAGACAGGAAATATAAATGGGTGAAATGGGCCAGGTAAGGACTATGGTGACTTGAAGAACACGCTCAGCAGAAGTTGCTGCTCTCATCTCGTGAATGGTGCCTTTGGGAATATACGCAAGTGCGACTGACCAGTCATCTGATTTTTTTAAGAAAAGTTAAAATGTGGACTTATGTGAAATCTCCCAATTATTAAACATTACCAACTAATTCAAAACAACATACTGTGTGAACCAAATGCCTCAGTGGGCTGGATGTGTCATAGGAGGCCTCAGTTTAAAGTGTTTAAACCTTTGAAGAATTGCCAGACTGTTTTCCATATGGGTTGCACCATTTTACATTCCCACCAGCTGTTTATGAGGATTCCAGTATACAACCTCTGGTACAGGGAAAGCTTGGACTAAATTATAGTTAGCAAGCGTAAATGTAAAGTGTCATAAAACTTGACAATACATAAGTGATACATCAAGAGGTAATGCATGTTATGTAAAGATATAATGTAAAGTTTACCAGTAGAAGAACTAAAACCAACGTGACTGGCAGAGATTGGAGCAGTGTGTGAAGTGAAATAAACAAATTTCATACACTTCACAGAGAAAGCATCAACAGAGACTGCTAAAAATTGACAAATCAAAGTTGAAAAATACAGCTTAACTCCCATCATTCTCAGATACAGAAAAAAACCATGAGAAGAACTGGAAAACTGGACAGTGGGTTTGGAACCAGAAGTGGGAGACTTTAGCTTTTCATTTTGTATTTTACCATTTGGATTTTATTACAATGTCATGTACTTTTATGTTTTAAGGTTTAATGTTTGCATTACTGTGTATTATAGTGCCATAACAATAAATTTTTAAATTTTAAATTCAAGGCTCATTAAAAGACTAGCGATTATGGCTTCAATGCCTTGGGGGGGAAAAGCATCAAATTAAACTATGTTTAATCAAATGTCTAATTTCACAACTTCTAACATAATATATAATTCAGGAAAAATAGGTTCAAAAACTTAAGATTAATAGAAAGGCACCTGATCTCTGAGGTTTGAGGATGAGAAAGGAGGAAAGAAAAAGAACCTCAGAAATCACAGGTTTATGGGTATATGTATCAAAGAACACAGAAACACCCTGATCTGTATTTCTCACACTCCCTATTAGCAAGTCCATGATTTCTAAAGCCACAAGCTCAGAATAGATAGAAAGATTGGTGTTTTGGCCATCATTTAATAACACCCACTTGCAAACCCTGCTTGGCAGTAGCCAGGTCTATGAAAAGTTTGTAAACAGTCATACATGCCTTTTGATGACAAAAAGAACAGCTTTTCCTAAATCCAGAAACACGTAGGCTTCTTTAGCAGATTATTCAATGAGAAGAATTTCCTACTAATTAATAGGATTATGATTAGGAAGTCATTACTTCTCTCCACATTTTAAAGAAAAGATCACGCAGTAAATGGTTGGGGAGTGAGAAAGAAGTGGTAAGTGAATACAAAAGATAGAAAAATATCAAGAGAAATCTAACAGGAATCAATAATGACAATGTACCATAAACTGAGTGTGGTAACTCAGCAACTCTTTTCACCTGAGGTCCATAAAAAAACCCCACAAAACAATCTCCCAAATTGGCCTCACCATTCCAAGGAATGGTGTTGTAACAGGTAATGTAACAAGTTGGACCACAGTCCACAGAGCATAGTGACATATCACAGTAATATACAGAGAAACCAGACACAGGTACTACCCTGTGCCCAGCACCAGGTTTACTAAGTAGGACCCAAACTTACTAAGTTTATTCAAAGATAGGCTTCTGCCGATCCCTTTTACCTTATATTCTATTCGTTACTGCCCTTGCTCTGGCTACAGAAACCTGTGCCCTAGCCAGGCTACAGATTGCGCCAACCTCGCAGTGAACGAAGCCACCAAATAACACTACCTGGAAGCCCTGGCTCTAGCCGTAGACAGGAATATAAAGCATTTCATAAACAATTGTAAAGAGACAAAACCAAGTAGGGTATTTTAAAACTGCAAAAGTGACTTAATGCTGACTTTGTTTATTGTTGGTGGGAATGTTCAATGGTACAGCTTCTATGGAAAACAGTATGTTCCTCAAAAAGTTAAAACACAGTACTACCGTATGATCCAGAATGTGAAATATAGAAAAGAAGGGAGAAAATAATCACGAATGTAGTTTGAGGTATGTCATTTCCATTTACATATACATTGCTCCCATGGGACAGGTACTTGAAGACTTGCTAAACTAAAGATTTGCCAGCGTGAGCATGAACGGGTCCTAGAAAACTAACAGAGATGTGGAAAACTAACGATACAGGGTCAGAGGCTCAGAATCTGAAAGAAAACACCTAAGGCCCATAAGGCTTTAAAATAAAAACAAAACTATTCCTCAAAGTACTCTCTTCAGAAAGCTGATCTTAACTGCCCTCACGTGTTTCATCACTATGACACTTAGGGTGCGGAGAGCTGACAGGTCTCTTTTGCAACACAGTTCAAGGCTACTTGAACATGCTTGAAGGTCATTCACTAATAAACAAGGAGAAACTAGGTAAGTCTTTTTAGTGGTTAGTTTTACATATTCTGGTGTAACAGGTAATTTGGTATAGAAAAGATATACTAAAATGTATATGCCGATAGATAGACAGATAGATAGATAGATAGATAGATAGATAAATAGATAGATAGATATACATATACATATACATATACATATATTTGTTTCATTCTGGATTAATTATAAATTTAGAAGACTAACACAAATCAGATTCACCAACTGTTAACACTTTGCCCAATTTGCTTTATCACTCTTTTTTCTCTCTCTCTGTTTTCTTTTCCCTAAACCTTTTGAAAATAAGTCATAGACACATCCTTCAGGATGTATTTCCTAAGAACAAAGATAGTCACTTACATAATCACAGTACAATTAGTAAAATCAGGAAATTAAACACTGATAAAATACAATTACCTAACCAACAGATCTCAAATGTTGCCAATTGTCCCACTAAAGTCCCTTTTAGTAACTTTTGCTTTTCTGATCTAGGATCTCAGATATCTAAGATCACACGATGCATTTTGTTTTCAAGACTCTTTAGTCTCTGTCAGCCTGGAATAGTCAGCTCCTCAGCCTTTGTCTTCCATGACACTGCCGTTTTTGAAGAGTGCAGTCAGCGGTTTCACAGTGTCCCTCAACTGGGGTTTGCTTGGTATTTCTGCGTGATGAGAGTCAGTGTTAGGCTTTTTGGAAGAAAGAGCACAGAAGTGACATTGTACCCTTAGTGAGTCACACCAGGAAGTACGGTTTATTCATAAGTGCCATTACAGGCAATACTAACCTTGATCACACGATTAAATGGGAGTTTCTCCACTGCAAAGTTGTCACTTCTTGCTTTGTTACGAATAAATAATTTGTGGGGAGATTCTTTTACATATACAGAGGGAGCCAAAAAAATGTATACACATTTTAACAAAGGAAAAAACTGTATTAAAATTACACTGATGGTAACCACTTTGAGCACCTCTTGTAATTGAAGAAATCAAACAAGACTTGTATTTACCTTTTGTTATCGGTATATATTGAGTATTACAATTTTAATAGTTTTTTCCCTTCTTAAAATGTGTATACATTTTTTGGCACCCTCTGCCTACATACATACGAGTATATAAGGAAATACATATCCTATTCCTATTATGTATATATGTGTGTCCTATTTATAATGTCCTATTCCTTATAAAACTTTCACTCACTACGTTTAGCATCCACTGATGAATCTTGTCTGAAGCATTACTATGATGACTACAAATGATTTTTCTAACTTTTTCATTCTTACAAATTTATTAATTGACATTCTACGGTAACTTTTCCTTACACCCATATATTTCCTTATTTATTGAAAGTACGGATTCTTACTTAATTAATAGAGCTATAATCCATTTTATTTTGATATCATATAGTTCCAGACAATAAGTTGGAGCTCCTTCAAACTGATTCCTATGCCCTTTTGACACGTCCTCATCATTTATTTGAGTACTTCCTTGATTTCTGGCACAAGGTGTTCCAATTTGAACTTTCTCTGTACCAGCCCTGGAATCAGCCATTTCTCCAGGTGCTGAGTTCTCTCAGCAGGAGATGGTTTTTTAAAAACCAAGATCTGGTCTCAATTGCTAAAAACTCATTGCTAAAAACATATCACTGCTTCTAGGCCCTTCTGGCAGAAATATGATATTTTTTATAAGTTGTATTTCTAAAAACTACATTCAACTTAAGAAAAATGTACTTTCCACTACAGCACCTGGCCAACACATATTTAGAAATATCCACACATAAAAAAATTGTTTAGTGAAATGCTCTTAATTACTGGTTAATTTTTCCTTTAAAACTTTGTATAAATTTTTCTTCTACACAGTAAGTTAGCCATATAAATCTTTCAATTCTATGAAAACAAAGCAATTCTATGAAAACTTTATCACTTAAGGTTTAGAAATCAAAGCTAGGAGAGCCCATTTTCCAATGGAGGATTTAACAAAGCTCAAGAACAATTAATATTTGAAAAGTAATCTTACCGGGAGCTCTTTAAGCCACTTTTTTCTTCTATTACAAAAAATACCAAAATTAAATTAACAAGCTGATCAAAGGACAGACTAATCCACCTAAAATGCCAACTCCACTGCCACTCCTTCGCTCCCGTAAGAACTACTGGCACACCCTGAGGGTGTGAGCACCTGTGTGAACACCTTGGATAGTTATACATCACTGCACATTTGATCCAGGGAAGCCGAGAACAAGCAAGTCAATGGGACAGAATATACCCTAAAGTTGTTTTTGTTTTCCTAAATCTGTTTCTCAGGTCATTCAATTTTATCAGATTCCCTCTTAAGTAATCATTTAATCTAACTAGCCTTTATTAAATATCCACTTTATTCCTAGAGCTGAGGTAGGTATTCCCTGCAAATACACCTCCTTCCATCCTCTCTTTTTATTTACTCTATCACTTCTTCCTCCTCGCTCCACTTCCTTTCCTACCCTGCGTAGATCTCACAGTGTGTCAATTCCGCCACCGTCCTGGCAGAATCCTCAATCTTAGACAGCAATAGACGTCTAAAGCTCTCACAACAATACACTCTCTTATATCTTTGATCTCTTTCCTTCAGTCTATAAAGTTCTTAAATATTTTGAACGTAAAAAATATACATCCTTTCAAAAAAATCTAAGTGTCTAAAAGAAAAGCTTTTCCTCCCATTTAGTCAATTCAATGAGCTCACCACAATCTGGATGCCATCTGAACTTTCCCTCTTCCTCACCCAAAAAGTTAATTCATGGTTACTCTTTCCTGTATTTCTCTGTTCATCCTCACTCCAACTGCTTGAGTTCAGCACCCCTTGTCTGTTCCCATAGGGACTACGGCAGCAATGTCCCAACTCATCTCCTTGCCTCTAAGCTCTCCTTCGAACACCCCCTTCCTCCGCATCTCTCTACACCATGCTGCCACAATACTCTTCATGTAGCCCAAATCAAATCACGTGTCTCACGTTTAAACAAACCTATGATTTCTCAGTGTCTAAAAATTAAAATCTAAGTCTTCCTGGAATACAAAGCCCTCTATTATGTGGCCCGTATTCTAGATATTGTTGTAGAAAACCTCATTCCTTAAGCCACCCATACTTCTTGTAACATAAGCTCGTTTTCATCAATGGGCCCTAAATCCCAGAACCACGCTGCTGACCACGACTGCCCTATGCTCATACTGCTCCATCTTCTAGCATTCCCATGCTCGCCCCACTCAGTTTACTCTTACTCATCTGTCAAGATCTAGCTCAAAAATGTTTTCCTCTGTTAAGTCTTCCCAACCCACACAAATAGGGTTAGTCAGTCCTTTTGACACCATTTCATCTATGTATTTATCTCTATGATAGCATATCACATTTTAACATAACTAACTGATAACCTGCCTGCCTCCCTTTCTAAACCGTGAGCTCCTTGAAGTAATGGTTGCTTTTTAACCCATCGTATCCTCTATGCCTATCATTCCTTCCAACAGGTGTTCAATAAATACTGTTCAATAAACAAAATGAAACGTAGAAGACAGGATGACATAATAATCTCATACAAACCGCATAAGCCTGAAGGTTAAAACAGGTCCCTACCTGGTAACTAACTATTTTCTTTCCATCGCCTCCAGTCTGAGGTAAGGTCAATGGTCCAGACACAACCCAAACATCTTCAAACCTCTCCGTCAGCTCTCGACAGTACATTTCTATTCTGAAAAACAAGGCAAAAAAATTTATAATATTCTGACTTAAATGCAGAAAAGAAGCAAAGCACATCAAGTCCCTAGGAAAGATGTCAAGAATACTGAACTAGAGAAATTAATGTAAACAAGAGAATATAGCACAAAACATTTATTTTATAAGCATATAAGCAATGTTTTCCCCAGCTGTTTACTACACAAAAAAACTTAAAAGTCACACACATTAATACAACTATCTACATTTTCCTGTGTGTGCATTCCATGTACATCTTAGAACTGAAATTGTTTTGTTTTCTCCCTTATTTTTCTACACTGTAGTTCTCAAACTTTTTACAAGAATTATGTATCATTCCAACATGTTGATATACCTTTTTATTTAACCATTCCTGTTGTGGGACAATTGGGTTTATCCTAACATTTCTAATATGTAATGCAACATTGTGTTAATTCCTTAGGATAAATTTCAAGGGCAAGAATCACTTTATTAATTATTTTAATGACACTTAATTATGTATAAAACTAACATTTTTAATGGGATTGTCCCAATTTACTCTATAAACTACAAACATGACATAGCACATAGCAGTTTCACAGCAATCTTTACAACATTGGGATTTATAGTTAAAACATGTTTTTGTTTATTTACTAGATAAAAATGGCAAGAAGTTGTAATAAGCACTCTTATAATGCAGTTGAAAGTGATTTATGAAATAACGATGCATGTCACCATCCCTCAGTTTCCTTATCTAAAAAGTAAAATCAACATTATATCCTATAGAGTATATGCCCAATTACAAGGAAAAGTTTTCATCCCAAAAATATAACCCTTAGAAAAGGAAAATGTTAAATGTTTCCATAGGCATGCAATCAGCCAGAATATGAAAAGAACAAATATCCCAAATGTTCAACAAATAATCTGTAAGACAAAGGGAAACCCACAGATTAAAAGAGACTAAAGAGAAATACCATCCAAATCTATGTGTGGATCCTGATTCAAACCAATCAACCAAAATAAATAAATAAATAATAAAGACAATCAGGGAAATTTGAATACTTATAAAATTAGTAATAAGGAACTGCTGTTAAATTTCTGAGAAGCAATAATAGTTCTATTTTAAAAGTACTATAGTTCTATTTTAAAAGAATCCTTACCTCTACAAATATATATTGAAATTTTTATGGCTAAAATAATATATCTGTGACCTGCTTAAAATAATCTGAGTAGGGGGAAAGGAGAGTATGCAGACAAAACAAATATGGGCCGTGACTGATAATTGCTGAAGTCTTCTTTAGCACACAGGTGCTCTCTTATTTTAAACCACAAAGAACTGTGGGGAAAACACAACAGCTTGAAACAACCTCAATCAGTACTAGTTTTAAATGTTCAAAGAGAGCCCCTCACAGAATTGATTAAAAGTTATCAGAAAAATGCAGAAGACCCAGATGATTTTATACTTAGGAGATATCAAAAACAGATTAATGGCTTTGTTTAACTGTACCAAGATTTATTTTTATAAAAAAGCTCAGCAAGTCCTGAAATATAAGTAAAATAGAGTATCCTTTGGACATATTCAAAAATATTTTACTGCCTCGGTAGTAATATTTTGAATAGTTTCTTTCGGAACTTGACTTCTGACCAGTGGCCAACATGATCAAAATGGCTGTCTTGAAGTCTGTTCTCCCATAGAAAACTGTGCTCCCCAAACAGAGCAAAGAAAACTAGTCTGAAGTATTTCATGGAAGTACTACCTTCAGTAACAACTTTTGAAAAACAAAGACAGAAGCAGTTAAGCACACTAGTACATTCTCCTGTCACATCACTCATCTGTCACAGAATCACATTTTAAAAACTTTCACCCCTCACCTGTTCCAATATCCAGCATTATTATCAAAATTCTGAGGTACAATATTAGAAAGGTAAAAGGTTTCAGCCATGGCTTTCTGTGAAAAGAAATAAAAACAGTAACTTGCACTGACATGCCTTCCCTTTGAGCAATTTTACAAAGCACAGAAAAGAGTTCCTTATTCATACATTAGCTCTAGGCAATTACAGCGACTAGCTCAATGATTATTCAAAATAAAGACTATAACAAAAGAACTAGTTTGGTGTCCTAGCTCTCTTTATAATTTACAAAATTCAAACCTACAATGTAGACTCTAAGAACTGAAAGTTTCCAATATAAAGCTAAAGGGTAAATTCTGGTTTTAAGTCTCTGGTAAAGAGTTTCTCAAAGGTCGATTTTCAGGAATTTTATTTAAGTAGCATACTGCAAACCTATTAGTCCAGAAGTGGTAGAGAAAAATTCCTTGTTCTTCTGAATTTCTGGCCATTATGTGTTCATTCATTTCACACTTCTGACCCATAAACACAAGGCTCCACCACTGCACAAGCAGACCACCTTTCATTGTCCTTTCCTTTACTGCAATTCACAGATGTTGCATTTTTTTTACAAACTGAAGGCAAGACCCTCCACCAGCGGATTATGACTCGCTTCATTGCGATACTGGCTTTATTGTGGTACTTGCTGCACTGCAGTGGGCTGGAATTAAACCCACAGTACCTCTGGGGCATGCCTGTATCTCCTTTCATGAATCTACACTAACTGCCAATGCCGCCCATGCCCGTCGCTTCAAGCAGTGGCTCTCGCCCTTGGATGCACACTGGAGTAACCCAGGGAGCTTTAATAATATTGATGTCTGGGTTCCACCCCCTAGAGTTTCTCATGTAACTGCTCTAGGTTACAGGTCTAGGCATCAGAAACTTTTAAAACTTGCTCTGGTGATACATATCCAAAGTTGAGAACCACTATCTTAATGACAATAATCACTAACAATTCATGCAATAAATGTCAATGACATAAAAGACATCTATCTTTTTGGCAGAGAAATTATCCTAAATTAAAGGAGAGAAATTATCCTAAATTAAAGGAGATTAGAGAGACATGACAACTAAATGTAATAAATGATTTATAACTGGATGCTAGATCCAAAAAGAGCTGTAAAAGACATAATTTTGACAATTTGGTAAATCTAAAATGTGAATTGTATATTAGATATTATTGTACAAATATGCAAAAATACCTTTGTACCCATTTCTTGGTATAATGATTCTCTTGTTATATCTACAAATATCCTCATTCTTAAATGATAATCTCCTGAGCAATCTATTTTGGAATGAAGTGTTGTGGTGTCTGCAATGGTTAAAATTATATCTATATATATCACAATGTGTTTGCTGTACTCTTTTCAACTTTTCTACAGAGCTGAAATTTTTCAAAATAAAAATGAGTAGCTTTAGTGCTTATTGGCTTTCCAGTTCCATTTTACATAGCATTAGTTTTCCTCATTCAATTTGTTTAAAATGTCTCAACACCTGAGCATAAAAAGCAATCAATGTCAGGAAGAAAGATACAAAACAGAGTATAGAAATTCTCGTTTTAAGGTTTGGCTCCTAGGTTTTTAATTGCCAAGTCCCATGGTACAATAGCAGCCCCATATTCCCAATCCCTCCCCCCAAAATATGCCTACAGATGAGAATTTGTTATCTCCTGCAGGAGCCATGTGTCCTCGTGACCACCCACTTCCAATATAGTCCTTGTTGAAGGAACTGAAGGTTGGAGGGATGTTGGGATCAGGCTTGAATTTACAGTGTTTTCTGTCTGCGTCACCTGAAGAAAAACATAGAAAATGTGTTTTGTTTTAGTGGACAAATATCCCTCCTGTTCCCTCACATCTAAGCAAGGCAAGCTCACTGCTGCTGGCCGGTATCTCTGGGCAGCTAGTACTCAGGGACCACATGCATATCTCGAGTTCCTGGGATAGTTCAGATACTTCATCTGAATTTAGCAAGGACCAGTCTAGGAAAGAATGCTTTTCATACAGTGTAGCTCTCATATACTTTTGTTTCTGGCCTTTCAAGTTAAAGGGGGAAAAAAAATCCCCTGCATAGTAATTACATAAAAACAACGCGCAATCAAATATCTGAGCTGCTTAAATAGGAAGCACAGCTACTAAATAAACACTTGCTTTTTAAAAAGACCCCCATGTATTGTATTTTGTACAACTGTATTTGACAAGTTAAATGTACTGAAATAATGGATATATATAGACACAAAACAATTTGTTCTGGGCAGGCACAGCCCAGGGGAGGGGGAAAGTGTCTCCGATATCTTGCTTACTGCCTCGTAAGCCACGACAAAACAAATATTTAGGTTATGAGCTCAACCCAGAAATTCCTGAAACAAAATATATGAGTATCACATAGGAGAAAAGAAGTCTCAATTTTACTTGAATCCTGATACCTCCAGACTAGTTTGCCACAATGGACATCAGCAAATCCTAACATTACATTTTCCACTGTCATTAGGACAGATCTTGTTAAACAACAAAAATTACGAAGACAAATTAGAATATAATCTGGCTGCTACTCAAAAAAGTATAAAATGGAGATCAATGAAGTCACTGATTCCAATGTCATTTCATTCAGCCAAGAAAAATTTTACTTTATTTTTTTTAAAGATTTTTACTAAAATATAGCTAACATACAATATCATATTAGTTTCAGGTATACACAAGTTATTCAACATTTATATACCTATATGTGATCACCATGGTAAGTCCAGCAACTATCTGACACCGTACCAGGCTATCACAATACTATTGACTATATTCCCTATGCTATGCGTTACATCCCCATGACTTACTTGTTTTATACCTGGAAATTTGAACCTCTTATTCCCCTTCACCTTTTTAATTTTTCAATTATAGCTGACAGCAAAAAAAAAATTTTAATTCTGAGATCCCAAGGTTCAGAGTAAAGTATCTAATATCTAGCCTTTTAGAATCACTTCATAAAGAAAAAGTGACTGATAATACATAAGAAGCATTAATAAACTTTTCCAAGTGTCATTACCATTGGAAGCGCGTCCTCATATGCCTGGTTATCTATGTTTGGTGCTCACTGCCCTTGAAAAATCATTTGTGGGAATTTCTAAAGGCTTAGGATGAAGATGCCTTCCTGGAAAAAGAATGTAAATTCACTTCCATCTGCGGCATCAGCAGGGGAGGACCATACTAAATCAAGCCTAGGGATTAAGCTCCCTTGATCTACAAAGGCTGCATGGCTTTGGGTTACAAGTCTGCATGATGGCCAGTTTGTGGCCTCAACTTCTCCAGAACAAGCTTTTTACTTTCCTTTTTAACTCTTCTCTGCTCAGGGCCAAGACAACCTTCCATGTAGTCCTTCCCTGTGGTGGGCAGGCAAGTTAGTTCTGGCTCATCCTTCCCCACAGGTGCAGCCCTCTGGGGTTCCAGGTTAATGTGGGGAGGATCTCCTAGAAGAAAATCTACTTTGGATGAGCTCTAGGTCTTGCTTCAGTCCCCCTCACCCTATAATAAGGCTGCAGAAACACAGGCAATGTGGCTTTGCTTGCCAGGATGGCCTTTACCTCTCTGGATTCTGGCTTTCCCTCAACTATTAGCCTGGCAATTCTCCACTGTCATATTGGCGCTTTTTTTTTTTTTAAGTGATTTTTTTTTTTATATATATACTTTTTACATACCGCTAATAACATTCTTGTTTTCAGCAGGGGAGTTAGTCTGAATAACTTAGTTTGTCATTACTAAAAACAAGATGCTTTACACTCAAATCAAGTAAATCACATCTATACCATGTTTCTCCAAAAATAAGACCTAGCCGGATCATCAGCTCTAATGCGTCTTTTGGAGCAACAATGAATATAAGACCCAGTCTTATTTTATATTATATTATACTATACTATATTATGTAAGATGTGGTTTTATAATAAAATAAGACCGGGTCTTATATTCATTTTTGCTCCAAAAGACGCATTAGAGCTGATGGTCCAGCTAGGCCTTATTTTCGGGAAACACAGTATTGTTTCCTGTTTTCAAATATTAATTGGCTTTATTTCACCTCTTCAAAATTAAACCACTTACAGAATTTATATTACAAAACTCAGTGCTTACATGCCTCTGAAAATGATAACTGAATAGCAGAATAAAATTAATTTGTAAAGCCAAAATTCTTTCTATCTTGGGAAAATTTCTATATTTAAAGGAAGCTCATTAGGCTTGAGACTAAATCAAATGAATTTCTCTTGATGTAAATTTACAATTAAGTCTCAGCTGCAATGATAAAATTGACACCTCCATCAGTTTCCCGCTAGCAGCAAGCACAGTCCAAGCCTCCTGCCATTCTGCTGGTTGCTGAGCACTATCTGAAGGCACACACTCATTTTACTACCAGCATTTTAATATACGTAAACATAGCCTGCATGTAAACCAAAGGAGATATAATCTGTGGGTCATACAGCAAATTAAAAGGCAAGTAACCAAATGGGAATAAAACAACTATGACAAAAGGTAATGTCCTTAATATACAAAAGAATTCCTACAAATCAATTCAAAAAAGAATATCCCAACTGAAAATGGTAGAGTAATTCACAAAGAAAGAATAATTCACAAAATATTAACCATCACTAGCAATCAATAAATGCAAGTAAAATCAGCTATTAAATTGGTAAAGCTTGATAATGCCCATTATGGGTGAGGGCCGGGAAAGACAGGACAAATAGTGATGATAGGAATGTACTGGAATAATCGACCCAGAAATCAATTTGACAATAAATATCAAGATCTGGTCATCATAATTACAGGAATCTACCAACATATGAGGACACATGAACAGATTTACACACCTGCCTAACTCTCCAGTCTCATTTCACATCATGTTCCTTTGTTCCTAAAGAAACAAAACTCTTCACATTGGGGCCTTGGAAGATGCACCTGTGCTTTTCCTTCTGCCTGAAATGTTCTTCTCCATATCGCATGGCTCACCCAACTCCTCTGCTGAGGTAATTTCCATCCCCCCTTCAGGCCACTTTCTCAGAGAAGCTTCGCTAATCAAAATCAGATTCTCCTGTTATAATCTCTCATATCATTTACTGTTCCTTAATTATACAAACCCAACTTGCAATCACTTTTCCTTCAGAAGAGTTATTACGTGTAATTATACATTCATGATTGTGTACTTGATAGGTCAACCCACCCCCTCCCCAACTCAAAGTGCCATGGAGGTAGAGACCTTCTCCTCTGGTCACTGATATATCCCCAAGGCTTAGCACAGTGTCAGACACATGACAGACACTTAAAAAACATTTGCGGAGATAATGAATGAATGGTGCTCATTGCAGCAATATTTATGACAGAGCCTTCAACGCGTATGTCAAGATACGGATTCTCTCAGTCCCTGAGACAGCTGGGAAGGGTCTGGGGCTCCCTGGCTGCCAGGCAGGGTCCATTTATATAGTGAGTCATACAAACATCATCATTTCCTAAGTGTGCTGTAATGTGAAAAAGGTTGAGATTATTAATAATTCTCCTTGTTCTAAATCTAGAAACATCTTTCATCAATACTTTTACTTCTAACCACCTACCCATTATCTTGCGTTTGGATATATGTTCAAGAACCCATCTAGGCACTCGTTTTGACTGATCGTAAGACAAGGCATGATTAGTGTAACACCTAGTCTCTGTTCCAGTTAAAGGGAATCCAAATTGTTCCAAGAGAGCCTTTTCTGAAGAACCTAAAAACGGGAGGGCGGGTGGGACAAAAATAAAAAGTTAATGATTCTTATTAGGAACAAAAAATTATAAGTAAAGTAAGACTTACAAAGGACTGGCTCAAAAATCTAATCAACCAGGAGATCTCATTTTTGCAATTACTTATAACACAAAGGAGAGACAGTAGACAAAATACTGGTTTTATTATCAGTTGTATAATTATATCGAGATAAACTGTAACTATCTCATTAACTTTTAAATAAGGAACTGATCTTACTGGTCTTTCACAACCAATTTTCAAATCTCTCTTCACAAAGTACTGTGAATACAAAAGCAGCAAAGTAAATACTCTTGTCACAACTAGTCATTCATATGGTTGAATAGGAAAGAGCCTACTTACTTATTGTTTTAAGAATTAGTGTGGGGACAAAAGCAAAGCCTTTCTAATTTTTTTTAAAAGGCCATCATTCATTGACACTCGGCCTCATTGTTCTGATACTGAAGCAGGGGTTGTGTGCTGCAGTGAGACAGTGACAAAATTGGTACTGTGTTTCCTACCTAGTGGGAGAAACCAAGGACACATTTCACAGGGAGTTGATTTCAAAATAATCCTTTGTTGACGCCTTCTCCAGTCTTTCAACCAACCAGAGTATGTAGGGTAGTTTTCTTGCTAAATGCCAGTGACAGATGGAGCAAATTAAATTAGTTTGTCAGGGAAAATGTAAAAATGAGCATGAGTTCATTTTCTTTGTCAAATATAAGGTACTCCTGGCAACCTGAGCATTTATATACTTTGAAGAAAAGCTAGCAGGTATTCATGCATTTGAACGATGATAAAATGAGAACAATGAACTAATCTGCTAAAACCATTCATTCATTCACTCATTCATCATTCATCCATACTTACTGAACGCTGATTATGTAGCCGGTACAGCGCTGTGTATATGGCGCGGAACAAAACAGACATGGTTCGAACAGACATGGTTCGAGCTAACAATCCAGTGACCGAGACATTAAAACATACATGGCGTGATAAATACTTTGGGGGTAGAAGACCAAGCCCCAGGGGAAAGAAGTTAGTGAAGGAGGCAAGCAAACGCAACGTGGGGAGAGGAAGCCGACCAAGGGACTGGGTAAGCCGAAAAATCACAGGCCGGAAGAATGGCGAAAGCCACCTGTCATGCGGGGGTCTCTGGTCCCGCTCCCTGCATAAGAACGCAGGATATGGTGAGGCCAAAAAGAAACACCCACAGAGCCATGGATAGGGGTGTCACACCACTATATTCTCGCTGGTGGCTGGGTTGGAGACACAGGGAGCAGGAGCTATGCGACCTTCAATCTGCCGTCAGATTCTCTGCCAACCCACCAACCTGCGAGCTGCAATCCGCTCTTGCTGGCTCAGCCATGGCAGTTGTATCAGTGGCTGATGGCCGACCAGTAACAGCTGATGGCCAACTAGTTACAGCTGATGGCCATCTACCACCTGAGCCAGCACCCCTCCACGTGAGACCGAGAGCCTGGAAACCGCTCTCTGGGACTCTGTCCCACACCGCGCGCGCGTGGAGAATTTCGGATACCTGGATCGGGGAAGGGAGATGGAACTGACAGACTTACCTTCTGGCTCCCTCACCGCCAACGCTGCCTCAGCGCCCTGACTCCGGAGGAACTGCAAGGCCGTGAGCCCGGCTCCCGCGGCGCCCACTACAGCTCCTGCCACGAAGCCGCTCAAAAAACGCCTGGAGCCTCCCAAGCGGGATGCAAAACTTTTGGCAGCCATCTTACCCAGAGCACCTTGCTGTAGCGCATGCGCACACTGGGTCTGACGCCTGAAAGCCAATCACAACCTCAGGACCAAGATACGCATGCGCAACCTGAGCCTCTCAGGAGACGAGGCGCGGAGAGCGAGTGAGTGCGCGCCGTCCTCACTAAAGGCCTTGCGCGCTCCCTGGTGACAAACTTGGAAACCCAAGCGTATCGCCCGTTCGCCGCTGTCCCCTTGACCCGGTGATGGGGGGAGCATGGCGTTTTGAGGGCTCAATAGTGTGTATATAGTCCTGACAAGAAAAGACCTTTGTTCTAGCCCCACTTACTCGGTGAGTAAACCACTTGGGCGTGGTTACACTAGGGTCCTCAGAGCGGAGATTCCAACTCAGGTCTGATTCCCAAACCTGTGCCACGCTGAATGTCTTCATGATACCTGACTTTGGAGTCACGTGATATACAAACCATTACTTCTAATAACAGCTTTTACCTCCTGAGGAGTTTCTTAACGAGAGCGTGCTCCGTGGTGGCCAACGACCCCGAATCCGCGTGCGGGCGTGTGGATCGCTGCTCAACCGCTTTCCACCCTGGGTGTGTGGCTGCAGCGTTCCAGGCTTCCGTTTCCTCCTTTTATAATGGGAATAATAATACTTAGACCACAGGGTTTTGTGATATTAGAGATTAACCACGTTAAAGCGTTTTGGGTTGAACCTGAAGCATGTAGCTCTGTAAATATTAACAATTTTTATGTAGTCGTCTCTATCTTGATAAACTATAAAACCCAGATTGCTGAATGCCTACCGACAGTATGTTTTATGCGCTCCCACTCACAATTAATGGGTCGTCTTCGTTTTGCAGCACAGTCCCCAGCAGTCCGTGTGGATATAGCTCCCTAAACTGGGGGGGTGGGGGGGGGGCATTTCTAACAACCACCTGAAGTGTGGACATTGTTTTGATAGTTTCATGGCTCCGGCCTCCTCCTCAGGAATACCTCTCATGAAGTCCTTTTGTCCCGTGGACCTCTGACCCCAATTGGTTGAGCTAGGTCAACCAGAGCCGTGTCAGGGATCTTGGATCTGGAGCTCTCTCCAGGTAGGAAAGCTGTGACGTATGGAACTTTCTGAGCGTACTGTCTACAGACTTGTTTCCTGCTAAGCAGACAAAGGCACAGGGGCAGAAACGCTGAGACACAGGGGAAGGCCTGCAATGCTGTGAGCCCAGCTTCGAAGGCTCCTCAAGTCCAGACGCATCCTGGTTCCGCGTGGCTTAGCTACTTGCCCCAGAATCCTTCCAGTAACACCCCCCCCCCCATCATTTACAACCAAGAGTCCTGACACATACAACCAGGCAACCCTGGTATCTGTAGGTTTCAAAGCTACTTGGGCAGCTTCCACCAGAATTTACTAAATATACACATTCATTTAAGACGTTTTTCTCCAAGGCCCCCCTAAGTGCCATGCACTGTGCTAAACACTAGCGGGGTCAATGGCAGGTGACTTCCTCATCCAGATCCAGGTCTTGTACTCGGAAAACAGTGAACCCCACACTTGGCCCCAAGAGATTAAGAATTGGAAGGGCTCTGACTTTGGGTAGGATACCTGCCTCTGGGCCTGTCTGCCCACCTTTATAATGAAGGGAGTGGACCAGTATTTTTCAAATGGTAATCAGGGGACCCTAGTGTTCCACAGGGGTGCTTGAAACTTAAGGGAAGGCCTGAGAGCCCTCTTCCACCTGCTCACTTGGGCAAGCCTGCTTTTTTATAAATCAGCTTCCTTGTCCAATTTCTTTTGGTGAAATTCCTTTGCTGAGGGAAAATTTGACCGGATGACCCCTGTAGTCCAACCTTCCAGCCTTTCCAACTCCAAGGTCCTCATGCAAAAATTAACCCTTTGCCTTCCTTTCCTCTGTGGTCATCATTCGGGTACTCACTAATAAAAGGTGAACTTCCCAACTGCTCCCTAAAGGGGCCCCTTTATCAGATATTGTTACCCAAGAGTTCCAAGCAAGTTGTTCTAATCCTCATAATAAAGGGTAAGTAAGAAGGCATTAACCTCACTAGAAGAATTCAAAGCTGGTGTTTCTCTACTTACCAAATTACTCACGGGCCAAAACATTCTTTTACATTACTGCAGAAAGCAGTGAGGTGATTTCTGGGGCTTTCCTGTTTTCTTTGTTAGGTAGCAGAGACTACCATTATTTTATTAGCAGGGAACCATGTTTTCAGTTAGTGAGATAAATCAGGAAACTCCAAAATGTAAGACTTGGCTTGCTGATTCAGATCTGCCATGTTTGGGAATGGCAGAGTTTGTTTTCTGCAGGAGTCATGAATAGAACTTATTTTCTAGGCTTCTCTGCTCCACTTACAAAATATTGCTGGGGGTTGTCTGCAAAGCGTTAAGATTGGGGGTTGGGGGGTATGTGTGTGGGGGATCTTGGAGATTTGCAAAATACATCCCTGCCCTACAGGAACTTACCCCAAATCCCAAGACAGTCCATTTAAAAGAAGCCCACAATGTCTCCAACTGGGCCCTGGGCTTCTAAAGAGCTGCAATGAAGACCTGTGCTTTAGCTCCAGGCCCATAGAACCATGGTAGACTAGGCACTCAACTATTCATGTGTTCCAAGCAGGAACTCACAGGGCTGCTCCAGTGGGCACTGTAAGTGGGAAAACACTATTTTATTTATTCCTAATTCCCAGGAGAAGAAACCTCGGCCCCCTGCCATGTGATTAAGAGAGACAACAGGTTTTTATTATTATTATTATTTTATTTTCATATACAAAAAGATAAAACTTGAAATAATTCTAGATTTTTCCTCCTATTCTGTTGGGGTGTGGCTGCTTCTTCACACAAGGGGAAAAAACTACATTCACATCGGTTTGAGGACCCAGTGCAGAGTTCAAGCAGCAAAACCCCAACTTAGCATATCTAATTTCAAACTTGACACTCATTTCTAAAATTACCACAGTAAAAAGGAACAAAGATCCACTGCAAATGAATGAACTATGATACAATGTTCTTTCCAAAATGTCTTCATTTTGCAACTGTAATTACATGGATGTCTGCTTTAGGCCATTTTAGATGTGTGCATGTATATAATATATATATATTAGCACACTTTTCAAATCCAGACAGGGTAACAGCAACAAGCTTAACTCTGTATACATATATATTTTTAAAAACATGATACTTTAGTATAACTTTTGTTAATTCAGTAGTACAAGCTATTTCTGTTCTACAAAATTTTTATTTTATAGCTACAAGGGTGAAAAGTGACCTATTACATTTACATCTCACGTTTCCTGGTATACAAACAGTACTTATTGAATTTGAGCCAAAAACTAGAAGTCTTTAGTTTTAGCACTTGAAGAGCTTCCTCACTTCTACAGCCTTAAATCATATACTAGTCACATTTCCAGGTTGCAGTTACTCATTTTAAACTGCAAGAAACAGGTGAATCCAAACTTTTAATTACAATTTTTATATACAAGTTAGATAACACAGCTCAATAAGACTTCGCTATCATCCTAAACCCAACACACACATTCTCCACTAAGTTAGACAAGTCTTAGGATTTTTCCTTCTTTTCCTTACAAATAATGTACAAATTTAGAAGTAGGTGGTAAAACTGATACATAAGATGGCAAATGAGAGGTGACATTTTTGTGTTTGTTCCAAAATTGGTCCTGCAAATTGTATACTCTGCTGTGTTCTTTATGTGTCTGTTACATGCAGAAGCTCTTTTCACAAGAATTGACATCAAACTCGATCTAAGTTGAATTTATAGTACTGTATAGTTATCCAGATTCAAGGACAAATGTGGAAAAACATCAACAGGTGAAAAATTCAGCCTTTGACGCTACCGTTAAGATCATGTCAAATTCATAAGCAGATTCTCGTGTACAGTTGAAAAATGGCATTGTGTGGATTTGTGGCATGAAATTGAAATCTATAATAGAAGTATGTTTCTAATCTGCGGTAACCCTCACCCTCAATTCTCAAGTACCACTCAATTTTCTTTGCTTTTTTTTTTACAGAATTCCAGGGAAAAAATGGGGGGAAAAGCCGCTGGCATTTTAACAATTCCTCCCCTCACAGGAGATCTTAACACTTTCAAATGAGGTCTCTTAGGAATCTCTATATGATCACCGGCTCTCATTTGATAATGACTTGGACACTTTCCAAATCAAAACCCAGATGTTGCCTCATCTTTCCTACTCTCATCTGTCATTGCTGGTAAAATTTGGATGAGCATGTTTTTCCCTTATGGAGAAATTATTTGGCTAAACATACACTTAAGTCGTGGCAGTGCTCTGAGGAAACCCCACTTGGGCTAAAGCACTTGCAGGGACTAAAGTCAACAGTCCTCCGAACAGGGCAGAGACCAAACACTTCAGGGGCTGCGTCCAGACCCTATGGGAACACAATGACCTTTGTGTCCCACCGTCAGCAGGACAGCCCAGGCAGGCAGCCCACATTCGAATGACTGAGTTACCACTTTTCGTCTTGGTCTGCCTTCTATGCCCCAGAGACAAAAATTCAGATGTGGTGACTGCTGGTTAATTAAACTTTTTGAACTGGTAAAAAAGACTCTTTTAAAAATATATATATATATATATTTATTTAAAATACATCAAAATGACAAACAGCCATATCCCGCAAGGCCTAATTTCACAGCAACATATGCTACAGACATCTTCCCAAAATGCACTGCGGTGGATGGTGGGTTTTTAAACCTGCCATTTAAAGGAATGTTCTACATTTGAGCTTTAGCGACTGGAAATGTGTTACAAAGAGCTCATCTTTGGAACTAATTTGTGTGCAAGACCAGTCAATTGAATCACTTTGCCCATTCAGACACGAGAATACTGAAAATGGCAGAATTGAAAGGGGAACACTGGAAGCACCGTTCAGATGACACTCTAGACCCATCCCACCACAGTGCCGCCAAGAGCTTGCCAGAAGCCCGTTTTCAGTACTTGGGAAGAGTTTTACTTCACAACAAATAAGTGCCCACACTTGGCAGGGTTCCTGCCTGTGTATGTTACAAGCCTGCAGTATTGAGAGGACCCAGATGGTGACACCGTTCAACATGAGGTCTGAGGTAACTGGTTCTTAAAATACCTGGAACACAGAACTGCATCCAGGAATTACAGCTGGGAAAAAGGAAAAAGGTGGGGTTTGGGGCTAGAAAAGACAAGTAGAAAAAAGCTTACAGCAGTTGCTTTTGGGGGAGGCAGATGACAAAAACAAAGGCACAACAGAATTACATTCAGACGGGCTGGAGAGCAGAGAAATGTTCTTTTACAGGGAACAGGGAAAGGAACGATGGGTTGGTTCCTGGAGTGCTACGGATCTGCTGAAACTAAATTTACTCCAAGTATAAAAGGGGCAAAGTGTAAAACTTTAAACCAGACTGAATAAGCAGCACAGTGGGTTTAAAATGACACATTAGGGATTCTCCTGACAGAACTGCCCTTACCACTGCACCTCTGAACGCAGCCGACGGAAGCCAGCAGGTAGGGTGCGGGGAATAGGCCCTCAGCTGGGCCTCAGAACTAGCAATTACAGACACACAGAATTAGGATCATTATTCACTCCCCCTATATCCCTATCAAAAAGGCTCACCCAAATCACCATCCACTTTCTACCCCAAAATAAAAAGGCTAAGTTGAAGACCGCCTTCCATATTATGGCAGTGATGCTGACCTTGGTAGGAAAAATGGGAAACCTGTGTAGACATCTGAAAGATGCCCTGCTGGCCCGGGCATCTGAGCTTTCTTGACCGGCTACTGGTTGACTCACTCGATTAAAACAGGAGCCAACCTACTCTCAGCTCCACACCACCCTGATCAGAGAGGACAAAATGTGCCTGGCAGCTCTCCATTTAATTTGATCACTATGTCCACAGACCACCCTCCCTGCCCACCCCCTTTCTAGATAATTACTCAACTGGAAATTCTGTCTTAAAAAATGGGTAATTTGGTCCTAGATAATTCAGTTTGGTGATTTACTCAAATCACCAAGTCCTTATTTCAAATTTCAAAAATCTGTAGCCTGATTCTTATTCTAGTCCCAACCCGCCCCAACTGTACCCCCATACAATTTCTATCGTCCAAAACACCCTCACACTACTATATCTTATGGCAGGAGCTTACAAACTAATATTTAAGCTCAGAACCCTTTGTTCAAAAGAAATCTGAGGAGGAAGCGCCAATGTAAAACACACCACAGGCTCCTCGTGCCTTCTCCCCAGGCCCCCTCCTCCCCATCTGCTAGGAGCCGAGCCAAAGCATCACTGTCCTCCACAGCCACAGTGGAGTTTGGGCCAAACAGGACCATAACTGGACTCCCATCTGCCAGTGTACCATGAGCATCCATGTGAGCGTAGCTACGTACAAGCTCCACACCACTCATACTCCAGTGTACATTTATCTTGAAAGGTAAAGCTCATTACTCTGGTTACAAAATCATTCTTATTCAAACTCACTAGACTTTATAAAAATAATCTGTGGTATAAAACAATCTCCACACTGTGCAGAAGAATCTGTCAGGTGATATAACTAAATATATATGTAGAGCTATAGACTTTTTTAAAGTAAAGTTTCAAGTGTTGTATCTCTACTATATAACCTATTCTTTATTTACAATGCTAGCTAACAACATTCTGATGCAAACGTGATTGGGACAGTCAGGAAATGAGCCCCTGCCCAATCAACAGCAGAAATTCGCAGGACTCAAGAGGGAACTCATCCACTTGCAAAACACCCATCCTCACCTGCCTGAAAAGCATTAGCTAATGGGTCCTATTTTTCATAACCATGAGCTCAAATTGTAAACTTTCAAAATGAAATGTGATACTTTTCCACAGATATCCAGAAGAGCCCACGTTTGTATAATCCACTGCAAACACACGTTTATCCATGTGTGTATTTCTTCAGAATTGCCTAGGCCCCAGACAAACCAGACACTCCTGGAAAGACAAGAGCAGTGCAGGGCCATCACCACACACCGGCGTTTATAGAGCATGCATTTTAATTCATGAGGAAAAACCACTTGTGTTATCTCTACGAGCTACCATAGGAGCAAATAAAGTATCACTGGTTTTTGGCACTACAGGGATACATGGAGTACCACAATCGAAGTCCTGCTTCATTCACACCTGGAAGATACCCTCATGAAAATGGAAAAGCTTGGTAAAAATGTAAATATGGTAAATCCTTTCAATTCAAACTCTTATCCAAACCAGAGTTGACAGTAGACCCAAAATTAGTATAAAATAGGAATATCCCAAAATAGCCCTAGATAATTTGGACTTTTATTTGATGAGTTATTAGTTTATGGGTCTCTGGGACCCACTAGTTGTTTTTAAAATGTGGTTGAGTCAACTGAATTAATTTCCAGGTGTGTGTGTGTGTGTGTGTGTGTGTGTGTGTGTATGTTTTAAACTTCAGTTTCTTTTACCTACAAAACTAAATCATTATCTTAAAAAACTTTTCCAAGCTTTCTAAGGGTTTGGGATACATTCATAGGTGGATTGCTGGTTACAAATCAACTACCAGGAATCTTAAAGAACTATGGGTATAACCCTGAATTCATTAAATGTTCACAAATCTAGACTGAGAAGAAAAACTTCAACTGAATTACTGGGCTTATTTCTTTACCAAAACATTACAGTTCATCAAGACCTAAACTTACCATTACTTCCATGTTTCCCTGAAAATGAGACCTAGCCGGACAATAAGCTCTAATATATCTTTTGGAGCAAAAATGAATATAATACCGGGTCTTATATTCATTTTTGCTCCAAAAGACGCTTTAGAGCTGATTATCCGGCTAGGTCTTATTTTCGGGGAAACACGGTTGGCTGAACACATTAGCTACTGAGTATTTTATTAGTTCAGCTTTTGTGAACAGCCATTAACCAGGGAGAGTAGGTATCGCCCAAATGAGGAGAAAAAGCCACCGTGCCCTTTCCTTTCTGGCTGCTAGATGAGGGGTAGGTGAGTAAATGCACTGTGCTTCTTGGAAAGGTGTGGTCTAGTGCCCCTGAAATGTGAACCACGCTTGGCCATCTCTCCAAAGATGAGCCATTAAGAACCCAACAGGCTACTGAATTAGCTGGAACTGACGATCAAACTGAGTTAACTTCTGGAAAATGCTTTCCAACTTGGATATTTTTCTAGTGAGTGAAGTTCTCAGGAATAATGCCTGGCTATTGGACTTCCAGTACCAATCCTAAAAACTTACATACTTACGCTTACTATATTACGAGAAAACATCAAACCCTTCTATTACCAATAGATGTTGGGGATTTTACATGGTGCAAAATTCCATTTGCAAGAGGACCAACCAATCCTCCCACCATGGATGGGACAGCCACCTCCCTGCCCTCATAGCTCAGCGCATAGGGACCACATGACAGGCTTTCTGAGCCGCACACAGTATATGGTAGACGTTCAATACACAGCTGGGCTTGCCACTACCAAGGAAACCACACACACAGTCCAACCACCCAGTGCAGAGTGGCAGGATGGCAGGGAGCAAGAATGTGGCCAACTGGAGGGAAAGGTGACAGAGCAGAACTACAGGATCACCATCTTGCTTTCTAAAGCATATGATAAGCCATGCATGACAAGAGGGTTAGCCGGCCCCCGAGGGGCAATGGAAGAACTATCTCAGTGGCCTGGAGATGAGAGATCTGTCCCTTAGCTAAGAATATGTGTGTGTGTGTGTGTGTGTGTGTGTGTCAGGGGCGGTGTGTGTGTGTGTGTGTGTGTGTGTGTGTGTGTGTGTGTGTGCGCAAGGTTCCTGAAGATGTTCAAGGCTGAACAAAGTCCTTGTGTATGCTCATGTGCCAGGTCCAGACAGGGGCAGGAGCAGCTGGCACACGGGGAAACCCTCCCCTGGCAGAGCTGAGCACTGACCAAGAGCCAACAGGACAAGGCCAAGCTGAACGACAAAGGCTGATATGGCTCACGACTTTCCCTCATAGCCAGGTCTCCCTTTCTCCTAAGAATAGTCCATCTGCAGCCCTTGCCCTGAGTAACTTACTCAAAGAAGGACTCCTGATAGGGACCAATGGTCCCAGGAAAAAATCCAGCTCGTGCCAGCCCCAGGATGCTCTAGTGACTGTCCATGGCCTTCCCTGCCTACCTCTCACCCCTCAGTCAGCAAGAGTCCTCTGCAGGACACTGTGACACAGTGGTTTCTGTCCCCACTTGCTTCCTCCTCCTCTTGCTCATTCCTGGAATTCTCTGGCTAGGGATATCTTCCCACAGTAATCACGGGTGTTTTCAAACATAATACATTCTCCCGCACATCCCATCCTACAGCCAGGAGCCCGCTTGGGTGACAGCACACTAAAAAGAAGGAACAAGGTCCCTTGGTCACCTCTCTTTCCGACTTGGCTGCCCTCCCACCGTCAATGGGGCAGCCTCTACCATGGGCAGGGAAAATGATGCCAGACTCCGTTGCCACCAGTCTTCCACAGAGCGTGAGGAAAGAAAACAAAAAGTCGTCGTCATTTGAGCTGCCCAGTACTGAATGTCACATAAATCTTTGTGGAGAAGAGCATAGGCAGAAGCCCTATAAACCTGCGTTCTAGACAGTTCACTCCCCGAAGAATACACGACAACAAAGAGACAAACACCTGATCTGAGGCAAAAGATACACCCAGGCTCCAGTGGCATGCCTTGGGAAGAGATCACCCGCTTTCTTCTGGCAGCAGCAGCCATTAGCAATACTGCCTGACGGGTGCATTTTACACAGCCTGAGGGGAAAGGGCAGCCTGCAGTCCAAAGAACTGGCACAGACCCCCCACGACTCTCCCCTCTCCCCGGCCACACCAAACAGGTACCATCTCCTGACACTCCATTCTGGTGCCAAGGCCCCAAAGAGATGCCACAGAAGCTGAGCACAGGGTCAGCAAAGAGGGAGCCCACTCAGATAAAAGGCCTGCGTGTTTGCGCTGCACCCTGATAAGCAGGTGCCCAGACCAGGGCACCGGTGCAGCCTCCACAGCCAGGTCAAAGCTTGTTCTCACAAGAATCCAGCCAGCACACAAATGAGAAATCACCCAGAGGAAATCTAAAACCACAAGGAGACGCTGGCGCTTAGTATTCCACCCTGGGTAGGATCAGTGATCCCATCATTCCCATAGTAAACGAGCTACATTTGTTAGTGGTTTGTTTCTTCTGAGGGTGAAAAGTAGAGATGCCCGGCACTGCCTGAGGAGAAAGCTAAAGAAATTAGATATGGCACTTCTCAATAAATATTTTAAAGCTTCTTAAAGAAATAAGTGAAAAAGAAAAGCAACTGCTGTAAGACCTGTTTTGCTGTTAAAAATTATTCCAAGGGAAGAAAATACCACAGCACAAAATAGTTTAAAAAAAAAAAAAAAAAAAGTAAACGACATCATAGCTTACGAAAAAAAACAACCAAAAAAGCAGAAACCTGTCCTTGTACCACCTTGGCCAGCTCACATTTTGACCCATGAAGCAAAAACTGAGCTCGGAGAGGGAAGCAAACTCACCTCCCACAGCACCTATGCCCAAACACGCAGAGAAAAGGACACACACAAGAGGCAGGCCCCAGATGCTGCACGTAGCGTGCGGAGTGGGAAGCAGTGCCCTCTTACACTGCCAACTCCGGGGCAACAGGCAGAGAACTCTCCACTCCAGACATGCGACTCTAGCACAGACTGCCTCCCGAGTCAGTGTGGATTCCGAGACACTAAGGATCTCTTCCGCTACCACTGCTGCTAACTTCCTTAAGAAATTAAATCTCAAGTAAAATTACCTCATGCAGGTCTCTAAGGGCCATCAAGTTTAAGTGGGGTTACCTGTCATTCTGAACATCAACCAATCAAGTTGATGGAAATATCTGAACCTCCAAATAACCCAAGAGGAGGTGCCCCTCTCCCATTCTCACCCAAGTCAACCTCTCCCCATTGCCCACCAACTCCCCTCAATATTAAGAGATCCAGTTTTAAAATAAAATGGTCTAAAGAAACCAGAAGGAAAAGCCTTCACAAACGAGTGATGAATGCCCAGACTTGGCCCAGACAGCCAACCTACAGTTGATGACAATTATTTATTTACAAGGGGCTGTTATCAAACAAAAATGGTAGCACTACCTAGAAGACTCAAACTTTTTTTCTTTTTCTCTATTTCTTTTAAACTTTCTTGTCATAAAAGCCAACTTACATTAAAATATACTTATTACAAGACAACACAACTAATAAAATATATAATAAAACTTACACAAGTAGAAAATTCTGAGGTATTTCTGGTTTGAGGTGGTCTGTGGTCGTGAAGTTTTAATTCTTTTACTTTTCAAAATTTAAACCTTGGAAGCCACATAGCAAAGCGTGTGTGTACATGTGGATGTGTGTACATTTTGTTTTTTTTTAAATCTTGCATGTTTCATAAATTAAAAGAAATTCAAATGTTGAAACAGCAGCATTAGGAACATTCACTGACTAGAGCAAGGTTATGGCGTAATAGAGAAAGGGATTTTAGAATATGCACCACTGTAAGGGGTCCGGAGAAAGCCGTATCCATGAGCCACAAAAACGACAATAATGTCACCACATGGGGCAGAGCCGGCGCTGCAGGACTCTCAGAATCGCCAGAGAGGCAGGCCTCAGTGGGCCCCACACAGGAAATCCTCTTGCCCTGGCTGTGCAGGGCACCCCCTGCCCTGTGGGCATTTCCCTGAACTGCTCCAGGAGGAAGCCATGTATTTCAACCTTTCCCCCCATTAAAGATGTTTACAGCATCACGTTGGATGAAGAATGTACTCCCTAAACCGTGATTTCTACCCTTACTTAACCTTAACATAGGGCAGAAAAAAAATGTTCTGTCTTAGGCCCAAGCCCAAGTGAGTGGAAAAAACTGGTCAGGGCCAACAGATGGGTCACAGCCACACCTGCTTTTGGACTTTCTCCAAACCCCACGCTTGCCGTTAATGCTTGGCCTCCACTCGGTCCTTCCCCTCAATTCCTGGTTACCTGAGAAGTAGCCTCATAGCAAAGGATGGTGCTCCGACTGTGCCCGAGTCCAGTGTAGCTCTGCTCCAGACCCTTCCCCTGCTCCGTCGCCCCTGCCAACTCCAGTCCAAACCATCCTGTCCTCATCCCAGTTTTTCCTCGGTCAGGACAACACCCGTTAATCCATGAAAGACACATCTGCTGTTCCTTAAACTCACTGTCTCAAAGGGGAGAAAAAAACACAATAAAAGGGAGGGAGGCAGGAGGATGAGGGCAGAGGGAAACTCCTCTTTTGAGGAAAGTGTGTTCTTATGTAACAGTCTTCAAAGGTTCCTCTAGGAAGAGTTTGCAGCATTAAGTTTCCTAAGACAGGAGATGGGTTTCTTTGTGTCACAGATTCTGAGACGACAAACAAAGAGAAAGCGGGAACAATGAACCCCCAAAGGACAGGAGGTGGTGGGGCTCTTGAGCAGGCGCTGGTTCTGCGTTCACAGCTCAGCACCTCAACGCCTGCTGGCACGTCCGCTGTTTGCGATACAGTAGAGCGATGTGCTGGTAAAACTGATCCAATCCAAAAAATAATATTAATAATAATAATTATAATAATTATAATAATAATAAAAAGTCAAGGTAAAATAGCAGCTGCATTTCATGTGTTTGTTGGTGGTGTTGTTATGGGATTTCCAAAACAAAACACAACTTTTTTTTTTCCTTTTCCTCTTAAGATCCACTGAGTCGGGAGATCCACTCGTGTCCTGGGCTTAGATGCTTGACTCTTTCGGGGGCAAGTCCACATTGGTGACAGAGGTCACCAGGGAGACCAGACAGTCCGAGGTAGTGCCGTTGACCGACCTCCGGATCAGGGACACCCGCTCCTCCACGCAACCCGCCGACAGGCGAGCCTCTGCGTCGTGGTCCCAGCACTCCTCGATGGTCACACAGAGCTGGGCCAGGCCCTGCACAGTGATGGGGAAAGGGAAAAGACACCCCTGTAAGTGCTCCTCAGTGAGGACAAGCCTGGGGACAGCAAACGACCATGTCCCCGAGGACCAGGCAGAAACCACCGCTCCCAACCCCAGCAGCAGGCAGTGAGCAGAGGCCTGGGGGGAACTGCAGGAGCTAGGATGCCCCCTCCTGGCAGTCCCCATCCCGAGCTCACTGGCCTTCCTCCACAGCCCCAACAGGAGGGCCACCGAACTTCAACACAGGAGGTGGGGAGCAGGCCCCTGCTGGGGCAGACACGACGATGCTCAAACAAAATCTTACGTGAAGTCCAAATCATGCAAGGGCCCAAAGTGTGGCAGTCACAGTGGGGGCCAGAGGCAGGCATTGTCCCACCCTACTCCCCACAACCCCTGGGCACCGCCTTGAAGTCCAGGGAACGTGGTGTGACATCCTGTGCTGGAACCAACTGCGTAGAGCTGGGAAAGACAGAAGAATGGGCAAAACGCCCACATCTGGGAACTCTCTAGCCTGCTCAGTACAAGGGCACACACGCCTTGGGCACCTCCTCAGGGAACTGGACTGGCTACCCCAGCATCTCTGCCTTGGAGACTGAGAAAGTCGGAGACAGACGGTACAGATGCTGGCCCAGCCTATATCGTTCCACGCTTCAAGTCTTCTCCACTTACAGCCCTGGGTTCCAGGGAGCAGCTTGATAGATGACCTTGGCCTCAACAGCTTGACCCTTGGTGATATAGATGTATGGTAGAGCGCCAGTGGCCCCAAGGCTGTCCTTTTTCTGAATTAACCCTGGGGTGGGCAGGGAGAGGGGCTCAATGCTTCTGAGGGCAAATATCCTTCCAAGATAGGAAACGGTTTACATGGCTGAGGTCTTTTGTGTAGTATCCCTCGATTGGAGGAGCCCAGATGCCATGTAGCTGAGCCCATGCCCAGAAAATGATAAAGGCACAGAACAAAGAACATTTAATCAGAGCTAATGCATAGTAAGCATTTATATGATGGGTGTCCTGCAAAGCAAATTAAAATGATAACTCATTAAATCTATACTATACTACCCTGAGCAGACAGAGGCTCAGAGAAATAAAGCAATTTGCCGGAAGTTACCCAGCTACTGACCAGCAGATCCAGCATTCAAACCCAGGTGGGTCAGACTCAGGGCCAGTGAGCTCCACTGCACAAGTGACCCACCCGGGGGCAACCTGGGCTCTGACGGAGCTGTCAGGCCACATCACTCTCTGGGGCCAAGCCCAGAGCCACCGTCCTACAGAGCACTGAACGTGCCTAATGCCTTCCCGGTGTAAAGGAGGACGCGTACTAAGTGGCCTCTGCCCCATCGTCTCTCTCTGCCCCATGACCCTTGATCTCAGGTTCCCACCACAAACAGAGGGGCCCCCCCTCTCGGCCCCCCGCAGTCGCCTGCCCCCCCAGGCCCCTCACCGGGTGCTTCAGCCAGTGATCCTTAATGGCGGGCCGCATCTTCTTATGCACGACCACCTCCTGCAGTTCCTCCAGCGACGGGTGCTGGCCGATCTCTTCCTCAAAGGGCAGCATGTACTCGTCCACGGGTCCTGGGGTTAGAGAGAGCCCAGCGCAGTCATCCCCAGGTCCCGCGGCCCCCCCGCCACCCCTAGGATCTCGGCGCCCGGCCCACTCACCATCCGCAGCCGTGCAGCGCGAGACAAGCTCCCACAGCACCAGCCCCATGGCGTACATGTCAATGCGCAGGAAGGCGTCTCTCTGGAAGTTGATGGCTCCCTCGAGCACTTCAGGGGCCATGTACCGCCGTGTGCCCACCTGCACAGGACGGGGAGGGTCCACAGTTACAAGCATGCACAGACACCCTCACAGTCAGACAGGAAACGACATCCTGTGTGCTCCAGACGGGGCCCCAGATGGCAGAACTCCGAGCAAGACACCAAAAATGATGGCAATCCTCGATTCGCCACGTTCCTGGGGGGGTCGCGAGAGGTCCCAGTGTAAACGGAACCTCGGTGATAATTTAAAAATATCACGCACTTGAGACAGCAGTAAACTACTACGGAACTGCTGCCTCTTCACTCCATCACCCCACGAAGGCTCCACAGATGATGTGTATTTTACTGAGATCAAGACCAAAAACAGAACGAAGAGAATACTTAGTGTTAACAGGGACTGTTTCAAGATGATTTACCTAAGCTTAATTTTCAGTTACTTTGTCTAGGCTTTGGGGTTTGGATTCTTAGTATATTTCTTTCTATTTTAACTAGCTTAATAGTTACAAGTGGAAAAAAAAAGAGACAGAGAGAAAGACTCTAAGGACGAGTGGCCAAAGCCCCGACCGGGACTCCGTGCTTCTCAGCTGAACGTCCCGGGACACGCGAGGCCCTGCTGTCCCCACTGGTGAACAAGAGCATTGTTTTCAGGAGTCCTCAGGCAGCTCTGAGCTCCGGGGTGACCCTGCCCTGCCCCTTGCCAGCTGAACATCAGAAGGGCAGTGTGCACCCCTGGGCCCGCCCCAGTCTTGTGCCCCCTGAGGCTCATTACCTGCCCATGGGTGTCCCCTGGAGGTTTCCCCGGCTCAAACCGAACAGCCAGGCCAAAGTCAGCCAGCACGGCTGTGAGGTCGCTCTTCAGCAACACATTCTTGCTTTTAAAGTCCCTGTGGAGACACGTGGACCAAGGGAAAGATGGGCATCATGCTCCAACCTACCTGCTCCTGGCGACCTATCCTGGCTCCCAAGATACTGATGCCTATGCCCTACAGCCCCCAAAGCGGGCCTTCCCACCCTATCTGGGGAGCAGGGTCTGCACCAGGGTGGACCCTGGTTGGCGGGGCAAACTCCACCCCAGTCCCCACCATGTCAAAGACAGCCCTTGCATGCACAGAGGGGTGGAAGGCAGGCACACTGGCCTGGGAGGAGACTTTTCTCAGAAGGATTCACAGTATTTGGGACGTGCATGAGCACAGAAGTTTAAACGAACTTGCCTGGGTTTCTGTGCAGGCCCTGAGGGGCTCGAGCCCACCACGAAGGCAGGGGTAGAGCTGGGAGCAGGCGAGTGCACTCAGCCCCACCCCTTACTAGCAGAGTTACTTTCGGTCCTCAATTTCCCCAGGGCCTTGTTGTGAGAAATAAACTCAGAGGGAGTAGTAACCCCACAAACTTAAGGCCACCCCTGGCGCACTCTATGCAACTGCGTGGGCTTGGACCACATGGAAGAGTCCACCAACCACCATTTTGACCTACAAAAGTGGTACTTTCATACAGTCAACTCTATAGGACATAATGTTAGTACCACTAGGGGCCCTTTAGCTCTGAGCCCAGGAATTCGAGGCTCCTTCCCTCCGTCAGAGCCACAGAACCACAGGAAACTCGGTATAGCTATTACTCCACTTCTCTGCACTCCAGTTCCTTCGTCTGTGAGGTGGGGCTGTCTCACAGGGCAGTCGTGAAGACGAAAGGAGCCGGTATTTCTAAGCACTGAGCGCTCTGCCCGCCATTCAGCGAGCACTAAGATGAGGAGCTGGCATGCTGGCTCTCAAAGTACATTCCAGGGACCCCGGAGGGTCCCTGAGACTGTTTCAGGAGATCTGCAAGGTCAAAACTATTTTCATACTAATCCATTATTTGCCTCTTTTTAAGCTCATTCTTTCAAGAGTAGTGTGTGTGGAGGCTACATCCATGTGATGTCATCACTGACCGTTAATGGAATGTGTGTGCGCTAATACAGAAAATACCAACAGACATAACCCATACACACAAAAATTCTTTTTAAGAGTGGAAAGGATCCAAACCAAAAAGTATGAGAACTGCTGGGCCAACTCTCCCAAGTAATGGAGCCAGCACTCCCTCATGTGGCCACTGGAGGGCACCAGAACACTGGCTTGGGAGGCCAGGCCGCGCCCACAGCACAGGTGGGAGGCAGGAGAGGCGCAGTGGCAGGTGGGCCCAAGTTCATGTACGCAGCCCTTCTGACATGGCGCAAAGTGGCAAAGCATGTTGATGACACCGAGACCTCCACCCCCTCCCCAGGCCCTGTTCCTGCCCCCCAGGCTTCTCTGCAGCTGCCGGCCAAGCACAGGGAGGACAACTGCTAACCCAGGTACCTGTGGGCGATGGACGGCTTGTGGCCCTCACCACGGCACCAGGGCACGTCCTCATGCAGGTAGGAGAGGCCTCTTGACATGGTCTCTGCCACGTGACACAGTTCATTCCACGTGATGATGTTCCCCTTGAGGTAATCTGTGAGGGAGCCCTAGAGGGGACAGCACAGAGCTTAGGCACAGGCTCTGGGCCCTCCTTTCCGGGCAGGTGGGAATCGATAGCAAGGTACATGAGGCCAGGAGGTGTTGGGGGTGGTCAGAGGCGTTAATGACGAGGCACTATGCTTATTCCTAAGAACCTACCCCAGGGTTAGGACCTCTTATTGTACATACATCCACTCCTACGGCTGGGTCACCTGCTGTGGAAAGCCACCATGCGGACCGCGGTCACGGTCCCCTCCGTTTCCGCGGGGTGCGGCTCACCTTGTCGTGGAAGGCCGTGATGAGCCACAGCTCCACCTCGAGGTTGGAGCCTCGCTTCTCAGCGGCAATGAACTGCAGCAGGTTCTCGTGCTTCATGCCGGGCGTGCTGAAGATCTCCCGCTCACTCTGCCACGACTGCTTGTCCTGAGGCAGGGACGCAGCCAAACCTCACTGCAGCCCCACCCCGAGCAGAACCACCCCCCTCACCCCATTCCCGCCTTGGCCGATACAGGAGGCAGCAGAAGCCCCAGACTGAGCCGGCCCTGGAGCACTGGCCAACGGTGATCCCTGACAGCTCTTAAGGCCAGCGCCTGATTTACAGACGGGCCCACTGATGTCCAGAGACACCACTGAGTGGCCTGCTATCACCCAACAAATGAGAGACAGAGCTGGGCCTGGCTCTGCTAAGGGTTCTGGGCACCTGCTTGGGGTCCTCTGGTATCCACGGCCTCTAACCAGACCTGATGTCAAAAGCAAAACCCTGAAAACCAGAGTGGATCAAGGTTTTGCAAAGCCCTACCACAGCCCTACGATGAATTTCCCCACCCCAGTGGGGCCCACTTCTCTCCTCCCACCTGTACGGGCCTAGACTGCCCTGGGGCGGGAGCGCTCAGGCCATAGTGGGATGGATGAGCTGGAGCCCCTCACTCGCTCACCTGGAGGGGGAAGATCTTGACAGCCACAAAGTCATTCATGAGCTGTGCCTTCCAGACACAGCCAAAGCGCCCCCGCGCCTTGATCTCCAGCAACTGCAGCGGCTTCAAGCCCACCAGAGGCGATGGGGGCGGAGGGCCAGGGTCCTGGGGGAGATCAGGGCTTATAGGGTGTGTCCTGGCCTTGCCACCTCTACCCCTGCTCTGCCCCGAGCCCACGGCCTCACCTCGTGGATGTCCACGTGGCCGTAGGGGGCTTTGCGATGCCGGTACATCCAGAAGGCCAGCAGGACGATGAGGGAGAGGCCCCCAATGGGCAGCAACGAGTAGGCCAGCACCGTGAGCAGGGTGGGGGCTGTCGGGGGTGGCTCGTACGTGACTGGGGGACACACGGAGCCCTGTGTCACACAGCCCGCCCACCCCTACACCTCCAGGGCTAGTGAGCCCTGCAGCCACTTCACACCCAACTCAGGAGCTGAGCTCTCAGGACCCAAGAGGCCCAAGCCTGCTCCTCCCACGGCCTCACCTTCTGGGCCCCCAGCCTCCGGCAGGTGGGTGAAGCGCTCGTTGCAGAAGTTGCCTTCGCAGCAGCAGAAGTACACCTGGGGGTTCTCCTCCGTGGCCACGCACTCCTGCCTGAGGCACAGTGGCCCACACGCCCTCAGCTGAGGGACACAAGACTCTAGGGCCCGCCCTGCCAAACCCTTCCCCACAGACAGAGGACTTCATGGAGAATGACCAGGGGACACGGGAGGGGCAAGCAGGGGTCCACACCCACTCAGAGCCGACTGGGGCAGGGCAAACACAGTTTCAGAAGGGCTGGGACCCTGCACCACCCCTACTTGTCCAAATCTTCCCCTCCCGCTCTTAAATGTCGGGCTCGGCTTCACAGACACCCTCGGACCTGCACGGCCCGGCAGGCAGTGCACCCTCAGGCAGGCTCCAGTGGGACTGACAGAGGGTGGCGGGGACGGAGGGCGAGCACCAGTGGTACCTGTCGTAGCAGTTGAAGTCATCCAGCCAGCAGCCCTTCTTGACGAGCTCGATGGTGCCGGAGCTGTTGCGCCAGGAGGCATAGCAGTGCAGCCGCTTGTCCTGCTCCCCCTCGCAGCGCTCCAGGCCGCTCTGGTTGGTGCGCTCCAGCTCCCAGTTGGCGTTGTAGTAGATGCACTCCCGCGTCTCAGCCTCCCCACGCCCGGAACCTGTGTCCCGCCCCAGAGGTGAGAGACCTGCTGAGCACCCCACCCACCCGAGGGAGGTTGGGTGGTGGGTGCCAGGCCTCACGCTACCCACCCTTTCGACACCTCGTAGCTTACCGTGTGCCAGCCGGCACCAGCCCCATCTCATTTTCCCACTGCAGCTGCCCCCAGGCCCAGTCAAGAGGGAGGAAGCAGCAAACCTCACACCACAGAAGGATAAACAGACAGCCAGGCTGATGGCCAGATGGAGGGGCTCCACCAATGCCTGAGGCTCCTGGGTGGGGGCTGCTTCCCTGAAGCAGCAATTAATCGAGGGACCCTCAAAACCGCAGTGCACATCAGAATGGCTGTGTGCAGAGGGGTGGGGAGTCCAGACCCATCCAATTGGAATGGGGGCAGAATCTACATTTTCCATCACTTGTCTTTCTCAGATGATTCTGACACAGGCTCCGGGGGCCCGGCTGCTGCTGTCTGTGTCCTGACCCACGCCTGCCACAGCCCCCCAGGGAGACACTGCTGGTGTGTCCCCCACACCTCCTACCCAGACTGGATGAAAAGCAAGGACCCTGCAGTATCCCTTCCGCACCCAGCGACCACTCTTCATGCTCAGCAGGGCTGGAGGTCGTCCAGCGTCAGGCGCTCGTGCTCAGCGCAAGGCTCCCAGAGTCATAGGGAATGCGGCCCCAAGCAGGAGGACATATTCCCTATGGGCTTGGCTCCTGGGTTCCCCTGTGGAAGCTCCCTGACCACTCCTGTGCCCTCTGCCCCCCTGCCCCTGCACTAGTGCCATCCAGGTGGCCAAACACTTCCACCCCCAACTGCCCTTTCAAACGTGACCTCGAACACTCACCAAATCCATCTTTCTCGCTATCGTCTCCAAAACAAGCCCCGTCCCAGCCCCGAGGTCTGCCCCATTGCCCCCAGGCCGCACACACAGCCCCGTGGCGTGGCGGGAGGGAGGAAAGCACAGGAGGCTCTCTGGGAGGAGGCTGACGCCGGGGCTGAAGCACCCCCAGGCCTCTGGGAGTGCACTGCCATCGTCCCTTTACAGGGCATCCGATCACGGGCAGCAGTGGCGTTTACCTCACTGCCAAAGACCCACGCACACACTGGAGAGAAAACCGGCACCAAGCCCCCTCCACACCTCTTCACACTTCCCGGGCCTACTGTTAAGTCAGTGACCTGACACCAACCCTGGCTGGTCTCCCCTACAACTATTCCCAGTCCAGGAAAAAGGAGGGGTCAGAGGCACCCCCACTGAAGGAGAGCTAGCCAGCCCGCCAGCAGCCAGGAGCCCTGCCTCACCAGCCATCAGCCTGAAAGGCTGGCTGGAGCAAGAAGAGAAAGACCCCACCCCAACCCCAAAGGAAGGCAAAGGGTCCTGAATCCTAGGATGGGCCAAGGCTTCCCTTTCCCTCTGCTCCATCCCTAACAGAGGCCATCGAGAGCAAAGAGCCTGCTATCCCCTGACACATCCAGGGAGCGGGACAGTGCTGTCAGGTGGGAGGGGCCCCCCACCGGAGGAGCATCCATTCTCTGGTCAGACCCCATCTCTCTGCATCAGCGATGGAGGGCTCCATCTAAAAGGGCCTGGCCAGAGGCAAACAGAAAAATCGGAACACTCCAGGTAGGACCCAAGGGTTCAGCATGTCACCCAACCAGAATGCCAGTGTCTAGTCGTGGCTCTGGCCATCCAACCCAATGGGGCCTAGATTCAGACACAAGTAAGAAGAAAAAGAGTGGATTCCCAACCATCCACACAGCGAGGACACAGCCCGGTCCACAGGAAGGGATTCAGAGTCTACAGAGGGGCTCATGCACACTGGCTTCCCAGCCAGGCTCTGCAGCCAGCTTAAGGCTTAAGGCCTGATGGGAGAACCTGAGGTGGGTGGGGAGCGGGTGTAGGCGACCACAGGCTGAGCAAGGACCCAGGTTGTACCCACAATGCACACGGGCCCCTCATCCACCTGCAGCAGCATCTGGGGGCTGGGCCTTACGAAGTACTCAGTCTAGGCGGCACAGGGCCCCCAGCCTGGAGGCCCAGGGCATGGACAGCAATTCCACTGGGGTCCCCAGAAACTAAGACGTAGGGTAGACAGGGGAGCTGGCACTCCCCACCGGCCTTCCCTCACTGCAGTCACACCAACTGCCAGACCCTGGAACGTGCCAGGCTTCTGGGCTTAGCACAAGAGACTACCTCTGGCTGCAAGATGCTCCTCACTTTTCCCTTTAAATTTCAGGTCTTCCCTCTCCCGGGAGACCAGGCAAACTCTACTCTCACATGCCTGTGTGCTTCCTTCAAATTCTAACTTATCACCCTTGACAAATTGACTGTTGTTGTTTAAAGGATTGTGTCAGACATTCAAAAAGTGTAAAAATAATGTTACCAAAGATAATTCCCAAGAGAAAATAACATAATGAACACTCATCTAAGAAATAAAACATTATGAATGTGCTTGACAATTACTTTTTAAATATCAGGCTTCCCCACAAGACTGCAAAGCTGATGAAGACAGAAGCCTTACTGTCAGAAGTGGTAGAACCACTTCTGGACACATGATTGATGGATGGATGGATGGATGGATGGATGGATGGATGGATGGATGGATGGATGGATGAAAGCAAGAAGGAATGGCTAGCGTACGGACAGAAGAACCTAGTTATTTCCTGGCTAGGGCAGGATTTCAAAGGGAGGGGACACCAGGCGGGGTGGCCTCAGCTGGCTGCCCAAGTTCTCAGGTCCTCAGGTGAGTTTCCATCTCCATTCAGACAACAAGCAACGAGCCCCCCTGTGCAAGGCTAGCAGCCGGACCACAGGAGGCAACAGACATGGATAGCGGCCCAGCTCCTCTCTAGGCCACTGGTCAGGCAGGGACCCCTCTGGCCACTCTGTGGGCAGGACCCAAGGGCACCGGGCTGGGAACTCCAAATCTCAAGGCTCTGGGGTAGGACCCATGGGTTTGGGATTTCACCAGACCTCTATCTAACCAGATCCTCCTATAAGTAACCGACAAACGCAGCCAGGAGCTGTCAGACTTTGGTCAAATCCTGGCTCTGATGCTTCCTAACTATGTGACCCTGGGCAAGTTACCAAACCACTTGGTGCCTCAGTTTACTCGTCTGTGAAAAGGGCATAAGAGCCAAACTTCCTTCCTGGGGCTGTTCCAAGAGCGAAATCAGTTAACGCAGTTCAAGATTGGTTAAAACAATGCCTGGCACGTCAGCTGTTATATTTGAGCCATACCCCACCCCTGCCACCTCAGGCAATCCTTCTCAGCACAAGCCCCCCTGGAGGGCCCCATCAAGTGGGGAGTGTGCATTCAGAGCCTAAGGGGGACCTGAGGAAAGGGCAGACTCCATGCACCTCCCACGCCACACCCAAGCTCTGCTGCCAGCTGGAGACCCAGAGGCCTTCCCCTCCCTCCTCCCTCCCTCCTCCCTGGCCCTCTGCTTCTGCACACACTCAGCTATTTATAGCCTCTGGCAACACTCCAACCACAAGGCTGTCTCCGCCTTTTAATAGAACAGGGCTCCAGCCCACACTCACTGAGCCAAGGCACCCACGCACAAGAGGCTCCCTGACTTCCATACCGCAGGAGCGGAAACGGTGCTCCTGAGAAAAGGGTGCCTGCCCCCAGACACCTGGGCCAGGGGCTCGCTGGATCCCTAAGCCACAGCCAGCAGAAATGCTGGCCTCCAAAGGAACCAGGTATACAAGGAGCAGTATCCCCAACAGGCAGCCCCTATGTTCCAAGGGGCGCCTACACTTTGGTGAAAAGAAGCCCCCAAGCTTCCCAAGCCCTCAGTCCAAGCAGGGCAGAAAAACTCCACTCCTGGACACATACCACCACCACCACCACTACCCACCCTCCCCCCAAAACAAAACAAAAACCAGAATACATGCAGATTCCACTCTAAACCAACAATCCAGGGAGCTTGACCTAAACAGACCAGTTCTGACGCCCAAGGACAAGCGCTGGGAAGGCTGTTTCCGCAGTCCAGTTGGCTTTGGTCCCACCCCACTATGCACTGGGGAGAAAGGGGGAAATCCTACCAGGGTCCTGCCTGTGAGGGACTCAAAAGCTCAGAGAGAGGGAAGAATGACAGATGGATAAGTGAGAGGTGATTAAGGCAGAGCCTTGAGGGGAGGATTTGAAGCTGGAGGAGTAGCCATGCCTCCCGTGGGGCTCCCCAAGCTCTGGACTTGGGGTGTGTCCAGAGTAGCCGACATCTCCCAGAGGAACTGTGGACCCCAGGAGCCAGCAGGCCGCTGCACTCTAACCTTGGCTCCTGGAAAACGCCACAGGGGGCAGGTGCCCAGCCCCACCCATGTGGGCATTGCCATGTGGTGACAGCATCTTCACCATCTTCTCCCCAAGCAGAGTAAGATGACTGGGTTGTGGGGAGTAAGGAAACCTAAACCGGGGGGGGGGGCGGGGGGGGGGCGGGGGGAAGACTGAAGCGGGAGGTGTGTACACACACACACACACACACACACACACACACACACAAAGGACGCACACATTTGCAGAGTGGCACATATGTACCACGGGGCAGAAAAGAATCCAAAACCTACCTACATTTTATTTGAGAATAGTTAACTCCTGAGTATCTGTTTGTAGCAGCCAAAAACAATCTCTCACTGACACATTTGCTCTTTTTCCTTCACCCATATACAGGGGGTGCCAAAAAATGAATGTATACAAGTGGACACTTTGGTCAACGTTGCTCAAGCAGTAGTTCGCCGTAATCGGAAGTGTCTGGACACTGATGATAACCGCTTTGAGCACCTTTTGTAATTGCAGACGTCAAATGTGACTTGTATTCATCTTTTGTTGTCAGTATGTATTGAGTATTACAATTCTAATAGTGTTTTCCTTTCTTAAAATGTGTGTACATTGTTTTGGCACCCTCTGTATTTGTGAGCCATACAAATTGATACACATGTACTTACAAACACATAGCAGGCACCATACTACACACTTTACAAATAACAACATTTAATCCTCATGACAGCCTGTGAGGGTCCTCATTTCCCAGACGAGGGAACCGAGGCACAGAGGTGTAGTAACCTACTCAAGTTATTTATTAAGCGTCAAAACCAGCTTGGAACCCCGGCGGCCGGGCTCTAGAGTCCTCGTCCTTTACGAGCTCTGCAATGCGCTCATTCTCAGTGCTGTGTATCAGCCCACTGCATCACCGACCACACGTCTCCATCCTCCTGTTGGACTTTTAGGTAATGTATAATGTTTGCTGATTTAAGCACTGCCACCAGGAATCCTCCTGAATCTTTGTTTGCGAGTTTTCTTGTGCTCATGTGTGGTGTTTCTCTAGGATGATACCCACAGGTTAGAGATGCTGGGTCACAGACTACGAGCATCTTCCATTCACAGATACTGTCAAACTGTTCTGCAAGTGGATGTACCAGTTTATGTTCCCAACACCCTCACTCCCTTGATATTTGCTCACCTGGTCGGGATGCAAAGGTGTATTACAGTTTTGATCCCCATTTCCTGATCACTTGTCAGACGATCATCTTTTTGTGTTTATTAGCCTCTCCTTCTGAGAGCTGCCTCTTAACATCCCTTCCCATTTTTGCCGGGTTACTTTTCCTTTGAGTTGTAGAAACTCTTTATATATTCTTTTTTTTTTTTAAGACTTTTTTTTTTTAATTGGAGAAGGGGAACAGGACTTTATTGGGGAACAGTGTGTACTTCTGGGATTTATCCAAGTCAAGTTGTTGTCCTTTCAGTCTTAGTTGTGGAGGGCGCAGCTCAGCTCCAGGTCCAGTTGCGGTTGTTAGTTGCAGGGGGCGCAGCCCACCATCCCTTGCAGGAGTCGAACTGGCAACCTTGTGGTTGAGAGGAGCGCTCCAACCAACTGAGCCATCTGGCCACCCCGGAGCTGAGCGGCAGCTCACTCACTTCATTCTAGTTGCGGAGGGCGCAGCTCGCTGGCCCATGTGGGAATCGAACTGGCAGCCCTGTTGCCCAGAGGTCGCGCTCTAACCAACTGAGCCATCCGTCCGTCCTCTTTATATATTCTTGATGATAGAACTTTTCTTACTAGATAGAAACACTCTTCATTTGTTCATTTGCTCTTTGCCAAAAAATCTATTTTATGTTTGCCAAAAAGACTATTTTGATGCTGACGTAGCTATTGACGTTTCTCATGGTTAATATTTTCCCAGTGTATCTTTTCCCAATTTTTATTTTAAACGTTTCTGTATTTTTTTTTCCAACTCAGTCTAATACTGTTTTTGACCTAGAATTGAGTCCCATTACATTTATGATTACTTCAATGTTTAAATTTGTTTCTTCTCTACTGCTACCACTTTTGGGTTATCTCTTTTAATTCCATATTTTGGCCACTTCTGATCTGGATGTTATTTCACTCTATTTCTATTCTATTACAGGTTAGCCTTTACATTTTAATATGTACATTTATGCTAAAAGCCTAAAGTTAATTAATCTCTCTACTGTCCTTCATAGGAACTTAATTGTTCTAACTCCAATTACCTCCTTCCAATTTATAATTAATTTAACATAACATTTGTGTTCAGTATTTAATCTGTTATTGTTCTTATCTGCCTCCCAAAACAGATATTGTGTTATATACAGTCAATATTTTATTTGTCTGTACGTTCATTGGCTTGTCTGCTCACCCATTCTTTCTGCATCTCTGTTCCTCCTTCTGGAACCACTGTCCCTTCCTGAGTAACATCCTCCTTCAGTAAAGATCTTTTGGCAGAGAAGTCTGTTTGCTTTTCTGAAAATGCTATTTTGCCCTTTTTCCTTACTGACAGTTTAGAAAAACAAACTTTTAGGTTGAGTTATTTTCTCCCATCGTTTTGAAAGTATCATTCCACTGTCATCAAGCTTCTATTACTGTTGCTGAAAAGACTATTCGTTTAATTTTGAAGATATTCTGTCTTTTCCCTCTGGCTGCTTTCTTAGACTGTCTCTACAGTTTCACTACAAGCTGTGTCTAAGTATACATTTAAATTTACTTGTATTGCTTGGGAGAATATCCTTTTAATCTGACAATTCATATCGATTATCATTTCTGAAAAATTCTTGGCTTTTATCAATTTGAATATTGCACCTCCCAATTCTGAAATTCCTGTTACAAGTATATCAGACCTTCTCATTCTACCCAGTCCTTAACTCTGCTTTCATATTTTCCAATTCTGTGTCTAAATACCATTATAGACAAGTCCACATGGCCTAACTTCCAGTTTACTAATTCTCTCTTTAGCTGTGTCTAATTGCTATTTAGCTTTTCTTTAATTCATAAATTTAATTCATCAATTTTTTTTATTTCTGGAAATTCTATTTAAAAAACCTTCTTGGTCAATTCTGATACTTCCGTTCTCTGTCATACTTCCAAATCCCTATTTTATAACTCCATAATTTAACTCCTTGAACATCTATTTCTGCCATTTGTTATTTCTGATTATTTTCACTCATGGTGTCTTATTTCTTTGTGTGATTTGGAATTTTGGATACTGAGCTTATGTTCAATGGGGCCTTTTCTGTGGAAATACTGTGAAGCCAAGTTTTAGGGGGCAACCTTCCACAGATAATTTATATTTTTACTTCTGCCAAATTCTCCAAGATATTATGAAACTGAAATCACTTTAATTTCTCAACTTCAACTTTCCCAGAGAACACAGATGGTATAAACTTCAACTCCAAGCTCATCTAAGCAGAACTTTGCTTATAAATTCTCATGGGAAAGTATCCACCCTACCCCTGCCCACCAACCTAGGCCAAGACAATTTATCTATTCCTTTTGTCAGCAAAAGGATGTTTCTTCTGGTCTATACTTCACTGAATTTATAATCCTGTGAACGTCTTATCATGTGAAAACGTCAGGTTCAATTCCACTTCTTATCTCCTGTGTCTCACACACTACTACTAAACCCACATCTATCTCCAAATTATAGAGAGAGGCAAAGACCCCCTAAGAAACCAGCAGCTTTAGCTAGTGGAGGTATGGAGCTCGTTTCTTGCACACTCTTGCTTTTCCCTTATTCTCGTATATATGCAGCTATGCATATGCATTTAAAAAGGGCATTTACTATACTTTTCCAAGTATTTCTAAGTGTCTTGCATGAGGAGGCTTTTCAGCTGTTTTGTTTACTATTATTGCCAGATATGGAAGTCCAGGAGCAATTTCCAAGGGTGACAGGAGGAGCCCTACCTGCCTTCAGAAGCCCAGCCTAAGAATATGGAATCAAGCCAGGTCACCTCAGGTCACTTCCAACTCCGACTGTGTAAACAAGTCCCCGGCACCCTCCTCCCACAGAACAAGGTATGGATCCAGGGCCATTCCCTGAAATACTTGCCTTTCTCCCGGCCCCATCATTCCTGAAGAACACTGGAGAGAGGGTTTCCAGTACAGGTCAATGAGTATACACAAATATTACTTTTGCTCCCTCCTGTAATTCCACTAAAGCCACAGTAAAGTTTTTTAAGGTATAAATCCATAAGGACAATGAGAACAGGAGAGAAACAGAAATGAAAGTTTGAAGTTGGAAGCCGACACTTAAGTGGTCAATGACCACACAGACTCCTGAGCTGGCTGTGGGGAAAGCTGAGAAGCAATCTGATCTCCATCACAGAACCCTCCAAAACTCAGGAATTTGTGGCACCAGATGCCTCTGGAAGAGTGGGGTACAGATGAGTCCAAATACAGTAGGGTTGGTTGGTAAGGCTGCCAGACCCTCTGATCTTACTACCACTCACCATGATGGGGGCTGCCCCTCTTCCAACGCAGCAGATATTAGAAGGTTATTTTCTAGAGGATAAAATAGAGAGCCTCTGGCGAGGGAGGAGTAGGCAAATTTGAAGGTACAGGTACCACACACTAAAATAAGAAAACTACAGGATAATACAGAATACTGAAACCCCCAGCTCTCTTCCCCCTGTGGCTCCCAAGATGTTGGCAGCCAGGCCTATTATTACCCCCCCAACAGAAAACAGAAGATACTTCTCAGGACAATCTAACTAGCTTCAAAAATAACCTGATCAGATCATCCTGCAGTTGGCAGATTCCATTCACAAGCTCAGAGCTTTCAATCAGTATTCAGGTCCATCTTTAAATATGAACAAGTCTAGGAAAGCCAAGAGAGAAAAACAGGCAGGAAAAAACCAACTGGGAGAAAACAGAAATTGTGCAGAGAGAAGACAACTTCAAAAACTGTATCAATATCCTCAGAGAGACAAAAGGCAATGCAACCCCCCGCCTCCCCCCCAAAAAAAGAATAGGGTGGCAATGCTAAAAGACCAGACAACAAAAGAGCTCTCAGGAATTAAAAATACATATATATGATGGCAAAAATGAAAACTGGAAGAAGGATTAGATAATAATATTGAAGAAATCTCATGAAAAAGTAAAGCAAACACACAAAGATACAGAAAATAAGAGAGAAAAGAGAAAAGACAAGGAATTTGGAGGCTCAGGAGAGGAAGTCCAACACCTAAATAAATAATAGGAGTTCCATCAAGTGAAAACACAAGGGAAAAAAAAATCAAAGACCAGCACAGTGGATGAAAACAGGCCCCCCACCAAGGCATAGCACTGAAATTTCACAACAGTGGGGGCAAGAAAAGACCCTACAGCAAATGTCTAGCAAGAGAGAACGGTCACCTATAAAGGATTAGGAATCAGAATGGCTTTGAACTTGCAGCAGCCAACACTTGGAACCTAGAATACTATTCTATTCTAGTCCACTGTCTATTTGGCTAGCTTGCACCAAAAGGTTACCATTTTATTACGACAGCTTTGCTATGACTCCTGATGTCCAGTAGGCGTACACTGGCCTTTTTCTTCAAGACCGTCTCCTTGGCTCTTCTTGCTCCCTTGCATCTCCAAATTGTTTTCTTCTGAGGGTTAACTAGAGATTAAACCCTGAAGGTTTTTTCTGCATCGAGTGAGATAATCTTCATAGTTTTTCTTTATTCTGTTAACATGGCAGATTCAATTTTCAATTGTTATTATCAACTATGCACTTCTGGGATAAAAACACTTGCTCATTATGTATTACTATTTTTACACATTGCTGGATTCTATTTGTGACTATTTTAAGGACTTTTGCATTTTACGTTCATGAAGGTATTAGTTTATTTACCTCTCCTGTGCTTTCTTCCCTTATCTCTCTTTTATTGCCTTCTTTTCAATTTGAGAATTACTTACTATTCCATTTGTCCCTTTCATTAGCTTGAAAGTTATAATCTTTCTATCCTGTGGTGGTTACCCTAGAAATTACAGCATGCCTTCTTGACTTATCAAAATCTAATATGAATGGGTAGTTATACCCTCTTTCTGGACAATGTGAGACCTTTTAGGACAATTAAACTTCATTGTCATTCCACTCTCAATATAACATTGTTGTCACGTGTTTTGTTTTAAATGTATTTCAAACTCAATAACACATCTCTCTCATAAAATAATTATCTGAGTATTTATCATTTTCATTGTTCTTCATTCCTTTCTGCATCTGACCTTCCATCCAGATCATTTTCCTTCTGTCTGAAGAACACCCTCTTTACATGGCACCTTCATTCTTGGAGGATAGTTACACTTGATATAGAATTTTAGGTTGAGAATTATTTCTTTCAGCACTTAAAGCTATCATTCCATTGTCTTCTGGCTTCCAGTGTTTTTGAGCAGTTACCTGTCAATACATTACTCTTTTGGTAGCAATGCCTTTTATCTCTGGCTGCTTTTTAAGATTCTCTGTCTTTGGTTTTCAGAAGTTTGGCTGTGATAGAATTGGGTGTGAAATTTTATTTATTATCTTATCTAGATTCACAGGGTTTCTTGAATCTGTGGCTTATGTCTTTCATTCGTTTTATAAAGTTCTCAGCTATTATCTCTTCTGCCTCATTTTCTGTCCTATATTTCTGTGGCTCTGATTACATGCATCTTAAACCTTCTCACTTCATCTATGTGTCTTTCCCTCTCTTCTATAGTATACTCATACATCTTTTTGTATCTCCATGGTTCAGTCTGTATATTATCTTCTGACCAATCTTATAGCTCACTGATTGTCTCTTCAGTTGCACCTAATCTCCTGATAAAACCATTCATTGAGTTATTTTCTGTTGGTCTACAAGTCAGTTCTGTAACAGATTTTTCACTTGGTTGTTATACATTTTTCTGTTACATATATTTTCTGCTGAAATTCGCACTTTCATTTCCTTGACCATAGTGAACACTGCTATTTTTCAATATGTGTATAACTCCAATCTGGAGCTTATCCAGGTCTGCTTCACTGTGATGTTTCTGCTGGCTATTTATTTTAAAAGATCAATCAGTCATCATATGTGCACAATTGTTTGTATAAATCATCTGAGGCCTAAAATAATATTATATTCCTAGCATGTGCTTCTAGCAGGCAGCTAAAGGCACCATTAATTCCATAACATCTTAATCCAACTTCAGAGCTTGTTGTCTTTTGGCTCCACCTCAACCCTATGTCTATGGAACCTTAACCCAGAAGGAGGGGTTCACTATACCCACCGGGTGCTTAGAACTCCAATTCCTGTCTTCCTAGCCCCACAAGACTATCAAATGCAATTCTCAGCCTCTCAGTTGCCCATATAGGACAGAAAACAGACTCAAATGTCAAAGTCACCAACCAGAGTCTCTGTTCTCACAGACATCTTGGCCTGGGAGGTCTTTACTATCTTCTTAGCTGTATAATGCTTTCAACCAGAGATGTTTTCTTAGTGTGTCCAGCTTTTCCAGGTACCTTCAGAAAGAGTTGATCCTGATTATCAGAAGAAGAAATTTCCACATCTACTTTGTACCCAGCTTTCCGACATATTTTCAGGACCATATTACACCCAAAGGGTATATATACATTGACACATACATGGAAACTGAGACCACCAGTGTAGATAAGATCGCCCATGGAAAGTGTTAAGAACCCAGACCCCAGGGCAGAGTCCTGAAAAAAGCAACTTCTTTTCCAAAGTATAACTGAAGAGGAAAATAATTCACTCTCAACCAACTTTACTGTTTCATACTGTTATGGACTGAATTGTGTCCCACCTTAAAATTCAGAGGTTGAAACCTTAAACCCCAGTATAGTGTACTGGGATATATGTTCTTTCATGAGTTAGTTAAGGTCAAATAAGGTAACAAGGGTGGGGCCATAATCCAACAGGACTGGCATCCTTATAAGAGAAAGAGACAGCACAGAGTGTACCCACCCAGAGAAAAGGCCATGTGAGAACACAGCAAGAAGGCAGCCATCTGCAAGTCACGGAGAAAGGCCTGACTGGAAACCAACCCTTCCAGCACCTTGATCTTGGTCTTCCAGCCTCCGGAACTGAGAGAATAAATTCCTGTTATTTAAGCCCCACAGCCTGTGGTATTCTGTTACGGCAGTTCTGGCAGACTAACACATAGATATTGGACAGCACCTGTACAACGTGGGAAAGTGGACTGTGACATTATTTGTGCTAGAAACAGTACCACAAATCCAGCGTCACCTAAATCCACAAGCAGGGCCTGACAAGTGGGCTTACACAAGGAGTCCCAGTAAAATCATAGTGAAGGAGTAGTCCGTATGCTGAAGGAGACTAGGAAAGGAAGGGCTTTGGAGAACAAGTCATCTCAGATGGACTTCCCTACTTCTTCAGCCAATTGTGGCGGAAGGTTATGCGAGGGAACGAGGCATGTACTCAGTCAGGAAATTAAGCTCACCAGAGCCCCTTCTGTCAAATAATTCTAACTCTAAAATAATTCTTCTACAGGTTTCTCCCACCCCCACCCCCCATTATCACCACATGTGAAATGAGGATCCTGCCACGCCAAGATCTTGTCAAATTCAGAGGTCACCACAACGCCACTACCCACAGCTACTCAACAAGCTTCAGCGACTATCTCAGTCTCTCCAGGGTGGAAGCAGCATGGAGCATGACGAGTGAGTGCGTGCAGGCGCGCGGACACACACAGGCACACACACACGCCATCCTAAACCCAGACCTGCACATCCTGGCTTCCCACCTCCCACCCGCCCCACCCCGACTGTCAGCACAGTAACCAGGAGACAGACACAGGCAGCAGCCTCCCTGGCTCTCCTCAGACACTAGCCAGCGGACGCGCGCACCCTCCCTGACCCAGCACCCTTCATGAAGCGGCTACTTCCAAACTCTGCAACCTAGCATTGCTGGAGGGGAAGGGAAGCTCACAGGTTGCTGCAGAGGGCCACCTGCCCTCTCACCCAGCTTCTGCCCCCACTACCACCCCCTGCAGAACCTCAGGGCGGGGGGGGGGGCAAAGGGGGGAGAACGGGACAGGAGAGCCATTTCTCAGGATCTATTAAAATCTTAAATATACATGCCCTCCACCCAGAAATTCCTCTTCTTGTCATCTATCCTTGAGAAACAATCTGCATATAAGTTGTACACAATCAGAAAGCCCATCAATAAGAGACTAGGTGAAATGCAGTCTATATCCAAACTTTGAAATTTTACACAACTATGAAGAAGACTGAGGTAGATCCAACATGTATTAGAAAAACTGCCAAAACATATCTTGAGTTTAAAAAGCCGGGACATGCAACAACACAAGCAAGTCACAAACATGGTGAGCAACAGATGAACACAAACCCTTCATTCTGTAAGATTCCATCCATACAAAGCACGAAAACAGGCAACTAACTTATACTGTTAGGAGTCAGGATAGTGGTGACCCTTGGGGCTCAGGGTAGAGACTGGAACGGAGCAAGAGAGGACTTAGTGGGAGGAGGGGCTGGTAAACTTCTGATTCTTGACCTGGATGCTGATTACATGGATGTATTCAGTTTGTGAAAACTCATCAAGCTGCCACTTACGACAATCACACTATTCCATATATGCATTTTATATTTCAATTAAATATTTGAAAAAAGGCAATAGCACTTTGGGCTAAATAAAAAAAGAAACAACACCTCTATTTTTCTAAGTACCTCTACAGGTGCACAGGTAAAATGTCTAAAAGAATATACACCAACCTGAGAAGGCTCACTTCTGGAAGGGAACTCAGATGGGGCACAGGGGAGACCCTTGTTTTATCTTTAACATCTAAACTTTTGCAATTGTATGTATATTATTTGTAAAACTAAGAATTAATGCAACTTAAAATGGGCAAAGAAGTTACGGGCAAAGTGACCTCTACTCCCCCAACTATACCCCAGGGTAGCTAACCAGGAGAGCCCTGAGTGAGAGGAGTTTTGAGAGTGGTTTTTCATGGTAGAAAAGACAGGACTACATTTCTCTGGCTCTCTGTCTCCCCCCAAGTGGCCCTTCAGGACCTGCTCTCAGGTGGAGGGTTCACAGGAGGCCCAGCCAGGTGGGAACGAAAACTAGAATTCATATAACTCTCTGCCCCTCTGGGTTCTAAGCCCCTGAGCAGATGAACCCTGGTCCTCGATGCGCTCAGGGCACAGAGAAGCTGGACCTCCTTATGATGCCTGGGTCGCAGGGCACCTCTCTAACCCACACCTGACCCAATCCAGCAGCTCCGGGGTGGGAGAGCGGGCTGGTCTACCTGATTTGTGAATACCTGAAGGGAATGTCAAAACTTGGGTGAGAAGAAAATTCCGAAAGCGCACATAAAGGGTTTCTTGACCCATGGCAACCAGCCCAAGGTTTTGGGACCTCATGCATGCTTTCTGAATCTGTGTGGGAAAAGGAGGGCTGTCAATGACACTTGGCCATAAAAAGGCATTGTCCTCATACCTTAAAACACTGTGCACCACCACACAAGCCAGAAGGAAAAATCATCCTCGCATCAACATTCAAGAGACTCAGCTTCCAAGTCAGCCTCCTGTTTTCATTGGTTCAGGTCTAACAGGCAAGCAGGAGCCCCTCCCTCTCTTCAGATGGACAGACAACAGCTGGTCTGGTCACATCTTCAGAAAGGATCAGCCACAAAACCTGGGAAGCAGCCTTCTCCATCCTCCAGCCAAGGGCTTGGGTTTCCAACCAGCCTTCCTTTTCCTTCCCCAGAACTAATTTTAGCCTCCTTGGTTGTCAGAGTGGAACTTAAATAGTGGGCAGAGGAACGTTTGCAAACAAGAGCATGAGCTCACCTCACAGAACACCTCAGCTCCAGACCAGAAACTGGTCAAAGAGAAGTCCCTTTGTGCGGAAAGCCAGGCCCCTATAGAAGGTCCCCTTGGGAGGGGAGCCACACATCTGCCCAGTGGAACAGACTTCCTTTCCAATACTGGCTCCCACTGATCACGTGTCCATGAATGAAAACACCCAAGTAGGGCTGCCAGTCCCTGAGAGTCTGGAAAAAGCACACGCATGTGTACAGCGGGACTGCAATAACCAGGGCAAAGCACGTGGCTGTCCTAAGGTGGGAAGCACGACTGATCCTTGACCAGGAGGAGGCATGGATGAACCCCAAACAATCCCAGCTTGCATTATCAGCTGCTTTCAAGTATCCACCATGTCTTAGGCAGACATCGCTGAGAAACTTAAAAAACAGACGCACAAGAAGGCAGCAGCATCTCCTCTCCCCCACCCCCATCCCTAGCGAACAACTAGGGGCATCCAGGAGCAGCACCAACAGGACACAAGGAACAAGCACCTCTCAGCCTGGGATGGGCCTGTGAGTCTGGTGGAGAAATACAGCCCAAAAAGGGAGCCCTAAACGTGAGGGTAGGTGTCTATTCTGGAACAAAAAATTGGTGCTAGAATGAGAGGGAGGGGAAAGAAGATAAAGGATTCTGAGAGGGCAACCAAGTTCCTTTGGAAAAGCCCAAAAAGACATGGAACTAGGAAGTCTCAGCCCCTGCAAGCAATCCTTTTAAATAAGCCCTTCCCACTCCAGGGATGCAGAGCAGCTGGAAAACTGAAGCTTTGAAGATTGCTTCCTCCCGCCCTAAAAGCCCCGTCTGTAATCAGTTCCTTACTGAGCAAGATCAGAAAGGAGCTCCCCCAGAAAGCCCTCCCTAACAGAGCTGGGAACGGGACGGGGGTGGGGGGTGGGGGGACAAACACAGGGGCTGCCAGCCTGCCAAGCCCATAGGGACCAACCCCTTGGGTCAGAGCCTCCAGCACTGGCACCTGTTGCGCGCACTCCTGCCCACTACACCCCCCCAGGGCCAGAGGAGGAAGCCCGGCCCTGAGGCCAGCGTAGAGACCTGTACCCGTACCTTTAGGCAGAGGCGGCCCCCCTGCCCTGGCGTCCCCGGGTTCCGAGCTCCAGGCCCACAGCTGCTGCGGCTCCTCAGGGCGCCACACCGACGGCCCGCTCAGGGGAAAGGGCATGCCCGCCGCGTCCTGCTACAACCCCCGGCGCTCCTCTGGGCCCACGCGGCCCGCCTCAGCTCCCGAGGCTCCCAGGTGAGCAGACGGGCTGCTGGGCGGCGCCGAGGCCGCCGCAACAGGCCCTCGCTGACATTCTGCGCGTGTGGGAGGGAGGGAGGGAGGGAGAGGCAGGAGCGCAAACTTCAAGGCAGCGGTCAGAGGCGGGTGGGCGGGTGCGGGCGGGCAAGCTGCCCGGCCACCCACAACCGCTGCCTCCCTGAAACCCGAACCACTTCTGGGAAAACTCAAGGACGCCAGGATTCTCCTCGGTGGCCGGCAGTGCTCCTAAACCACTAAGTTCCAACCAAACTCGCCCACAACGAGCAGGTTTATCAAAGCACGAAATCTAGACTTGGAGGAAAATCCAACGTCCCACCCTGAATCTGATGGGGGGTAGGCACTAGCCATGAACCCGACCTCTCACAACTGTCTGTTTGTTTAAAAGCATGAGAACACTCTAGATCAGAGCTTCTCATCCAGAGGTGATTTTGCAGCCCCGCCCCACCCAGGACATTTGGCAATGCCTGGAAACATTTTCAGTTTTCATGATTAGAAGTGCTACTGGCATCTAGTGGGTAGAGGCCAGGGATGCTGCTAAACATCCTACAGTGCCCAGGACGGCTCTGCTCGCAGCCCCCCCACCCCCACCTACCCCCACACACAACAAAGAATCATTAGGTCCAAACTGTCAACAGTGTCAAGGTTGAGAAACCCTGTTCTAGAATGAGGTGCACCCAGCCAGGACCCTGCCTGAGGGTTGCGTATCCAGTGTCATTCTCAAAAGTATCACCCAGACCAGCCCCTGCCCTCAGCCCCCAGACCACAGTCTACGGTAACAGGCCAGTAACTGCAGGTGGATTTAAACTCTGACCTCATGTGCCTTGGTCCCCACTTGTACTACCCTGAGCTCCCAGGCTGGGAGCTGAATGCACTGGCATTCAGAGGAGGGGGAGAAGGAAGGTGAGGAGGGGACCAGGGCTGGAATCTGAACACTGGGCGGCATCACAAAAAGCAGAAGTAAAGAAGTCAGGTCCAGTGACTAGAATAGGTTAAGATGAGGCAGCAAGATGGGAACAAACCCAGGGTGCCCCAAGGACAGCCAGTCGCCCCTCAGGACTGGTACACTGGGTCTGTGCAGGCTACCAGGACTTCAGAGTCCAACCCAGGGGGCCACAGGTTCTTGGTATCAGTGCAGATGAGTGAGTGTGCATGGATAACGTGTGCAAGCACTCACACACACACACACACACTTATCTGTATTTTCTTGAGGAAAAAGGGTCCACATCTTTCACCAGATTCTCAGAGAAGCACACGATACAAAGAATCATGGTGTAGGATGGGGGCTCTCCACTGGTGTCCCCACAAAGGAAGTTCCTTGGGTGAAGTGCGAGGGTAAGTCCAGGTCCTAACGGGGATCCTCCACGCCCAGAAAGACCCCACAGAGGCCCCCAAGCTGCGGGAGGCACGGCGTCTGGGTCTTACGTTTTCAAGGCCTGGGAGGATGGGCAGGTTTCTCACATCATCTATCTTGGAAGAGCCTCCAAGAGCCGAGGAAGGGGATCACTGCTCCCAAAGCCCAGCCCAGCCAGAGGCAGGGCAGAGCGTGGGTGCCCAGCAGATACAATGGCCGTGGCTCTGTGGTCCACGTCCTCGACAGTTACCACTGCTGGGCCTGGGCATCACTTCACCCACACACGCACTTCTCCCCTGAGGAAACAGACAACTCTGGGTCAGAGGAACCAGCCTCTGCGGGCAGGCTGGGGCAGTCAAGGCCTGCGTTTCCTGATAGGACAGACTAGAGTTAGGTCCTCCTCCCCGGCTAGTAGCTCCTGACCTTCCACGAAGAACTCCCTGCCCCCACGGGCCCTGATCTGAACCCCAAGTGCAGTACAGAGACAGAGATCAGCAGCTCTGTGGGATACAGATGTGTGTCTGGGATGACCACAGCAATGCGAGATCCAAACAACTTGTTTCCCAAGGACACTGGTACAGGCACAAAACACAAAGGACACGTGGCAGTAACTGAACATGTGCCATTATTACAACAGAAATTCTGCCTTTTCGTCTAGGTCTGCGCCATCCAATATGGTAGCCACAAGCCAAATGTGACTGTTGAGCACTTAAAATGTGGAAAGTGTGAGTTCATATGTTCTCTAAGTATAAAATACACACTAGATTTTGAAATATAAAAAAGAATGTAAAATGCCTCGTTTTAATATTGATGAATGTTGAAATGATTATTTTGTATATTTTAGGCTAAGTAAACACATCATTAAATGTCACCTTGTTATGGATTGAATGTTTGTCACACACACACACACCCCCAATTGATATGTTGAAGCCCTAACACCCAATATTAGGAAATGGGGCCTTTGGGAGGTAATTCGGGTTAGACTGGGTCATGAGGGTGGGGCCCTCATGATGGAGTTAATGGAATAGGAACAATCTCTCCCCCCAGTGAGTGCCAACGAAAAGCCACATGAGGATACACTGAGAAGGCAGCCATCTGCAAACCAGAAAGAGGGCCCTACCAGGCTGGGACTGATTTTGGACTTCCACCCGCCAGAACTGTGAGGAAATAGTGCTATTTAAGTCACCCAGTCTATGGTATTGTTATAGCAGACTGAGAAGACTAAGACACACCTGTTCCTTTCTTTTCCTTTTTATTCACATGACTACCAGAAAATTTTAACTTACGTATGTTGTTCACACTGTATTTCTGGTGGACAGAGCTGTTCTGAAAGATCTTCCTTCTACAAGGACACTGTATGCCACAGGGAGTGGGAGTAATTCTAACAGCAAGCCAAGAGCTTGACAAAAAGGGCATCCATGAAGTCAAAGGAACAGGAGGGCCAGCTCTGTCCCCACCTGCACCTGGGCCAGCTCTTCCCACGGTTCCTCACAGGTCAGAGCAGTGGCCCACCAGAGGACTGGTTGGTGTGACCACGAGAAACGCATGACCCTCACCTTTCTCCCAAGGTAGGAACACAGGTTGGTGGACTTCAGTCTAACTCCAGCTGCCCCACCTTGCAGGGTACTGCCCAAACCAGGAGGGGGGAGCAAAGGGAAAAGGAGGGGGGAGAAAAGGGAAAAGGAGGGAAATACAGCGCTTGGGGGGAGGGGGGAATCCATCCCGCCCTGCCTAATCGAAAAGGCAAGTGAGTCTAGTGAGGATAGTGAGACAAAATGGGAGAGGGTTTCGGGATCCCAGGAATGTCCAGGAGGGTTCTAGAGACAGCCAGGTGAACTGTGCGTGCCTATTAAGTCAGCTTGCTGCCACTCTCCCCTCTACAGGCCAATGCCATCCTTTCTTTGGGAAAAAGCATCTCAAAGCAGCACTTAAAAGGGACTAGGGGCAGAAAGCAGCACAAGGTCACCACCACCACGCAGCCTCTACCACACAGTTAATGGCTCCAAAAGAGCCATGACGCCCTCCCCCAGATGTCCAGATACCAACAAGAAGGTCTCTATCCTCTGGTCCTTGCATGCAGGTTAGGCAACACCAAGTCCCACACAGAGAATTCGCTTGCTTTGATGTAGACAGCCGAACCAAACTACATTGCAAATGAAGCGGACAGAGTGGGGGTGGGGGGTGGGAGTGGGATGGAGATCCCGGATCCCTACCCTCCCAGCAGCGCGGGGATCCCAGCCCCGCCCCTGCACGCCCGGCCCCGCCCTTCCCGGGTTTCCCAGACTCCGCGCTGCTGCCACCTCGGGCAGCTAGGGACCCGCGCTGCATGCGTAATGGGGGCTGGGAACAAAGACGCGCAACACCCAGCGCTCCGGCTGCCGCGCACCAGCGGCCCAGACCGCCCCGGGCTTTCCCCGCAGCTTCAATGCGCGACTCTGTACGCTTCCCAGGGCTGCCTGAAGCCATCCTAACCAGAGCGCCGAGCCCTTTCCTGCGCGCACACCCGATTTGGGCGCGCCTCAGCACCGCGAGAAGAAAGAAATCGGTGCTTCGACCTTAAGGAAAAAGCACCTTCCTGGCAGAACTCTTCAAGTATACACCCGCACCCACACACCCTCAACCACACCAGCGCGAGCCGAACGCTAGCCCCGCGAGCCACCCACCCACCCCACGTGCTTCCCAGAGGCCAGAGCGAACAGAGACCTGTTGGTTTTTCTTCTCGCCCCACCTCCCAGCCCAGGCGCCCAAAACAAAGCGGTCCCGCGGGGTGGCTGCACCTCGCGCCCTGGGCCCATCGCAGGGAAAGCGGGAGCAGGTGGGAGCGGGTGCCAGCATCCCGCCTTACAATACGACACAGACCCTAGTGGAATGGGATGCAGGGGACCCCTCCAAGGTGTGAGAAGCAAACCCCTCGCTTCGCTACACCTAGTGGCACTGAGGGTCGCGCAGCCCTCCCCCTAGCCGCTGCTGCTGCACCTACAAACCCGACATCCTGGGATTAGATCTGCCCGCCCCGCTTGGCTACCTTCCCTACGCTCTGGTTTTCCTCTCATTCTCCCTGGGTTCCACGCGCCCGTGTAGCCCGAACTCCGACCCTGGGTCTCGGCCCCCCATCATGGGGTCGCCACCGCGAACCGGAGCCCTGCAGACCGCCGCACAAACAAGATTCCCCCCACCAAGATCAGCGAGCGGGGCGCCCGGCGCGCCCCCAGTCCCCGCCCCGGGAGGTGCCAGCTGGGTGCAGGTGGCGCGGCGAGGAGGCCGCGGGGCCCTCCCTTTGTTGGTAAACACCACGCGTCGCCCGAGGCTGGCCCCGCGCGCCCTCCCCGCGCCCCCCACGCCGCGCCCAGTCCTTACCCGCGCACAGCGATCCCCAAAGGAGGGCGAGGGCCGCCCAGGGCGCCGTCATGTTCCGCGGCGCCGCCCCGCGGACACCCGGAGCCCGCGGGCAGGGCCGCGCGGCGCTCCTGGGGCGCGCAGGGCCCGGCGGCGGCTGCGCTCTCCTTCTCGCTCCTTCCTTAGGTCTCGTTCCCAGCACACTTTCTGCGCTTTCGTCCCCGGGCAGCGTGCTGGCTCTAAGGGCCAGGCGGCGAGGCCGGGTTCAGGGCTGTTGCGGGCAGCGCAGGCTGTGGCCCGGGCTCCGGGACGACGCGGGGACCGGGGGGCGGCGGTGGGGCGCGGGCCGGGGCGCGCCCGATTCAGGCATAGCGCGGTGGGGCTGGGCCCGGGCCCCCGGCGCAGGGGCCGAGTCCGGAGGGGCCATGAACGGGGGGAGGGGTGGGGGGAGGGGAGCTGAACCGAGTCCAAAATGGCTCCTGAGCCGCGGCCGCGGAGCCGAGCCAGCGGGGAAACCCGGATGTTGGATACAAAGAGGCGGGCGAGCTGGGCGGGGAGGGGGAGGGGAGGCGGGCCCTCTGGCCGCGTGGTCCGCGCCCCCCTCAGGGGCGGGGCTCCAGAGAAACAACAACAAAGAGGCCCCGCCCCCAGCCCGCGCCCTCCGTGAGGACGCAAGGAATCCTAGAGACCGGGGGGCCAGCCGGGGCGCGCTTGCAGAGGTGGCGGGGTTGGGCCCTGGACCAATTTGTCCCGGACTCCGGGACCTGTATCCTCGGCACTGCGGATTCATGCTCTGCGCGCTGGAGCCCACGCTCCCGAACGCTGCCCTGCGACCCCGAAGTAGGTGAACAGCCCTAGGACTCTGGCCTGGATTCCTCTTCGCGCCCACCTGTGAAGTGGGGGTCATAGTGAACCGTAGGAGAGTCATGTCTGTATCGGCAGGAAAAGGCTGACTTCTCTGAAATGACAACTGGCCCCGCACGTCTATAACCCCACACCCCACACACACACACACAAAGGCACAGCTGGAGATCCTGAAGTCGGACCCATCCCAGAGAGGGAGGGCGCCGAGCCCCGCCTCGCAGAGCAGCAGCAGACGGACGGCAAAGGGCCTTGGCAACTTGCTTCCCCGCCACTACTGCATTTGGGCCTCAGCACTCCCGCACCCTCTTCAATCTGCACCTTCAAAATTGTTCTCAATTGCCGCCAGTCCCCGCAGTTGAAGATCTTGTCTAGCGAATGGCTTCGCTATCCTCTTCACCCCAGATTCCTTCTTGGGGGTTGTTGTTCTTCATCTCAGATTCCACCTTCTTTATCACACAACCACAGTTTGGGAGGGTCATGATGGGGCTCCCAGGTAAAGAGGAAAAGCCCCTAACAGCTCAGGGATGGGATGCAAAATGCTTGGATACAGAAATTGTCCTCCCTCTTCTCCTGACTTGCCACAGCCTTTGTTAGGGCAGGAGCAGGGCAAGAATAGCCAGGAGGAAGATGGTGCCTGGAAGTCTGAGTTATTTCACTTCTTTAAGTCTCAGATTCCTTATACAGAAAGTGAAGAGGTTGGACTCCCGTGCTTTCCATTTTTTAAATAGCAGAAACCTTATTCAAACAAAATTTTATGTAAAACTCCACCATATAGAAATTGAAGTTGAAATGAGTTTCCACCATCGCCAGGTTCCAAAGCATTAGGAACACTTCCGGAAACACACTTTGGAGTCACTATCCTGAAAGATTTCTGGGTTTCTAAACATCCCTTCCAGTTCTGGAAAATCCTATGTTGAAATGACAGCCCCTCCTTGCCACAGTGTTTTACATTTAGTCCCTTTCTATCTACATTGATGTCACTTTTATTACTGCAGCTTCCTAAAAAGTTCTGTGAATTTTCTGTGTCTGATTTGAATCCACTCTATGCACCAAAAGCCATACCCACAATTATTTTTCGTCCCTCTCTCTCTCTCTCTCTCTCTTGCTCTCTCGCTCTCTCTTTCAATCCCTAATACTTTAGCTATATCAGGCTGCTGTGGGACAAGAATCTTGATAGCTGGAAGTCATTTAAATCAGCTGGGTCTATCAGACAGTGCCTTGATTCTTTCAGAGGTCTTAAAGTATCTTTCAGCCCTTGATTTTTACTTAAAGCCATGTCTTAAATTTGATAATCTTTTATTGGCTTAAAGGGATGGAGATGAGAAAGTTATTTTTTCATTCTAGCACCTTCATATTCCCTCTAAATTCTACTTGAAATCTGGCTAGTTCTTTTCTGAGTAATAGCTGACATTTTCAACATTCTGCCTAGGAATTTCTCAAGCCAAAATGTTCAGTATGTACACTTACCTTCCAAGTCACCACAGGTACTCAGTTTGCCTGCATTTTTTCAGCCTCCAATAATTTCCTCACCATTTTTCCTGTCTACACCTACAGCCCAGTTTCAATGTCACATATATTCGTTTTTATTTTTGGCAACAATTTCTATATGTTATCTATTGCTGTGTAATAAATCACTTTACATCTCCATGCTTTAAAGTAATAAATATTTATTTAGTTCATGAATCTGTAGGCTGGTAATTTAGGTTGGTCTTGACTGGGCAGTTCTTCTGGTCTCATCTGGACTCACTCACATCCACCCTATGGATGGTCCAGGATGGCTTTGGTCAGGCTAGTTTAGGCACAAATTTTTCATGAAAAAGGCAGAGAGCAAAGTGAGAACAATTTCAATGGCATAAGGGCTTTTCAAGTCCTTGCTTACACCATATTTGTGAAAATCCCATTGGCCAAACTTGCGTAGCTGAGCCAAGTCAGAGAGGGAGGGCACAACAAAATTCCATGGCGTGAAGAATTGGGGTATTTTTGCAACATCGTATAGGAATCGATGTTGTATTTGCTTTGTAAAAATAATCTGGAAGTGCTTTTTTTCCAGTGTTCTGGGATACGTTATATAGCATTGGGATTGACTGGTCCATGAAGGTTTGGTAAAATTCCCCTGTGAAACCAGCTGACCTACCGTGTTTCCCCCAAAATGAGACCTAACCGGAAAATAAGCCCTAGCATAATTTTTCAGGATGCTCGTAATATAAAATAAGCCCTAAAGCATCTTTTGCAGCAAAAATTAATATAAGATCCAGTCTTATTTTTGGGGAAATATGGTAGGACTTATTTTATATTACGAGCATCCTGAAAAATCATGCTAGACTTACTTTCCGATTAGGTCTTATTTTTGGGGAAACACTGTAGTGTCTTTTTTATAGGGTAGTTGACAACCTTTTCTGTTTCCTTTATGAAAATTAGTTTGTTTAAACTTTCTGTCTCTACTAGTTATTTTGGTAAATTGTATTTCCCTAGGTCATTACCATTTCATCTAGGTTTTCCCATTTATTTGCAGAATTGTACAAAATACTCTTTAATATTAAAAATTGTTTTGTTCCAATGTTAATTTTTCACTATTATTATTATTTTCTTTTTTAACAGGACTTTATTGGGGAACAGTGTGTACTTCCAGGCCTTTTTTCCAAGGAAAGTTGTTGTCCTTTCAATCTTAGTTGTGGAGGGTGCCGTTCAGCTTCAAGTTGTCCTTTCAGTCTTAGGTGTGGAGGGCCCAACTCAGCTCCAGGTCCAGTTGCCGTTGCTAGTTGCAGGGGGCACAGCCCACCATCCCTTGCGGGAGTCCAACCAGCAACCTTGTGGTTGAGAGGACGCGCTCCAACCAACTGAGCCATCTGGGAGCTCAGCGGCAGCTCAGCTCAAGGTGCTATGTTCAATCTTAGTTTCAGGGGGCAGAGCCCACCATCCCTTGCGGGACTCGAGGAATTGAACTGGCAACCTTGTGGTTGAGAGCCCACTGGCCCATGTGGGAATCAAACTGGCAGCCTTTGGAGTTAGGAGCATGGAGCTCTAACTGCCTGAGCCACTGGGCCGGCCACTTCACTATTATTTTTATTTTGTGTATTTCTGCTTGCCTCCCCTTACTTGTTAGCTAGTTTATTTTTTCCTGTTTTCCTCACTTGTGTGATCTTGTCTTCATTACTTATGTCCCTTTTCTCTTGTTCACTTTCTTTTGCTTTTTGAGTATTTTAAATTCATCTTTTATTTTTATCAATGTTACAGTATTTTTAAGCTATATTTCACCTACCGTTTTAATTAGACTGTTACCATTTTCTAGAAGCTCTGAAATTTGGGTTTATATTCCTTTGTCCAAAGAGTAGTTTCACAGAAAGTCTTTCTCTAGGTGTGGCTTTTAAAACACATTTTATTAATTTCTCATTTTATTGCATTGTGATTAAAAACTGTATTATTTCTATCTTGTGGAAATTTAGATGTTTTCTTTGCAGTATAATAAATGGCCAATCTTTGTGAGGATAAAAGGTGTATTATCGCCCAGGCTTCCCAGCGCCTGAACAGGTGCTTGGTCTTGGGAGGCTCGGAACCCGTCAGGGTATGAGCGTTACATCCGTTACACCCGTTACAGGACAGGCGTGGCCACTGGCCTCGGACGGAATGCGTCCTCACTGCTCACTTCCCTTAGGGTCCACTAGATGCTGGATGAATGCTGAGTGCTTTCACTACCGTCAATGGCAGAGCAGGAAGATTAGAAATAAAAACTTGGTGAAATATGAGGATCCCCGCTCTAACCTAGGTGACAAATGGTCAGGAATTTAACGTTCGTGGAAAACAGAAGCTCCTACTGTTTGCCAAGTGCTAGACGGCCGGGAAGCACATTTCACAGATTCCCTTGACAGCAGGGTTCTGCCAATGAAAAGTACTTGTGTGCAATTTGGAAGGTGGAAGGAGGTGGAAGTCATCCTTTTCTGGTCGGTAGCAGCAGACGTGCAGGCTGCATGTCGGACTCCACATTCCCCCACCTGCCCGCAGCCGTGCCATTGCAATCGCCTCAGCAGGGGTTTCCCAAAGTTTCCTGATTGCTGAGTGGCAGCAGCGACTTTGAATCTGTGGAAAGCAGCTATGGCAAAGGAACCTGAAAGATGGCTCCCTCTGGAGGAAGCCAGCCATTGTGTTGTGAAGACATTCAGTCAAGTAGCATGTGAAGGTCCACATGGGGAGGAACTGAGGCCGCCCTCCAACAAGCGGCACCACCTGGACAGCCATGTCAGTGAGCCACCTCGGAAGTGGGCTGTCGAGCCTCAGGTAAGCCTTCAGTCAAGAATAACAGAAGGATGCGTTATTACTGCTCCTACTCATCATTGTAGAGGGTCCTAATCACTGGAAAGGAAGAAACAAAACGTATTTGCATATGAAATGATGGACAACCTAAAAAACCCAAGTGAGTCAACTAATCTTTTATCGGAAGTAATATGAGAATTGATGGCTGGATACAAAATCAAGAGATCAACATGCAAACCTCAATAGCTTTGCTACATACCATGAATAACTAACTGAAAAGTGGAAGAAGGACCCGCTTATAATATCAATTAAAAATGCGTAAAGTACCTAGGAATAAATTTTTTTTTAAAGATTTTATTGGGGAAGGGGAACAGGACTTTATTGGGGAACAGTGTGTACTTCCAGGCCTTTTTTCCAAGTCAAGTTGTTGTCCTTCCAATCTTAGTTGTGGAGGGTGCCGTTCAGCTTCAAGTTGTTGTCCTTTCAGTCTTAGTTATGGAGGGCGCAGCTCAGCTCCAGGTCCAGTTGCCGTTTCTAGTTGCAGGGGGCACAGCCCACTATCCCTTGCGGGAGTCGAACAGGCAACCTTGTGGTTGAGAGGACGCGCTCCAACCAACTGAGCCATCCGGGAGCTCAGCAGCAGCTCAGCAGCAGCTCAGCAGCAGCTCAGCTCAAGGTGCCGTGTTCAATCTTATAAGTTGCAGGGGGCGCTGCCCACCATCCCTTGGGGGACTCGAGGAATTGAACTGGCAACCTTGTGGTTGAGAGCCCATGCTCCAACCAACTGAGCCATCTGGGAGGCAGCTCAGCTCAAGGTGCCGTGTTCAATCTTAGTTGCAGGGGGCAGAGCCCACCATCCCTTGCAGGACTCAAGGAATTGAACTGGCAACCTTGTGGTTGACAGCCCATGCTCCAACCAACTGAGCCATCTGGGAGGCAGCTCAGCTCAAGGTGCCGTGTTCAATCTTAGTTGCAGGGAGCAGAGCCCACCATCCCTTGCAGGACTCAAGGAGTTGAACCGGCAACCTTGTGGTTGAGAGCCCGCTGGCCCATGTGGGAATCGAACCAGCAGCCTTCGGAGTTAGGAGCATAGAGCTCTAACCGCCTGAGCCACCAAGCCGGCCCGCTATGAACAAAAACTGTGTAAGACCTATGTGCTAAAAACATTAAAGCTGCACTGAAGGACAGACAGGAAGAAGAAATGAACACATGACATGATATACCATATTTCTAGAATGTTGTAGAGATGTCAATTCATCTCAAATTAACTGACAAATTCAATGCAATCCTATTGAAATCCCAAGATGGTTTTTTAACAAAAGTAGTCAGCTGACATTTGGTAGAGAAAATATGAAGAATAGCTATGAAGTGTATGAAAAAGAAGATCAAAGAGCAGGAGCTTACCTTACCCGATATCAAAATATGCTATAGAGCAACGAGAATGACACAGTGTGATACTGGTACTGGTACAGGTACAGGAAAAGATAACTGGATCAACAGAATCGAGTCCAGATAAAGACAGTATTTTACATCAGTGAAGAAAGAACGAGCCATTTAATGAAAGATTTGAAAACAATTGGGTCTTCATGGAGTGATACCTGGGCCGCACTAAAAAACAAATACAACAAGTTCTAGATGGATTAAAAAATATGAAAAAATAACAAATATTACAAAAGTTCTAGAAGACAATGTCAGAGACTATTTTCATGCTACGAAGTGACAAAGGCCTTACTAACAAAACTCACACCCCATAAGCCACGAGGAGAGGACAGACTGTAAACGAACACACATCCCCTCTTCACAGCCCGTCCCTCTTCTGCCCTGATTGTCTTCTTCCTGTTGATTTACAAAACTCTCTTAAATATGAAATACATTAATCCTTTCGGTGGATTTCACTGAATTTCAATGTTTCAAATATTCCCCAGTGTTTTTGCCTTTAAGGAGACAGAGCAGTGGAGTAAGCAGCACAGGCTTTGCACTCAGGCAAAACTGGGTTCTGCTTTGTGTCTTGCCCCTGGGGCCTTAAGTTGATGTCCTTCATCTATGAAAGAGGGTGGTAATATCGTCCCCACAGGCTTATGGGCATCGAATCAGACAGTATATAGAAAACTTCATCCTATACTTGGCCTAAATGATGCCAAGTTTGCTGATGGTGTCACAGACAAGAGGGCAACTCTCTCCCAGGGCTCTGCCTGTGGGATCAGGTGCAGGAAGCTCTTACCACTAGATTATAAAAATACTGCTTGCAGTTTTTTCTAAAACTTTTATGGGTTCTTTTATATATATAAAATGAAGCACTGTTCTAAGTTCTCTGATTTACCTGAAGCTGCCCAGAAGCATTTTACTTCAGTCCCCTTTGGACTTAGTCATATATATATATATATATATATATATATATATATATATATATATTCACATAAATACGTTTGCTTAAAGTAAGAAATAGAGGTCTGCTGTTATTTTTCCCCAAATACTTAGGCAGCTGTTCTATTACCATGCATTCATTTTCCTCCGCTGATTAGATTATTAAAAGGTGACATCTCAGAAGTCTTAGGCAAACATGGGTCTGTCTATTGCTGGGCTCTGTGCTACTTCAAATACATATTAGGTTGCATGACTCCTCAGTATGGAATTGACAGACAGACTCATCTCTCTCCCATTGAAACCATTACTGTCCACTAGAGGAAAACTGCAGGTCCCTGTCCTCCAAAAGCTTGTCATGTGACAAGTGAAAATAATGAAACCACATAAATAATACAAAGGCAAGGTTTAAACTATGTAGAAATTATAAGCAGTATAGGAGTTAATAGAAATTGCAAAAAACCAAAGGCCATATGCCACCTGGAGATGGAAAGCGTGTGGTCTGGTCAATGGCTAATGATTCTCTTCCCAGAGGCCTGCACAAGCTGACCCCATGGGAGTCCCCAGCCTCCTAGGTTGAGAAATCAGACTGTCCTCACCGAGAGAGGACTCCCTTCTTCCTACGGAGGTAGTGTCACCTTAAGTGTCACCTTAACAGTAACACGGGAGTGATCAAAACTCAGAATGCCAGATTGTGACTTGACAATGAGAAGTTCATTGTTCCACAGACAGCATCTGTCTACATGACCAGGGAGTTACATTGTGTAGAGGTAGGCCACCGTGGCACACTAAAGCACAACCGGAAGGCTACTTGGTTAGAACAGAATTAGAACAATAGGAATCCAATGAATCCAGCATTCAATGGAAAAGACTGAGGCAGCCAGATCCATCCATCTACCCGACAGGCACAGCCTGGCTAGTGGGGCTGACCCTCCACGTCTGCTGCCTGAGGTGCCATCTCCACTCTAGGGCAATGCTAGGATGGGCACTGCCCATGTTGGTCTCTTCCTCACCTTTTCTATGTTTTCACCACTGACCTAGCCTCCTGCGGAAAGACACGCTGCTCTTTAGTAGTTAATACCTCCAGTCAGGTTGTACTCATGTCTGACAGACCAGGAAGTCATCTGGTCCTCACACACCTCTGCTCTGCTCCATGATGTGTGTTGACCTTGGTGTTTCTCTCTTGGGGAACCGCCTTCTCAAAAACTGTTTACCGTATTTCTAAGTTCTCGGGCGGGAAATGCCTCCCGATTTCCCCTACAAACTGGTGACAGACCTCACAGAACGACTAGGATCAGGAGGTCTGTAGTATTTAGAGAAGGCTTGATGAGGAAAGACGAATTGCCTTAATTTTTGAGAGATTCATAGGCAGAGCAAATGTCCACAGGCAGAGCAAAACAGGGAATTCGAGACGGGTCAAGGCACAGACGAAAGGAGGAATGGCTAGGTTATAGTGAGGGGCTGCGATGGCTGGAGTGCAGGGCTGCCACGACAGTATAAAAGGGAAATACGGGAAATGAGGTTGGGTTGTCGGCTACAGTCAAGACTGTCAGCTTATTAATTCACTCTTTTCAATGTTAGCACCTGCCTGTTGGGAAAATAAACCGTTATGTATATGACGTTCCAGGACCAGGTGACTATAAAGACGATATTCTTTAGAGCAGCCTGATGCAGATTTAGGCTGCAGTGTGGACTGAACCTATTTATACAATGCCTTACACACTGGAGATGAAACCTGCTAAGTAAACCTCCTGCATCAAACAAGATCACACTTTTTATCTTTCAGCCATGTCCTTTCTCCCAGGGTGACATGGCTCCATGAGGACAGAGATTATACATCTCTCCTCATTTCAGCCAAGGAAACATCAGGGGTAGAAAGAGAGGGATTGGTGAGTACATCAAACTGACATCATTTTGAGTTGAAGAAATTTTGCTAACATGTCAACTCTGGCCTACTAAATTTAACTTCTCAATATAGCCTCATGGCTTGTTATCATGGGTGCAATTCCACAGAGATCTCTGGGAGTGGAGCTCCTTCAAAAATTCCCGGGATATAATTTGCAATAAAAAAACAGAGCACATCTCACTCCTCATGACTGAATAGGAATATGAAGCAGCAGCAGGTGAGATTTCAGTTTGGGGTTCTGAATGTATTATAAAGACAGAATATATTTTGGAAACCTGAAATTACTGTTGCTTACCTCAACGAGATAGATAATTATAATCAAAAGCATCACTGTAGAGTCACAGATATTGCCAAATTGAGTTTGTTGTGATATTCATGTCCTGGAAACTTCTTTTGTGCACTAAAAAAGTAGAGAACAATTTTGTTCTCTCAGCCACTGAACTTTACGGGAACTAGCAGGTAGCAGCAGGACTTGGGGAGTCCTGGCTTTTTGCAGAGATACCCCAGGCCCAGTACTGGTGGCAGCCATCTTCAGTTTGCAGCATGGCTTCTCCCTCGTGCCTCCAGGTGTAGCACAGGGAGCAAAAAAACACGATTGCTTTGTAGCTCCTACGAGGTAGTTCCTGGCTGGTCACAAGCAGTGGATGACCTATGCCTGCACCAGAGCCCCTCCCAAAAGGCCACAGAACCAACATACTTGGAGGTTGGCTTCAGACCACAGCAGAGCACTGCTCAATTGACCCCTCAAGCAGTACATACAATGGGTGGTCTCAATAGGCACCAGAGCCTGCTGGGGCAAATGCCACTCCGTGGGGTAAGCACCCCACACAGCAGCCCATAAGCTGTGGATGGGGCAAAACCCCACAGCCAATCAGCCTGTGGGTCAATCGCACCCACTGACATGCCAATAGCAATCAAGTCTCAACTATAACAGGAGGACACACACAAACCACGTAAGGGACACTCCTGGAGCACCCGGTGCAGGTGACCGGGGAGACTGTGCAAGGGCACCATAGGCCACCTGGCAAGACTGGGAGACATAGCACATCTACCTCTTACACAGAAACAAACACAGGGAGGCAGCCAAAATGAGGAAACAAAGAAATATGTCCCAAATAAAAGAACAGGAGAAAACTCTAGAAAAAGAATTAAACAAAATGGAGGCAAGCAACCTGAGACAGAATTCAAAACAATGGTTATAAGGGTGCTCAAGGAACTCAGTGAGAACTTTAACAAAGAAACTGCAAGCATAAAAAAAAGGACATGGAAACCATAAAATGGAACCAATTAGAAGTGAAGAATACAGATTAGTGTTCGACTGTGCATGGCTGGGCGCTGTCTTACTTGGCTCTGGCGGTGTCAGTTTGTCTGGCTACCTCTCAGGCCCTCACTCCCGGCAGCTGACGGCGGCAGCGGCTGCAGCAGGTGGCGCCTGGCTTCGAGGCCGAGAGGCGCCTGGGTGAGGGACGCGGAGGAGGAGGAGCCGTGTGCCCTGGCACCCAGCGGCCATGGCGATGGCGTACTGGCGTACGCCTATCTCTTCAAGTACATCATCATTGGCGACACAGGTGTTGGTAAATACTACTTACTGCTGCAGTTTAGAGACAAGAGGTTTCAGCCAGTGCATGACCTTACTATTGGTGTAGAGTTTGGTGCTCGAATGATAACTATTGATGGAAAACAAATAAAACTTCAGATATGGGATACGGCAGGGCAAGACCTCTTCAGAAAAGGATGTGTTTGCCTTAATGAATACTGTTGGTTAAAAACACAATATAATGAGTGAAATGGGCAGAGGCAAGAACTCCCTACACCTAAGCGACTCCGAGAAGAATGAATGTCCACATTTAGATGGCACATTATGAGGACTTTAATTTTTCCTTGTTCACAATAATGTTTTCTTTTTCTTTTATTCACATGATTTCCAAGTATATTTTTCATGCAGGACAGTTTTTCAACCTTGATGTACAGTGACTGTGTAAAATTTCCTTTCAGTGGTAACCTATAATCTTTAAAATATGGTAAGCATCTTGTCTGTTTTGAAGGGGATCTGACAATAAATCTACCAGATGAAAAATCCTGTTAAAAAGTGGGGGGAAAAAAGTGTATTATCTATTACTTATTCCTTATAATAAGTGCAAAGTTCAATATATATATTCAGAAGATACACTGATTCTGTTGGAATCTCTAGGTGGGAATCAAAGACTATCATTTGAAGTTGACAAACCAGCCGGCTGACACTGTAACATTCATAACCAGTGTATCTTCATTGTGAATTGTGGCTTTTAACATCAGTCCTTCTTTGTCGTGTCTAATTTTTTCCTGAATTCCACCTACCTTGTTAACATCGATACTGTAATCTGCTTTTCATAATTTGTACTTGCTGGTATATTGTCGCCCATCCCTTTCCTTTTTAGCCTTTCTGGGTCACTTACTTTAAATGTGTCTCTTGTAAATAACAGCCAGTAAGATACTGGTCTGTGAGCCGATCTGAACGTTTTTAATAAATGAGTTGAGTCCTTCCATTTACTAATTTGACTCCTGCTTATCCTTCCAGTTGCTGTGTGTGTGATGCTACATTTACTGCACGTTTTTCACTATGTGATCTAGTGCCTTTATGATTGTCTGTTTGGGCATTGAGGGAGATGTCTATTTTTATCCTAGTGACTATCTTTATACTATACTATTATCTTTATATAATGCTTTCTCTCCCTTTTTACTTAAGTCTCAACTATTTGTTCTGTCAACTTAAAGTGATACTGTTTGATTGGCACATATTGTTTCTGGCAACAAAGAGCTCTTTGTACTGTCCGCTTCCTCTCTCCCTTTTCATTTCTAGTTGTGTTGCTTTTACCTTGTTAAAACATAGACTAGTTGATACTATTCTTTCACCCTTATCCCTACTTTCATTTTGACCTTAGATCTAAAATTAAAGATATTCAATGCTCACCACCAGGCCTTTTGTGGAACTTTCCCCAGTCATCTCCTACTTGGATGAAGTTTGTCTTTGTAGAATCCTAAGGGGTTATTTCCTGAGCTATTGCATGATTAAAACATTAGACAGATAGATGATAGATAGATAGATATAGAGATAGATAGATAGATCTCCTTGATACTTAGGACAGCTTAGCTGGATACTAAATACTTAGTTCAAATTTTTTAAGTTTCTTGAAAATGTTGCTCCACTGCTACTTGCTTTTTGAGAAGTCTGATGCCAACCTGGTTCTTCCTTTGCAAAAGACTAGGTCTTTTTGACCTAGTTTTCTCCTCACCTTCAAAGTGTAATAGTTGGCTAGGATATGTCTTAGTTGATCATTCTGGAACGATTTTCCAAGTAACAAGATAGGCCCCTTCAAGATACAGATTCAGGTCTTCGAGTTTTCAGAAATTTCTCTTGGGGTACAGTTTTTTTTGTTTTTTGTTTTTATTAGTTTCAGGTGCACAATACAAAGCAAAACTTAAGACGTTTATCATTTATATCCCTCACACTGTGTGAACCCCCCTCCCCCAATCCACTATCGGGGTACAGTTTTAAATATTAACTCTGTTCCACTGTCTTATCTTTTGGCTTCAGGAGCTCTGATTTTACTTGTTAATCTTTTTTTGCCTTTTTATCCATCATTTTCTTTCTGGGCCTTTTTAGCTCTTCCTTTATATTGTTTTGCGGTCTTAGCTTTTTTCATTCCTTTCTTCTATATGCTTTACTGTACTTGCAGTCATTTTTATTTTAATTTAGATGTGTTGTAATGCAGCCTTCATAATTATGATGATTTTATCTTTTTATTCAAACTCTTTCCCAAGTTTGGTCAGTTCCCTTCTCACATATGCCTGTTGCTTTTTCATTTTTATTCTGAGTTTTTGGATTTCTGATCTGTGGTATTCTTTTATATTCACAATTGTTTTTTAATTATTTTAAAATTCGTATTTCAGGGTTGTTCCCTTTTTCCTTTTGAGTATTTCATCAGCTTGAAAAGTTATGATGCTCACTCCGCTTTCTTCCTATATTTGTATAAATGGTGAATTCCTTTTTCTATTTATGTTGACACGCTTGCAACAACAGGCAACTCTGTGGGGACAGAGGTACAATGGAGAATGAATCGAGTGGCTTTCTCTGCTTCCTGGTCCAAGAAAACCCTTTTCTGTTGGTCAATAATGTAACATTTCTTTAGTAAGGAACGTCTACGTGGCCATGGCAGGGAACAGTCCATTTTCTTCTGAATCTTTGACTTGCTGTTGCTAAGCCATCATCATCAGCTTCTTGCTTCCTGTTTTCCCCTTTACTCGCCGAGCCTGCAAGGGGCACCACTCCCTTTCAAGATGACGTCATCTCTCTGGTCCCACTCATTTTGGAAACCCCTTCCTTTTGACTTCCCACAGGCCACAGCTCTGATCCACCAGGTCTCAGACCCGTCTGCAGCATTTTCCACTCTGGGTGAGACCATAAGCAGTTCGGTTTAACTGAAGTGCCAACAAAGGCAAAGGCCTGTGGCAGAAGAAAAATCTGGAGGATTTTGCAGGAGGCAGATCACAGAGGACTTTCTACAGAGGCTTTTGCAATAATCTGAGCAAGGAATAAAGAAAGGGGTCTAAAGTAAAACAGGAGGGATGGAGAAAAAGGAACTGCTTTAGGAGTTACCAAAGGAATAACCAAAATCACTTGGGACTGGTGGGAAAGAGGGAAAAGAGCTTTGAGTTTGGGTTCCCGAGTGAACGAATGGGGGGATGATATTGCCAATTCACTGAAACAGGGACTCTGGAGGACGAGGTTTGCGGAAGGGCAACGGAAGATAAGTGGAGATTGGTAGATTCCAGTGAGATTTCTGGCTAGAAACACAGATCTTGGTGTTACTGGTATATAAGTAGTAGTTGAAGCCCAAGAATAGATGAAATCATGCAACAAGATAGGACAGAATGGGAAGGCAAGAGCAATGAGGACAGAGATTCGGGGCCCAGCAATAATTAAGAAGTAGACAGAGCAGAAGTATCGGTGAAGAAAGAATGAATGAGAGAGATCAGGAAAGCACGAGAAAAGTTGGAGAGAATGGCTATCAAAAAGAAGGATAAGAATAGTTACTGCCATGGGTTAAAACACATAAAATACGTTAAGTGTATCGTACTGATACTACAAATAAAAATCTAGTTGCTGTTAGAGGATGGTTGGGAATCAACTCATTATTTTGAAAACTGGTGAATAAAGAGGAAAGAATCTATTCTGCTCTGCTATGTAAACAATACCATTGGATAACTGGCTAGGGGATGCTTTTCATGTAGGAGAATCCCAGCTGATAAACAAAGAGAGGCAACAAAATTTGATTCCTAGTGAAAATGGAGCTAGGCATGAACATCACAGAAGAGTGAGAAAACCAGACACATCTGCCTCCTGACGGAAGGACATAACACCATCTATGAAGCTGTCTTACATAAAAAGGAAAATAACCACATATGCATCTGATCAAGCATCTAGGTTATCAACCAGGGGCAATTCTGCTCCCTCACCCCCACCAGGGGACATCTGGCAATGCCCGGAGACATTGTTGATTGTCACGACTTGGGGGGAGGGGTGATACTGGCATCTAGTGGGAAGACGCCAGTGAGTGATACTGCTGAACGTCTTACAACAAGCGTGGCGGCCCTTCACAACAACAAAAAAAATCTAGCCCAAAATGCTCAGGGTGCTGAGGTTGAAAAATCCTGTATTAGATCCAACTACTAATTTATAGGAAATACAGAAAATAGAGAACACGTTAAATGACACCTCAGGGGTAGAATTAACAAAATCCAGAGTTTGGGAAATTCTCCCAGATAAATGACCCAATTTTTTCAGCAAGAGAACTGAAAGTAGACACACACACAGACACACACACACGCACACATGCACACACACACACGCACACATGCACACACACAGCACGAACGCACGCACACATGCGCAAAGCTGTGCTACCTGGGCGATGGCCCCTCCACGTGGTCTGATGTGCCTGGGGGTCAGGCAGCCTGTGGGCAGAGCTGAAGCCTGTTCACCCGGCCCAGCAGGTGTTTTTGGGTGGGAAGGGCTGAGTTACACCAGGTGGGCAGGGGAGGGAGGACGGATCACGGAGGGAGAGAGGACAGATGCTAAAAGATGGGTGAGAGCATGAAGGAGGACTGAGCGTGGGGAGGACAGAAAAGGAAACTGGGAGGCACTTCAGTGCCTGAAATGAAGGAGGAGGCAGCGGGGAGGATCAGGGCGTGAGAGACTTGGCTGGGGGTCAGGGTTGGGGAAAGGATGGGCAGTGGGGTCCGGGTATGGGGAGGAATGGCCAGTGAGTCAGGGTTGGAGAAGGGGATGTGCTGGTGCCATGGGAAGGGGGACGGCTTTGTCCCCCCAATCCTGCTTTAGGTCCCTAGATTAGCTTCACTTCTGTTTTTTGGAAAAGAAAAAGGTCACGATATCCAGACTCAGTGTTATCCTGCTTCCTGAGATAAAGACAGAAAAGGAGAGATGCTTTCCTGCCCTTGATACAAGGGCACAGGGACACAAGCAGTCTATTTATGTTCAGAAATATGTACTAAGGCGGGCTTTCAAGGTGGTCCTGGGCTGGGCTGGAGCATGGAAAGAGCCAGGTAGCAGGCAGAGCCACGGCGAAAGGTAAGAAGAGCCTTGCTGTCCAGGGCCACACCTCCAAGTGGCATCGGCAGGTCTGGGCGGGCAGGGTCAACAGGGGCTCCAGGGCCTGCAGAATTCACTCCAGAGGCCCCCGGGGCTGGGACAGGATTCTCTGCTCAAGCTGGGCATACCTTGGGAGGAGGGCAGCGTATACCTGGAGGGGTGGAAAGAACAGTTTAGAATGAGGAGGGGAAGGTGCCTCTTCCATCTCTTTGCAACTTGCAATTTAAAAATTTTACATCCCATTTATTTGCAATTTAATTTTTTTTCTTCTGGGCAAAAGAAAGGAAGCATCAACTCATACAAAAAGGAAATGCTAGTAATTCTGAACATTTTAAGATTTTTAAAAAATGAAAATTATGACAAGAAGCCCATTTTTGTTATCAAACCTACAAAATTGTAAACACAATTCTGGTGAAGATACCTGGAAATGGCGGTCTCATTGTACAGCTGGTGGAAGTCGGTGGTACAACCCGTTTGGAAATCAACTTGACTTTAACATCTGTATCAAGGTGCTTGAAAATTCCCATAGCTTTTGACCCAGTTATTCTACTTCTGCAACATTCCTAAGGAACTAACCCTCAATGTCAGGTGCCAGGCCCACGAAGAGTCTTCTTAGCTATCACTCAACATCCAGACGCATAAGACTACCAGGGGCCACACCTTACCTCTCAAGAGGATACATTAGAAAAACATACCTGTCGGCACAGTGGCTGCAGGCACACCTCTTTTGTAGGAGAACATATAGTGGGCCATACAGCAGTTCGCACAGATCCTGAGAAAGGTCTTTTAGCCTCCCTGTCCCCCAGGTGAAGCTCAGGTACAAGGTGATGAAATCCACTTTGAACAGGTATAGGAATCACCCTGGCTTTGAAACCTCATGTCCCACAGGAGCAATTCTTATGACAACTCCATAGGCAAGAGACATGCCCGTGAGAAGTCACTGCACTCGGGGAATCTCCATCAGATAATAATATTCATGGTTTTCCCACTCCAGCTGCAGTTTCCCTATTCAAGGCCATTTTTACACAAGCAATGTTGCCTAGTTAACACTGTTGACATTCCATTTTATTACGTCTCAAAGGAAGCAGAGCTAGAAAGTTAACAGAACAGGAAAGGGTTTTGTTAACCATTTACCCACACAGGATTAATCATAATTGAAAAACTAGAAGCAACTGCTCTAAGACATGGAAAATGCTCAAGTAAAATTTGCCAGATAGAATATTATGTAGTCACTAAAAATAATGTGTATGTACATTTTTAAGAATGTAAATACTTAGGTTGTAATGTAGAATTAAAAGAAGTAGACTACAAAATGATATACGCAGTGTGTGTTATGTACGAAACCCAAACCAAAAAACCAACAAGGGAATAAAGACCACAAAGGAACACAACCCCACATTCTTATTCTTCGTTCCTTTTTTTTTTAAAGCTGTTTTTACCTGTGGCTCTGTAAGCCTTACCTGAGAAATGCAGGTGCCCTTAGGTGAGCACATGTTGTTTTACAGACAAGCAACACCCAAGGGACCCAGATTACCCTGGGACTCACAAATGCCACTAGTAGTTCATGCCAATCCCGTTCCGTCTGAAATTTGGCTTAATTAGCTCCAAAGTCAAGGATTTTAGTAACTGATCACACAACTAGGGCCGACTCTTGATGTAGCTAGAGCCGCTCTGTCTGTGAACACAGAGAAAGTACGGGGGCTTTGATTTCCTCTCCAAGCAGGAAATTGCAACATGCAGACCTGAGAGAAAACACTGTCATGGTTCTGAGTTTCCACCTGAGCAAAGCACTGCTGTAGGTGCCATAGAGAGAAAACAGAGGATGGCACCCTGTTCTCCAGGGATTTACAATCCAGTCCCCAAATAGGGCACTTACGCCAACAATCAGCCTCGTCATGGCTTGCAACCTGGTGTTGAGAAAGATTCTGAGGTTACACTTGGGTTTACTGGTAAAGAGTTCTTTAGCTTTATAATGACTGTTAGGGACTGGCCATGAGCAAGCCAGGGAGAGTGGCGGTACACACACTGAGTCTTTGCTACCTGTAATGAGGCAGATACAGCTGTTTGTTTCCCTACATCTTTCCCCAACTACCTTCTTCCTTGCGGGGTTCCTTCTAGAGAGGATGAAAGAGCTAGACCCTGCCCAGCCTTTCTTGCAACCAAGGCTGACCATAAGACAAAGCGATAGTCTGCTGGGGGAATTGAGGGGAACAGACCAGGATGTCTCTTCTGATAAGCAAGAAGTGTGTGAGCAGAGACTCTCTACCCAATGCTATGCTGTGATTCCTGCCTATGAATGCAGTTGTGGGGGGACATGATGTTTAGGGCAGCTGGAGACATCCTGTGCCATCTGATTACAAACCTGCCTAGAGCTGTACTATCCAATACAGTAGCCACAAGCCATATGTGCCTTTGAGTGCTTGAAATGAAACCACTGTGCTAAGTACACACCAGACTGTAAAAGCTTCGCACACACACAAAAAGTAAACTCTCACACCAGCAATTTTTCTTACTGATTACATGTTGAAATGACAACATTTGGACATGGTGGATTAAACAAAATATATTATTAAAAGTAGTAATTTATTTCTTTTTACTTTTTTTTTTTTTTTAATGAGACTACTAGAAAATTTAAAATGACATATATGGCTCTCATGATGTCCCCAATGTCCAGTACTGATCTGGAGAATTTCAGGGAACATGACCCAGAGCCCTGACACTGATGAACCAACACTGGCAACTACCTCAGACCCCCTGTTACGTAAGAAAGCCATTACAGTCAAGAAGTCTTCTCAAGCCTCGCAACTGGAAGGTTGAAAGAAGGCAGGACAGATGTCCCCACTTCACAGATGAAGAAACAGAGGTTCAGAGTTGAGGAGTGCTGCTCAAGGTCACATGAAGGTCAGGTGGTGAGGGAGAGGCAGAGTAAGTTCAGAACCCAAAGGCCCTTTATCTCACTGTCGGGTCTTTCTACTGCAATGAGCTGCCTCTTAAACATAAGGACACACAACAGAAGATAATCGAAGCTTGGGCAGACCGATGTGTGTGGGTTATCTGGTCACCTGGAAAGCATGAGCTTCTGCTTCCAAGATATGCTGGGAACAATTCTCCATGATGTTTCTATATATATGACTGGTGACAGCTTTTGTTCCAGACTATCTTTTCAAGGATGCTTGTATAGCAGCCTTAGAAGGTCATGTTGCCCTCTGGGGGCAGAGGGAAAGTTTTTTTACTGACCAGGATAATAAAGATAATGCCTCCTTTGGGGGTAAAGGTTGGGCAGGTTTGCTTGTAGCTCCTTCATTAAGGTTGGGGGTTTCTAGCTCAGAGTCCCTCATAGGGTGTACACAGTACCCACCTGGGCCCACTCCACATCACCCCACTTCAGGGCCAAGGAAAACTGAGGCAAACATGAAACTCAAGCTGCCTCCTGGACAGTGAGGAATAGAGCCCTGTATCTGAGCCACCCCTGCTCCTGGGCTGCAAGACGCTCTGTAAACAGGAGACTGGTGCAGCGGATGTTGTGATGTACCACACAGATGGCCCTTCAGGAATGGAGGACTTAGTTCCCCAGACCTCTGCGACAGCCCACTTTGGGGATGGCTTCGGCTATGGACAGCGGCCTTACCCCATCTCAGGGTTGCCTGCAGCCCGCACGCAATGACTGACTGACGTGAGCTATAAAGGCCTGGCCCCTGCACCCGAACTCTAAAGGCTCATCCCAGCTTCAGAACTTCCTGTAGGACTAGCTGAGGGCTCCGCTGAGATGGCGCTGCAGCTTACCTCCTCCCTCCACCCGGTCCTGCCTCCTCTTTTTCCCTTCCACATAGACCCCAAGAGCACCCCCTCATAAATCTCCTGCATCCTAACAGACATCCTGAGTCTGCTTTCCAGGGAGCCCAACCTGTAACAAGTGGGGGGCTGCCTTCACAAGGATTTCCTGGCCTGAGGGATAGCATAGCTGTCTTGGATCCAGACTTCAGATGTGAGTGCTAGAAACCCAGCATGCCCTGTGCTTAAGTGACAGTCTTTCAGTGGCTTCTGTTTCCAGGTGCAATGGAAGTGCCCACCCCAAGGCATATGGGGCAAGGAGGGTATGCCCAGAAATCTATCTGTCCCCTGTGGCTATAAAATCAGCAGCATCTGTGAATCTCAGTTGGCAATCTTGCTTCTTTTGCTGTTTCCTCGACAATTAAAAAAAAACCAGTTGGATTTCCCTGTTGGTTAAGCACATCAACTTTAATGTAGGTGAAAAAGAAAAACTTACCTTTTAGAAAAAAAGAACCTGGTTGGTTTTCACAATGCAAATGCTCTGACCAAATTCTGATGGTCTCTCACCTGAGAAGCTCCTGGGGTTGGGGTAGCAGCTAATCTGGGATTTGGGGCTAACTTCACAACCTCTGAAAAGGGCACGTCTGTCCCAGCTGCAAGGCCTAGAAGGGAAATTTCACTTCACATCAGTGCACATTGCCAATGAGAACTTTAACCGGAAACGGCATTTTATCTCTGGGGTGGTCAAATATTCTAACACTGGATTATGCTGATGGTTACACAACTCAGTAAATTTACTACAAATCATTGAATTGTACACTTACAATTGGGTAATTTTTATGTCTTATAAACTGTGTTTCAATAAAACTGTTATAAGAGAGAAAAGAAAGCTTTTAAATGCAGGCCTCTTCAACAGGGCCTAGTTTGTCTTGCTCACTGATAGCACCTGTCATGGAATCGGTGGCTGACCCCTGACATCTGACAGAAGGGAAGGGTTCGCGGGCCTCTCCTCTCTCACATTACTCTGCCCTCCCATTGCTCACTGCATGCAAGCCTCCCTGCCATCTTTCCATTCCTCCTGCCTCAGAGCCTTTTCACTATGTGGAATGTTCTTCTCTTCTCAGGTACCTATTTTCTTCTCCTCTGATAAGCTGCAGCAAAGACCATCACTGGTTGGGGAGGCTCCCTAACCCTCCATCCCTAAGCACCGTCCGTTTTCCTCAGACCACTTCTCACAATTCCTGGCCACAGGTTTGCTGAAGGTCCCTACCTTGCTGAGCCAGAAGCTATCTGAGGCCAGGGACTGGGTCTCCACTAGAGCCCTGCTGCCAAGCACACTGCCTGCATACAGGAGGCACTCAATCAACACTCACCAAGCAAATGAGTGGCAGAGCTGGAAACGAGGGAAGGTTGCCATAGGTGGGCAAGAAACAGTGAGGAATTTCTAGGCAATTTAAGGAGTAGTATCAGATTGACAGGGAAACACACCACCAAGAGTGAAGGAGGGCCCACCGAGGACGGGAGACCCTGTCTTCTAACCAAATGCTGGAATATCCCAGCTCAGAGCTGTTCGGATGAGCAAATGGGATGAGTGGTAGGGTGGCCAGCAGAGAGACGGATGGAGCTAGTCCAGTCCCCTCTCCTCTCATTCACAGATGCATGTGAGCTTAATCCCTGGCCCCGGCTGGGGAGAACAGGTCTCTAAACAAGTGGCTGACAGGCCTCGGGGTGGGAACTGGTTTGCTAGGACTTAGCTCACTTTTTGGTTTTGGGGGACAGAATAGGGTGGTACCCCAGGTAACATTTGACAACTCAATAGACACAGAAAAGGAAAAATGAAAAAGAAATGCAGTGGAGTATAACAGCGGGGTCCCTAACGTGTAATTCTTTTCCTGCTTCTGCAGAAGGAGGAGTGGGAAGTGGACCCGTGGCGTTTCATGGGCAACAATCAAGGCCAGAAGATCATGGAACAGAGTTTTCAGAGTTCTGAGAAAAGTATTTTGAACTTAAGAGTCCTCTGCCCAGCCAAGGCAACATTCTTTGGGAGGACAAAACAAAGCCCTTTCTGGACCTGGAAGACCTCAGAAAATTATCACCTACTGAATTCCCTCTTAAAAAACATATCCAGGTTGTATATTCCAACAAAACTAGCACAGAAACGAAAGAGAAAGAAATTGAAGGGAATTTTTAAAAAAAGAAATAAAACCTCATAGGTAAGTGTAAGTAAAATCCATTGTGATGTAAATTTTAATTAAAAACATAACAATCTGGAAATAAATTACCCAGTGATCTTGACAGAGGAGGTGACATGAGGGGGGTGAGGTGAATGGGGTGTGGAGGGAGGGGGATAAAAAAAGACGTTAATTATTCAGAGAAGGACAGGGTCCCTGATTAATTCTCAATGTTGGTAGAAAAATAGTTTAACAGGTGTGTGAAAAAGTTAAGAGGAAACTTGTGAAGAATGGACCGTCTAGAGGGAGAACACAAAGCCCTTGAGGTATACGGGTGGCCCAAAGGAGCAGCCTGAGCAAACTGACCAAACGGGAGGAAGAATTACCCTTGTGGGCATGTGCTGCTCTTGCCAGAACTTGCCTACATTGGGAAGATTCCTTTATTATTTGGAGTTTCAAGCAAGGCCTCCTTCAAAGCAATGGGCCCCCGTGGAGCTGTCCAGGGTCCTGAACGGCTTGGCTCTGCAGCCCTCACCTTTGTCTCAACTTTCTGCTCTTGCTGAAAAGATGGCTCTGGACTTCATCCATTGCTCCTGCCCACGAGCAGTCTAGACCCAAGTCTGCGTGCCTTCAGCATGCCGGATGTTCTTTCCCAATGTCCCTGTGCTCAGCCTGACTCCGACCAGGCCTCATTCACTTAAGACCCTGCCTCTTTGTCTCCACTTGAAGTCGAGAAAAAAGGAACAGAGTGTTTGGGTTGGTTCTCGTGTGCTGGGAGGGAGAAAAATGAAGCTACAGCCCCCAAGACTCCAATGTCCCTACACACTGGAAACATCCTAAGCTCCCCTTTCCACCCTCCTCAGCCCCGCCAGTGCCCCAACCTCTTCCAGAGGCATCTGTTCTCCATCCATCACCTACCGTGGAAAGCTCGGTAAGCACTGCCCACACAGGCTGAGTTGGCAGTGTCTATGACATACACTGGGGCGCCAAACACATCCGCAAGCACCTGGAAAGGACAGAGATTCTTACTGTGGTGAGTCATTCCTCAGACGGAACACAGACATTTTGGCAAGCATTTTCCAGGCTCTCTTTCCTCATACTCTTTCTGATGCCTTTCATTTCACCTCTACTGCCCTAAAGGAAGGACACCTGGCCATGCTGCCCGGGTGATACTATTATCAGGATGACCTAGGGGACGCCCCTCGTGAAGAGCCACAGCAGTCCAGGTTGCCCCTGCACTGTTTAACCATTTTATCCAAGACCAACGAGGAAGACTTAGGAATTATGCTTAGCAAACAGTCAAGGTGGAGATGGCTGGGTATCAGACTCATATTAACAAGCCCAGACAAACCTACCTAACAACGGCATGTTTTATAGGGATAAACTTTTTCACTTAGGTCCCCGAAATAAATTACATAAAGTTAGAATGGAGGATGTATACTAAGAGGAACTCACATAGAAAAGCCTTGGGGCGGGGGGTCTTAAGTTGACCAGAAATATTGTAGTAGATGCTGCTGATGCCCCATCCAGATCCCCTGACTGGACCAGTGTGCACAGCCCCCCACGCTCTCCCCCCTGCTGTGAGTACTGGCTGCTAATGGCTCACATGTGCCCCTCCTCAAAAGAACTGCTCTGGGCTGAACAGAGGCTGCCTCTCACAAGAGGTTGTTTTCACCTCTCCCCAGGGCAGCCAGTTGGACCCCTTACCCCAAGGTGGAACCAAGTCTGTGGTATAATTCATGTTCCGAGTCACCCCATGGGATGGAGCTGAAGCCACTCCAGCCAAAACCACATCCTTACTTGCCCTTCTTCCCCTGCCCTGCCTGCATCCCTCCCTTTCTCCCTGGAGAACTTTCTCAAACAAATCACTTATAGAAAATGCCATTTCAGACTCTGCTTCTAGAGAATCTTACCTGAGACACGTATATTACAAGTCAAGAGTTGATGCACTTATTCAAACACCTCAGGCAGCCTCAGGCTACATCCAAATATACTCAGTATCCCAATAAGACTCTGACAGCCCCAAGATGTAACAGTCTGATTGTCAGACATTTGCAGGTTGATTTCACTTTTGGTCATCTATTTCTAGCATAATGGAGGACCAGAAAGACAGTGACAAAGTCTGGCAACTATATTGTAAGAGGAATGGTTGGGAAAATCAGAGGTCTTTAAATTGGAAGGGAGAAACTTTTAGGAAGACAACGACACTGGCATTTGATGTCAGATTTGCCATGCCATGTGGGACAGGCACTTTTTTTGTGACTTGAAAAGCCAGTGCTGGTATCAGAGAGTGCAGTTATACAGGGAAGTGGATTTTATCTAAGTATAAGATAACTAACTGCTCACACTGTGAGCTATACGGAAATAGAACTGGCTTCCTGGGACAGTACGAGCTGTGAGTTCCCCATCCCTGCAGGAGCGGGAACAGAGGTAGTCCTTATTGCTGAGTGTCTAGCTCTTAGAAGTAACAGATGTAGAAGAAGTCCTAATGCAGGGCATGCTACAGGCACTTACCTGTAAGATGTCTCTGTTGTGAGACGCCCCTCCAGTGGCCAAAATCTTTGTCCTGGGCACTGCAAGGAAAATGAACAGACCAAAAGCAGAAAAGGTTGTTTTCCAGAGTTCTTCAGCCACAAAGGGCTTGTGTTGGGCCAATGCCTCTTGCTTCTCACACAGGATGGGGGGAAAGATCCAAAGCTGGCTTTGTCTCTGCAGGCTTATCACATGTAATTTGCTTGTGAGGCTGCTGCCCCACCTCTTCCTTTTCATTTTTTAAATCATTAAAAAACAAAATCTCTCAACAATGCAAGAAGAGATGGGAACTTAGATAAATTGATAAAGGCCATACATCCAAAATTTACAAATATCTAAATTAATAAAAACATTTAGCCGCATTCTCTTTAAAACTAGTGTGCCTGCCAGAATCCCGAAAATGGCCTCCAATGATCCCTGCCTCCTAATATTCATTCCTTCACGTAGTCCCCTCTTACGTTCCATAGGGCTGACTCAGGTGACCAACAGGATGTTGTGTAAATGATGGAGTGTGAATTCCAAGACGAGGTCATAAAAGACATTGACACTTACACCTTGCTCTGTTGTAGGAAGCAGATCCTGCAGCCTTAGTCAAGCCTTCAGATGACTGTAGCCCCAGATGACACACGGACCTCAACCTCAGCAAGGACCTCAACCTCAGCAGGGACCTCAGTCAGAACCAATGAGCTATGCTAATCCTGATTTTTTTTTTAAATTTATTGGAGTGACAATTGTTAGTAAAATTACATAGTTCTCCTTCCATCACCATATATTTGATCCCCCTTACCCTCATCTCCCACCCCCCACCCCCCTTACCCTCTGGTAACCACTAAACTATTGTCTGTGTCTATGAGTTTCTGTTTCTCATTTGTCTTGTTCTTTTGTTGTTTTTGGTTTATATACCACACATCAGTGAAATCACATGGTTCTAATCCTGAATTCTTAACCCACAGAGACTGTGTAAGATAATAAATGTGCATTATTGTCTTAAATCACTACGTTTTGAGATAATTTGTTACACAGCCATAGATAACTAAACTAGGAACAAAACAAAGATTCATATTACTCAATACACTGTTACCTAGTACTAGTTATTCCAGTCAGTGCTATAAGACAAGAAAAATAAGCAAAATGTATAAGGATTGAAAGGAAGATAAAACTACCATTATTTACAAACAATAGGCCAACTAGAAAAATTAAAAATAGGCAAACTAATAAATGTTTAATAAAGTTGCCAGCTACAAAATCAACTTACAATAATCAATGGCATTTCTATCAATAATCAACTAGCAAATGGGATAAAAAATAAATTATCATTCACACTGGCAACCAGAAATGTCATGCAGCCAGGAAATAACTTAGCAAAGAACTCAAAGATCTCTACGAATACAAAATTGAACCGCTGTTAAAGTACAAAAAAGAATATCTAAATAAAATTTAAAATATTCCAGGGTCTTGGATGGGTTGAATTAACATTATAAAAGTATCAATTTTTTCAAACTAATTTATAAATTCAATGCAACCTAAATAAAAATTCCAACTGGGTTGTTTTTTTTTTAAGGAACTGAACCAAATATGTTACAAAATACTTATGGAAAAAGAAAGACCCATAAATAGCTAAGACAATATTGAAAAAAGAAAAGTGAGGAGGGTGCCTGTTGCTATATTAGATATTAAGACGTTGTTATGAGCTGAATTGTGTCCCTCCAAAACTCGTATGTTGAAGTCCTAACTCCCAGTACCTCAGAATGTGACTGTACTTGGAGATAAAGACAAATACATCTTTAAAGAGGTAATTAACTTAAAATGAGGTCATTAGGGTGGGCTCTAATCCAATATGGCTGGTGTCTTAGTAAGAAGAGTAAATGAGGACACACAGAGGGAAGACCATACAAAGATAGAGAAATTGTTTAATCCACCCAGTCTGTGGTACTTTGTTACGCAGCCCTAGCCATCTAATAACAGACATACTACAAAGCTATAATTATACAGATTGTCCCAAGAACAGACCGATAAACCAATGGAATGGAAAAGGGGTACAGAGAGAGACCCATCTATATATAGGAACCTGGTAAATGATAAAGAGGGCACTACAAGTAATGGGGGAAAATACAACTGAGCCACCAAACTTAAACTGGATTCCAATTTACACCATTCACAAAGGTGGACTCCAGATGGACCAAAGTCCTAAGTGTGGAAGTTACACTAACAAAAGAAAATGTGAAAACATCTCTGTGGCATTGGAATATGGGAAAACCTCTTAAACAATATTCCAGAAGCACAAAATTTAAGATGAAAAATGGGTGGATTTAATTTAATCAAAATTCTGTTAATTTGTTGACACTACAAATAGGTTAATGGACAAATGACAGAGGAAGCTTGCAACATGGAAAACTGATGAGAATCTAATATTCGAAACACACAATAAGCTCCAGCAAATCTATAAGAAAAAGATAGGAAATCCAATATGGGGGAAAATGGGAAAGGATATAAATAGCCAACTTACAGAGGAAAAAACCCAAAGTTACAAAGAGCTGTTCAAACTCATTAATGAAAGAAACACAAATTAAACCAACACTGAGATCCTCGTTTACACCCATGAGATTAGCAAACGACTGCAAGGGGCTTAATGGGGAGTGTTTTGGATGCAGGCACCGGCGTGCATTGCTGCTGAGAGGAGACTAATGACTCCAAAACTGTAAGACTCTCAGCCTCTTCTCTCCACCCCCGACATTGAGCAGCAGCAGCATTTGACAAGTTAAAGAACTGTCCTCTAGCAAAAGCGAGCTTCTACCTGGGGAGGGTTCCCTGGAGGGACTGAGAGAGAAGTGGAACTTTAAGTACCACTGAAGTAACTGCCATGGTAGAGATGGAAAGAGACACATGGAAGGCAGCTCCGTCCATCAGAGAAATAAGCTGGATTCATCTTCCAACCAGAACAAAATCCTGCCAATGAAGAAGGCTTTTGATAAACCTTAGGGTTTCTATGTACAAAGGAAATAGGACTATGGCTATATAAATATAAGCTCATAAAAGAGACTAGAAGAACTCCAGATAGTACCGTGTTTCCCCAAAAATAAGACCTAGCCGAACCATCAGCTCTAATGTGTCTTTTGGAGAAAAAAATTAATGTAAGACCCAGTATTATATTATATTATATTATATTATATTATATTATATTATATTATATTATATTATATTATACCAGGTCTTATATTAATTTGTGCCCCCAAAGATGCATTAGATCTGATGGTCTGGCTAGGTCTTATTTTTGAGAAAACACAGGACAAGTGGCTGAAAGATAGGATGGGACTGTAAGTAGTTTACTTTTACAAACTTGCTATGATAAGGTTTTATTGCTTTTACAAATCAACCTTAGAAAAATGAAATATACATAGGAACATAAGCTGAAAAAGCACCATGGCTTTAGCCCAGCCCAGCTGGGTGCCTATGTCTGGTGGTATCTCAACACCAAGAGAGCCGTCATTCCTTAAGTAAAGCAGAGGTAGACCAGTGGTTAAGAACCCAGAGTCTGGAGCCAGACTGGCTTCATTCAGAAGCTCTGCCAGCCTGGAGTAAGTGACTTAACACTCAGCTTCCTACTTTGTGAAGCGGGAGTAATACCAGCACCTACCTCAGAGGCACTGTTGGTAATACGGAGTAAGTGCACAGAACCAGGCCAGGCACACAGTGGATGCTTAATAAATGCTGGCAGTTAAAATTATCACGATCACCAGTCTTACTTGTTCTCCTTAGACACTATTAAAACAAAGTTATGGTTGATGAACAGAAACCTGAGCGGGTCAATCCACACAGCAGAGGGGAGAATGATGTCTCTTGTTTGCACGGCCCTTTGTGTTCCTAAGCACGTTCATTTACATGATCTGGTTTGAGAGGAACCCAGCAGAGCTGGCAAGACAGGTTTGATTCTGCTTTTAAGCTTGCTAAGAGGATAAGTAATTTTATGCTGTTTTGCACAGGAAACGCTTTAGAGGCTGGGAATAATGACATGATCACATTACCCCTCCTGAACCTCTCTGTCCTCACGGCCTCTCCCCAAACACTGGGCTGTCAGGGCCACCCTCCACCAATGCCCCCTCCTGACAGCCAGGGGACCCTTTGTGCCAGGCACTTGGCGCCAACCTCAGCACCATCCCTGCCCGGCTCAACTGATCTCATTTCTCAGGGAACTTTGAAGTCTTGAAGGCCTTGGGGGAATTTCTTTTTCAGTTTGCACAATAGGATGGAGAGGAATGGGAATGTCCATAATGCTCACTGATTTACAATCATGCGTTGTTTGATGAGGGGATAGGTTCTGAGAAACGTCATTAGGCGATTTCATTGCTGTGACACAAACCTGGATGGTACAGCCTACTACGCACCTGGGCTGTACGGTCGAGCCAATTGCTCCAAGGCCACAGACCTGTACAGCACGTCACTGTACTGAATACTGTAGGCAATTGTAACACAACGGTATCTGTGTTACGTAAACATAAAAGGTACAACACTGTTACACAACTGGCAGCGCAGCAGGTCTGTTTACACCAGTATCACCACAAACACGTGAGGAATGTGTTGTGCTATGTATGATGTGAGCACAGCTACGACCTCACTAGACGTCAGGAATTTTATAGCTTCATTATAATCTGATGGGACTGTCCTACCTGCGGCCCGTCACTGACCAAAATGTCATTATGTGGCACATGATTGCATTTAAAATGTTTTATCGAACACACACACATCCCAGAAAACGTACATACACATCATTAGCTGACCGCTTGACACATTTTCACAAACGAAACACTGGTATAACCCAGGACACAGAACATCACCAGCATCCCAGGAGCCTTCTCCGGTGTCCACTCCAGAAAGTTACCTGTTAACTATCCTGACTTCCAACAACAGCAAACAGTCCGTCTGTTTCTGAATCGGATGCACATAGAATCCTACCGTACGGACTTCGTGTTGGGCTTCTTTGGCTCAGTTCCATTTGTTGTGTGTAGTTGAGGCTGCTTTGTTTTCATTTCTGTGCGGGGTCACACAACGCATTTATTCTGTCTACTATCAATAGGCATTGGGTTGTTTCCCATGTGGGGCTACCCAGCACAGAGCCACAATGAATGGTCTCATGTACGTCTTTGGAGAACACGGTTCTGCCATGTGTTCACTGACGCGTGATGCAGCTTAGGGCTGCCTAACAGGTTTTCAGGTTTCCCCAAAGCTTATTTTTAAAGTACCTTTTCACTTGGTGGGTTCAAAGACATAACACATACACTACATAGAACTTAGACTGCCCACCAAAGTACCATGAGGACGCCATCCAGCAAAGAGGCTTCAGGGGTTTTCCACCTTCTCTAGTGACAACAGCTGCTGCTCAAAGCTGAAATAAATCTTAGAAACCTGGATTCCAACTTGCTTGCAGAACCCCCAGGCCATTCCAACATCATCAGTAAGGGAGACTCACCTCCTGAAGCTGCCCATTCCATAGTTTAAGCTCCTAGAAATCCCTTTCTCCCTCTGTGTGCCTCCTCCAGGCCTGGTTCTGCCACTCCATTCCAGACCTCCACATCCCCACTCTTTCCTGTCCAAGATGAAATGCCCAGAACTGCACCCCCAGGCAGATGGGGCCTGGCCAGGCTAGAAGTCAAGGCCCCCAGCCCAGACCCTTCCCTTATGTGCTGCCCATGTCCTCAGGGTCCAGAGCTTGGAACAGTCCCTCTGCAGGTTGGAGCTCAGGGTTACAGAAAGATCTCCATGTCCTACAGCCCCTGGCCAGGTCATCAGGTACTGGGGACAGAGCAGAGAAGCAGGAACAACCCGCCTCCGAGTGGATGCCTGCCCACAAGTGCCAGTCAACTGCCGGGCTCCACCTCCCTTCTGCATGAGGCCCCTCTGATGGAGCCTTAAGACAGGGCCCTGCCAGGTCATGCCTGAAGGCTGAGAAGGGTCTCAAGAACCTCAAAGTGTGAGCGGGGCCCTGGGACCCCACCCCAGAACACAACCCACCAGCAGCTCACTTACCGACTCGATAGCCCAGGCCTTCGGCATGAATCCTCTTGGCCATGAACTGTCCTTCAATCAGTGCTCGGATCTCCATGTCCCTGGGGAATGCTGAGACCTGTCTCCAGGAAAAAGTGGGCACAGAGTGAAGACCTCTCATTGTCCACGCGTGTGTGTGTGGTGTGTGTGTGTGTATGTGTGTGTCGTCTTTTTAAACAACTGCCCAGATTCAGAACTCATGACTCAGGCCTCCAATAGAGCTCATGCATAGTTCGGCTCCTGAACCACTAACTGCTCGTCACACACACTCAACACCAACACACAACTTGGACACATGTGTCCACAGACTTACATGAGTATCACCGTGGGTGTCAGAGCACCAGAGAGCTCAGGCCACTGAGGATTCAAATTCTGCCTCTGCCATTCAGCTCTGTGATCTTGAATACGTTTCATAAATCTCGCTGACCTCCTCATTTTCTTTCTTAACAAAACTCAGGGAACAGTGGTGCCTGTGTTCAGGGCTGTTATAATGATCAAATCAGACAACAAAGCCTGGTTTCTGTAGTTGATACTAAGTGAGAGCCAGGGACTTATGCCGAGAACCCGCAACTGTGGGGCATCCTTCAGGCCGAAGACGGTGGGTGGCGACTCCAGCCTGGCCTGTTTCTCTAGCTTGAGACCAGTGATGGACGCTCCCTCCCTCACGAACTCCATCAACCTGACTCACCTCCTTTCATTTCCTCAAGCAGCTCCCTCTGCCTGGACGTCTGTGCACTCTTCCCACGGGGGGGATCCTTCTCATCCTTCAAGGTTACCTCCTCAGAGAGGCCACACCTGGTCACCCCACCTAGGGCAACTCCCCCAGCTCACCCTTGCTTTCTCATGTGGCACTTTCCTTCTCCTTCCTCGACAGGTCACACACTCTAATCCTATAGGTGTTTGTTCACTTGTTTACTGCCTATCTCCCTTCGAGGCAATAAACTCCATGGAGTGAGGAATAGGGTATCTTATTCTCCTTTGCGACCCCAATGCCTGGCCCCAATCATGCATATCTGTTGGTGGAACTAACGAAGAAAACTACCTTCTCCTTGACAAACCTAGACAGTCACGTAAAAGAGAACGGGCATATTTTCTCTTTATGAACAACAGAAACCAAATTGATCCTCCATCAAAAGACTGAGATGAACCCCTTCACTTCACATGAAGCTTTCCATTTACAATCTAATATGGAACGCCATTATCGGCCACATAATCCAATGCCAACTCTGTTACAGTTGCTGACAGAGACTGACTGAAGCCCCCAGGCATTACGGTCAGAAACATCTCTCACGTCCCACCCAAAATGTGCTGATGACTCTGGTGACTATCTCATAGAAAAGTCACCTCAAAGCAGCAGGTAACGACCAAATCTCTCCCGGGAAAGACCACATGGTAGAGGGGAAAATAAAACAGTGACTTCAGGGCCAAAGAAGACCCAGTTTGAGCCCCTCCATCACCTAAGCCCTTGTGAATTGTGTGCATGATTTAGTCTTTCTGGGGCTCCATTTCTCCATCTGTAAAGGAGTTGATAATACCTCCCTCAGAGAGTTGCTTTGAGAGATAAATTAGGAAGACACAGAAAACCACCAACAAAGCGCCTGGAACTAAACAGTGCCCAATAAATGCTGACAAATGTGAGTGCCCCTCATTCCAGAGGCTCCTTCGATAAGGAGGAAATTCATGATCTCAAGATCTGTGAGTTCTTGGGAGGTGTGGGATGAAGCTCACGGAGGAAACAGGCTCTATGACACTCAGTGATTATCCGTGAGAGCGCGTTAGCTCAGGGGAGAGCCCTGAGGTATTCTGCACTCCTCTCTGGAAGGATGGCTTCGGTCTTAGATGCTGCTGACTCCCCAGCATCTAGCGCACACTCTAGCACATCAAAAATGTTTATTTTATGGATGGATGAGTGAACGAACAAAGTCCCTAAAAGTAGCACACAAGTAATTTGACTGGTGTCTGTTAAATTTAATACTCAAAATTGGAGCAAACGTAGCTCCAATACCAGTAACACACATACCTCACGGTTTTCTGCACTAAACCTATGACGCCCGATAATTTCAGGGGTGATCTCCATTACATCAAAATAGAAACCTGAAACAGACCAGGAAGAGATTAACTTTTGCTGGTCAAAATCAAAAGATGAGTTTCTAAACCAACTTAGAAAAGGGCAGGGTGGAATGACTTATCCAGGCCTCCCTATCCCCTGGATAAGACCTGCGAATACTCTCAGTTCCTTCTCTCTGGCAGGACAGAGGGCAACAGGAAAGGACAAGGCTAGCTTTGCTTACACAGCTCTTCCTAGACTCACCATGCAGGCCAGGTCAAGGGGTGGCTGCCCCACTAACCCTAAAATACCAGCACAGGTTTGACTGATCAAGGGAGATCCCCTCACAGCTCAGAGGCTTACTCCAGGCGCCGGGCACTTTTCCTAACAGGACCCTGTGTCTGGGGCAGAAAGCTGTGCATGGAAATGCACCCGAGTGGAGTGGGTGCTGTGGCTGCCATCTCTGATGCTGTCACCAGGGGCAGAGGCAACAGAGGATGCAGCAATGGCCTGGTCTACCACTCCAGGCACAGAGTGGCAGCCAACAACAGCCTCATGGCCCACCTCACTCAGAACACTGGGTCTCACACCAGCTTGTAAGGCCCATGGACCCGAAGTGTAGACAGAAGGGACCCCCTTGGCTTCTCCCTGGCCCTCTTCTATCCCAACTCATGGTGGCCCAGGCCCTGCCCCTCCCACAGTGAGCTGCTGCCCCTTCATGGACCTGGGCATCAACAAACAGCCTACCAAGGTTTCCGCCATTCCCCATCTCCGTGGACCGTAGCGCCTTAGAAAACTCACTCCAGGAACAGGAAGCGGACTCATCACGGATCTTCTCTCTCATGAGGGAGCCATTTTTAAAGCTGCGGAAGTATACACAACTTTGAGGGAGGGACCCAGTACTTGTTGACTGGACCCATGTGTTTCCATGACAAGTCCCAAGTAGAAGGGCTGTAGGTCAGGCTGGACCACAAGCCCCAGATGCTATGTGGCAGGGATCTGAAGTTCTTCCTCATGTCCCCGGAGTCACTTGTCTTGAGCGGTTTACAGAGGAGGCTGCCACAAAGGAGCTCAGAGAGGGACAGGGAGCTGGGTTTCTACACGCCATACCACCTGGACAACGGGCAGGGGGAGCTAGATTTACTAGACCTACACATTCTCCAGCGGTTCCTGGGGTTTAGAGGCTCCGAAACCTCACTCAGTAGCTTCCAGCAAAGCTGGAAGTAGCTTCTCCAAAGGCCTGTGGTCAGGGCACAGAGCACACCCCTTTCATGAGAACTGCCGGAAGCAGGAGTCCTTACTACCATTTGTTAAAGGTCTACCGTGTACAACACTATGAAGTAAACACTCATTCTCCCCATTTTCAGAGCAAACTGTGGCTCAGATATGCTGCCTGCTCCAGGCCACACAGGATGAGGGTGGTAGGGTTGAGTTTTAGGGGACTCCAGGTCCTGGGCTCTTCCCCACCCAGCTCTGCTGTCTGGCAGCAGAGCCCCTCGGGTCTCAGTTGCCCACAAGCGGAATGACTTGAGGTGCTCCCAATGGGGTGATGCCCGTCCGAACCTCCTTCCTCCCACTCCACCTACCACAGAAGCGCCATGTATTGCTGGGGGTCAGCTGGGTTGCAGAAGATGTGGCCTTCTAGGGCGGGCGTGGGCTCCTTGAGCCAGAGAAACAGGGTGTCACTGGTGCCTAGGCTGACCTGGGGAGACATGGGCAGGGGGAGGCACCTCAGCCTTTGCCCAGCTCTACCCGCCCCAACCCCATCGCTTCACTCCTCCTGTTTCAGACCTCAGATTAAATGCCACTTCCTCAGAGACACCTCTCTGACCCTCCCACACCAAACGAGCCCAAAGTCAGCTCCCCACATACAGGTTGTCATGCATGGATCATATGGGCGGATTTTCTAGAACTTACCACAACTGTGTCTAACTAATGGTGTAGGTGATGAGTGGTTCCCCAAATGACTTTCCCACTAAACCCAGGAGGGCATGGGTGACATCCTCCTTATCTAGCTGGGGAGCTCACAGTCCTCTGGCCCAATGTCTGACCTGTCTGCCACTGTGCCCACCAAGACTGGCCACTGTCAAGGCCAACGGGGGACTCAGCAAAAGCCTGGGTCTCCCCAGCCCCTTTCTCAGCTGCCTTTTAAAACCCGCAAACCCTCTGACAGGCAGCAAAGATACTGCCAAGACCCAGAATCTCAGTCCCCAGGGCTGAAAGAGCTGGCTGCACCTGTGGCTGTGGTCACCTTACCGCAATGTCACCTTCCTCCAGCCTCATGCCTGCCAGTGATGCTGAGAACAGGAGAGGAGCCTCTGGTTAGCTGGACGTCACATGGGAGCCACAGAGCAAATGACAATCACCCGCCAGTTGGGAATACAGCCCCTATCTCCCACCTGAATCCACATGCTAAGGGTAGAGGCAGCAACAGAGTGAGCTGAGGGCTCAGTAGGTCCCAACAGGAGGTCCCAGGGGTCAGAAGGTGGAGTCTCTGTGGTCATGGCCCCTGATTTGGGGCTGGGACCTCTTCCCTAAAGGGGTCTAAATTCCCTGCCCACTGTCTGGTGCTCCCAGTTGTTTGGAGAACCAAGGGGGCCAAGTCAAGACACCAGGACACACATGGCAGAGAAAGACAAAGGGGAGGTGGCAGTGACGGGCTTTCCTTCGCCCCAGCGGTATGAAAAGGGGCAGGTTACATTGATTGCTTCTGCCCCCGTTCGACGTGAGGGCCATGACAGTGATGTTTATCTGTCCTGTTCATTGATATACTCTGGAACTGAAAGAAGGCCTGGCATGTAGTAGGTGCTCACTAAACACCGAGAGAATGAATGAAAAGAGTAACGTGAAGGAGGAACGGCGTATTCAAAACATTGCTGGTGAGGTGCAATCAGCAGTGTGCCACAGCCTTGGATCCAGGAATCCCCTCTGAGCACTTATCCTACAGGAATAAGCGACAATACAGGATGTGCACTGCAATGTTGTTTGCATTGTCTAAACACTAGAAGCCAGGCCAACCTCCTCCACAGGGGACTGGTGAAATAAATGCTGGGATAACCAAACCCCAGACAACCATTAAAATGATACTGCACGAAAAATATTACCCAGGTTAGTTAAAATAAAATATGCTCATTTATGAGCATAGAAATAAGGTTGGAAGGATATTCATCAAAATTTTAACTGTGGTTATCTGTGGGTTAAGGGATTATAAATGATCATTATATCCTTTCTTTGGTTTGTTAGTATTTAAAATTTTTTTCTGCAATGAAGAGGTACCCCTTGTGAGTAAGGGAAAAAGCATGAGCCTTTTGTTAGTCTGTTTGCTTGTTATTGTTGTTATTTTAATGAAGGAGCAACTAATGTATTATTTAAGGCAACAGCAAACTGAAGGTCAGACTTAGGGCTGGATCGGCTGAGAGCTACCAGCCTGGTATCTCCGACAGTCAGCCTGAAACCAAAATCCAAAAGGACAGAAACCTGCTTCTTTGTCATTCCCACTCAAATGTGCCCAGAAGCTCACACTTCAAGGGTTAAAAAACAGGCCTGTTATTCTCCCTGACATTCTTCTAGTCGATAGAGTAAGCATAAGAACTAATCCATGTTCCTAATGAGACCTGATTAAGTTATTTTCATTTTGAAAGGAAAGCAAGGTGTTTGGATGAGAAGTGAGTCATACCTACAGATCAAATGATGGGGTGTCCTAGAGGAAGGGTTGCAGGCACTGAGATATTTAGGTTGGAACAGAATTGGGAGGTCAGGGAGAGGTGGGCAGGAATGCCTGCCTTAATCACTGATCGGTTTTCAGTGGAGTGGAGGAGCAGCCTTGAGTTGCTCCTGAGAGCAGCCAGGGCCAACGTGGGGCAGGTACTAGGAGCCAGATTTCAGCCGTGGAGCAGCCCTGGAGGGAGGGGCCCTGCCACAGAAGGGCTACATCACGAGGCCAGACTGGCACAGAGTACGTCAGGACACTTAGAGAGTGAAATCCCCCAAGGTACTCACCTGGGTTGTCCCCCGTGAAGGCCACCACTTTGCATCCTGGAGAAAATCCATAGCGCTGGACGTAGTAGGAAGAAATTGCTCCCTGGGGAGAAAAAGACAGTATGCCCTGCTGACCGCCTGCTCAGCAGCGCTGGCCACACACCTCAGGCCACAGGAATGCTGCAGGCTCCAGGTCACTGAGCCTGGAGTCACACACTCCCTGTGGCAAACCAGGGATGTCCCTCTTGTTTACAAAAAGCCCGAGGAGCCCAGCACAGGTTTGGAACCATGAACATGAGGTCATTGCACTGCCTTGTAGACCACTTGATTTTGAGATTCAAAGTCACTAGGGCAAACCAATCCCCAACTTGTATGTGCTGTGTTAGCTCCAAAGTCTGGATATAACATTCAAAATAAATAACTGGAGGACAGCAGTAAGCAAACTCACAGGAGTAGATAAACCCTTACATGCACGGTCCATCAGCCCAGCAATCGGATTTCATAACCAGACACATAAATGCAGAGGGCAACACTCTAAAGAAAACAAACCCCAAAAGGCAGTGCGGGGGGAGGGAGTCCCCCAGGAACCACACCCTTGGGCCCCTCCAAAAGTGGCTATGGGGTCAGAGGGCAGGGACACCCTCTGGGCAGACAGAATTTTTAGAAAGTATAGTATGAAAGCTTTTTTCCGCTTTTCTTAGTTCTAAAAGTTTAAAATAAACAATGGGGTTTCCAATGTCTGACAGAAAGGTTTGCTCCTCCCAGCAAAATTTCAGTTTGACATCAGAATAAGCCATCTCCCGGGAGACAGAGGCAGAGGCCTCAGTTGCCTCAGAAAACAGAGTCTGCGTCTGGGCATGTGTGCAGGTGGCTTATTTGAAGTGATTCCAGGAAATGAAAGCGGAACCAGGAAGAGTGAAACAGGGAAGGAGGGAGAGCTTCGGGGGGTGCAATGTGGAGCTGGTCAGCACCACGGACAACTAGGCTCAGCCACGGGGCAACATCTGAAGAGCTGTGTGAAGCGGACATGGGGCTGCCCGCCTGGGGACAGGACAGGGGAGCACCTCTCCACAGGCTCCTGCTGGTGCAAGGTCCTCCCTGTGCCTCCAGGTTTGCAAAGCACAAATGTGGAGTCCCAGAAGTCCCAGAGCGTGAGGCAAGTGACGGACATGGATGCAGCTCAGGCAGGCTGCTGCCAGGTGATGATGGACGACGAAAAAGGTAGGCTGGGAGGATACAAGGTGGGGCCCCAGAAATGTCCTTTACAATCCATCACCAAATATTTTCCTAGAGCAAACAACAGAAAGCTATCTGGACACCATCTTCAAAAAAAGAGATGACACCTGAAGCTGAAGCTGAATAATATTGAATGACAATTATAATTAAATATATACACAGTCACGGGATGTGGCGTACAGCATAGGGAATAGAGTTAGTGGAACTATAAAAGCTGTATGCGATGTCAGAGGGGTAGTCAATGGAGGACGGGGGTTATCACTTTGTGAGGGGTGTAAATGTCTATTACATTGTTTGGTACACCTGAAACTAATTTAAAAAATAAAAATTAAAAAAAAAAAAAAGAGACAGAAAACATGGATTTCGCTTGTTTTCCCCATCACCATCGTGTGGTGCAGATGTCAAAAGTGAAAATCCAGAACCATTATAGAATCCTGTTCCGCAAGCTGAGTGTCTGCACAGGCTCCCCTCGGAGGTCTCTGTGCTTGGCATAAGGCCGGCGAAGCCTGCTGCCGTGGACAAAATGCTGCTTCCATCCCACATGAAACTAAAAGCCCCGAGGCTTGGCTGTGTTCTGCTCGTCCTGCCTCTGTCTCTGCTGTGCAGCAGTGTGCCCGGGTCCTGATTGTCTGCTGCTAGGGGCAGGATGCCCTCCCTTAAGCTCTGTGTGTTGGCCTCACGAAACCCTCTGGATGGTGATGGTGTGGCTCTGTGGTTCTGCTCACGGTGGCAAAGGCTATTTTCAGAGTATCGCTGTTGATCTCAGACAAGTGCTTCTGTGGCTGGGACTCCCTATGGGGAGTGCTCGTGATAGCCTGGTTCTCCTCGGGGCGCACCCCTCCCAGCCCCTGACTCTCCCCAGGCCTCGGGGACCCTCCTCCTTCCTGCACACCCAACACTGTCCCACTCAGGATTTTTGACTGCCCTGGCTGTGTGGCCTGTGCTCTACACCAAAGGGCCCTAAGAGCAGGGCCCAGGTCTCTCTCAACCCTATTCTCCCCTCAGAATAGCCAAAAACTGAGCCGGCCCACTAGGGCACACCAGAGCATGCACAGGCAGTGTCTATTCTGAATGGGGTGGCACACTGATGCTTAAATGTTTTTACTATTACAACAGGACTTGGCACTACCTTCAGCACTTTATTTTACTTTTTTATTTATTAAGAAGGGCACAGCTCACAGTGGCCCATGTGGGGACCGAACCAGCAACCTTAGTGTTACTAGCACCGCGCCTAAGCAACTGAGCAAACCGGCCAGCGCTTAAGCACTTTAAAGGCATCAACGCATTTATCCTACACAACAGCCTGATGAAATAGAAAGTATTGTTATTCTCATTGTTCCAGGAATAACGGAAGTGATGAGGAAACTGAGGCAGAGATGAACGTCACTGAGCCAGTTACGGATACAGCCAGGATTCCATCCTGGACAGCGGGCACCAGGGCCTGTGCTCTGCCAGACTCACTGGCATTTCTTTCCATTTCCTCCAGACTGCCTGCTTCAAGCTTCCCTGGTGGTCCCTAGCCCTAGAATTGCAACATGCTGTGCACTTTTTCCTAAGATGCGCAACCACCCAGAACTTATGCCTTCAATTTTTTTCCTATTCTAATAAGTTCCTACTGGAATTTTACAAAGTGCCCCCCACCCCCAACTGCACGGCCATAAGACAGTGTTCTATATACCACATTTCCCCGAAAATAAGGCCTAGCTAGGCCATCAGCTCTAATGTGTCTATTGGAGCAAAAATTAATGTAAGACCTGATATAATATAATATAATATAATATAATATAATATAATATAATATAATACCGGGTCTTATATTAATTTTTGCTCCAACAGACACATTAGAGCTGATGGTCCGGCTAGGCCTTATTTTCGGGGAAACACAGTATTCACCTGAGTACCTGAGTGCAAGGCACAGATCCAGACATCTAACTTTACATATCTTACACTAAGCTGAAAATCCCAACCCTGCGTGTAAATGAATGTGTGTGTGCACGCGCATGTGCGCGTTGCATTGCCTCCCCAGTAGCTGCCAGCTCTTGCAGGAGCCCATCACGGGAAAGGAGACCTACCACGACTGAGCATGACGGTACCGGCAGGCCAAGCTTCTCCTCCAAACGCGGTGCACAGGCACCGAGGCAAGCCTGTGACCAGACCCTGTCCTGGATTTGCAACAGATTCATTCCAGAACCTAAGGAAGGAAGGACACAAGAAATAGGAGCACCTGGAAAAAGGATTTTCTGTAAAAATGCAGAAACCTGGCACAGAGAAGATCATTTGCTTGCAGCAAACTTGTACCAATGGAAGGTATAGGATGTGCCTGGGACATGCTGGAACCAGAGAACCAGAGGCCACCAGGGCCCTTGGAAACACATGGCCCCACCACTTCCTCTAAAAATTCCTCACAGGCTCGAATGCCACTGGCAGCCTAGCAACCTGCTGCTCTAAGACCTGGCTGGGGGAGGGGAACTACCAGCAATATGTCAACAAGGAACAACAGCTCGCTCTGCCCTGCTCTTCGTGTCCACTGGGGTTTCAAGGTGTCTACTCGGGGACAGCCTGGTGCTGATGTGGGTCAGGCCTCCGGGACTTCCCAGTCACATCTAACTTTCAGAGGAGAGCACGCAGGCTCCTCCAAACTTCTCTGCGCTCTCACCAAGATCAGCTCACTAAGCCTTTCCTAGAACAATCTACTTCTCCCAAGGCTCTCCTTGGCATGGGGAAGGGGGGAACCCAGCACAGTGGAGGCAGACAGAGAGGGGCTGGGATGCAGATGCCCATGAAAGGAGGACGGACAGCTGGTAAATCAGGAGGTGACTCCCCAGGTGAGAGTGAGGGGAGTGGAGTGGAGGGCCCAGTGGAGGTTGAAGAATGTGACCCCTGGAATGTCGACTGGAGCAGTGGTGTGACCTCCCCCAGCAGCACCTAACAGCCGCAGGTGGGTGTGGAGAGCAGAGGCGGGCGCTCACACCAATCCAGGTTTGGGTTCTCCTGGTCTGATGTCTATGGAGTCAGCTATAGGAGCCTTGTCTTCTCCAGACTGAGAGAAGCTTAGGGACCACCCCTTTTATCCCTGAAAACAAGGATGTCTGGCACACAACAGCACCCAAAACCTCCAGGTGAATCCCAGGAGGCTCAGAGCTCTCCACAACGCTTTTCTGAAGCCACGGTCACAGGTCGGGGCTCTCGCTGTGCATTCTGCTCCCCTCTCCGGTCACTCCTTTTAGTCTGGCCTCATCTAAGAGCCCCGTCAGCAATCTCGCCCCGGCTTTCCTTCTTTACTGGTACCATTTGCATTTACTGTTGTCCAGGTTTTGATTCCAGAAGCTCACAACTGTCGTAAGTTCCCCAAATGGGAACAAAACCTTCCATGTGACTCCTTGTGAGAACCAAGCTCCAAGATGACCCCTGCTCGTCCCCGAGTTCTGGTTTTCACACTTGTGAGGTCTCCACCTCCCTGTACCTGGATAGGTCTGTACGACCAGTGAGCTGGGGCAGAAGTGATGACATGTCACGTCCAAGATTAGGGTATGAAAGACTCTGCAGCTTCCACTTGGCTGCTCTGTCCTTCTCCCGTCCCTTAATAGCCCCATGGGGGCCCCACACGGTGAGGAACTGGGGCCGGCAGCCACGCGTATGCCCCTGGATATGTGATCAAGCCTTCCGATGACTGCAGCCTGGGGTGCCAGCGTGACGGGCCCCTCATGAGAGATCATGAACCAGAACTGCCCGGCTAAGCTGCTCCCAGATTACCGACCTTCAGAAACTCTGTGGGCAAATGAGCATCTGTGGTCTTCAGCTGCTAAGTGCTGGGGCCATCTGTTACACAGCAATAGATAACGAATACACTCTCTTTTTGGCAACAGACGACAAGGCTGAAAGACTGACACCCACCCAGGTGGATGAAGCTCCCGCAAGCCCACTGCACCGGCACACGCCCAGGACCATGAAGTCTTACCATCACTGTAGTCAATAGGGGCGTAAGACCCAAGGAATAGGGAAGCAGCAAAACTACTGACCAAAGAAATTCTCTGTAAAAGAGAGAAACACAGTAAGCTATGACTCACTTCCATATATCCTAAGCAACTGAATACTCTCTCTCTCTCTCTCTCTCTCTCTCTCTCTCTCTCTCTCTCACACACACACACACACACACACACACACACACACACACACAAACACACACACGAAGCGTTTTAAATTGGAGAGGGAAGTGGAAACTGTGAGCGAGGAGCTCCAATAATGAAAGCATTTTGAGTAGCTGGAATACCAAGAACTGACCCCCTAGGACGAGCACCTCACTCTGCAGTTTCTGAAAAGCCATAAAATTGTCAAGTTCAACACAGACAAAGAGCAATAAGCCCCAAGACAAAGTCATGCTCAGGGCAGCGGGTTTGCCACCCGGAATCCAGGGAGTGTGGTGCCCTGATTTCCTTCCTCTACTTCTGTGGTCTTTATGTCTAGTTACAAGGGAAGTGAGATGTGTGGCCACGGGACTCAGAACCAACCAAGACAGTCTCAGGGGTTCAGAGCAAGTATCAGCGAAAGCCAGCCCCTCGGAATCCACAGACCCCAGATGTGAGCCAGAGGAACTGATAATGGATTTCAAATGTCAGCCTGAGGGTCTGCGCTTCCACACGGAAATCAGGAGCCCTTGGGCCAGCGGAGAGAATGCCGACACCTCTTGATATCAACAGGCCACCTTTGTCCTTTGTTTCACACAGAAATTGGAGAGGGTTTTTCATCCCTCCCTCCTCCCCCATCTACATGGCTAATGCTGCAGAGTAATCTTGAATCATGAAATAAGAAATTGGAAGTTAACTTCCGAGATTACTAAGGCACTTTGGTTTAACACAAGCTGATCCTTTTCCAATTACTCAGAGATGGCAATCACTTCCCAAGGTGTGGGAATGCCACTCTTCAGGTGGCATTAAGTACTGACTTCCAGCAACTGTGGATCAAGGAATGAATTTGGGCTCCTGGACGCAGGCTCTGGTTGAAGGGCCACCGCTGGGGACACTTCAGTCCAGCTTCACGAATTTCCTAAGAAAACACTGACCCTACACCGATCAAGAGCCTGGTAGCCACCCTGCATTTCCCATACAGGAAATTGAGTGGACAGAGCCTATAGGGCACCCAGGTCTCCCACTCAGGCTGTCCCAGGAAGACGCGAGTCCCTGCTGCTCCCACCCTGACCCTGACCGCCACCCCTTCTGGACAGGAGAACCCGACCTCTCTTTCCCACGATTCTATTCTTTCCCTCCTCTTTGGAAACCACCTAATGATGAGAAAAAAGCAAATTGAATACATCAGTTTTAATGTCTGCAAATCAATGTTTTCCACCAATGCACACAAGATGCATTTATGCTAATGGTAAGTATTATATTAATAAAAGGAATTCAACTGTGAACTTTCGATCAAATAGGAACGTTAACCAGTTTACCAACCTCCGTGTGTGAGTAGGACTCGGGGTTCTGCTGGTAAATCTTGGCAATTTGGTTTCCAGTAAATCGCTGGAAAAAGAACGCAAATTCTTAAAAACCCGAACCCTACATGGAATGATCAACTCCATAAAGTGGTAAGCTCCGGATATTAGTCAGCATAATGAAAGCTTTAAAAAGGCCTCAAATCCGGAACTGTTTGAAATCTGCCAACCACCCTGAGTGAATAAGCCTTGCGCCTCACACAGCACAGGCACTGCTGTGACCAAGGGCACCTGTGCGGGGGACTCAGGTAGTTTCCTCACCCACATTCTTCTTACTTCAGGTGGCCCAAGTAGGGTTGGCCCTGTCCCCCAAACCTTTACTCCAGTGAGGGTAGCATGACCCAAGCTGGGCCAATTGTGGCCACCCTGTGGGATGGTGTGGGACCACAGCTGAAACCAGCAGCTTTTTCTTTACTTTGCAGGAATCGCACTACAGATCTTACATGCACTGGTTCCTTTTGGCTTCAAAACTACCCAAAATGTAAGGGCTATTTTTATCCCCAGGTTTGAGAGGTTGAAAGCCAGGTGTTATCATCATCCCGATAGGCAGGAGCTGATGTGAGGAGCACAGCCATGTTTACACCTCAGCTCTGACCGGGGAACATACAAGGGGAGGGCTGCCCTTGCTTGACGGACAGCACCAGGAGGCAGGATGGCCTTGATCAGAACCAGGGGCCAGAGTGCCCAGTCCTGGCTCCATGGGGTGACAACACAGGGCTCATCACGGCCTCACATGATCCGAACAGGGGCAAGCCACCAGCTGTGTCTTCCCAGACACCCAGGGAGAAGGGACCAGAGCCAACAACTAGACCTTCCTCCCAGGACCAAACCTAGTCCCCAGCCCACAGCAGACACTACCTACTTCATAGGCGCGGGACCCAGTGAGGGAGCTGAGAGCCTGGGCCCCACCTACGGCGGCTTCCAGCTGGCGGCACTGGGCTGTGGTGCTGGAGTCCATCCATACTGGGCAGTTGCTGACGGAGAAACAGGACTGGAAAGAAGGGGTAAAGGCTCAGGCTTGAGCTCTGCCTGCTGACCCTGGGGGGTCACACGGCCTATGACAGCAAGAATGGGCACTTCTTCTCTGGATGTGTCCTTGGAAGACCCACAGGAAAGCACCTTTGCGCCCAAACCTCGGCCTGGCCCAGAAAGCTCGAAATTGAAGATTCTGATAAAGATACCCGAGCACCGCAGGCAGTACTAGTGACGAACAGGGAAGTGCGGCTTCGCTGGGGTATTTGGAGTCTGGCAGAAAAGGAGAAGCCAAGCCAGCCTTCCAGCATCAATGGGAGACATCCTGCCCCAAGGGGAGGTTCCCGAGTGGAGCAGGAGGGGGCCTGTGTGATGAGGGCTGTTAGCACCTGACCTTGCTCCAGACACCAGGTGTACCCAACGCAGGGGTGCAGGGCAGACCATGCTCATAGGACGACTGCCCAACCTACCTCCCTACACCCTGACAATACACAAAAAAGCCAGACTTCAGGGCCCCTCTCCCCCATCTACAGAAGTTTCTCAGGCTCCCGTGACCTGGCCACACTGACCTGAAGCTGCCCGTGTAACGGGAGGGCTGGTGACAGGCTTGTCAGCACCCGGCTGGCCCCGGCTTTCCAGTACACACTTCCATGTTGCTGTCGAAGGGAAACCCATGTACATAGTTGTGAAGCCACACACTGCTGGGTGTCACAACCTCCTGGAGACACAGAAAGACGCCGGGCGACACGCCAAAGAACTGGGCTCCAGGCCTGCCCTGCCCTTCTTAGTCACAGAGCCCATCCCCTTCACGAGACTTGGATTTCCTGTCTATAAAATGGGAAGGAACTATGCGCCGTCCACCTCCCAACTTGTAGGAAGGCTCCAAGAACAAATGATTGGTCTGGATTGGGTGCCTTTGTTAAACTGTATTTATATGTATTGTTCATAACATTACCTGAAATTCGCTCATTCATTCATTCACTTACCCACTGAAACGTTTATTGAGACCAAAGATCATGCCAGGCATGGGACAGATAAATACGATAGTATCGTCCCTGTTCTGAGGGAGATGGGAGTTGAGTCAGGGAAGAAGACACAAATGTAAATTACAAAACGCTGCAGGTGTAGTGACGGCTGTGGGGACACAGAGGAGGAGCAGCTAAGCAGCTGAGGATACAGACAGGAAGAAGTGATGTGATTATTGGCAAAGGATCCCAGAGCTAAGTGTGTGTGTGTCCCATGCAGAGTGTAACCATCAGTGAGAGAGAGCTTGGCAGGTGCAGGGAAGGGTGGCATTCTAAGCAGTGGGCCTAAAGCTAGGGCGAGAGGTGGATGATGGGTCTAGAGGGGAAGGAGGGAAGGTGACAGCACCAGGGCCTTGATGTCCCTGCTTAGGAGACTGGGGTTTGTATCGGAGGCGGTGGGAACTCTGGATTAGCAGGGGAGGGATGTGGCCAGGGCTGCAGGTACGAAGGGGCCTATGGGAGTCTTGGAGAACGTAGGCTGGAGACAGACAGTCTGAAGTAGAGGCCCAGAGAAAAATGGCGGGCGCTGGGCCTGGGCAACAGAGGCGGAGTTGGAGAAGAGTCGTGTACAAATGAACATGGGGACCCTTGAATGAAGTGGGGAGATGATACTTGGGTTGTGGCTCTGAGTGGACAGGGAGAACTCCCCGAGAAAGGGAACCCGAGGGGGAGGAGGTCTGGGAGTAGATGGGTTCTCCATCTGGGACATGACAAGTCTGAGGTATTCACAGGACACCTGGCCATGTGTGTGACGGGGATGCCTTAGGAGAGAGAAGGTGTCTGGCCTGGGGTTCAGATGAGACAAGATCGCCCAGGGAATCCATTTAGTTTAACAAGGACGGAAGCAATGAATTCCTGTTAGGTCAGGGGGAGGCATCTTCAGAAAAATAAGTACGCGCTCTCTAACCAGGATGTGAAAACAGGCCAGTCCAGCGTGGAGCAAAGTGATTCAGAGGATCAACCTGCCCTTGGGTCCTGGCTTCCCCTCCTAGCAGCTATGGGACCTTGGGCAAGTGACGTCACCTCTCTGACGTCACCTGTTTCTCCATGTAAATGGCAATAATAAAAACAGTAGGGTTTTGTGTACGAGGCACTGTTCTATGTACTTAGCACTCACATTGACCTATGGCAGATGAGGGTATGGAGGCACCAGAAAGCTGGATGACAGGCCCCACATCACTGCTTGTAAATGACAGGGCTGGCAGCCTGGCCAGAACCCCTGTGCTAACTACCCCTTGATACCACCTCGTAGAATCGTTATGAGGATTCAGTTAGATAAGCTACGTAAAAGGCTCAGCATTGCACCCACCATGCACTAAGCACTCAATCAATGTTATTATTACTAATATCTCTACTACTAAAATTGCTGTCATCTTCGGTATCATTTCTGACTTTGATTTTACTTCCAGGACATAGGAAAGCAGTTTTAGTGGCCCCAGTCATAATAAATTCATGTCAAATGCTCCCTCCATCCCTCAGCAGACCTCTCCCCAGCTCCTCCTCACTCACTGTCCTATTTCGAACAATGCGGAATCGTAAGAACTCTCTCAGATCCTTTTCCAAGGAGCCAAGCCATACATCCTCCAAGGCAAAACAGCTGTAAAGATTTTTGCTGACAACAAAATGTGTGCGGTGGGTCTCAAGAACGAGCACCTTCCCTCTAGCGGAGCCACCACCTCGGGCCGCTGCCTAAGATATCCGCCCTCCTTTGGTCGACGGGAGGCTGCTGCAGACACACCTGGCCTGCCCCAGACAAGGCGAGGACCTGAGAGAAGTCGAAGCCTGAAGCCTTCATCTTCTCCAAGATGATATCCAGAGCCTGAGAAGAAAAGCAGAATCCCCATGACTGTACCAAACCACAGAACTAGGCAGCCACACAAGCCTCGAAGCTGAAATGGAAGTGCTTGTCATTACAGCGGAGTTGACAAAGAAAGAACTGATGCCTTGGGATCTGTAAGCACTGGACTACGTTAATGAAACAAGTAGGCATCAATCACATAAAAAAGGTGAACTATGCCACAAATATTTTAAGTGGAATTACAAAGCACCAGTCCTTAAGTTGTGCTTCCCCAAATTTGAGACTTCCATGCACTCAGGAAGAACAAAACCAAGGTGGCTCAAATTTTGGTTTCTTTTATTTGCAGTCTCAATCCCCCACGTAGTGATGTGGCTTCACTGCAATGAAGAAGCAAAGAGCAAAGTAGAGAGCTCCCACCGGAACGGGGCTCCAAGCCCACACTGCCCGTGTCCAGCAGCGCGAGGTTGCAGAAAGTAGGTAGAGCTGCTGGCCATTTGTTCCAAGCCTTCCTTCCACCCTCCACCATCCAGTTGGAATCTTCTTTCTACCAAGACCCCAAGGGTGGGTGAGATGGATGGCACTGTCCAGCAAAGCTTGACACTTCCCCTAAGATTTCACAGCAGGAATTGGTCACCCTAGGCTGGATTTTCTGTGTGGGTCGGTAAGCCACCTGAGCTTCTGTGTGACCCCGCCATCCCTACCCTGTGCTGGGAGGGCTCCTTTCACAGTCCTGACTGTGGCTGTGAACTCTAGCCCAGTTTGCCAAATATCAGGCAGGGATTGGCACAGGTCCAGTCCTGAGTGCTTTTTGGAATTGGAAGTCGCCCTGGTCCCAACCCCAAGCCTGGCTCTCTACCTACTGCTCACCTCCCCAAGTTAAGGCCTTGGCCCACCGGAAGCTCTCGACATCATCACAGGGACCTCCAGACACCAACTCTTGCCTGTCACCCCCAGCCCCACCGCCACTGCCCCTCGATCTGGCTCAGCCCTCTGCAGTACATTCCAGCCAGGCTGTCCGGTGGAAATCCACCCTTTACCCCATTCTTCCACTATTAGTCAGGGTCAGGTTGATAAAAAAGAAATCATAACAGTTGTCTTTAGTGCAGGGAATTGGTTAAACAGGTACTGGAGGAACAGAAAAGCTTTTGGCAAACACATTAAGTTCTGCCTTTGGCTGGCACGCGGTCTCAGGGCCTGGGGTCCCCTGTGGCACGAGGCAACCCCAGCTCTATTGGGCTAATCTGTGCTGTCCACACCCCTGGTCCTGTGGCCCCATTGGTCACCTGGATCTGGCAAGAGGCATCTTCCTTTCTCAATGGTCCTGAGTGGGCGGGCCTGCTTGGGACCAATCTAAGCCCAATGGGGCAGGTCATAAGCCACCATTCTGAGGGCCCCTGCCCTGGGAGATGAGGGGTCTGGGGGCTGGGCACTAAGAACACAAGGCTGCGTTTGGATCTCAGGGTACAAGGCTGCCCACATGAGCTGAATGCAGTGTCTGGGAAAGGTCTGCTTTTGGTATTTTAAAGATAGTAAGGACCTCCCAGCCTCCGTGGCTCCAGAACTCGGATGCCCTTTGTGAGTCCTCTCAGCTTGGGAGCACTGACACCAGCTGAAGCTGGCCCTGGGAACCATGCAGACTCCATTTCCCCAAGAAGACCTTGTCTCAACAATGCTCTCATGAGCTGCCACCTTTGGGCTTCCTAGCAAATCACGAGGTCTGCTGGTCAGATAGGCTGGGGACAGGTGAGGGACAGGAATCCCTGGGCTTACCTGGACCCACATCAGGACCGGAGAAGTCACTGTCAGACCATCCTTGTGGACATGAACTCCACCCTGAGTGCTACAAGGAAAACAAGAGAGAATGTGGGACACAGCTCAGGCGGGGGCCCAGCAGTGGCAGATCCTGGGTACCTCCTGTGGAAATGCCTCCTCCCCAACCTCGAGTGGCACTCTAAATTGAACAGGTGCAAATGCAGAGTGAGATGGAAAGAGAAGGCATAGAAATTGCCCAGAGTGGCACGTCTCAGAAAACACCAGCAAAAACAAGCCTTCTAAAACTGAGGGGTTCACCCTGAAAGGCAGGCATGATGTCACGGTGCAGTGGCCATGAAGGGACTGCGGGAGTGTGGAATTGGATAAGCCCAAATCCACTGGACTCGGAGAGGTAGAGGAGGTGTGGCTACAGGAAGTGCTGCATCTGTGGGAAAAGTTCTTGGCCATCAGACCATTGTGAAATAAATAAAGCAAAGTACAGTGTGCTTTTGTGTGTAAGAAAAGGAGAAAATAAGGACATTCATATCAGCTGATATTTCAATATAAAACACTGCAAGGATATACAAAAAAAGACAGGAGGAAAGATGAAATCACAGAGGGACTAAGACTTTTCACTGCTGCCTTTTGTTTCTTTTGAATTATGTACCAAGTAAATGCAATGCCTATTGACAAAATATTGTTATTAAAATAACCACTTGGGAAAATAAGCTGGCAATTTCTTACAAAGTTAAACATATACCTAGCATATGACTTAGCCGTTCCTGGGTATTTCGTTTCCAAGAGAAATGAAAGCTTATGTTGACACAAAGACGTGAATTTCACAGCCTCTTCATAGTAGGAAAACAACTGGAAACAACCCAAATGTCCCTCATCAGGTTAATGGTAAACCAATTGTGATTCATTCATACAACGGAATACTGCTGAGCAATAAAAAGAACAAACTATTGATACATGTAACAATATGGGTAAATCTCAAAATGATTACATTGAGTAAACAAAGTCAGATAAAAAAAGAGTACATAATTAAGATGCCCTTTATATAAAATTCCAGAAAGTATAAACTTAATCTATAGTGATAAGAAAATAAACCAGTGATTTCCAGGGGTTGGGGGTGGGGAAGAGGGATGAATTGCAGAGGAGCATGCGAAAACTTTTGGGGGATAGGAATGTTGATTATCTTGATTTTGGTGATAGTTTTATGGAGGAACACATATCTCAAAACTCATCAAGCTGTATATTTATATACTCGTATGTGCTATTTATTTTACATCAATTATACCTCAATAAGATGGTTAAAAAAAAGAAAAAAGACCCAAACCAGAAAGCGATCTGGGGGTGAGGGAGGAATGAACTAGGTATGTATGTATATGGTTTAAAAGATCTTAAAAATGTTAACTTCGAGTAAAAAAAAATATAGTACTTTGCTTATGGATACCTCCCCCACCCCAAAGATGTCTAATGAAGAGAAATGATTGATTTATTGAATGGAAGAATGAGGGAGAGAGAATTTAAAAATTTAAAAGAAATCATATAAAGTATGGTTTCAGATCGTAACAAATTAAACTAGAAATCAACAACTCAAAGATAACTGGAGATGTGGAGATTAACAAACACACTTCTAAATAATATGAGTCAAAGAAGCCTCAAGAGAAACTAAAAAACGAACTGAAAAAAATGAAAATATAACTGATCAAAATTTGTGGGATGCATGGGCTAGCCTGGTGGCTCAAGTGGTTGGAGCGCCGCGCTCCGGTTGCTGAGGTCGCAGGTTCAATTCCCACATAGGCCACATAGGCCAGTGAGCTGAGCCCTCTACAGCTAAGATTGTGAACAACAGCGATTGTGAACAACAGCTCTCCCTGGAGCTGGGCTGCCGTGAAGAGCCAGAGGTTGGCGTGGTGTGGGCTGCCTCAGGCTGGCAGCCAGAGTGAGCTGCTGTGGGCTACTGTGTGCTGCCATGAGTGGCCGGTGGCCACCGTGAGTGGCCAGCAGCCAGCGTGAGTGGCCCGCGAGAGCTGCTGTGAGCAGCTGACCGAAGACTGGCGACTGACTGCCTCAGCCGGGGGAGCACAAGGCTCATAATACCAGCATGAGCCAGGGAGCTGTGTCCTACACAACTAGACTGAGATACAACTGCTTGAACCGTAGTGGGGGGCAGGGAGGTGGAAGAAAGTCGGAAAACAAAAACAAACAAACAAAAAATTTGTGGGATGCAGCAAAAGCAGTGCTTAGAGGAAATTTTATAGCATTAAAAATGCATATTTTAAGAAAGAACAGCTAAAATCTATAAGCTAAGATTCCACTTCAGGAAACTAGAGAAAGTAGAATAGTTTAAGCTTAAAGCACGCAGAAGAAAAGAAATAATAAAAATTAGCATGCAAGTCAATGAAAATGAAAAAAGGAAAACAGTAGAGAAAAATCAATGAAACCAAAAGCCGACTCTTCGAAAAGATCAATAAAGTTGATAAATCTCTAGCCATGCTAACCAAGAAAAAAGGGAGAAGATACAAATTATCAATATCAGAAATGATAGAAGAGTCACCACTACTGATCACATATACATGAAAGGACAATTAAGGAATATTAAGAACAACTCCATGGCCACAAATTTGATAGCTTTGATGAAATGGACCAATTCCTTGAAAGACACAAACATACGTGGCCAGCAGTAATATAAAATATGAAAGAAAGATGGTTTCCAACCTCAGCTCAAAGTAGGTACATCAGCCTTGGGGGAAAGGTGGCAATACAACACGATGGGCAGTGAGTGTTGCACAAACAGCCAGAAGGGAAGGCTTCAAGAAGGAGGTGACATCTAAAACAGACATAGAGGGATACTTCCACCAGGAACTCTCAGAGCTAACTCAAAAGCAGTAAGTCCACAGCTGTACGGACTGACCTGTGTGCCCCTCAAATTCATATGTCGAAGTCTTAACCCCCAGCTCCTCAGAATGTGAGTGTATTTGGAGTTAGGGCCTTTAAAGAGTAATTACGTTACACTGAGGTCATTAGGGTGGACAGTAAACCAGTATGACTGGTGTCCTTATAAAAGGATAATAGGACACAGATAACAAAACCAAAAGACACAAGGGGTGCACACGCACAGAGGGATGGCCATATGAGAGGCAGCAAGAAAGCAGCCATCTGCAAACCACAGGGAGAAGCCTCAGAGGAAAGTGACCCCACCAGTACCTAGACCTTGGACTTCCAGCCTCCAGAATTGTAAGGTATTGAATTTCTGTTGTATAAGCCACCCAGTCTGTGATACTTTGTTCTGGCAACCCTACCAAATTAATGTAACAGCTAAACTCATGACCTTTCTCCCCAAAACCAATTCTCTTCCACAGTCTACCATCCATCCCAAAGGCCAGCCAGAAACTTCACCTTCACATCCCACATTCAATTCTGCACCAAGACCTGCCAATTTGACCACCAAGCTCTCTCTCCTCCAAGCCATCATTTCTCATCCAGATGATCTTGAAAAACTTCCTTAATGATCTCCCAACACGCGCTCTGGCCACCCCCATCTGCTCTCCCACTTCACCCAGAGAGATCTTTTCAAGACATAAACATAATTGTGTCACACCTCACCCCCATCTCTATGGCCCTTCAGTAGCTGACCATAGTTTTTAGGATAAAGACAAACATGGTCTATATGGCTCAGCACAGCCACACCTCCCTCTCTGCTCCCCAGCCACATGGCCTGTCTTCAATTCCATGAATAAGCAGGGCTCTTTCTTGCCACAGGGCCTTTGCACATGCTGTTCCTTCTGCCTGGAATGTTCTCTCCCTTCCATCACCTGGCTAACTCCAATGACTCAGATCTTGGCTTATCACTACTTCTTTATGGACTTTCCCTGACTCTCCCTTCTAAGTCTAGGTGACGTTCTTTATAAGAAGTACTTAGAGAATTGGGTTCCTTTTCTTCAGTGGCTTTCTGAGTTTATAACCAAATATTCTTTTGTGAGATTCTTTGATTAACAGCAGTCCTCCCCACTCAAAGAGAAGCTCTGGGAGAGCATGTCTCTTTTTGGTTTACCATCAAATTTCAGCACCCAGCACAGTGACTGACGCAAACTAAGTTTCAATTGATACCTACTACATATATTCATGCATGAATGAAAGGAACTGGGAATGAATGGAGAAAAGACCCTTCCAGGCATAGAAAAAAAAAGTGCTAAGGATCCTACCGAGACAACCACTCTTATAGTTTGATGAAGCCATAACAGTGTGTGAATGAATGTAAAAGATTGACTGAGGACCCCAAAACCAACCCCCCCCCATACACATACACTAGGTACATACCCAAATTCTGGAAGGTCTCTGTCAAAATGCACACTGTCCTCAAAGAAGACATTCAGCTCTGCATCAACAGCGACAACTTTCACCTGGAAGGCATTTTTCAAAAATGGTGTACAGAATTCTCCTCAGCTTCTACACTGGTCCAGGGGTACAAATATCACCAGGTAAAGCCCAGCCCCCTAGGAGTGAGTGGTTCAGCCTGGAGACCTCCTGGCAAGCTGGGGTGCATCACTGTGACTGTGACAAGAGAGCCTCATCTGCGGACATGCCCAAAGATGTAGTAAAACAAAGAAGCTGAGACCCATGTAGCTCAAGGAATCTCTGCCCCCCACCCCAAACAGCCACATCAAAATCCTTTAGAGACAGATGTTCACAGATGAGCTGGCTTCCTGCACCTGGCAAGGAGGCCTGAGAAAGTCATAGAGGGGAAGGAATGGGAGGCAAGGTTTGGAGATATTTCTGGGGGTCCACATCTGCAGGGACCTGAGAAACCAGGTAAGGCCCCTGGGCTATTGTTCCCATGGGCCGTGGCGATGGTCATGCGCTAGAGACACAGTGTCTTAATGCAGCAGACCTCCAAACTCAGCAGTACAATTCCTTTCCTGGACTGATGAGGAAACTGAGGCCCAGCAAGGTAACCTGGCTAGTCCAAGGTCCCACAGGTCTAGTGGTCATGGATTGTCAGAGGCCTGCCTCCCTGACCCATGTGAAATGAGGGGCTTGACTACAACTGTGGTGATTTCCCAATCTGAGGAGCTCCTTGGTACCCCATGCCTAGTTTGAAGGCAAATTTTGACTCTGTTCGCCTGTCTACCAGGTCCTGGGAGCAGCACAGCCCGCCCTCTGGCCAGTAGTGCTGGGCACCGTTGACGCGGGCATGCTGGTGCCAACCAAGGATGGAACAAAGTTCATTTGTATATTGTGCTCATTTCTCTTAAAAAAAAAAAAAAAGTTTTGAGCAGTGATCTGGTTCCTGGTCACTGGTTGGGCCTGTGTGCACGTCTACCAGTCTGTCTGTCCCTGTCTTTCAGTAGTTGAGTTCCTTTGGGTCCCTGTCACTCGGTGGCAATGACGGCGCGCGAGACCGCTGGGTCCCCTGGCTCCTCTGGGCACTTTCCCGCCACGTGCCCGCAGGATCCCGCCACGGGGTGAGGCGTAGGGGGAGGACGCCGTTTCCGGGAGGGCCGAGGTCCAGGCCGACCGGTCGCTGTCGCATCTTGCGAGCGAGCGGGCGGCACTGGCAAGGAGTCGTCGGGCAGGGGCGCCGGATCCCCGAGTGATCCGAAAGGGAGGCGCGCCCGCGGCTCGTCCCAGGAGTCCCCGCACCCGGGTCCCCGCCGGCCCTCCCAGCGTCGCGGAGAGGCGGCCCCGCCCCTCCCGGACCCGGAGCCCGCGGCAGTACCTGCTGTGTGCTGAAGTCCCAGCCCAGGCAGCAGCGGCGAGTGGCGGGCTCGGCCATGGCCACGGAAGGTCCGGCAGCGCACTAGTCTATGCTCCCCGCGGCGTGACTGTCGCTGCGCTCCAACGCTCGGAGACGCCGGGGCCCGCCCCTCGCCCCGCCCGGCCGCACTCCCGGACCCGAGGCACAGGCGGCCTTGTGCTCTATCGCCGCCTGCCGGACGACGGGGGCGGGGACGCGCATGTGGCCCGGCGCCTGGAACTTGGAACCTGTGCGACATGTCCGTGGCCCCTGCACAGCCCTCTCCCTCCCAACCCCACCCCGCCCTCCTCCCCATCTAAATGTGCTCTCTGCAAAAGCCTCGCCCTAACGCGTCCTGGTGTCTCTCCAAGGACATCTGGGTCAGAGGGTTCACCTTGAAGCTAGCTTGTCCCTGCCAGTCTCTGGTGGCCCTCGGTCTGGAGACCTACATAGTTATGTCTTGGGTACTGGAACAGCTGTCCACTCATGGTGGTGACTCAGGGATCGCAGGGAAATGTGTCCTAGGATTGGAAGCACTGGGCTCCAGCAGGCCCTGTCCTGACCCAGCAAATCGGAGTGGTTCCCAGCTCTAACATGTGCCACATCCCACCTCTGTATTTAAAACCAGAATTCCTAATACCCCACAGAAGAGCTCATTTGTTCCTGCTGTCAACTAGTACTGATGGTCTAATGTGTGCCCAGCATGGTGAAGGGGGAATGAGAACCAAAATCAGACCCACTCCCTTTCTTCATAAAGCTGAGGACACATTCGCTTCCCCTCATTCCACCTCGCCTTATTGTCCCTAGAACTGACTTCTTCCCAAGGCCCTGCCAACACCCACCTAGGTGAGATGCTCCTCCCAGGAATTTTCCAGCCCATCAGAGCCCCTGATGCAATGGTCTGATTACCTACCTTTCTCTTGCTGAACTGCCTGGAGCCCAGATCCTCCTCTTCACCCAAGGTCCGAAGATCAGTAGCAGAGCTGGGCCCAGAGCCAGTAACTTGGACTCCGTTATCCACATTTAACCACTAAACAAAACCATTTTCTAGGCAGCCTTGCGAGAAGGCCGTGGCAATATACAAAGGTTTCGTGAAGGCCAAGGCCACTGGCTCTTTCTCAAGCTGCCTCACAGGGAGGCCTTGTCTTGTTCTGAGTACCTTTTTCTTGGGCTGTGGCACCTACCCCATGCTGGTGACTCATCCTTTCTCTTGATGTAACAGCCCTTTCACTGTGACCAGAGAGGTCTGAACGCCCGTTTGCCTTCATGAGGAGACTGCACATTTATAGTCTGATCCAATCCATTAGCACGGAATGAAGACAAACATCCTAATTCTAAGATATCCATGATTCTCACGTTGTCCTCCTGTTGATGTGCTGAAAATAGGCACCCAGCAGTAGAGGGGTTTGGGGGAACCCTTGGGAAGCACTGCCATGGCCTGAGGCTGGTCTTTCACGTGTCATGGTTCAAGCTTGAACTTGGCTCCCTGCACAGAACCCCTGCACTGACTTGGGAACAAAGCAGAAACTTCCCTGGAGGTGTCTCTTCACAGTAGTGGGGAGGCCCACAGTCCTAGGGAAGAAAAAAGGGGTTCTATGGAAAGTAAATTAAAATGCAGAAGTTATCCCCTAACCACCAGTTTCTAGATCCCACTCCCACAGATTGTTGTTAATAAGTTGGAGCATGATTTTCCAGCGCTTTCTTTCATGTATTCAGAGCTCCTGGATTTAATTATCTGCCTCACACGCTTATGTAGTGGGGGGAGAGCAGAACCCAAGGGACGAATGCTTTAAAAATCAGAAAAATGGAAGAAATCTACACCAACATTTAATTTTCCTAAAATCAGATTTGCTTCTGAGGTGAACACAAACGCATACACTGCAGGCATATTTCCACTTTGGTGAAAATAAGCACCTTTCTTCACAAAGCTCTTTGGAATGAATCTGTTTTGCTCAAACATCAAAGTCCATCACACTTTCTCCAGACATCAACACAAAGTCAGCTTTAAAAAATGTTAACTTCAGCTTCATGAGTCATTTATTTAACTGGAGGCAGGACCCACCTCTTACCCTCAAACTTGGACAAACAAATCTGTGTGAGGTTGGCTCTGCTAAGAGCTATAGTTCAACACATTTATCTTCCCTCATAATAGCTTCCCACTGAACTTACAAAGAATTTGTACGACCCTTGAGATAGAATAGACAGAATTGTTTCATTTCTAACATATCCCGAGATGAAATCTATAAAATGTCAAACAGATATGTATAATAAATTAGTGAGCCTGAATTATAATTGATTTATCTATTTCATTCCCTAATTTCTTATTATTTTTGGTTCAGTGAATTTATCTTTGTCTTCGAAGTAGAAGGGATAGAAATTAAAGCTACCAATGTTCCTAACTCTTCACTCTTAAAACTACTCATTTAGAAAACTATATATTAGCCTGGAGTCCACCCAACTGTCACTCACAGGGAGCCTGAACAGGAAAATGTGGGGTCGATTCACTATTGAATATGATGGAGCAATTAGCAACTCTCAATGTGATCAGGGGTTCCCAAATGTTTTCACTTCCTGAGACCCTTAGAAGCGCAACTATTTTTTCACAGTACTCCTACATCAAAAGAAATGGCAAACAGCTCTGTTTATTAAGTAGTTAGGTCCAAACAGCTTAATACATATTTATGTCCTCACAACTTAGTGGCTGTTTAAGGAAAATAATACACATACATTGGAGGAGAAAACACTATTTCATTTTATTCTTAAATAACCAGAATCATGTCCTAAGGGGACATGTGTGCCTGTTGGGCACTGTGCAACTTCTCAAACATTGGGATCAGATTGGATACTGCCATCCTTACTTGATAGCTCTATTTTTGACCTTTTGAGAAAACTTTTTCCCTTTTAATTCCTACTATTGTTTATTTTCACCTTCTCTTTTTTTTTTTAAGAATTAATGGCAGACCTCGTTTGTATAGTGGTAAGTATCCCTGCCTGTCACGCGGGAGACCGGGGTTCGATTCCCCGACGGGGAGCAAAAAAAAAAAAAAAAGAATTAATGGCAGAGATTTTTCCGTTTGCCCATATAATTAATCTTCCTAACTAATTTTCAGCCTCCACTTTCTAGGTTACATCTTTGTTTTCTATTCCATTAATCTCTGCTCTTTATTATTTCATTTTTTAAAAGATTTTACTGGGGAAGGGGAACAGGACTTTATTGGGGTACAGTGTGTACTTCCAGGACTTTTTTTTTTTCCAAGTCAAATTGTTGTCCTTTCAATCTTAGTTGTGGAGGGCACATCCCAGCTCCAGGTCCAGTTGCCGTTGCTAGTTGCAGGGGGCGCTGCCCACCATCCCTTGCTGTGTGGGATGCCATACACAGCATCCCCCAGGGGGGCTTGGACTGTGTTTGGCAGCCACACATCCAAGCCCCATCCTGTCGGGCGTAAGTCACACTTTGGACCCCTAACTGATGTCCTCATACTCACCTGTTCTCCCCCAGCCCCCCTTCCCACAGCAGCCAGACTGACCTCTGAGGAAGGCAAAGCTGAACCGTATGTCCCCCTGCTTAAAACCCGTCCCAGGCCCTCACTGTCCTCAGGATCAAGACACAGGCCTATGGGCCTGCTTACAGCACTGTCGCGCTAGGGGACAAAGGGTGGTTGGCTTGTAGTCTCCCCCTCTAGCCCCTCAGCTCTTGAGGGCAGGCACAGCATTGCCCTCAGGACCTGTGGGAGCTGGGCACAGAGCAGGGCACAGTGTTTGTGGAATGAAGGGCTCCGAGTGCTGGTGGGGGAGGCACACTGTGCTGGGCTGTTTGCTGGGCAGGGCGGGGTCAGTCTGGGCGCTGCAGGCTCTGCTGGCTCCAGGCTGAGCTGTACCTTGTGGGGCCTGCTGGGGCCGCGAGGGGCGGGGGAGGAGGATGGAGCTCCAGTGGGGGAGCTGCCGCCTGCCTTTAGTGGCCTGAGGTGCTGCCTCGTCCACGTCTGCTCAGGTGAACGTGTCCTTCTCGCTGTCCCTGGAGCTGCTCTCCTATCAGAGGCTCCCGGCTGATCAGATGCTGCCCGGAGTGGACATTCAGCAGAGCGCGAGTGGAGAGAGAGAAATGGTGTTTACCCAGAATCTGTTCCTGGAGTACCCCAACCGCACCACTCAGGTGAGTCCCAGGCCTGCCCCACACACTGAGGGTGGCGGAACTGTTCTGGTGGGGTCAAAGGACAAACCCTGACAGGGCCCTTAGAATAAGAGGAGCCCCAGTTTTTGCCTTGAGGGCCCAGTCTGCCATGGAAGAGGCCTTGCCCATGGACATCCTTACTTGTCTTAGGAGTTCAGAGCAGGTGAGGGACTGTACAGTGAAAAACCAGGGAAGGCTTCCTGGAGGAGGTCGCATGTGAAGCCTTCTATTTAATCACTGTTTAATAAAAAGAGAAGGGAAACTAAATTGAAATTCAGGCCAAGGGAATAACCTGATGAGGGGGGACAGGAAGCAAATGAGCCAGCTGAGGGATGACTCTTGGGTTCGTGTGGGGCTTTGGGTAGCAGGGGAGCACCCCGGGCCTATTTCTGTGGACTGCAACAGAAGGTCATGGGGCTGTGGTATGGAACTGAGTTAGAGAGGCCAAGGGGAAAGATGAAATGGGCCAAAGTCCAAGGGGAACACATGGCTGGACAAGAGTGGGGAGGAAGGTAGGAGGGTGACCCAACAAGGGAGCAGAAACCACAGAGCTTGATCAGGGCAGGGGTGGCAGGGGGAGCAGATGGTACCTAGCTGGCCGTTCACCTGCTCAGAATTCCACCACCAGCCTCTGTCTTTAGATGGCGGCGCCCCCCCCCCCCTTCTGCCCAGCATGGTGCTGCCTAGACGCTCCTCAGGGATGCCAGTACTTGGAGTCCACATGGTTGCCCACCAGAGATTGGGGGAGGAGGGGGCTTCCTGGGGCCGCTCAGGGAGCGGCCTGCCCTCATGAGAAGGTCAGACTTACCCTCAGGGCAGTTGGAACCATGAGCTGGGGTTTGGGGCTTGTTCTCAGGGCAGTGGAAGTCAGAGGTCAGCCAAGCTGGAGCCATCAGGGAAGGCGCCCCCTGGAGGCTGAGATGGGTAACCCCCAAGGCCACGCTTATTGGGGAGCGTCAAAGGAAACACTGAGTGAGAAAGCCCCGTGCCATGGTACAAATGGAGAAGTTCTCATTATTCCTTCACATCCCATCCCTGCCTTGACAGGTACATACAGTGGGACCATGAAGTGTGTCCTCAGCTTGCACTGGAGCTGGAAGCCCACCCACCCGAGCAGTTGCCTGGGCTACAGGTTGTGGGCAGGGTGGAGGCACAGTCCTGTCCTTGCCTACTCCTGGTCTTCACAGACACGGCCCACCCCACACCCCATCCAGAGAGCTCCTGGTTGTCCCCAATGGTTAGCTAAAGACATTAAGGACTCTGGATGAACCTGTCCAACTCACTAGCCTTTGGCCCTGGGTCTCTGGGTTCTCCAGACACAGTCAGGTTTGAGCCAGTCACCTCAAGTCCGACACGGTTTATTGTAATTAACCACATCTTAGCTCCCCAGAAGGGGCCATTTTTGGATATCAAGGGCTGGCCTCACAGCAGGACTGACCCTGCCCCTCAAGGTGGACTAGGCCTGGAATTTGGGGCCTGGAATCCATGGCCCCATCCCCAGCCACTCAGCTCCATCCTGAGATCATTTTGGGGCCTGGCTCTCAGTCACCGTCTTGTCTGCTGTCGCTTCTGCAGAAGGTGTGGTGGAGATAAGTCTAGGTCCAAATTCATGGCATTGAGAAAGGTGTTCTTTGCCACTTCCTCAGTCACATCATCACAGAATGCATCCCTGATCATGCTCCTGAAGAAGCCATTGGAGAAGTCATGAGCGGCACTTTCTGGGAGCTGAGAAAAGCAGCGACTCTGGGCCAGCTCCAGCCACGACTGGCTCTGCATTCCTGAGAGGCAGGCCTTTCCCTCGCCTGCAGGTCCCCAGCCAAGCTTCTCCATGAGCCCAGGACGAACCCTTGCCTGTAGAATCAAGCCTGTTCCATCTCCTGACCCTAGCCAGACCTTCACTCTTCTGCATCTTTGGGGTTCTGTCCCCCCATCTTCATTACTAGCATTTACTGAGCACTTGCCACCTGTCAGACACTGTGCTTCATGTGGATTTAATCCTCCCAAAAACCCTGTGAGAGAGGAAGACTAGGCTGCATGTTTTTCCCTGTCTGTGCCTCAGTGCCTCATCTATAAAATGGGGGAGAGTGACAGGACCTTCCTTGCATGTAGTTGTTGTTAGGACAAAGCGTGAAAAGCCATGTATAGAACAGGACCTGACACGTAGTAAACCTTCAATGCCTGTTAGCTATTGTTGTTACTACATTATTTCATTTTGCAAATGAAGAAACTCAGAGGTAAAGGAAGAGTCTCGGAGATATTAGGTAAGTTCCCTGTGAACATCTAGGCAGTGGAAGTAGAAGTAGAAATCCAGGCCCCCCGTCTCCAGAGCCTGTGTTCTTAACTACTATGCAGTTACTCTGCTGCATTCCACTTCCCTCTCTACCATGGGGCAAACGCCTATTCATTCTCCAAAGCCCTACTCAAATGTCACTTCCTTCAAATGTCCTTCAATGTCACTTGAAGGCAAAGAGAGGAGGACGCAGCCCAGGCTGGGTCAGAAAAGCCAGGCAGGACAGGAGCTGACAGAGACTGAGCTGGATGGAGTTGGGTGGCGACATCCAGGAGAGCTAGGGATCCTGCTATAGACATAGAGTGGCTCTTGTGTCACAGGCCCCTTGGGCACAGAGGCAGGGCTGGACAGCCTCTGACATAGTCTCACTGCCAAGGGCTTGAGAACCAGGCCCTGCGCTGGCCAGAGCCCAGGGGCCTCACACACCTACCTTGTATGTAAGGAGTAGTTGTCCAGATTGTCGGAAAGGGGCTGGTTATGTGTTTCTGGAAGCAGGGAGGAGAGGAACAAGGCCAAAACGGCTGAGAGGCAGCTGAGAAAACTGGACAGGAAGGTGAGGCTCTGGCTGATGAGGGTCAGCGACAAGATGGCTCCAGGCACACAGGCCAGGGACAACAGCCCCAGATCCGTCACCCTGGAAGGAAAGGTCAGAGCTTGCCTGCGGTGCTTTGGGAGCCTAGAGGCTGGAGAGAGTGGAAGAGACAGGTCCCCCAAACTCCACACCCTCCAGCCTCCACCCTGTCCCGACTCACAGTGCGACCTTGGAGAATTTATGAATAGTTCTCCATTGATTCAGGGTAGGGAGACATTTCTTCTGGGCCTACTTAACGGGGTTGGGAGTGGGAGAAGTAAGACCCATACAACGCTGAGGGGGTATTCAGGGAGAAGACGCAGGTAGTGATGCTGGGTGGGTAGGATGCTGCTGCTGCCGTCGCCGAGGGCCCCCGCAGGGAAGGCCCTGAGCCCCAGAGTGGCCCAGACATGGTTCAGGCAGTCAGTGCAAGGCAGGGACCAGAGGCAGATGCCTCGGACCCAACGCCAGTTCTGGCACTTGCTCGGTCTGACCTTGAGCCAGTGCCTTTACCTCTGATTTTGTTGTTTCAACGTTTGGGAGATTTTTGCCTGTCAACAGGTGAATGGCCAGTCTTAGTTGCTGCTATTCATCTTGTAAATGTCCCTCTCTCCCCTCCCCCCATGACACTTGCCCACCAGGCTCCTACCTGAGGACAGTGGGGAGGAGCTCGGCAGTGTAGATGACAAACACAGTGCCTGAGGCGACCAGGCTGCACTCTCCCACCAGGGTATCAGGACCATCACGGATTTCAACTCTGAGCCAAAGGGACCGCGCCTGCTAAATAGTTCTGCCAAGACGAAATGAGCCAATACATACAAAGGGTTCAGCTGCTTGCTGGGTCCTGCTTCAGAGCTCGATGCAAGCCATGTGGAGGGTGTCAAGGGGTATGAGAGGGGAACGCGGGGTAGGAGGCGGGTAGGATGGAGGATGAGGGTGGAAGGGCAGTCCGGTCACAGGTTCTTTGCATCCTCCTGGCAGTCTGGGTGGAGGCTCCTTCTTCCACTTCCCACGTATTTGGGCCACACTTCTGCCCTTTGGGCTCCCAGTGAGCGCAACAGTACCACCCCCGCCCCCCACTCCCGTGCACCTCACTCTCATGCACCTGGCCCCGCCCCCACTAGTCCCATCTTGTCCCACACTCCCTGTCGCACCCCACCCTCCCCATGCAGCCTAGCCTCACCTAAAGATACGTTGCTGATGTTGTAGCCACCTGCGCCCGGGACACCCCGAAACAGAAGAACAGATACTAGTGAAAGCTGTTGATGAAGGCTGTGCCGAAGCCACAGATGATCAGCTCCAGCAGAGACAGCAGAGTGGAGGGGTAGCAGCCCAGCCTGCGGTTACCGGAGGGAGGCTGCGCCAAGCCCAAGCGCATGGGCCTCCACAGCTGGCCCAGCCAGGCACCCGGGGCCAGGACCTGAGCCATGCACGGGCCTCTAGCGTACCCCTACCTCGCCTCCCCAGCTTCAGACTTGGTAGCTCTGAATGCCCACCAGGAGGAGGCCGGGGCGTCCTAGGGACCAGGGGAAACTCTGGGAGACTTACTTGTCACTTAGGAACCCGCAGACGAGAGAGCCTATCAGGACGCCCAGCAGGAACAGGGTCTGCAGTGTCCACGTTAAGTCCTTGCCACACACCACGTCAAACTGGAGGTTATATGCAGAGATTGGCCACAGGCCTCCCAACCCAGATCAGTCTTCTGGGTCCAGAGATTGAGCCTCTTCCCAGGGTGGGCTTTTAGGCAGAAGGGGCCTGGGACAGGGACACCTAACTGTGTGTATAGCATGCCTCATCTGTTACCTCTGCTCCTGTCCTGCATCTGGCAGACTCTGGGAGTCAGGCCTGGAGACAGGGACCAGAGGCAGAGACCAAGAATGCAGGGGGGTGGGGGGTGGACAGATGGAGACGCCACTGAGTAAAAGCTGGCATCACTGAGCACCCTTCCCCAAATACAGATGCTGGGACCCAGCCTAGAGATTCATATTGGGCAGGTTTGTCCTATGCAGGCTCAGGATGCAGCTTAGACTGAGAAATTCTGTAAGAGGTATCTTGATCAAAGCTGTTTCTTTCCCCAACTCCTTACCTTCGGTGAGTTCAGAGGGGGAAGCCACAACTACAGAAGCAATTCCCCGGACAGATGGCAAACCCTGCCATCAGCGTTTTGTCTCTTACCCCTCAATCCACTCTAGCTTCATGGCTAAGACAGACATGGCCAGGGCTGGGCAGCAGGAATCCTCAGTTTCTGCCCTGGCCCTCCCTCTGCAGGGTGACCTTGTGCCCACTGCTTCCCCTCCCTGAGCCTCAGTTTCCCCACCTGCTTGGTGAGGGCGAGGGAACATCTCTGGGCCCATGGGATAGCTATACACAACTTAGGACGAGGCACACCTCATTGATCAGTGATCACTTCTTGCTGTCAGGATAAATCCACCCATTTTGGCATGACTGTGTGTCGTTGAGGCCAAACTGGATGATGGAATCCAGATCCCAGGTGACAGGCAACTACATGAGGCACGTCTGGAAACTGCCATTGGGTTCCCAGGGGAGGGTCACATTCAGCTGCTCAGCCTCTGACGGGTTGGGGCCCACTGCTAGTATCAGCTGGTGTTACAACAGGGCTTCTGGGCTGCGAACACAAAGGTGTCAGCAAACATGAAGAAGGCCAACAGGATGTTGGGGATAAAGGTGAGGGCCACCAGCCTCCGCTGGAATGTGCCAAACTCCCCCACCACATTCAGGATATCGGTGAAATTTTCATCCTGCTTGGTTTCCATGGCCTTCAACATGTGTAACAGCATCTGCAGAGACCAGGAACAGGGGCGTACGGCTGCCTCGTGCTGGTTCAAGTTTGCTGGGACTTGAGCTTCACCTTCAAGCTGTGTTTGCTTACCATCTGTTCAAAGAAAGGATTCAGCTCAGTCTCTACTGACACCACTTCCCAAACATCAGAGATTGGCATAGGAGCCACAGACCAGAAATTGGCCTCTCTGGCTTGGAACAATTTGGAGTCCAACTTTGATGTTCTCTGTAGTTCCCTCTCTTTGCTTCTGAAGTTTCTTAGTTAATATAATTTGTCCCCTGCCCCGCCCTGCTGGCACCCCCATCCCTAATTTTTTTTAAGGTTTTAGAAAGTGCTATGCTTCTGTTGTCATGAATGACTGAGTTCTGAGTTCTCCTGCAACTTCCGCAGAACTGAAACTTTGCTTATACACACACCAAGACACCACCGGTCTTGCAAAAGGAGAGGACTCCAGGGACCATCCCTTAAAAAAAAAAAACACAAAAAACAAAAAACCAAAAAACGAAACAAAGAAAAAACCAAAGAAACAAAAAACCCCCAAACAAAAACAAAATCTGGATCAGGAGTGGTCAGGAACTGAGAGGCCAAGTTTGATGGCTAGAAGCGTTGGCCATAGAGGTGGGGGGCCAGGGCCTGTACAGTGGGGCTCCGACACAGTAGGGTGACATACATCAACCTAGAGCCAAACCAGAGGCAGGCCAGTGGGAGGAGTAAGGTAGCACTATTGATTGTAAGAACACTACTTTGGAAAGGCAGCATGGAGTGGTGAGTGGGAACTAAGTTCAAAACTCTGTTTTGAGCCGAAACCCTCATCAGGGCTGAAGAGGTGTTGGGTTGAGGTACCCTTGGCTACCAGCAGAAGCAGAAGCAGAAGCAAGCCTGCTCTGAAGGAAATGGCTCCAAGTTAACGCCTGCAAGACGTTTACAGGTTAAGATCAAGCAAAGAGCTCAACACAAAGATTATTAAACACTTGAGAAGGCAAGCCATTCTGAGAGTCTACAGAAACCAGAAACAACAGATTTAGACTATGAACTCATGATGTTATATCGATATAGATGACAGAGATAGAGATAGAGATATGTGTGTACATATATTTTCTATCTCTGTCCACTGAAATGGCCTAACAGCAATCATACCTTAATAGCAATGTTCACACCTAGTCTTCAGATCTTGGTTTCTAAATAAAAGAACCAGGGTTCTTTGGAGAAGCAGTTGATTCCAAAGCTGGGGCAAGATGAGTATGGAATGTCCTGTGGTGCCAGAAAGTAAGGAAGGGCCCCCAAAATGATGGAGGCCACATCAAAAGGCCACAGGAGCCAAATAGAAGGAACCCTCGAATATGAGACAATTTTAGCAACAAAATGCATAATGAAAGTAATAGATTATAACCCATAGAACATATATATCTGAGTCCATGCTGATTGAAATAGTTGAAGAAATAAACAGGAGAAAAGGGATAGCTCTTCCTTCCTGCAGAATTCTAATTAAAATAGAAGGAAATGATGGAAATAGAAAAATCACTGTTTGGCAAGCATTGCAGTTAAGTGTTGCGGGCAAGAATCATTGATGGATATTAAAATTAGAGGATGAAAATATGAGAAACTGATATTTGAACAGTCTCAAAGTATCTCCCCACAAGATGCTTAGGGGAAAATGATAACTTTATAATGAAGAAACTTAGCAAAATGCCATTTCACCGAAGTGATGCTAGTTCAAGTTACCAGTAACAGGACATGTTGACGTCATGCACCCCGTGATGATATCATGCATTAAGAAGGGCACATCATCACTTCTGAGGGATTCTTGCCAAAAAAATGAATAATGTGAATATAATCATGAGAAAACACCAAACAAATTTAGAGACATTTTATAAAATAACTGGCGAGTGCTTTTCAAAAGTGTCAAAGCATGAAAGATGAAGCCTGAGGGACTTTCCCAGTGTGGAGGAGACTAAGAAGACATGACAACTAAATGTCATGTGGGATCCTGAACGGGATCCCAAACCAGGAGAAGAACATTTGTTGATCTGTACAATTTGCCAAAATCAAGTAAGATCTGTAAATTAGTTAATAGTATTGTAATGACGTTAATTTTCTGATTGAGATTATTGTACTATGGTTAAGCAAGATAACATTAGGGGAAGCTGGGTGAAGGAGAACAAAAATTCTGTGTATAGTGGTCCCTCCATCCATTGTTTCTCTTTCCAGTTTCAGTTACCTGCAGTCAAGCATGGTCCAAAATTATAACATGGAAAATTCCAGAAAGAAACAATTCGTAAGTTTTAAGTTGCATGCCATTTTGAGCAGCATGATGAAATCTCCTTTTGTCCTGCTCTGCCCCACCTGGAATTCGGGCCATCCCTTTGTCCAGTATCTTCATGCTGTATACATTCTCCACCCATTAGTCACTTAGTAGCCGTTTTGGTTATCAGATCGACTGATATTTCCGTCCTTGTGCTCAGGCAATCCTTGTTTTACTTAATGATGGCCCCAGAGCACAAGACTAGTGATGCAGGCAATTCAGATACGCCAAAGAAAATCCGTAAACTTTACCATAGGCCTGTGTGCACAGGAGAAAACATAGAATATATAGGGTTCAGTACACCCTGAAGGGACTACTGTTTTTGCAACTTTTTTGTTACTTTAAAATGATTTCAAACCAAAAGATTTCTAGAGACAGAGAAATTGAAAAAAAGACACCATTTATAATATTAAGAAAATGTAAACTGGGAACAAATGTTACAAAATATGTGGAAAGCACCCATTAGAATGGCTATTATTTTAAAAAACGTGTTGGTGAGGAAGTGGGGAAGTTGGAACCCTTGGACATTGCTGATGGGAATATAAAATAGTGCAGCCACTGCAGCAGTTCCTTGAAAAATTAAAAATAGAGTTCTCATTTGATCTAGCAATTCTACTTCTGGGTATAAGCCCAAAATAATTGAAAGTAGGGATTCAAACAGCTATTTGTACACCAATGTTCATAGCAGCATTATTCACAATAGCCAAAAGGTGGCAGCAACCCCAATGTCCGTTAATGGGTGAATAGGTAAGCAAAATGTGATATATATACACATATACAATATATGTATATTATTCAGCTTTAAAAAGGAATGAAATTCTTATACATACATGCTACCACACGGATGAAACTTTCGAACCTTACACTAAGTGAAATAAGCCAGTCACAAAAGGACAAATATTGTATGATTTCACTTATATAAGGGACCTCGAGTAGTCAAATTCAGAGTCAGAAAGTAGAATGGTGGTTGCCAAGGGCTGGGAGGAGGACAGAATGGGAAATTATTGTTAAAGGGGTACAGAGTTCAGCTGGGGGAGATGCAAAAGCTCTGGAGATGGATAGTGGTAATAGTTTCACTGCAGTGTGAATGTACTTAATGTGTCTGAACTGTACCCTTAAAAATGGTTAAAATGAAAGAACTCGTAAACTCAATAGCAAAAAAGAAAAAAAATCCAACAACAGATAATCCAGTTTAAAACTGGACTGAGGGACTGAACAGACATTTTCTCAAAGACAACATACAAATGGCCAACACATACATGAAAAGGTTCTCAACACCACTAATCAGCAGAGAAAGGCAAATCAAAACCACAATGATATATGACCTCACACCTGTTAAAATGGCTGTCATCCAAAAGGCAAGAAATAAGTGTTGGCAAGGATGTGGAGAAAAGGGAATCCTTGTGTACTGTTACTGTGAGTGGGAATAAATGTAAATTGGTGCAACCACTGTGGAAAACAATATGAAGTTTCTTCAAAAATTAAAAATAGAACTACCATATGATCCATCAATCTCACTTCTAGGTATATATTCAAAGGAAATGAAATCACTATTTCAAAGAGACCCATGTTCATTGCAGCATTATTCACAATAGCCAAGATATGGAAACAACCTAAGTATCCATCAATGGATGAACGAATAAAGAAGATGTGATGTTATTCAGTCCTGAGAAAGAAGGAAATCCTGCCATTTTTGACAACATGAATGGAACTTGAGAGCATTTTGCTAAGTGAAACATGCCAGACAAAGACAAATACTGCATAGCATGACTTATATGTGGAATTTTTAAAAAAACAAACAACAAAAAAACCCTCAAACTCATAGAAAGTAGAAAAGTAATTTCCAGGGACTGGAGGGTGGAGGAAATAGGGAGAGGTCAGAAAAAGGGTACAAACTTTGAGCTATAAGATGAATAAGTTCTGAGGGTGTAAAACATGGAGACTATAGTTGATAACACTATTGTATAACTGAAATTTGCTGAGAATAGAACTTAAAAAAAGAGATAAATATATGAGGTGATAGACATGTTAATTAACTAGATGGGCAGAATCCTTTCACAATGTATATGTAAATCAAAGCCCCACAATGTATACTTTAAATATCTTACAATTTTATGTCAGTTATACTCCAATAAAGCTAAAAATTTTAAAGGGTTAAAATAGTCAAGTGTATGCATATTTTATCACAATAAAATGGTTTAAAAATATGTGCAAGACCTGTGTACAAAATAATTATAAAACTTACACAAATATGTGAAGGAAGAAAAACAGAGACATAGTTCATGGTCATGAATAAAAGTTATCAGTTCTCCCCCATATGGATCTGTAGATTCAGTACAACTCCAGTCAAAATCCAAAAGACATTGTTGTGACACATGTCAAGATGATTCTAAAATTAATATGAAAGAACAAGGCCATAACACAATTCTGAATAATAATAATAAGAGGGAATGATATGTCCTGCCAAATATAGAAATTTATTATAAAGTCCCATTCATTAAAGACAAAGTGGTACCAATGCAGGACTAATTAAACAGGAAGCTCAGAAGTAGACCTATGCAAACAAAGTTTTGATGAGAGAGAGGGAGAAAGAGAAAAAGCATGACAGATCAGTAAGTGAAAAAAAAAATTAACCATTGGATTCCTGTCTCACACCAAAAACAGAAAGTCCAGTCCTATTAAGGACTAAAATTTCAAGAACAAAACTTTTAGTAGAAAATACAGGGAATATATTTTTAATTTTCAGGTGAGGGTTTCTTAATCAAACCACAGAAGCTAAACATACAACGTTAAAGTTATAAATTTGACTTTAAAAAAATGCCAATCCTAAAGGAAAAGAAAAACCAAGTCACAACTAGGAGAATATATTTGCAAACACATATTACTGAAAATAAAATTAGAATCAAGAATATGTAAAGAACCCTACAAATCAATAATGAAAAGACAATATAGAAAAATGGGCAAAAGACACGAATGGACATTTCAAGAAGAGGAAGTTCATGTGGTCCACAAACATGAAGAGATGTTCAATCTCTTTAATAACGAGGGACATACAAATTAAGACCTGAATGAAATATTTTTACTCATTTGCTTAACAAAACTAAAAAAGTCTGACAATACCAAGTGTTGGAGAACGTCTATTTTTCATACATTTCTGGCAGAATGATGCATAGGTCCACTTTGGAAAACAACCTGGCATTGTCTTATAAAGTGGAATATTCGCACACTTCGTGACCCAGCAGATCTACTCCCAGGTATATAATCCGAGGGAACATTTATACGCGTGCTCCAGGCAATGAATACCAAAATGTTCATGACGACACACTCCAAATATGAAAAAAACAAAAAAGGCCAAATGCCCATCGACAGAAGAATGGATAAATTGTGGTATATTTATATAGAGTACAATACAGCAGTGAAAATGAATAAATTTCAGTTACATCCTTTAAGATTGACTGGCCACTGCTGGCTTTGAAGATGGGAAGGGACCATGAGCCAAGGAATGCAGGCAGCCTCTAGAGGTTGGAAAAGGCAAGAAAATGAATTCTCCTCTGAGCCTCCAGAAAGGAATGCACCCCTCCTGATGCCTTGATTTCAGTCCAGTGAGACCCACTGTGGACTTCTGATTTCCACAACTGTAAGGCAATGAGTTCGTGTTGTTTTAAGCCACTAAGTTTGTGGTAATTTGTTACAGCAGCAATAGGAAACTAATACAGTATATATGTGTGTAAGGTTGGAGGGGTGGAGGGGTGGAGGGGACAGAGGAGACGTCCCAGGAAGGCGGGAGGGAACATGTGCTGTCCTCACAGATATTTGGCTTTCGGTCCTAGAGCCAGCTGTACCTTTTTCCCCCAGCAGGGTCCCCTTTCATGTCCCCCCAGCATCACCCGAATACCCACAGGGTTCTGACAGTCTGCCAGGGCCTGGAGCACTTGCTTCCTCTACTGATTCCAGAGATTCTTTGCCTGGTGGACAGGCCCCAAGCAATTCATTCTCAATGTACAAAAGAGGAAACTGAGGCCTGGAACAGGGAGGCAGAGACAGGAGAAACTGGAAATCTGAGGACCGGAAATGACCGGATGCCACACCTGAGAACTCATGCTTCCTTTGAGGGCAGTCTGCTCTTTCCATCGACTCCCTATAGCCGGACGTGTCCTGACAGGCTCCTATCAACATCTGTGCTGATTATGCCGCCTGGCCACTGCCCGGTATCATCATCATTGCCACCCTCCACACCCTCCCATCCCTTCTCCCTGGAGACAGGACCACAAGCCAGCCCCGGCCAGACCCTTGGGAACAGAACCTTTGGGTTCCATTGGTGATCAGGGAGTAGTGTCACAATGGGGCAGGGAGTTCCTCAGGGTGGGGTAAGAATGGTGAGGATCAGCCTTCTACTCCAGGGGCACAACTGGCCATGGATAGTAGGGACGGAACGGGGCGAGGCAGGTTGAAACTGTCCACGTGAGCCGGCCCCATGCCTTTGTGCAGCCTTCCTGGCACCAGGAGCAGCTGCACTACCATTAAGGGGCCCTCCTCCAATGAGGGAAATTCTCCTGTCCTTCCAGACACAACAGATCCATCCTCAGTCCCCATGCCTCAGGGACAGGGCTGGGGAGGAGAATCAGAGGGGGACGAGGCCCTCCTTTCAGCCGCTCCCAGATCTGGGGCAGAGGTGAGAACAGCGCTAAGGGCCTGGCCCCCAGGAGCTTCACTGCCCTCTCTGTGCAGGAGAGTTCTTTCACTCTAGCAGAAGGGGCGGGGAGAATGGGGGTTGAAGATTCAGTGGTGAGAAGTTTGGGGAGCTGCCATCGGAGGGCTTGTCTTTTCTCTGAAAGGAGGTGGAGAAGTGACTGTTAGGAGGTAGGTGAAGGGAGGGATGCAGAGTGGAGGTTCAACAAAGCCACTGGTGAGAGTTGGCAGACAAGCTGACTAAAAAGTAGCTGCTGGGAATGCTGGGTGCTATTAAAGGCCCATTTGAGGCTGACGACCCTCAATTCTCAGAACAGGCTTGCTGGGCACGTGACAGTCTCTCTCCAGTAGCGCCCAGCAGTCTGCGGGGCAGGGAGACAGAAGGCACATAATCGGGTTCATCGCTGCCATGATGTTGTTGGTTGGGTCCAACCGAAGGGTGAAAGGATTGAAGCGCAGGGTGCTGGTAACAGAGAAACGAGTCCTATCTCCCAATAGAAATGAAAGTGATGGCTTCCATCCTCCAATCTGAGCGGAGGGCACAGGTGGGCAGGCAGTAACAAGGTCAGCAGACTGCAGGGACCAATGAGGCTAAGGATGGTGTTGTGGACAGAATGTTTGCGTCCACCCCAGACCCCCCCGTTTCTGTGTGGAAGCCCTAGCCCCCAATGTAATGATATGTGGATATGGGCCTTTGGGAGGTCATCTGGGTTCGACGCGGTCATGAGGGTGGGCCGTCATGATGGAATTAGTGGCTTTGGAAGGAGAAGCTCTCTCTCCGTCCACTTGCATGCACCAAGGAAAAGCCATGTGAGGGCACAGCGAGAAGGTGGCTGTCTGCAAGCCAAGAAGAGGACGCTCAGGAGAACGCGACCCTGCCAGCAGCCTGAGCTTGGACTTCCAGTCTCCAGAACTGTGAGAAAATGAATTTCTGTTGCAAGCCCCCCAGTCTGTGGTATTTGGTTATTGCAGCCCAGGCAGACTCAGGCGGATTCAGTGAGGGAGCAAACAAGCCAGAAGGCTGGGACGCTGTGCTCAGAGAGTGGGGTGTCTGAATTAGAGATTTCTTCATTTATTCACTCATATGCCAGGCATTTTTGAGATTTTGGAGGTGGAAATGAATTTTCCCAAGCTAGAGGCAGGAGCTGGAGTGGAAGGGACAACTGTGAACCAGGCAGCTTTAGATGAGTGAGGCTGCATGAGATGGAGGGTCGGAGGTGGGAGCAGGAAGAGATGTTTCTACAAGAGGAGGTTCCTCCAGGTGGGAAGGGCCGAAATGGTCAAGCGGTCGCCATGGGGAGTAGTGAGGCTGTCGCCCCAGCTCCCTGGTTGTGAGAGGATACGTGACCAGAGGAAGAGGCAGGAGATGGAGAACTCTTCTAGAGGGCTGAGGATACGGGGGCTTCTGCTGGATTTGGAGCAGCAAATCCAGAAACACAGACCATGGGTGGAAGTGGGAAGGTTTGGGGCCAGGTGAGTGGCGGGTGTCAAAGCAGAGGAGTTGGCTGGGGAAGTGTGGGGGTGCCTTCGACTTTGGATTGACATAGTGACTATAAGATGCACAGTACCTCGTCAGTCTCAGGGGTCCCTCTGAGGAGGGCGGGCACGGGTCCTAGCTGCCAGGGGCTTCCCCTGGGCAGAGCTAAAAGAAACCGAGATGCTACGCTGTGTGCCTAGGGCACAGGCCCAGGGAGCAATCAATCACAGGGGCTTCACCTCCTAATTTGCTCTCAAACCCAGCCTCCCCCACTTCCATTGGCATCGCCCCATTTCATCACCGAATGCAGTGAGGAGCCACTGAGGCCGTGAATGCTGGCAACACATTTCATTGTCGTACTGACGCTCTGCCTGGCTTCTCCGCTTCTACATTTGCCCTCTTCCAACACATTTTTCATATAGAGGGCAATTATTAAAATGCAAATCGTACTGGGCAACAATAAGAAAATCCGTAGCTTTCAGTACCCTCAGAACAAAGTTCAAAATTAAGGACCTGGCCTTGCAAGCCCCACCTAGGTCTGGTTCCTCAAACTCCCAGAAATCCTCACAGCTGCAGCCCCTGCTCATCGCTAGTCTTCACTCGTAAAGGGCATCTGCATCCCCTCCTGCCGGCAGTTCTCTCCCAGGATATCCAACCTCAAGGGGGCCTTCCAGGCCCCGCACACGGGGTCAGCGGCCTTGTTTAACAACACGGTGTCCTCTGTTCCTCAGCCATGGTATCGTTCTGAGTGAGCGAGCGAGTGAGGCAAAGCTTAGTGGTGTATGAGTCAGGGCCACGCTCAGGACTCAGCCTTGCCCTGTGCCTGGCAGTGATCTGGGATGGTGGATGGCTCTCCTTTCTTATCTAATTGGACCCTGAGGGCAGATTGCTGGAGTGCTTTGCCTTTCACACCCAGCCAGGGCACCTGAGATTAGAATCCTTAAGGATCGGTGTAAAAGGAACTACAAAGTCATCCACTGGAAAATGGGAAGCCTGGGGCCCAGAGTCGGAGGGCTCTTGCCCCCAAGGCCAGACAGGTGAGTCCAGTACTAGCCCCCACAAAGCTAACCATTACATGAGTAATGGGCCCACCACCAGCATGTCCCCCGAATCTGGGCTCTTCTGTGCTCACCAACACCCTAGGGAGAACAGCCACTGCCTAGCCCAGGCTGGCCACTGTGCCTCCAGGTAGAGTCCAGATCAGGCCTGCATATCTTGTTCTCTGAGGTCCCAGGGTCTCGGCTGCTCACCTGACATCAGCAACTGCTAAAAGACTAGCATTGTCCAGAACAAGTCACAGGGTGCTTTGTAATACATACATACACACATACATACATACATCTTTCTCCCTCCCAATGGTTCACAATCCCTAAAGAAATAAAAGTCTCTAAAGACCTGCCCAGAGGCAATAGGTGAATCTTCACATTTACGCTTGTGTCAATAAAGGATCCATTTAAGTGTCTTTCCAGGAATGAAGATTGTTCTGTCTCAAAAGGATGCAAGTGTCCACATATTAGAGGAGGAAACTGCCTTCGGAACAGCCGTCTCCTAACTCCGATTCAGGTTTTTCACCCCCTTGGCAGTTTCAGCCTGGGTGCCACATAATGCCAAGAAAGACTTCTGAGTGTCCCCAAGGGGAGAGTTAGACGTGGGACTCCATGACTGGGTATGCAGCAGGAAGTTGAATAGAACTTTTGCCTGTCATGTCCACGCTGAGAACTGTGCATAACAAATATCCATGTAATCGAAAGAGAGGAGCTGGACGCTTCCATGCTAGATCGACAAAGAGAAAACTGGTCCAGCACCTACCTCCACCTCCACGCTCCAACAGAGGAGCTGAGTGTGAGGGACGGAGGCCTGAGGAACCCTTTTTTGAACCCTTGTGCCCGTGAGGAGAGACGGAACCTTACTGTCTGGAGAGAGGTCAGCCAGAAATGTGTTTGAAGGCAGGGCAAAGGAAGGCGTAGTGGCCACCCAAGCTCTTTTCCCTTTCTTCGTGGCACAAGGATGTACGGTGTTCTTGTGGGCGAATCAGCTGCTGGGGAAGGTAGCCTGGTCTGAGGGACCCCACCTGAGAGGGGGGGCTACTATGGTAAGGTATGCGAGCAGTAAGAGAGACAACGCGATGTGGGGAGCAATGCTGGGTCTCGAGGTCAGTGGTGAGAACATGGCTCATATTAAGGAACAATCAGAGGTCCTGAGAGGATCTGGAAAGCCATGGATGTGCCCCGCAGGAGAGCCGACTTTCTGACGCCGCTGGAGTGCACTGACTGATGACTAGCCAGCACACCCTGGGGACAACCACAACCAGTGGCAGCTAAGTCAAGACTGCCGTGCTTTCCCCTCGCCCTGCTCGGGCCCTGCAGGAGCCAGAAGCAGCAGACTGTGAAAGGGAGGTGGGGGGCATGGAGAGAAACAAAACCCGCCCCTGCTCTTTCCCTGCCGCTGGTCCCTGAGCCACACAGGTTAGCAATGAGCTGAGTGCGGGGCAGAGGGATAGAGGGTCTTTGAGGAGAAAGCAAGACTGAAGCTTTGATTTTCAGTGGACGTGGTCCTCTCTCAGTGGATGAGAGATATGTGCTGGAGCCCCCACCTTAGCCAGAAGGGCCTGGTCCAGCCAGTAGAAGGAACCACCACTTTCTCTTCACCCATGGCCTTTTCATCCATCTGCGTGGACAGAGTCCACAATCCACACTTTTTCTCCTCTTCCTCCCCACTCTTGGAAAGGCCCTCTCTAAGTGTTCTGCTCTGGGCTTGACTGTGCTTTGCAGACAGGGGGACCCCAGATTGAAGGCAACAAACTAAGCCAAAGACCCACCCAAGATCCTAACCCAGTAGAGGGTGTTAGAGGAAGGGATCTGGGGATAAGAAAGAAGATGAAAGGACGGAGGCCCTGTCCCAGGTGCCTCTGGGAGTGGGCTCGGCAATGGGTGCTGGTGCTGAGCCACGTCCATCAGCAAAGCTGGTCTTGCCTTCAGGTCTCAGCCGTGTACAGGGGAATAGAATCAGAAGTACGTGCTGCTCACAAAGGCCAGCCCTGGGCCAGATGTACTTCCTGCGGCCTCCGTTTCCTTTTCTGAGGGCGCTGGCTTCAGAGACCTGGAGGGAGCAGAAGGCCTCTACTGGCTGACCAGGAAATGGTCCTGTGGCCGTGTCCCTCCCCAACCCTCCCCAAAGCAGGGGGCTTCTAACCGAAAGCCAGTCAGATATCTGTGGTTCCTGACGCCCCCCCGAATGTTGGTCTCTACGCAACAATGAACGGATGGTGAGGGAGAGGGTTGGGCTTCTAGGATAGGGGCCAGGTCCTGGGCATCAGCAAAAGCAAGCAGCTCACTGTGGGTGGGGCCCCTGCTCCAGGTCTGCGATGGTGTCCTTCAGGGTCTGGCCGCGTGTCTCTGGCAGCAGTGCACAGAGTAAACCTGCCCCGATGGGGAGGCTGCCATAGATGACCATAGGGAGGGCTGCATGGTACTCGCCCAGCAGGATCACAAGTGGCGTGATGATGCCCCCAATCCTTGACGTGATGCCCACGAGCCCCATGCCCGTCTGCCTAGGGGAAGACCAGCACAAAGTGAGCCGACCCAACCTCAATTCCGGGCCACAGCGCCACCTCAGCACACCTCCCTGGGAGAGCCCAGATCCCTCATTCTGGCCCCCACAGGCCTGCAGGGCCTCCAGGCTCACCTAGCCTTCCTCCTGCACATTGAACTACCTGTCATCCACGTGTGCCCCGCTTCTCCCACCTCCAGGCCTCTCTGTCTGCCTGCTACGTACCTGCCCGCCTACCCAGTCTCAGGTCAAAGGCTGCACCTCTTGCCATCCCCTACCCCCACCTGCCTGTTGCTTCTGGGCCATTCATTCTTAGACTTACTCCATATTCCAGTCCTGACAAGGCCAGGTCATGGCCTACCTCTCTATGGCTCCTCCACCAGCCTGGGGACAACTTGGGGGATTGAACTAGCTTTCAGGTTGTCCTGGACCCCACCCAGCACTGCTGTCCCAGAGCCAGCCTCACAAGCTATTTGTGAGACGGCGGTGAGGACAGCAGAAGGATGGTGTCGGGAGCAGAGGTGCATGAGCTGCACCAGCAGCCCTTACCGGATGACGGTGGGGAAGAGCTCAGCAGAGTACACGTAGGAGATGGTAAACCCAGCAGCAGTGGCAAACTTCCCCACCACGGCCAGCACAGTGACCACCACGGGCAGATCTGGTGAGGGATGCTGGTCAGCCCCACGGAGGGCAGATGGCCCCATCACCTGGGCCCTGCCCCCTGCCCGGCTCAACCCAGCTCCTCACCCCTTCTGTACCCGAACCCCAGGGAAGCTCTCGCCCTGGAAAGAAAAGCAATAGGCCTCTGGCCATAGGTGAATGAGGGTGGGATGGGTCGGGGGAGAGCCAGCCTTGGTACCTGCTGGGATGAAGATGATGGTGATACACATAAGGCCACCCAGAACCAGAGTCCCCAGCTGGCTCCACTTGCGGCCAAACCACTGCATCATGAAGATGCTAGAGTAGCGGGCGGGCACCTCCACTGCACCGAAGATGAGCTGTGTCAGGTAGATGTCTAGGCCGAAGTCCCCGACTTGGAGGCTCAGGCCGAAGTACCCCAGGCTGTCCACAAACCTACACAACGTCCAAGAGTCCCTGTCACTGCTGGATGATGAGACACCATGACATGCAGAAAGAGAAAGACGGCCTGGCTGGCCAGAAGTCAAACCAGAAAACAGTACCACCGCCAGGGAGAGACCCAGTCATTCGCACACAGCCCATCCCAGCCAGAGAGCCACCATCCCACATGCCACTGACACATACCAGGGAAGTGGCAGCCCTTGGCTTGGGCCACAGGGCACTCACCAGACGAAGAAGAGAATCAGGGTCACCTTCCGGAGCTGGGGGTGTCTGAACAGATCCAGGGCATTCCCTGAGGGGCCTGTCTTCTCTGGGACCAGCTGGGAGGAAGACGCAGAGTGAGGGGGCAGCAGAAAGGTCTGTATGTGAGAGATTTGGGGCAGGGCAGGCCCGGCCTGCTGGAAGTACCTGGCTCAGGAGCTCTGGGGAGAGTTTCCGCTTGTTGACCGAAGCTGCCTTCTGGAGCACTTGTTTAGCCTCCTCAACCCGCCCCCGGGTCAGGAGCCACCGTGCGGATTCTGGCAGAGCCCTATAGGTCAGGATAACTATGAGCTTGGGGTACTGTTTCAGTACACACTGAACCCCACACCCTTTGCAGTCTGTCTCCTTGACACGCCCGAGTGAAGGTGAGTGCTGCACGCCAAACCCACTGCAGCACAGCTAACCAAGGGTGGCTGGCTCCCAGGAACTATCTCCTCACCAGAAGTAGAAGAAGAGCAGCAAGACAGGTGCAGTGCCAGCAATCTGGAAGAGCCTCCAGTTACGGACACCGTAGGCAAGGCCTGCAAGCGCCATCTGCCCGAGCGAGAAGGTGCACTGGGCCAGGACCACAGCCTGAGTCCTCCACGAGGGCCCCACCCACTCTGTAACTGTAACAGAGAGGCTGAGGCTGGGCCAGACCCTGCCCGCTCACTCCGCCAGGTTTGGGGCCTCTGTCCCAGCTCAGGAAGAGCAGGTGTGACCACTTCAGGTGCGGGTGCCTGAGGCCCTCACAGGCAGTCTGGGGCATGTGGCCAGACCCCAAGGACTCACCGTGTGGCCAACAGCTTCAGGGCCCACATACTCACGGAGAGTGACATTGCTGAAGGTGTATCCAGCCACGGCAGTAGCCACAGCAAAGCGCAGGACCATGTAGAGCTCGAAGCTGGGCATAAAGGCTGTGGCCAGACCAAAGAGCGCGAAGAACAGCAGCTGCACGAGGATAGTAGCCTTGCGGCCAATCCTGGAGGAAGAAGGGGGCAGGGCCAGGCGGGACGCTGTGAGGGGAAGAAGCCAGGGAGACCCAGCCCTGCCCTCCCCCACGCTCTCTGTGAGGGGGGACACGTGGCCCCACCCAGGGAGCCCCATTTGAGGGAGACCAGTGACCATGTGCCAGGAGTCTGAGAGCATGCTGGGTAAGGGATGAAAGGCTCAGGTTCTTACCAGTCACAGAGGGGTCCAAAGATGACAGCCCCCATGAGGAGCCCAGCCATGTACACTGACTGCGAGGTCGCCTTCAGATGCTTCCGATCGCAAACCAGGTTGAACTGAGGCAGACAGAGGCAGATGTTGAGACAAGGGGCAGCTGAGGGTAAGTCCTTTATCATTTAGCCCACCCACTGTAAACTTCTCAGGGAGATGCCCACAGTTCCCAAACTGTGTGCCAAGGCACCCCAGGGAACCCGAGCGATCTCACGGGGCACACACATGCAGGTGTACACACACGGTGGGGCTGGGGGCAAGGCACTTGGAGACACACTGAGAGAACGTGACGGACAGACTGGGACACCACGGGGAGAACGTGTGTCCCCATAACTGTACACACGTCTGCTGCATGGGCACACACAGTAAGTACATGTGACTCAGCCCTACCCGCCCTGGTTTGTTTTGTGCCCCAGCCAGTTCTGTGACCCCTGCACACAGCTCAGCTCCACACACAAATGCACGTGGGGAAACGTGACACGTGCGCGCTTCTCCAGAGCTCCTGAAGATAGCTTCCCAATGATGACGATGCCTTTCGAGTGCTTGCTCCATGTTGGGTACTATGCCTCATGCCTTACGTGCATTATCTCATATAATTCTGACATCAATCCTTGACTTATCATTCTGTTCCCCTAAGGAAGGAGAGGCTAAGTAGTGAATCCTAGGTCCCACAGCTGGATGTCAGGAGCGTTCAGATATCTCTACTGCCCCAGACAAGGACTGAAACTGAGTGAAAGCTAAGAAAATGCTGAATGAATGAATGAAGGAATGAATGCACTAATACCTAGTCAACGGGCCAATCATTATCAGTTAAGTAACCTTTAGTAACAAATTAATCAATCCAGATAATACCATTGTGCTCACACTTCCGTTCTCAAGGACAACTGTTAATTTTTAAGAACTTTGAATATGTGCCAAGCAATTAGTACCCCACGGGAATGAAGCAGGGAAGGACAGGGGTCTTGAACTTGCTCCACCTAATTCCATCCTGTTCGGCTTTTGTTTAGCAGCCACAGATTGCCTTTGTAGTTAGACGCATAAATAATAATGAATAAAAGCCGGCTGCTGTCAGGGTCTGGAGCCAGAATTGAGTGACTTTGTGGACCTTTGAGCCTGTTAGCTGATCTGTTGGTTTCTTGGTTTCCCATGTATAAAATGGGGATAGAATATAAACACTACATAGTATCACCCAACAGGATTAAAGGAATCAATGCATGTAACATGCTCAGCGCAGTGGCAGCCACACAGGAAGCTCTCAGTAAATGTTAGTTCAGCTGAGGGTGCACTGGCCCCTGTGCTCATGAAACTCACAGCTGGTGACACAGTTGTCTCAGACACGAAGGGCTGCAGTGACCTGAAGGCATGGGATTCTTCCAACGCTGGCACCCCTGCTCAGTGGCCACCATTCACTACCTTCCTGTGGTTTATATGCCTCTTATCTCATTAAATGGCCATTGTCACCCCATGAAGGCTTACCATTCCCATTGTGCAGGAGCAGAGACTGTGGCTTAGAAACGTGCCAACATGTCACTAAGCTCGTGTGGTGGCATCATGTTGCAGGTGGAACAAAGATGAAGAGGGCTCCTGCTTGGGACACCAGTCAGCAACCACCCCAGCCCTAACGCCCCCAGTGGATGGTTCTGTCTGGAGCCTGCCACAGTGCGCCACAGACTTCTGTCCCCATTTCATGGCGCACAACCCATCACACCTCCCTTCCCTGTTCCAAAACCTTCAGTGGCTCTCTTTGGTCTCTAGGAGAAAGCCCAAATTCCTCAGCAGTGTATCTAAGACCCTTTAAGAGTTGACACTTGCTTATTTCCCAGCCTCTTGTGTATGTCTTTTCCTCAGACATACCAGGCATTTTCTCCAGACGCAAGACCTGGCTATTCTCTGCTTCCCCTTCCCTCTCATCCCTGCCCCTTCTTTGGTCCCAGGTCAGTACACACTGTTGTAGCTATTCATTGACAGTCTATTTCCCTCCTCATTCACAGATGCATGTTTTCTTTCACCAAGAATGGGCACCTACGAAAAGTGGGATGTGTAGGATGAAAAGGAGAAATGAACTTTGTCCTTTGAGAGCACACCGTCTATGAGGAAACGTGCTCCTTTCTTCTCAAATTAGGACTGTTTGTATTTCCGTTTGAATAGGAAGCTGCTGGTTGTAACAAGGAAACGGATGTCAGCTCAGAGAGGGTCCTGTGAATCAGTGTGGCACAGCCCCTCCTCATAGATGAGAAACAGAAGTAGACGATCTCCCACCAACGTACCTCTACACTGGACCCAACTTATGGTCTCAAAGTGCCCAAACTTGCTATTCCCTTGGGAGTCACGGCCCTTGGCCGGGTAAGTGTGGGTAGGAGCAGGCCAGGGAAAGGCACGAAGTCCAAGGGCCAACCCAGTCTAGGACGATGGCTGAGGATGGAGGGGGAGGTCCCGTGAGAACATCCCGTTCAGTTCCCACAGGCTGTCCATCCCTATTCCAGACACACCAATTCTCGCTGCTCCCCAGACACGTCACCGCTTCCTGATGCCAGGCCTTTCTTGCGCTGTTCTCTGTCTGCAAAGGCCTTCCCCTCTTCTCTATCAAATTTCTTCTGATACCTTGGTGCTCAGCTCACATACCAACTCCTTCTGGAAGTTGCCTGCCCCATGCCCTCTAGGAGGAAGCAAATTCTAGCCTCAGAGCCCACCCAGTCCTGTTTCCACCTACAAGGAGCACAGATTGTCCCTTGACCATCAGGGTTCCTTGGAGAAAGGGAACAAGGTACCTCCTTCCTCTGACTGTTCCCTGCACAGTTAATACTTAGGGGGCTTCGGTTGAATAAAATTCTGTGACTAGTGCAGCACAGGCTGTAAATAAGGGCTAGAGGGGGCTCCGCACCAGCCGGAAGCTTGCCTGCCTTTAAGGAGGCTGCTATTCGGCCAGGTGGACAGAGAGTGCATAGCACGTGTAGTGGCAGGTACACCCACAGCATCTGAGGACTGGTGCAGGCCGCCACCTACTATGGAGGTGATGCTGGGAGATAAGCCAGAGGCCAGTGAGCGTCAGACGGGGCTACGCTGGGCTATATCCATAGGCTGGAGAGCTCCACGCTACCCTTTCCCCTTGCGGGGTAGAATGAGGTGGAGGGTCAGGAGGAAGATGGCAGGAAATATCCTCGGACTGCCAGGGTCCTAGAGGCAGGCTTGTAGTCACATACTAAGAAGTAAACGTTTACCTTTGGTTAAAACATTGCCCTCTGAGAATCTCCAAGAATGAAAGAGTTTTTCACCCATAGTGGGGAAAGTTAGTGTTTAATGTCTGGACTCCAGATTGCCCTCTCCACAGAGGCTCAGGATCTGCCACGATATAGGTGAGCGCTGTACAGCACCTCCCATCAACACCCTCCACGCAGGTTTCTGGACTATGTGTGCTCTCTCCTGCTCCTGCAGGGAGCTGGGCAGCAGGAGCCCGCGGGAGTTCCCAGCTCCATGGTCAATCCATGGTGTTGGCCTGGCCAAGCCCTCTCCCCACTCGGAGCCTGACCTCGCCATCTGGGATGCAACAGAGGGCCTCCATGCTTCCCAGGGCTCTTCCTGCTCTGAGGTGGCTAGAGTGGGAGTAGGGGGCTGGGTCCCTCCAAGAGAATGAATTTATTCGCAAGAGCAAATGCTCAGGTATCTACAGGATAGAGTTCTAGAGTCACATGCTTCCAGAGGCAGGCAGGCGGAGACTGAGAGAGAAGCTGAAAGGGAGGAAGCCCAAGTCAAGCCAGCAGGAAGGCAGACAAATGGACAGGGGAAGGGACAGCATAAGAGAGTGAGAAAGACACAGGAAGAGAGGTAAGCAGGCAGACATGCAGAGGCAACTGAAAGACGAAGGCCAATGGACAGACAGATGGGAACATGGGAGAGAGAGAAAGGCATAAAGATAGGAAAATAGGAGCGGGCGGAAAAAAGGCAGGCAACTGGGCAGAGAAGGAGGAAGAAAGACAGAAGGACAGGCCAACGTGAACGGATGCATGGGCAGACAGTGCAGACAGAAAAAATGGATGGAGAGGTAGAGGCAGAGGACAAAGAGAAAAAAAGGCATATCAATGGTTATTCATTCAGGAATGGGGAGATACAGAGGCAACACCAGTGACCGAGGGCGGAGGGTTAGACAGAGGAAGTGACAGACCCGAAACGGAGGGCCCAGACCGGCACATGGGCAGCCTACCTCATTCATCAGGGATGGCTGCCTGTCTTCAGGGTAGTCCCAGCCCATCTCGCAAGCCTGTGTCTCATTGAAGCGGTGGCTGAGGATGTCCTCCAGGCTGGCACCGTCAGGGGGCGGCCGGAACATGAGGCAGGGCTCAGGCTTGCCTGCGGCATCCAAAGGCACGCTTAGGGACAGCTGCTCAGCAGCACTCAGGTTCCAAGTGTGGTTCTTGACCCAGTCCACGGAGCAGTGATGGGTCTCATCCAGGACCATGAAGACCTGGGCAAACATGTAGAAGGCAGTCAGGAAGTTGGGGACACTCAGTAGTATCATCAGCTGTATCTGGAAGCGACCGAAGTCGCCTATTTCAGCCAGGACCTCAGAAAATTGAGCCATGTCTACTGGTCACCGCGTCCTCAGCCCTGGGCCACCCAACAGCTCTGCACCTTGATCCTGGGTTGCTTGCTCTTGTGGGCCGTGATGGCAGCCGCAGTAATTAATGTTTAATCCCACCTTGCTTAGCTCCACCTTCAACACCTCAGCCACCCGCGGAGGACAGAATCTGATGAAAACATAGTCCACTCTGGATTGCAGACTCCGAGCACACTTTATTGACTGTGGGATAGATACCGGTATCACGAGCAGAACACGAGGGCCGTCTCAGGCTCAGCACACAGGAGCGAGCGTTAGCTTATTACACAGCACACGCTCCTACCCCCACTAACTGCAACGTCCCACACCACTCACATCCAGCTCAAACCCCTCTCAACACAGTAGAACACATTCTGACAGCAGTTGCAATACTCAGGGGGACACACAAATCCCTCCTAGGGTGCAGCCCACAGTGGGCTGCGGAGGATAAGTCAGGAGAGCATCAAGGACCCCGCCTGCGTATTTGTTAACTTCATCAGGAGCCCAATCTGACAGTGACTCCTTGACATTGAACAGCTTCTCTTTCTCCGGTGGGTCTCTGGCACCTGGTAGTATGCAACACCAGTCAGTTCCAGGGCAGCTGGAAGGCCAGGAGACCCACCCAGGGCATAAATGCCTTTCCCTTCCAGCACCAAAGACAAGTCAAGAATGCAGAGCAATTACAGAAGAGCCAAGAATTGCATTTTGAGCTCTACTCTAATCAAAGAACAAACCATAAACACAATCCCCAGATAAAAGCAAATGCAAGCTGCCCCAGAGTAGCCCTAGCGCCCGAGGCAATCTCAGTGATAACAGAAAAACACAAAGTCTCCCTCTACCACCCGCCCAGCTGGGGAAGCCCTACCCTTGCTGGAGTCAGGATTCTTACAGGACTGGGGCCTAACAGAAAGGCAGGACGTGAAAGAGGAATCTCCCAAAGATACCACCCCTGCCCCCATCCTTCTCCCGCAGAAAGTCTTCCTGGGTGGAGGTAGATCAGGGCTTGGCAGGTGTCTGGTTCAGTCCTGGGAGGTGGGGAATGACGGACTAGAGAGCGTTAGGGAAAAATACACGTGTATGCTTGCATGCACATCCACGCATTTGCTTGTGCATAGAAAAGCCTTTTCATGTTTTGAATTTTGAACCATTTTAAGAGCTGGGCAGGGAATGGGTAAAGGCCTTACAAGGAACAAGGCTGTACAGGGCATTTCTGGATACAATGTGCTTGTATCCACCTGGCTGCCTGGCTGGCACAGCGTCTGGCTGCCTGCTAATCAGCACGTGAGGGCAGGGCAGACGCAAGTTCCCACGATGCTGCATATGGAGAGTGCTTTCCTCTCTGCCGCCCACCCCGAACTCCCACCAGGCTCACCAGTGTCCCCAGCTCTACCTTTTCTTCCTCACCTACCTCCTTGCATGTTCTTGTGCTCAGCATCACAACTGAATTGCCCAGAAAAGGATGCTACCTGTGGCCACCCCCAGTTAGGAGTTCCTATTATGGCGGAGACCTGGCGGGGGTGGGGTGGGGAGAACTGAGTCCTCATGACTTCCTCGTTCCAGTCAGGGAAAGGATTTTTGCTGCTTTTGGCTCCAAGTAGCCAAGGGAGCTGGAGCTAGGAGGCAAGAAGCTTGGGCTCTGCTACTCATTCATTGTAATCCTAAATCTGCCCCTTCCACCCCTATGGGACTCAATTTCTCCATGTGTGTAAAGGGAAAGCTTGAACTAGATGGTCTCTAAGGATTCTTCCATTTCTTGGTGTGTGATTCTAAACGTGGAGACAGATAGATGATGAGGAGACTCCTGACACATGAGTGAGACAAACAAGACCTTCCATAGTTGGAACTATAACATGATCCCCGAATCTTGGTACAGAGGTGATGAATCCCAAAGGCTTCACTTGACATCTACAGTCCCCAAATCCTCATTTTCTGGTTAACTTCTTTCTCCTGTCACTATCCCCCATTCCAACCATTTTGCCAAAGGCTCCCCATGGTGCTTCAAGGCCCACCACCCGCTCTCTTCCTTGAGGAAGCCCTCCCAACATCACTGTAGCCCCAAAGGGCCTTGCTCTGCCCTGTGGTCTCACTGACTTGAGAGGCTGTCTCCAACACAAGCATGGGTGCTGGTCTGTGACTTCTCCAAGGGGTCTGGTCACCCCCACCGCCTTCTGGGAGACTGCAGGACAGGGCTGGGTTTGCCTCTGGCCCGTCAGGAAGAACCTGCAGGTTGTCTCCCTCCTCTTCTCCTTGTGCCTGCCTCCATTCAAGGGCACAACTAAAGCCAAAGAGGGGTGTAACGGGAGTTTTCTAACCACCAGAGCTGTTTGTGGAATGAACACACTGTTTGCAGGAAGTATTCAGTACATCACTGGGCATCACCTGTCCGAGGAGCAGAGGGTGGTGGTGGTGTGTGTACCTGGGGGTGGGGCGGTATTTCTGAAACATTGCCTATTGGGATGCACAGATGATGTCTCAAATCTTTTCCAAATTTGAGAATTAATGATTCTAGTAAATAGAAACTGGGTTCCGACTTTCGATTTCCAGTCCAATATGTAAGGAACTTGAAAGTTGTCCCTTCATCCTAACATGTAAAAAGTTGAACAAACTGAAAAGTCAAAAGCTCTTCTTAGGATTTACCAGAGAAGTCGGGTCAAAGGGTATACTGCTGTCTCTCAAATTGGAGGGACACACAGGTACACACAGAGAAGTATAAATTACTGGAGTAGAAATCCACAAACAGAAGTTTGCACAGGAACCAACAACAGAGTAGGAAAACCTGAACTGTAGTTGAGAAATTGCTGGAGGCTCAATGTGGATAAAGCTGAGAGTTAAAAACTCCAAAGTGGGCTCCTCTCCCTTTTGTGCATTTTACCTCCAGCAGCTCTACCAGGTTCTCCCAGTGAATATCGGAGAAAAATGCTGTGACCCCTGCAGCGTGCGAAAGAAACCCATTTTGAAATATATGAGAGCATTCTGTTCTTAACAAGAGAGACTAGTTAACCAGAGCCTAAGCCGCTGGGGTTTTATCAGGGCCTAAATGACTCGGAGGAAGGGAAATGTCCAATTCCACCCCCTCTAGCCATCCTGTCGGACTTAAAGGGGTGGGGACACTGAGAAGCACATGTGAAATTCGTCAGGTCACTAAAGACAAGCCTAATCACAGGGCTGCAGAACACTGTCCCTTTCCCCACACCTTACCACATCACTAACACCCTCTTTACAAGAATGCCTTTTACCCAGTGCACCATGTTTGGCTTTCAACAGAAAACAATACAAGGCCCGCTAAAAGACAAAAACACAGTTTGAAGAGATATGGCTGGCAGCAGAACCAGACTTAGATATGGCAGGGATGTTGGAATTACCAGATTGGGCCTTTTAAAAAATATGCTAAGGGATCTAATGGAAAAAGTCGACAACATGCAAGTACACGTGGGTAATGTAAGCAGCGAGATAGAAATTCTAAGAAAAAGACATGCCAGTGATTAAAAACAGTTCAAAAGAAATGAAGAATGCCTTTGATGTGCTCATTAGCAGGCTGGATAAAGCTGAAGACAGAATCTCTCTGAGCTTCAGGATATGTCAATAGGAACTTTCAAAACTGAAAAGCAGAAAGGAAAAAAGTGGAAACAAACAAATCGGAACAGAATAGCCAAGAACCATGGGACAAGTACGAAAGGTGTAACATCGGCATATGGGAATACCAGAAAGAGAATAGGTACAGAAGAAATACAGTGGTACCTCGGTTTTCAAATGGAATCCGTTCCGGAAGACCATTCGAGTTCTGAAACGTTTTTTTTTTTGTGTTTTGTTTTTTTACAAGAGAACAAATCCACTTTATTTACTTTTCAGTAAGTTTAAATCCTTCAGGGGTACAGCATTACACGGATTCTGTGTCCTATGGCTTTAGCAGGAAGGTTGCTTCGGAATTTGGCACGAACCATACCACTGTTTCCATGAGCACGAGTTACCTTTCCCCAGATTACTCTGGTTTTGTTCGGTTTGCCACCAGGAGTCACTGTGTTATTCTTTGCCTTGTACACATACGCACATCTCTTGACTAGATAGAATTCAGTTTCATCTCGAGCATAAACATCTTCAATTTTAAGAAGAGCTGTGTGCTCTCTCTGGTTCCGGAGACCCCGTTTATAGCCAGCAAAAATGGCTTTGGACCACAGCCTTCCAGACATATTGTCGTTTTAGAAGTCCTGTTCCCAGCAGGCCTCCCCAGGCGCCAAGATGGCGGAAAAAAGCCTGAAACGTTTGAAAACAGCTGACAGCTAGGCCTCAGGATCTTGCACTCAGCGGAAGCCGCATGACATGTTCGACTGCTGAGGCATGTTCGAAAACAGAAGCATTTACTTCCGGGTTTATGGCATTCGTAAACCAAAATGTTCATCAACGGAGATGTTCAAAAACCAAGGTACTACTGTATTTGAAACAATATTGACTGGGAATTTTCCCCAAATTCATGTCAGACACCAAAGCACAAATGCAGGAAGCTCAGAGAACACCAAGCAGGATAAATGCTAAAAAAATCTACAACTAGGCCTATTGTATTTAAACTGCAGAAAATCAAAGATACAGAAAAAATCTTGAAAGAAGCCAGAGAAGGAGAAAAAACCCCGTTACCTACACAGGAGCAAATACACAAATTACACTGACTTCTCCTCAGAAAGCATGCAAGCAAGAGGAGAGTGGCATGACATAGCTCAAATGTTGAGAGAAAAACCCACCAGCGTAGAAGTCTATATTCTGTAAAATTATCCTTTAAAAGTAAAAGAGAAATAAAGATGTTCTCAAACAAAAATTGATGGAATTTCTTATCAGTAGACTTTGCCTCACCCGAAATGTTACAAGAACTTCAGGAAGATGGAAAATTAGAAGTCAGAAACTTGAAACTTCATAAAGAAAGGAAGAGCATCAGAGGAGGGATATGTGAAAGTAAATAAAATATTTTATTTTTCCTTTTCTTAGTTGATCTAACAGGTAACAGTTCATTCAAAGTAATAAGAACAACAATGTATTAGATTATCTATGCATATGTTGGATTGATTTAGTATTTTATTGAGGATTTATGTTCAGGAGAGATACTGCTTTCTAATTTTCTTGTCATGTCTTTGTCTGGTTTTGATATTAGGGTAATGCTACCTCATAGGAAAAGTTAGGAAGCATTCCCTCTGCTTTTATCTTCTGGAAAAGATTGTAAAGAATTGCCACAATTTCTTACTTAAATGTTTGGCAGTATTCATTCACGAACCCATTTGGGTCTAGTGCTTTCTGTTTTGGAAGGTTACCATGTTTCCCCCAAAATAAGACCTAATCGGAAAATAAGCCCTAAAATGATTTAGGATCACATCCCCTGAACATAAGCCCTAATGCGTCTTTTGGAGCAAAAATTAATATAAGACCCCGTCTTATTTTCAGGGAAACACGGTATTAGTTATTGACACATTTCTTTAATTTATATAGGCCTGTTTATAGACTCTTCTCATGTGAGTTTTGGTTTGTCTTTCAAGGAACTAGTCCATTTCATCTCGGTTGTCAAATATGTGGGTATAGAGTTGTTTGTAGTATTCTTTTATTATCCTTTTAATGTCTATAGAATTCGTAATGATGTCCTCTATTTCATTTCTGATGTTAGCAATTTTGTCTTCTCTTTTTTCTTAGTCTGGCTACAGGCTTGTCAATTTTATTGATCTTTTCAAGGAACAAGCTTTTAGTTTTGTTGGTTTTCCCTACTGTTTTCCTGTTTGTTTAACTGATTTCTGTTCTAAGTTTCTTTCTTTTACTTCCTTTGTCTTTAATTTGGTCTCCTTTTTCTAGTTTCATAAGGTAAGAGCTTAAATTACTGATTTCAGTTCTTTCTTCTTTTCTAATATATACATATTTAATGCTATAAATTTCCCTTTAAGCACTGCTTTCGCCATATCCCACAAATTTTGATAAAAATTGTATTTTCACTTTCATTTTGCTCAAAATATTTTTAAGTTTCTCTAGAGATTTCTTTTTGAACTAATTGTTATTTAAAAATGTGTTCTTTAATCTCCAAGTATTTTGAGATTTTTCTAGGTATCTTCATGTTATTCATTTCTAGTTGAATGAATAGAAATGTCACCTGAGAGCAGACATTGTGATTTTTATTCTTTTAAATTTATTAAGATATGTTTTGACACAGAATGTGGTCTACCTTGTTTTCTTTTTAAATGATTTTTATTGGGGAAGGGGAACAGGTCTTTATTGGGGGAACAGTGTGTACTTCCAGGATTTTTTTCCAAGTCGTTGTTCTTTCAATCTTAGTTGTGGAGGGCGCAGCTCAGCTCAAGGTCCAGTTGCCGTTGCTGTTGCTAGTTGCAGGGGACGCAGTCCACCATCCCTTGCGGGAGTCAAACCGGCAACCTTGTGTTTGAGAGCCTGCGTTCCAACCAACTGAGCCATCTGGGAGCTCAGCGGCAGCTCAGCTCAAGGTGCCGTGTTCAATCTTGGTTGCAGGGGGCAGAGCCCACCATCCCTTGTGGGACTCGAGGAATTGAACTGGCAACCTTGTGGTTGAGAGCCCACTGGCCCATGTGGGAATCGAACCAGCAGCCTTCGGAGTTAGGAGCATGGAGCTCTAACAGCCTGAGTCACCGGGCCGGCCTGTAGTCTACCTTGTTGAATGTGAGTTTGAGAAGAATGTTTTCTGTTTTTGGAGGGAGTAATCTATAGAGGTCCATTATATCCAGTTGATTGATAGTGCTGTTCAGTTTAACTATGTCTTTACTGATTTTCTGCCTGCTGGATTTGTTCATTTCTGATTAGAGGATGTTGAAGTCTCCAACTGTAATAGTAGATTCTTGTCTTGCTTCTTATAGTTCCATCAATTTTTGTCTGATGTACCTTGATACTGCTTTTAGGCAAATACACATTAAGAATTGTCTTCTTGGAGTACTGACGCCTTTATCATTATGTAATAATACTCTATCCCTGATAACGTTTCTTGCTCTGAAGTCTGCTGTGTCTGAAATATAGCTACTCCCACTTTCTTTTGGTTAGTGTTAGCATGCTATATCTTTCTCTATCCATTTACTTTTAATCTATGTGTCTACATCTAAAGTGTGGGTTTCTTGTAGACAACATATAGTTAGATCTTGTTTTTTGATCCACTCTGACAGTCTCTTCTCTTTTATTTGATATATTTTAGACCATTAACATTTAAAGCAATTAACACCGTTGGATTAGTATCTACTACATTTGTTACTGTTTTTTGTTCATTACTCTTGTTCTTTGTTCCTAAGTTTTCTACTTTTTCTGCCTTTTGCAGTTTTAACTGAGATTTTATGTCATTCTATTTTCTCTTCTTTCTTAGCTTATCAGTTATACCTTTTCTTTTCTTTTTTTTTCAGTGGTTGCCCTAGAGTTTGCAATATATATTTACAACTAACTGAAGTCCATTTTCAAAGAACACTATACCACTTTACAGGTAGTGCTAATACCACATAACAAAATAATCCTAATTCTCCCCTCTTGTTCTTTGCATCATTTCTGTCATATACATGGGCGATGATGATGATGATGATAATGGTGTGTGTGTGTGCGCGCGCGTGCACATGTGCATGCCTGTGTGTGTGATTTTATCTTCAATGCAGAAGACAGAAGCAGAGGGAATACTTCTTAACCTATTCTATAAGGCCAGCATTACCCTACTATCAAAACTTGACAAAGGCATTACACGAAAAGAAAACTAGAAAGCAGCGCCTCTCATGAACAAAGATGTAAAAATCCTCAATAAAATAGTAGCAAATTAAATCCAATAATGTATAAAAAGAATTATGGACCATGACCAAGTGGGATTTATCCCAGCTAATGCAAGGAAGGTTCAACATTTGAAAATCAATTAATGTAATCCATCACATCAACAGGCTAAGAAAAATCACATGACCACATCAATAGATGTAGAAAAAGCATTTGACAAAATCCAACACCCGTGCATGATAAAAACTCTCAGCAAACTATGACTAGAGGGTGACCTCAATTTGGTAAAGAACATCTACAAAAAGCCTATAGCTAATGTCATACTTAATGTTGAGAAACTAGCTTTTCTACTGAGATCAGGAACAAAGCAAGGACAGCCTCTCTCACCATTGCTTTTCAACATCATACTGGACATCCTGTAATGCAATAATGCTAGAAAAGGAAATAAAAGGTATATAGACTGGGAAGGAAGAAAACTGTCTTTATTTATTTGCAGATGACATGATTATGTACGTAAAAAAAACAAAAGAACAGGCAAAAATACTCTTGGAACCAGTAAGTGATTATAGCAAGGTTGCTGAATGTTAGGTTAATCAACAAAAGCTAATCACTTTCCTACATACCCACAATGAACACATGGAATTTGAAATTGAAAATGTAATACCATTTCTAGTAGCACCCCCAAAATGAAATACTTAGATATAAATCTAACAAAATATGTTAGAAACTACAAAACTGATGAAGGAAATCAACAAGGAACTAAATAAATGGAGAGATATTCTATGTTCATGGATAGGAAGATTCAAAACTGTCAAGATGCCAATTCTTCTCAATTTAATCTAGTGATTCAACACAATCTCAATCAAAATCCCAGCAAGTTATTTTGTGAATATTGACAAACTGATTCTAAACTTCATGTGGAGAGACAAAAGACCTAGAATAGCCAACACTATATTGAAGGAGAAGAGCAAAGTTAGAGCACTGACAATAGCTGACGTCAAGACTTACTATAAAGGGGTCAGCTTGGTGGCTCAGGTGGTTAGAGCTCCATGCTCTGAACTCCAAAGGCTGCCGGTTCAATTCCCACATGGGCTAGTGGGCTCCCAACAACAAGGTTGCCAGTTCGATTCCTCGACTCCCCAAGGGATGGTGGGCTGTGCCCCCTGCAACTAAGATTGAACATAGCACCTTGAGCTGAGCTGCCATTGAGCTCCCAGATAGCTCAGCTGGTTGGAGCACATCCCCTCTAACATCAAGGGATTGTGGGCTGTACCCCCTGCAACTGACAACGGCAACTGGACCTGGAGCTGAGCTGCGCCATCCACAACTAAGATTGAAAGGACAACAACTTGACTTGGAAAAAGTCCTGGAAGTACACACTGTTCCCCAATAAAGTCCTGTTCCCCTTAAAAAAAAAAAAAAAAGTTACTATAAAGCTACAATAGTCAGGACGGTGTGGTATTAGCAAAAGAATAGACAAATAATAGATCAACGGAATATAATAGAGAGCCTAGAAATAGACTCACAGATTCAAGTGATCTTTGACAAAAGACCAAAGCAATACAATGGAGCAAAAGTAGTCTTTTCAACAAATGGTGCTGGAACTACTAGACAACCAAATCTAGACACAGACCTTACTCTTGTCACAAAAATTCACTCAAAATGCATCACAAGCCACATTGTAAACTGCAAAACTATACAACTTGTAGAAGATAACATAGGCGAAAATCTAGATAACATTGTGTAATGACTTTCTAGATACAGCATCAAAGGCATAATCCATGAAAAAAATCATGGATGAGCCAGACTTCATTAAAATTAAACCTTTTGCTCTGTAAAAGACACTGTTAAGACAATAAGACACGCCACAGACTCGAAAAAACATTTGCAAAAGACATATCTGATAAAAAATACTGTTACCCAAAATATATAAAGAACTCTTAAAACTCAACAATAAGGAAACAAACAACGTGATTAACAATGGGCAAGAGACCTGAACAGACATCTCACCAAAGAAAATAAACAGATCTAAATGAGCATTTGAAAAGATGTTCAACATTATATCACTGGAGAATTGCAAATTAAAATGAGATAGCACTATACATCTGTTACAACAGCCAAAATCTAAAAACACTGACACCACCAAATGTTGGCAAAGATGTGGAGCAACAGGAACTCTCCTTCACTGATGGGAAGGCAAAATAGTACCGCCACTTTGGGAAGACAGTTGGTGGCTTCTTACAATCCACAATTGGGCTCCTTGGTATTTACCCAAAGGAGTTCAAAATTCATATCCACACAAAACCCTGCACAATGTTTACTGCATCTTTATTCATAACTGTCAAAACTCAGAAGCAACCAGTAGGTGAACAGATAACAAACTGGTCCATCCAGACATGGAACATTATTCAGTGCTAAAAAGAAATGAACTATGAAGCCATGAAGACCTGTAGAAACCTCAAATGTTTCTTACCAAGTGAAAGAAACTATTCTGAAAAGGCTATATGCAGTATGATTCTAACTTTATGGCATTCTGGAAAAGGCAAAACCATGGAGATGGTAAAAAGATCAGCAGTTGTCGGGGACTAGAGGGGAGGGAGGAATGAACAGGCAGCAAGCATACAGAGGATTTTAGGGCAGTGCAACTATTCTGATCCTGTAACGATGAGTACATGTCATTACACATTTGTCCAAACCCACAGAATGCACAACAGCAAGAGTGAACCTGAGTGTAAACTATGGACTCTGAGTGATAATGACGTGTCAATGTATGTTCACTCGTCGACTGTAATAAATGTACTATTCTGGTGCGAGATGTTGACAGTGCAGGGGCGGGGGGGGGGTCTGTGCATGTGTGAGTTCAGGGGTTATATGGAACTCTGCATACTTTCTGCTCAATTTTGCTATGAGACTTAAAGTGCTCTAAAAAATAAAGGGGTAGGTGAGCTGACCCAAAGGAAGAATCCATGAACTGCCGCACTGAACAATATGACTATGAAGAGGCAGAGCTAGGGAATCAGGCCTCTGAACAAGCTCTGATAATGTTAGAGAGAACAGGCATGTGGAGAGGCTCTATTTACTCTTGCTTCGTCCCCTTGCCCCCCCAGATTCCATGATCACTTCTAAATTACTGGTACCTCCTTTCTGTCCCCACAATAATCAGAGTCCACATTTACAACCTGCTTATCTTGAATGCAAATTCAATCAGATGTGTTATTGTCACTCCAAGGCTTCCAGACTTGAGCTCTAGATTACCAGGAGCCACACGCAGTCCTCTCGTGGTTCAAAGGCCATCTTCTGGTGGGAAGGACTTACGATCAGAGAGATTACTTATCTGGGAGGTGGAGGAATACGGAGGGGTCTGGAATCTTACATGAAATCCCACCATTGCAACATCAAAGCCAAATAGGGACAAGTTCAGCGCTGCTCTGAACTTTCTAAAAGGGACTCCCAAGGACTTGAATCTGGCGTCTTTCCCCTGCCCAACAGTACGAACAGAATCAGTTAGAAAAGGTCAATACAAGGAGTTCCCTATCTCACCCTGTGAAATCCCCTTGGGCAGATCTTACCTTGCTCTCTTCCGGGATTTCAGTTTGCCCATTTGTACAAAGGTTTTAAGCTGTTGTGATTTGTAGATATATACTTTCTTTAGTTAATGTGCACTTTGGCTTTTTTCTATTCGCATGAAAAATTAAAGTTAGTAGTGACTCCCTGACCCACTCCCCACCATAGCGACTAAAGTAAAGAATCCTTACACCATGACAGACAATTTCCTCTTTATTGATTAAAAATGATGGAAACATGCAGCAAAATACAAAGTCAAAAAAAGGGGAAAAAAAGTCAAATATTTTACATCTTTCATAATCTAGCATACGTCATAAGGAGGAACCTCCATTTATTGATACACCATTATTCTATCCTCCAGATTATTAAATAGTATCATCTGGCTCTAGATTTGGTTCAAAACTTAAGCAAAAAACCCAAACAAATCCATTAGTCATTTAGAAAGACCATACATTTCACAAATAGCATTGGCACATGTTACCTTGTGCTAAAGTTAGTCCCTACCCCAGGGGCCAGTGATCCTGGGGACCTCAGGACAGAGATGTACCTTGAATCACCACTCCTGGAGAGGAGCCAGGTCACTCACTCGGTCACATGCTGTCCCACCTGGGAAGTTTCTGTTCACTTATTTTCTCAGCATCACTGCATAAGGCAGCAAAGGGAGTCCACCATACATCATGCAGAAGAAAAATAACACTGTCCTGGGTTTGGTGTCTGACTCCTAATTCCCAGCAGGGCAAAAAACGAACTGAAAGGAAAGAGAAAGCCCTAGCCCACTTCTACTGTCATGCCTGTCCCACTGCAGTTCAAAGGTAACGGCGGGCTGGAGAAATGGAACAGGAGGGTGGGCTGCCGCTTCCTCCCAGCCTGGGCTTTAGACCATCTCCAAACAGAAAGCTAGAACAGAGTGATGCTACCACCTCTTGGATTCAAAAGTACATTATGATGGGCTTGTTTGCCACCAAAACACAGACTCTAAGGTAAGCCACTAGTCTTGTGCCAAAGAGGACACTATCTTTTTTTCATACCTGTTCCAACATCTCCCTGTCCTCCCTCGACCTGCCTCCAAGAGAAAAGGAAGGAAGGAAGGAAGGAAGGAAGGAAGGAAGGAAGGAAGGAAGGAAGGAAGGAAGGAAGGAAAGAAGGAAGGAAGGAAGAAAGAAAGAAAGGGAAGCTAAATATTTTTTCCAGCAATCTAATCCATCTTCTTTACTCTCTCCAGGCTCAGCAGGCTCCCTCCTGTTAACAATCCTGCTGGGATCATAGGCTTTGGTGTCTGATCCTCTAATCTACTTCCCAACGCTCATCTCCAATTCATGCCCTTACCCTCTCCCCCACGTCCATTCCTTCCCAACATGCCTTTGCATCCAGGGTAGGTGAAGCAAGCCCAGGACTAAAACTATAAGCTCAGGATGAAATAAGAACTTTAGCAAGTCAGCTGTGGGGAAAGCTTTCAGAGATGCTACAAGAGAAAACTAGGTGAAGCCATCTTGTTACTCATAGACCAACAATGCTGGAAAGGACTGAAGCCATTCTGTAAGAGGCAACTCTCCCATTTTTATGGGGCCACAGTCCCTCTTTGTGTGTTGTTTTAAGGCCAGATTGAGGACACCTTTCATATACAAAACTTGTTAGGGCTATTTGCAGTTAAGCAAAGGCTGACTGTGAAACAGTAGGACAAAAAAAAAAAATTAACCCCACTGATAATTCACATATTGCATTATGAGTGCTCTTTTTTAAAAACCTAAAGAATAATTTATATTATTTCTGTAGAAAATCAAATGAACACTGTCTACTCATAAATCCTAAAAGTCACGGCACATGTGGTTTCCCTTTCCGCCTTGGGTCAGGTTCAGCGCACCGCAGTGGGGACCCCCTCCAAAGGGTCAGTGCAGGCGAGGGGGCCGAAGGCAGGCCTCTCGGGCCCAATGTGAATCTCCTTTATTGCTGCAGAAATCTCAGCCTTGCATTTCCTCATGACTCGGAGGCCAGGCAAATTGATTCCCATGGGAGGATTGAGGAGCAGTTTTTCTTCAATTTCATTTTTTTAAATTCTGAAAATAAATACTTCCACAATGAAATGAGTTATGATTTTTCCTGTTCAAAAACCACTGCTGGGAAAATTCACGTTTGCAATCCATTCCGTGATGTTTTCTCTAAAAACAGTCTGAAGTTTTCCTTTGAAGGATCTGATGGCTGAAGTCTGACTACAGTCAGATGTTTTGCACCAGCTGAAGTTAAGGCTAGCAACCCTTTCTGGAGGGAGTGGTGAAGAGGGGTGCCTGAGAGCAGCTTCAGCAAAACGCTTAGGAACATCATGAACAAAACTAGAACACAGTTTAGGCTGCCTCCATCTGAGGCTGTGCTTTTTCCTAACAAAGGTTGCTAGAATTCACATCAGATACAAAAAAACAAAAAACAAAAAACCAAACAAACCCTAAATTAAATTCTCTGGGCTCCAGATGAACAATCAACTTCTAATTGCTACTTCAGTGGGGTAAAGAGATATCCCAAAATGCCCACATCCTGTCAGGTGTGGGAGAACAGGCAGCACGAGGAAGCCCAATATAGCTGCTACTTTCCACCCAGTGTCATCACTGGAGTAAGGCAAGATGAGCTGAGAAATCTCCCTCCTGTGCCTTGAAGCACACAGGCCGCTTCTCAGACGGAGGAAGACAGGGGACATGTGCAGTAAGTTTACAAACGGAACTCTTTAAAGGGATGCTGGCCACTGGTGATCCAACTTTTCTTTCCCTGTGGGAAAAAGGGGGAATGATGGCAGGAAGAACATAAAGAAAGACCTCTAAAGCTCCTAGCTGGGAGGTTTGTTGCTGGGTTCTTTGGCAGTAGTGGGTTTAGGCCAACAGAAGCAACAGAGATACGTATGTGTGGAATCTCCTTAGGCCGCCTCTTCCAGGGCTGTGGTTTAGCTGATGCTGAGCTGGGCAAATCCTATTAGTTTACCATCATCGGGAATATCCGAGCCTTCGACACCAGATGCCTAAGGACCAAACAAAACGAGAAGCTGTGGCTATTTATAAACAAAACTACAGGTAGCAATTAAAACTGATATGGGGACTATGAGAAGGCAGGCAGTGGGGGACAGGTCCCTGGGCTACAAACAGGAGGTGGACGAAGGTGTCTCTTCCAGAAAGGGTGGTGGCTGGGCACATAGCTGGAGTCCAGCTGGCTAACAATCTCTCCTAAGAATAGTCAAGGGCCTGAGGTAGGAGACTTCCTGGGAGGGGCAGAGGAAGGGAGGCCACTCAAAGGAAGATTTCAGCCCAGGGCTTGGGGGCACTAACTGAACACAATCACTATATTTTATAATTCTCATCACCCCGGGAATATGGAAGCTGGTCTGAAAGGGCTGCTGGTATGAAAAAAAAAAGTAAGATGGTTTAACATGGAGGAGGAAGAGATGAATACCAGTTTGAAAGTGACAGATCGATTTGACTGGGGTTCTTCCACAATTTTCTGCAAATTAGCTGCCACTGTAATCATACAAACAGAGAAAGTAATGAGAAGCTTAGTAAATCCACTTTCAACCATATTTTAAGAACTTAAATCGTAGTTTAGAATCTTCTATGTACAATCAAAATGGAAGCAGAAAGATAAACCACTCCCCAAATGAAAGTATCTTTTAACTCAACTTCAAGTAGCACAAATACATCTTGAATCATTGTCATATTAACTTTCTTTAGCATGCTGTATTAACTTAGGAAAGACACTCAGGTGAAAGAAGTATGATTTGTTTATTCAGGGGCCAGAAAGCCCCAGACTGGGAATCAGCAAACTATGGCCTGTGGCCTATTTCTATTCTGCCTGTGAGTTAAGGGTGGTTAAAAACAACAGACACTGTACATGGCCCCCAAAGCCTAAACTATTACTAGCTGGCCCTTTACAGAAAAACTTTGCTGATGTTCCCTAGACATTGGTCTTTTCCTTCAGTAATATGTACCTATGGCCTGTGTCTTCCTGCTTTTTCTAGGACTATATCTCTAAGGATTTTTGCTTACCTCAGCTCCACAAAAGTAGAGTTCATCATCCAAAATGGGTCAGACACAGCCAAACTTAAATTAACTTGTGACTTTTGCCATCACTTCTACCAGGGTCTCTCAAAGAACTGGGTGTGCTTTCGCTTACTATCTTCGGGGGTCACAAAGCAAACTCAGAAGTGAGATTTTTGTTGTAAGGACCTGTCCCCAAGAACTGTTAGTTCAGCCAAGCTAAGAACCATTTCAAGAATCGTTAGACATGCTCAGTGGAATCAAAGCCTAGTATTCTTGGTCCTAACTGCACAGACGGAGACACAGGGGCACAAAGGCACAAAGCAAGTTACCTATTACTAAATCCCTTCCATCGACCAGGCCAGCAGAAATGAGTTCCTGAGAGACACCTTCCGCTGTATCTGCAAGGACAAAAAAGATGTGCTCCATTTCTGGTACATGCATGTCACTGCTAACTCTCAGAGCGGATGCTGGCGCTGCCAGATTTCAGCTGCTAAATCTACAGGACCACGAAGGCAGGCAGGAGTCTTCCTCCCGCTCAAAGGTTTTTCCTACGACTGAGATTATTTTATGTGAGGGATTCTCACAGGTCTAGCGAGAGGGCCAAATCAATACCACCAGATGGCAAATCTCAGCTCAATGTAAAGATAACTTTCTAGATAATGGTGTAACTTAGGTGGGTTCAGGCCCTTCCTGGGAGAGCACCTGACAGTGATGCTGCAGAAGAAAACTCCTATTCTGAGGGCAGGCCTGGACCTGAGCCCAGTGAGCTCTGAGACATGATGACGAGCATGCACCATCTCCAGGGCTAATAATAAAAGTGATTTTTTTTCTCAATTACGTCTTGAGAGAACTAAATGTAATTTCTTCTCTTTGGGGGTCATACTCCATGCTTTTTGCTAAAATCATTTTCTTTTTTCTTCTGGTGGGCTTCTCTTCATATTTACTTATTCCAGGTGGTATAATCTGAGCAATGGGTGTACCAAGAAACTGAAGATGAGGAGAGTATCCCCAATTACTTTCACCTCTGACTCAGTGGGGCTGCCTCCTGAAGACTGAACACTGAACCCCTCAGAGGGGATGGGAGGACTGGGGAAGGGTTGTGCACACATTTGAGCAGATGACCAGAGATTTAAATTAGTTCTTTAAAATGTAACTCTGCCTGGCTTTAGAAAAGTAAAACGGGTACACCTCGGTACATCTTCATCTGTTCTCTTTAATAGTTGTTGATGATACTGAGACAGCAAGAAGAGTAAGCATGGCACACAGGCCAGATATCAGTTGGCTGCTGGCCACTTCCCAAATCTGAACTGTGAGTAACGAAGGCAACAAGCCTTGTCCCAGGGAGAAGCTCATGGCTAAAAACTATGCATGACGGGGCTTAGCTTCAGCCTCAGAGAGGAGACTGGAAGCCTTGTTTCTTCTTTATTGTCATGGAAGACAACCATGTTCAGTGGTAAGAGCAAGAACTTTGCACTCTGACAGATCTGCGTTTGAATTCCAGCTACACCTCTTCCCAGCTGTGTGAACTGCAACAAGTTACTTCACCTCTCTCTAAGCACTGATTTCATCACCTATACAATGTGGATAGTAATCTTTCCTTATGAGGCTGTATTGAGAATTTAATGAGATAATGCTTAGCACACGCCTGGCCTAAAGTAAGCAGTCAATTAGAGCTATATTAATTACTGTTAGTATTAAACAGTTAACCCTGAACAATGCAGGGGGCGGGTTGGGGGCTCTGATCACCAGTGTAGTCGGATAACTTTGGACTCCACAAAAACTTAACCACTAAGAGCTTACTGTTGACTGGAAGCCTTACCACTAACATAAAAAGTCAATTAATACATATTTTGTATGTTATATGTATTATATGCTTCATTCTAACAATAAAGTAAGCTTAGTAACATTCTCCTAACGTTATTAAGAAAATCGTAAGGAAGACAAAAATACATTTACAGTATTTTTTAAAAATCCACGTATAAGCGGACCCACGCAGTTCAAACCCATGTTGTTCAAAGGTCAACTGTACTAGAATTTCTAAATGAAGTTAGTAGTAACTAAATTGCGTTTTTATTTTATTCATATGCTTCCATAACTCTTTAAATCAGGAACACTTGTATAATCCTGTAACAGCAAAATATATCTAAAGGACAAAAACTTCACCACACATTTCATTAAACAAATTAGAAGTTATTTTGTTTCAATGCCTCACCTCTCCCAGGAGTAAATTCGAATCGAATATCATTTAGTTCCTTTTTTGAATTCCTATGAAAGAAAACAGAATGTGTAAAATCAATTTCTGAATTTACGCATACAGACTCTGCCAACATATATTAGGAAAGCTGTGCCTCCACAAAGATTGCTCTATTCCCACAGATCATACGATTTGTCCTAATGAGCTCACGCTGCAGGGCTCAGAGCAAGCAACTCACAGTGATCATCTGATTGTCCGACAAACCTTTTAACATATGTCCTCCAGTGATCGATATAAAAAACTCATGTTTTTATATCCCTACTCCCATCCTTATTCCCAGTAAGATGATCATATAAAACCAAGAGGAAAATGTGTCTGAGCACAGGGAGGTGTGATTAAACTGGCATAGGATGCCCTTTTCAGCCTCACCTCCACTCCCACCCCACTCTCCCTATGCTTAGGAGAATCCCTGTTCAAACCTGTAACTGGTGAGGGGCAGTTACAGTGATCACGCACCACACACACCATGTACTGAGATTAACCAGCCTCCCTGGAGATTCTGGCTGAAGGTGGAGAAATTAGAACATTATGTCTAAAGGCAGACACGCCTGATCACTTAGGATCCGAATCTATTTTTTATCTAAACAATGCAGAGGGCTTAGGTGTATCTGACAAATACTTGAGGATGTTACTGAAATTGTGCCTAAAATACAGCTACCCATCTCCAACACAACCTGCCCCAAGGTGACTTTTTCCCTGCACTTCACCTCCTTTGTGCATTTGCATACACAGACTTTCACTTCTGCATGTATACTACCTTAAATTTGTTTTTAGCTATGTTAGTACATAATACAAATCAACTTCGAACCTCGACTTGATTACCAAGTGAGGCATTTCATTTTCTCTTTTCTTGGTATCCTTCCATAATAGCCAAAAGTGCTACATGTAGTCTGCTGCCTACATAACTGTTCAGTTATTCTTTCTGAAACCAGAATAAAATTAAGATAGACTGTTCAGCATCATTTTAGTTATTTATCTGGCAGGCCAAACACAAACACCTTCAAAGACAATATGCTAACTGGATTAAACCTCTTCTAAACATTTAACTTCAAAGTCTTTATTACTGAGAATAAGAATCTAGCCTAGTCTTCCATAAGCAGGGTCGCAATAGAGTCCATTAAAAAAACCCACCTTCTCAAAAGCTAACTATGTCACTTAAAAAAGTACCTTCTCCACCTTCCTGAAGCACATGTCAAATAGAATTTTTGTACTGTCTATTAACTGCTATATAACTGCTATAAGATTTCTAAAGAAAATTTTGAAAAGACACAAGTGGTATTCTTTATGTACAATTAAAATAGGATAAGATTATCAAAACATTCTATTAATTCAGAACTATTTGAGATAAAACGAGGTTTACTGAATAAGCTTCTGTAAAGGAAAGGTAACCAAATCTGCTTTCTTCATATTTATAGCATAATTTCATTGCTCCTAGTGGTAAAATCAAAACATGCTCAAAACAGCTCTTGCTGTCTTTATCTCTAATTATGGTCATACCAAGAGGAAGGAATTAGGCAATGGTAATTCAGTGGAACTATTTTTAAAATGTTACTAATAGTTAAAGAAGGCCTGAGCTACCTCAGGTGATGCTTTTGAAATTAATTTTTTAAAATGCATTTATGAGTACAAAGACCTCAGTAGAGCAATACAACAGCCATAGCTATTCAGACAGCTAATACAACAGACAAGAATGCTCTTGAATCCTAATCCAACTATCTGCAGAGGGAGAAAGGGTTAAAATAAACAGATCACCACCGATGCCACTTCCTGTGAATTGATTGTCAGGGACTCTCCAGATGCCCCAACCAAGAACTATCAATTAAGAATACTTACTGTAAAATAGAGAAAAAGACTAAAAACATGCTTAGAGGTTTTTCCTTTCATCTTTTTAAGAACAAGGCCTTTATTTGATTTATCATGATCAGAAAGCGCTCCACTCTTGGGTTAGTTGGTCTCAGAGTCCATGACCTTTATATGGTCATAATCACAAGACTAATTTTGCAGATACATCAACTAGTGCTGCTCCCCTAAAAACTGTTCCTCAAATACAGATCACACTCCTAACTTAAATAGCTATCCTGCAAACGCAAAGTCGTCACTGTTAGTGGAGAAACAACCAAGAGAATGTGAGTTATCAGTTGACTTGTTAACCCCAGGGACTCACAATGTTGCTATTATTTCTCAGGGAAACAATACACCTACAAGCCAACTTGCTGCTGGAAGGACATACAATCCTATCCAGTTACTCTCAGGCACAGACTATTGGAATAAGGAGTAACTTTCGAAGAGAAAACAGCATATTCGCAATATTCAGAAAACAAAACAAAAATGTCTGCTTACCTTAATCTTAGTACTAGACTGATGGGGATCTTGGTTTCTTGTGAACTTGCTCCTGAAGAATCAGCCTAAAAAGCATTGAAAGGTATAAAGTCATTGCATGGACTATTAAGCATGGAGGTGACTAATGGTCATCTGTAGAGGAATCATCCACTTGGCAGCAATTTTCTTCAACTCCAGGTGAGGCCATCCTAGTCCCCAGGGCATTCCCTGCAGTGGGAGGACATGCACGCCAAGGAAGCAACCAGAGCTGAACGTCAGCCTGAGTCGAACACAATTAGAAAGATAATTCTCAAACCCACATGAAATTCTATATGTAGCCACATTTCAATTTTATATTTCTCAGATCCCTGTTCCCCTCGACAAGGGTGAAAAACACGAAGCTGGGTTCTTCCCGTTTAAAAAAATCTCCCAGTGTAACATATGGAAACACACAGGGAGGATCTAAATTGGCTGCCCCTTCAGGAAGCCACCCAATTTGGAGATTCCAGGTCTTTTAAGGGCTAAACTAATCCTCTCTAAAACCTGGACAATCATCCCTTGCTTAGTGGAGGGATATACATTCTACTTAAGTTGTTTGTAAAATGAACTCCATCTTTCTATCAGTTTCATAAGACAACTGTATCTTTTCCCACATGGGCAGACATGGAAAGCTTGGGTGATGAAAAGGTTAAATGAAGTCAGTACCACGACAAACTGGAAGCGCTCAAAGCGGTGGTTCTAAAGGCAGACCACCACTGGGGTGTACAAAAATGGCAATTCTGATTTTTTCTATTTCTTTCCATCTAAAATGTTAGGGGGGAAAAAAAGGAACCTCTAATATTTAATAAATGAACAGACTCTGAAACCCTTACTCTAACCATAGAGCATAAGGTCACATGCTACATACAGTATTTGAGGGTCCTTAAGGAAACGAGTGGGAGCTACTCAGCGGGGCAGGGGGAAAGTGCGGGGGGGAGGGGGGGATGAGGCCTTTGTTCCCTTGGCTGCTTTCAGAAATTTGTGCGTCTGATTATGTGGATTTATAGATTACATTACCTCATCTTAATAAAACCAACCCTTACAAAACTGACAAATATCTTAAAAAGAATAATACAGGAAAATCATGGATGGGAGACAGTATTAATAAATACAAACAAAATAAATAAGTGAACAAAAAGAAAACAAAACAGCTAACAATTCTCCAAGTGTCAAGAAGAACTCAGTCAGCTGCATTCTCAAGTAAAACATAATAATGATCTAGTAAAAATCTGACAAGAAATTAACACCCAAATTTTTGATGTTTGGAATGTTTCTATCATGAACTTATTTTGTTACTGAAAAACCTTTGTGATACTTGCAAAACTCTCTTAACTGCCTACATTACAACTGTGAAAACAGAATTTCTAACTTGTTTCAAACCCTACCAAGACATCAACCTATTACAGTGTGTGTGTTCCACATTACTCTCTGCTTTCTTCATTGACCCAGAAGGTTGACCACTAAAGCGTGTCCCTGCTTTACCTGAGCTGTTTTTGCTGGCTCTGTGGGGGGCTGGAGAGAGACTTGAGTTGGCTGTGCAGGCTGAGGTAGATGACCAGAAATCTGTTCTGGAACTTGAAGTACAGTACCCTCGGGATCAGGTGTTGGAAACAGCTGTAACAGAAACATACACAACTGCAGGTCCGCAAATAATGTCGTTTTGTTCAAAGTCACTGAATGAGGTTGGCTGCACCTCAAAAATCTATGCACTCTTTTGTGTCTGGCTTCTCTCACTTAGCATAGTTTTTTGAGGTTCAGTGATACTGTAGTATTTTAGTCTCCCCTAGGGATTAGAAACATAGAAGTTTTTATGTTTCAGAAATAAAGACCATAAAAACAAAACACCTATATTTAACTGTTCCTGTGGATGGCAATGAGATATTTTTAGAAGAGAAAAGCTTATATGGTATATATGCCTTGCTTGGCTTGTTTAGATCAGGTTAGACTGCAATGTAATGACTAAACAACTTCAGGTTTTCTGATTAAGCAAAACTTCATTTTAAAAAATAAAATGAGTTCAATGGTACCAATTTACTGCCAAAGTCCATTCAAACTCAGATAAAATCCACTGGTATAAATTCTCATTCCCATTTAGGCACATACCGTGTTTCCCAGAAAATAAGACCTAGCCAGACAATCAGCTCTAATGCGTCTTTTGGAGCATTAATATAAGACCCGGTCTTATTTTACTGTAAGTAAAATAAGGTCTTATAGTAATAAGGTCTTATAAGGTCTTATAGTAAAATAAGACCGGGTCTTATATTAATTTTTGCTCCAAAAGACGCATCAGAGCTGATTGTCCGGCTAGGTCTTATTTTCGGGGAAACACAGTACAAAAAGAATGTGCTTAACAATAAAACAAAACCCTATGCTTTAACAATTCAAAAACCACTGCTACTTACCTCAGAATTTGATAATTCTTTCACTCGGGGAGACTAAAAGAAAGACAAAAAAAAGGAGGCTTGTTAACGCAAAACTCGTATTAGTTATAGTCAGTTCCAAACTGCAAGGAATATTGAAATGCAAGTCAACTCCACTTCATTTTGATCCATACATTCACTCACCAGTAACTCTAGTGAAAGTTTTCTGGAAAAGGAAAACTATTGTGATATTATTGTATTCTTTGTCCAGGTGGCCTATAATGCATCAGTGTACTTACAGTATTTGAAAAGGTCACAACTTGAGATTCCTAGCAAACATAATGGGACCGAGTTCTCAGCAGGGAGGTTGCATTCCTCAAAGTACAATTCTTTCTATTAATCATGAACATATTATATGCATAATACCCCAGACCAAAGGTAAACCTTCAAGCTAATTATTCAACCCATTCTCACCCAAGAGTAATTTGGATTATGGGCTTTAATGGAGAAAACTCTTGAACCAAAATTGAAACAACCAATTATAATCTTCCACATGAAAATCTAAGTTAAAATTTATTTAGTAAATTGTAACAGTTAGTAGTAATTCTGGATACAGACACTGGAGAATACAAAAACAAAAAAACAAAAACAAAACAATCTTAACATGTCTCTAAACAAATAACAATTTATGGTAAATTCTACCAAATACAGAGTTAGACTACTTAAAAGGTTAGTTTAGGTTTCTTTCCTTTCTTTTTTTTAAAGTTTTCATCACCATTTTATTAAGGAGACTCAAGGTTCAGGTAATAGCTAATGCATCACAGCAAGCATATGGCCAACCAAAACCTTTTTTTCTAAACTTTATATTTGGAAAAAAATTTCAAACTTATAAAAAAGTCGTTAGAATAAGCACAATGAAAAGGACATCCCTTACTCAGTCACCTTTTTTCCTCTTTGCTTTATTATTTAGATGCTCACTTTCACTCTGTTTTTCTTCCAATACAGGATGCAGTCTGGGATCATGTATGGCAGTTAGCTGTCATGTCTCGTTAAGATCTTTTACATCTGGCACATAAATACCTTTGAAGAATATATCTACCCCCAAAAACACACGGGCGCGCCACCCAGGATATACCAATTAAAGAAGTGATATACTACAACTCTTCAGACAGATTAGCAGACCTCAGGAACAACGCTCCTATTGTTACTCTTTCAAGTTCACTAATCTTTTCTTCTGCAATGCCTAATCAGCCATTAATCCTACCTAGTGCATTTTCATCTCAGACACTATAGTTTTCTTCTTTAGATTTGGGGCATATGTATAAACTCTAAATATTATATTCGAACAGACCTGCCAGCAAAATTAACTGGGCTCCTGTTGTTAATCAGTTGTTCAAAAAATTCTGCCACTTGCATTTTTTATATTTTAGCTCGTTAAGCTGAACAGAACCACAGAATACAATAGTATCTCAGAGGCTTCAGACAAAAAGATAGAGCTCTAGCTAAAATATATAGTTTAACAAAAGTTACCCTGAGTTGTGAAATTGCTGCTTTCCCTTCCTCACTTTCTTCATCAAATTCGTCATCACTCCACTCCCAACCGCCATCTTCTGTCTTATGAAGACGGCCACTGGAACCTGGTACTCTCCGAACCTGCTCGTTGGAAGAGATGAGTGAATTATGGTAATATTTGACATTTACTACATAGAAAAGTCAGTCATATTTTCCTCTCCTTCTGTTACTTCAACACAGTAAGCAGATAATCATTTTCCCCAGAAGCATCCTCCACCACTCGCTCTCTGTTCACAATCTCTACTCCTTCTTTACTCACAACCACTGACTTTCCCTATACGTAGTTCTGTGCTCTGGGCCCAAAGATCATTCAAGTCCTTATGTGAAGTCACAGGTCAAATCTGATCAATGGCTTCATGACCAGAGATGTTTAAAAAAAAAAAAAAGGTTAAGTCTCCCAAATAAATAAACCCAAGATAAAAAATATTCTGTTTTTTCTTTTTAATTTTAATCTTTGAAATCACAGTTACACCTATACAGTTTTAAGAGTACTATAGCTGCGTAAGTTTTCGTAAGAAAAACAACAATCTCCTACCTTTCATCCTTTGCCCCACAAGCAACCACTTTCAACTCATTTTAGCTTTTACTTTCGGAATTTATATTAATCTCTCCACGTAACGTGTTCTTATTATTACCTGTTGGTGTTTTTGGTTTTAGGAATTATCTATTGGACTTCCCACTAGGGAAGATGAGAATTTAACCCCATTACCAACCCCCTACTCTTTTCTCAAGATACGCGTATACTGTAATTTCGGTTAAATCAATATTCAGTGTTTACATAACATGATTATATAATTCATACAGCTGAGCCTTATTGTATATTATAGTTACTTTTCTTTCCTGCATAACATCTTTGTTTCCCCTGGAATTATTTCTATGTACTTGTTACATTTACCCTCCAATTCTCTCCCAGCTATGTAAATCTTCTCACCACGTTCATACACATTACGTATTTTATATCAGTATGACCTTCTTGAGGAAGCCTCCTGATCTGCTCTATCCTAGAAAGGTTTCACACCAGGTCTGGTACTTTAGATCTCACTCTACCATCATCTAGAGGACCATGCTTCCCGGATCACATGATTTCCCTGTTCTTACTTTAAGCACTTCCTCCACTACTAGCATGGCTCATTTCCTAAAGCCATGCATTTCTGAATACATCTTGATTCCATCTCCACATTTCACTCAGTTTGCCTGGTAAAAAACAGTCTGGGCTAGGAATCATTTTCTTTGACTATGTTGAACATAACTGCTCCATTATGATCTGGCTTCCAGAGGTACTACTGAGGTCATTACGACTCCGGATCCTGTCTGTAATCTTTCCCCCTTCTCTGGAAGGCTATAAAATCTTCTTTTTGCCTCTAGTATTCTGAGCTATCATGGTAATAGGCTTTAGGATTGGTCTATTTTCATTCATTGTGCTGGCTTTCCCAATCTGGAAATTCATGACCACCAGTTTTAGAAATTTTTCTAGAATTATTTCTTCAGTGATTTCCTTACTTACTTGTTTTTTCAGTTTTCCTTTTCTGGAACTCTTTTTACTCAAATGTTGAACCTTCTCAAATGATCCTCTAATGTTCTCATCTTTTCTCTCCTGCTTATTTATATCTTGGCCTTTTAGCTCCGTTTTCTGGGAATTCCCTCAACTTTACCCTATAGCCTTTGTACTGAGTTGTTTCATTTGTTCTATGTTTTCTGTTTCCAAGAGCTTTTTGTTGGTGGTGCCATACTCTAGATGCTTTTTCTTTTTAAAGTAACAACTTTATTGAGATATAATTCACATACCACATACTTGACTGATTTAAGGTATACAATTTGATGTTTTTTAGTATATTCAGAGTTGTGAAACCTCCATAATAAAATTTAGATTATTTTTATCACTCACTCCCTACCCTTGGAAAAAAACACCATACTCATTATCAGTCACTGCCCATTTCTCTACAATCCTTCCAGCCCTAGGCAACGACTATAACCTACTTTGTTTCTATACATTTGCCTAGTTTGGGCATTTCATATAAATGGAATCGTACAGTATGTATGTGGTCTTTTGTAACTAACTGGCTTCTTTCAATTAACATAATGTTTTTAAGTTTCATCCATATTGTGGCATGTATCAGTACTTCATTCCTTTTTATTGCCAAATTATATTCCATTGTATAGATACATTTTATATATTCATCAGTCCACGGACATTCAGGTTGTTTATACTTTTTAGTTATTATGAATAACGCTGCTATGCACATCTGTGTACTTACTTTTGTGTGTACATGTTTTTAATTCTCTTTGACATGTCTAAGAGTAGAAATGTTGGGTCATATGGCAACTGTGTTTAGCCTTTTGAGGAATTGCCAGACTACTTTCTAAAGTGGCTGCATCATTTGACATTCACATTAGTATGTGAGGATTCCAATTTCTCCACATCTTTATCAATACTTATTATTGTCTGCCTTTTTTATTATAGTCATTCTACTGGGTGTGAAGTGGTATCTTCACTGTTTTCGTATGGTGTGAGGAAAGGGCCTAACTTCACAACTCACTCTGGTAGTTGCAAACAGTGATTTAACATAGTATAGAATGCATCCATCAATTGTCTAACATACCTTTTCCTCGTACTAGATACCAGAGTAACAAATACTTAGGCATGCAGTAGACTAATGATATTTGCTGAATGAATATATCAAAAGAATGCTAAAGAAAGGATCGAAAGAAAATGATTAATACTTATACAGTTATCAAAGTATTACTTAACATACATACTATCAAAATGCAAAAGTAAATTCTTAAGTTATTTTCCAGGAAACTGAGCAAAAGCTCCATTTACCTTTCTAGCTCTTTCAGTAATGGTTGGTGCTCTCTGCAATATTTTTTCTTGAAGAAACTCTTTATTCTGGAAAGGAAAAATAAGTATTTTCTTCTTACAAGATGTTTTTATTGAACCAAAAAAACTGACAAAGAAATGTTCACGACAATTAAAATGTGACATAGTAAGTGTTTTACAAGAAAGTTTGGAAAAAAGCTTCCATTCTTTTATTCTGACGCTCCTTTAGTACATTACCACCATGGGTTTATAAACTGAGACAGAGCTTTAGTGTACTGTATAAACCAGTATCTATAAAAAGTTTGCTTTACCATACATCCTTTGGGATCATAGTCCCATATTTACAACTACAGTAACATCCCATTTATCTGGTATCTTTGGGAAATGAGATGTTTACCAATTCAGTAGTAAACCTCGAAAGGAGAGTTCAGTATTTTTCACAGATTATATTTATAACGGAAAAATTTAATATTCACTGTTCCTGTTATATGTTTAAACTGTTGACATTTAAATTAATTTATATGAAAATAATTTACTTATTCTAAAGGATATATCTTAATTATCAAAGATTGTATAGATAGTGCCCTTAGCAATTATTTGATCTACTATCATTCTTCTAAATATAATTATTTTAAGATAATGCAATTTCTGAGCAGTGAATCTAATTTAGGTAACTTAGAAAGATCAAATGGATACATAAAATCAAAAGTCAGAATTTCCTACCTTCGCTTTTTGGAAAAATTTGTGCCTCAACAGTTCTGCTGCTGTTGGTCTAAAACCAGAAAAGAAAGTTTTTATAGTTATTTCAAGTGTAATGTGGTATTTTATCTTCAAAAATGAGAAAATGATTTCTTGAGCAACAAGATTAAAAACTCAGTGTACTCCATTTTCCTTAACCTGCTAAAAAGAAAAAAGTAGGATAAACTCGGTATAAGACATTGAGTGGAATAAAAACTCAAATAGAAATGTTCTGATAATAATTATTGTAAGTTCTTTGAAAAATTCATTAGTGAAATGTTTCTTTTGGAAGCATGATTTCTTAGAGGCTTCTAATATATCTGCTATTTAATATGATTTCCCAAGAAATAGACTAGACAATGTTTACTTTAAAGAGGCATAAAAATACATCTAAACTCACCAAGTCCTGGGCTTTTTGCTATGTGGCTGCCTGCCAGCCTTCAACGTAGGTAACCATGTCTTATAATAGATTTCATAATTTCCCTTTAAAAATTGCAGATTCTTAAATTAATATATATTTCCCAAATTTAACTCCATTTTTAACTCAACTCTACACAGTCTTACTTCCTTTGAGTAAAGGCATCATTACCAACTTTACAAACTTTTAAATAAGTATGATTAAGAATAAACAATACTACACTTGAGAGATTAGACCTGATTACGCCACACACCCACCATAGAATCCTGAGCAAATCACTTCGCTAAGATTCAGGATTACCTGGCCAAGTCCCTAAAAACAGTGGTTCTTAAACACTGCTGTGCATTCTATCTGGGAGCTTAAAAAACACCCCGATGCCTACGCTGCACCCCATACCGATTAACGCAGAATCTGTCGGGGCAAACCCAAGCATCAGTAGTTGTTAAAATTCTCCAGGTGATTCCAATGTGCACTCAAGTTTGAGAGAACCAGCGCCTCAGAGGATTAGTATCAAGATTAAAAGAGAGAATGAATGTGACAGTGCTATGCAGACTGACAACAGACATTAGCATTCTGTCAAGATTTCAATATGTTCAAATAGTTTGCACAATATTGTTTCCTAGTATGAGTCATTCCTTTCTCCTGGTTCATTTCCTTCTTTCCAAAGTACAATTTATAAGAGTTGTTTAAGTGCTAAAACATGGCTGGAGAACTCAATCTTTGAAAAAGATCTTAATTTCATGCTTAACTCTTTAATAATAGTTTGACTAGCTGGAGAAGTCTGAGTTAACAGGTATTTCTCTTAGCATTATTCCAGTATCTTCTGGCCTCTATTGTTATTATTGGGGCAGTGGCTGTCTACCTGCTATTCCTAAAGGTAATCTGTTCCTTCAGGGTGCATTTAAAGCTTCTATTTGCCTTTGTGTCCAGTAGTTTCAGGACCATGTGTACAAGTGGGGAAAGGAGGATGCTGCTTGGAATTTTGGGGGGTGTTCTTTAAGAATGTAGGTATTTCAATTCTAGAAAATTCTCAACCATTATTTCTTTGAATATTGCATCTCCTATGTTCTTTCTAATCTCACTCGTCAAGTCCATGTATACATATATGTGTATGTATGTATATGTGTATATGTCTGTTACGCACATACACTGTGAACCTTCTCATTCTAGCCTCTAAATGTTCATCTTTCTTTTCATATTCCCACTTTTTATCTTTCTGTGCTACATTTGTGCAATTTCCTCAGTACAGTGCAGTGTGATTAAGAGCAGACACTCTAGTCAAACTGTATGGGTTGAAATTCCAGCTCTCTCTACCATTTATTAGCTGTGTGACTGACTTTGGGCAAGGTTACTTAACCGCTCTGTGATTCAGATTCTTCATTTGTAAAACAGAGGATATAATACTGCCCTCCTCATAGGATTACTATAAAAATTAAGTGAGATGATATATGCAAAGTGTTTATAACAGTACCTGGTAACTTGCTTACCGTGTTTCCCCGAAAATAAGACCTAACCGGACAATCAGCTCTAATGCATCTTTTGGAGTAAAAATTAATATAAGACCCAGTCTTATATTATATTATACTATACTATATTATATTAGACCTGGTCTTATATTATAGTAAAATTAGACTGGGTCTTATATTAATTTTTGCTCCAAAAAATGCATTAGAGTTGATTGTCCGAATAGGTCTTATTTTCAGGGAAACAGGGTAGTAGTCAATTATTCTCTCTTTTTTGTTTTATTGGCTGTTTTGTTTAACCAGTCTCCTGAGGGTTTGTGTTTTTTTAACTTAGAAATGTTCTAAATAAGGTATAATTTTGGTTTACAAACTGGAATAGATGTTCTATAGCTTCCAGATCTTCTTTTTAAAAATGCTTATTTTGAAATAATTTTAGATTTACAGAAGTGATGCAAAGATGTAGAGTTCCTACATACCCTTCACCAGCTTCCCCTAATGTTAATATTTTACATAACTGTATTACAATTATCAAGAAATTAACTAAAAATATTAACATTGGTACAGTACCATTAACTAAACTACAGACCTTATTCAGATTTCCCCCGTTTTTCGACTAATATCCTTTTTCTGTTCCAGGATCAAACCCAGGACACCATGTTGCATTTAGTCTCATGTCTCCTTAGACCCCTCCACCCTGTGCCACTGCCTCAGTCTTTCCGTTCCTTAACACTTTTGAAGAGTACTGATCAGGTAGTCTGCAGCGTATTTGTCAATTTGGGTTTGTCTGATGTTTTCTCATGATAGCCTGAAGTTGCAGATTTTGGGGAAGACTACACTACCTCAAAGACACACTACCTCAAAGGGGTGATGTGTCCTTCTCTCTGCATCATATCAAGAAGTATATAATAATCAGCGTGTCTTATTACTGGTGATGTTAACCTTGATTACTTGAAGAAAGTGGGAATAAGGTGTCTATCAGGTTTCTCTACTCTAAAATTGTTTTTTTCCCTTTTTCATACTCTATTCGTCAAAAGCAAGTCATTAAAAAGCAAGTCTAGTCACCCTTGAGCAAGGGAATCCATTTAAGTTTTAAATTTTAATTACTGTATTTGTCATTTCTAGCAGTTCTATTTGATTTTTATCTTTTTTCTTTTTGGTCATAATCACATTCTTTACTTATGTTATGGTTAAGATTTTAAATTATTTTAAATACACTTATTTAATAGTTTTTTCAGGTATCTTTGCATTATCCAAAGTTCTTGGAGCACTAATCCTTCTGCTTGTGGTGTCAGCTGACTCTAGCTCACAGTGTACTGTTTCACTCTGTTTTATAATTTTGGATTGTAATCTTCTCTTCAGTGGGGCATTATGTGCAAGAATCTCACGGACCTGGGTTTTGTGAAGTGTTCTAATGGTGCAGTTTTACAATAGCTTCGGCTAAAAATAAAACTGGCTTGGAAATAATTTTACTTTCTAATCCTGTAGTTTCCTGGATAACACAGGTAGAATAAATGAAGACTGTAAACCTGCAGAATGTCCAGGTCGGAGGCTTGATTATTCAGCAGAGATTTTTTGCTGTGTCTTTGTGACGATGGACAGATTTTTTGATTTCTGGTTTAGCTTTTCATTCAGGATGCAGACTTGTGGTCCTAGCTTTAAGTAGAGATCTCAGTTCCAAATCCCCATTGGACGGGCACCATATCTCATTTCCAGTCCCCATGTGGAAGTGAGAATGAATAGCGCCCCACTGCAGGCAGCCACAGGCTTAGTTCATGATTTTTCTTCTCTAATTTATGGCTTCTTCATTACTTCTGGCATCTGAGGACTTCCCTTTATTGCAAGCTCATCTCTGGATTTGTTTTTTTAAGTTTGATAGATTTATCCAGCATTTCTGGGTGTTTGTAACAAGAGAATTCTGTTATTTTAGTCAACTAACTTGGCAGAGGCAAAACTGTTCCCTATCTTTTATACAAATTTATTCAGAAACAGAAAAAAGTTCTAAAAACACAGGTTTGAACTTTGCTCCCTGTATTTTCCTTATCCTTTCAAATATTTCCAACAGTAAATTCTGAAGCCCCATTAAATATATGAAAGTCAACTAAAACCATTTTCTTTTGTTGATCATTAGAGAAATCAAACTTAAAGACCTCTTAGTGCTAAGAAACTGAATGGAATATATATGCGAAACAGAAAAATAAGATACAATGGGAGCAGAGCCCGAGGTTAGGAATCAGGAGTTTTGGATTCAAGTCCCACCTCTGACTAGGTAGCTGGTTGACCTCAGAGGTAAAAGGCTGTACTCAAGGATCTCCAATATTCTATGATTCTGTTTAATTCATAAAGATACACATTAGATGATCATGGTTATTTATTTGCTAGTCATCCAATCTGCCTAGTGTTAACAACGTAAGCTCTTCAAATTTTTGGTTCACTTACTAAAATATCTTTCCAATAAAGAAATAAATATGATTATATTTAAACATTTGCTATGTATATTTCTTTTACTATTAAATCTGTAAGCAGCATTAAGATATTTTACTTATAACTTTTAAATGCAAATTAAAAACGAGCCCTCCCACTAATTTGACGTTTTATTAATACAGAATTCACAACATACAAATTCATAATTATAAGAAATTAACCAGGAAATAGCTGAACTATTTAGGATACATCATATACTAAAAAGAAGAAAGCAATTTATTCATTTCCAACCTAGGGTAATGGTCTGTGTATTATTTTTTTATAGTTTATAGTTTCTTTGAATATGCACAAATAATTCCCTACATATGTATGTATGTGATTCCTAGACTTCCCACAATGGGTTACATATTAGATGAAGAGAAAAGTAAGCTTTATCTCATATTTTACCTTTTTTCGGGATCCTTCTGAAGACATAATGAAATCATTTTTCTAAATGATTTTCCATATTTTTTCAGCATTTCTTTATCTTGAACACCAGTTTCCAAAGAAGGAGGATCATTTTGCAGTGTCAGCATCAAAACCTGTTAGAATTTTCAATATGATAAAAACTTAAGACTCAGTAATGTTAAATATTGTGGCCAAGATTTTTCAATATAGACAACCCCCAACATACAAGCAGATTTTATTTTCTACTAGTTCATATCTAGATCAGTTGTTCAGAACCCAGAGTATTTAGGTGTTTTCTACATAAACAATATCCTATAGAAAGTTGGCTTCCCAGACGACGTGCCTGCCAGAGCTCAACTGCATCAACAGCGTTATGTTCTTTGGTTAGTCCTTTCTTCATGTCTTCTGTCCCCATTCTTACACTGCCAAACTATCTCTAAAACAATATTAAAACCATAGCAAAATTCAGAGTGTGACCTTGCTGACTTCACTTATTCATGGCTCTGTTTCAACCTGACACCTTGTAATCTGGCCCTCTCTTCCTGGAACTCCTCAGAAACTTCTATCATAGAAATCACTGATGATGTCCTAGTTAACAAAGATACAGCCTATTTTTTAAAGTTCTCATTTTTCCTACCTTCCCTGAATAAACTGACTATTCTGTCCATCTCTTCCTTCTTTGACTGTGGCTTTCATGGCAACATACTAGCTTGATTCACAGAGATGTAAGTAATGAAAGTCATATTTATGTGATGGGACTTGGGGTTATTTGTGTTTTTCTATACTGCTTGAGTTTTTTATAAAGTATAAGCTATTTTCTAAAAACCAAGACAACACTAAAAAATAAAAGGAGGCTATAATCAGAATTATTACTTGCTTTTCAGATTTACATTTACTGAAATTCTAAGGTTGGTGATATTTGTCATTTTGAGCAAAGAGGTTAACATCTGGCTACAGGCAGGAGTCACTGCCTATTAACGGATGAAAAGTAAATCTCATGCTCCCCCAACCTCCTTTTTTAAAAAATAAGACATTTCTTTGGCCTAAAAATAGCCTCCCACCTTACAGTTATTAAAAAAAAAAAAAAATCCAGGCTAGCCCAGGGGTTCAGGTGATTGGAGCGCCATGTTCTTAACGCCGAGGTCGCTGGTTCGATTCCCACATGGGCCAGCGAGCTGCGCCCTCTACAGCTAAGATTGTGAATAACAGCTCTCCCTGGACCCGGGCTGCGAGTAGCAGGAGCTTGGCGTGAGCTGCCGTGGGCTGCTGAGTGCTGCTGTGGGCTACCGTGTGCCGCTATGAGTGGCTGGAGACGAGCGTGAGTGGCTGGGAGCCGGCGAGACCTGCTGTGAGCTGCTGTGAGCGTCCGACTACCGACCGAGGCTGCCTCAGTGAGAGGGAGCGCAAGGCTCATAACACCAGCATGGGCCAGGGAGCTGTGTCCTACACAACTAGACTGAGAAACAACGGCTTGAACCAGAGTGGGGGGAGGGGGGAATCATTCGTAAATCCTTATGAACATCCACTTCCTCCTAAGAATCTTCAACCTTTACGAAAACCATGGCCTTAAAACATCACTAACCTTTCACAGAATCAAAATTTCACCAATAATATATGCACGTCAATACATGTATGTTTTGAATATGGAGAGAGAGAGATTTTTCATAATATCCTTTTACTGGTGTTGTCCCTCTCTACAATGTTAGAGCCTTAAAGGGGACAGAATGACATTTCAAGTGTACTAAGATCATACAGATGTGAATATCAATATGAAAACAATTCACAATAGTGGTTTGACATTTTAAACAGTCATAGGGTATCTTGCAAAGTGGGCAAGCAGAACTATACACAATAGCTACAGCTACAAACAGAAGAATAGAACTCGTGCATATTAGAACTAAGGGGTCACACAGATAAAGCCAGTTACCAACAGTACTGGCAGCACCATCTTGAAACCCCAAAAACTCACTCTGGCACTAAGGTTGGAGGCAGGATTACTAACTACGTTTCAGGTTAACTATCACATCAGGATGTAATTATAAGCCTTTTCATAAAAGCTGCTCAGTGCCCTACCACAAAGCAAACTTTTACTTGAACTTTTATTCGATAATAATGAAAATAATACTTACGTATAGCACATGGACACTTTGCATGAATTATCTTACCAAATATATGAAAAGCACTTAAAACAGTGCCAGGCACAGATAAATGCTCAATGAGCATCAGCTATAATTACTATTAATATGTAACCCTTCCAACAACCTTATGAAGTAGAAATGATCAGCATCCCCATATTAAGGCTGTCCTACACAGGTGACTGTAAGGAACACACACTAAAATGAGAGACATCAGATCCTAACATCAAACTAATTACCGAGTCAGAAGATGGAGAGTCATCATACAAAAATGTCCACTACAATGTAGAGTCATCCAACGCTAAACACCAAACATCTAATACAGATTTCAACTGCTACAGGAGGTACAAGGAATACAGGGCAGAATTCTACAGATAAAAATGTCAAATGCAGAAAGGCTCTGAAAAGGTATTGGGACATGAGCTGGGGCAGTATTTGGAATGTGAGCCTCACCTTCATTGGCGGATACTTATGGTAAGGAGCAGCCCCTGTTGCCAGTTCAATTGCTGTGATCCCAAAACTCCAGATGTCAGCTTTGAAATCATAACCTCGGACCTGAAAAGAACAGAGATGTACATGATGACTTTTACCACCCTAAGTGCATTTTTAAAAGGTAGCTTCAAACATGTATCAAGGACCATGGAAGTGTTCATAAGCTTTAAACCAGGGGTATCCAAACTTTTTTCAACGTTTTTCACCAAGGGCCATATGTGGTAAAATACACAAACAACTGGGCAACTCAGTCGAGGTGAAGTACGTATTGCCTCACCTGGTTTATTTAAGTAAACTAAATATATTTTTGGAATTTGCTGCAGGCCAATTAACAATGGATCATGGGCCGCAGTTGGCCCGCGGGCCGCAGTTTGGACACCCCTGCTTTAAACCAATAAAATAATCTAAAGTAGGCAAAAGCTAAATATACTTGGTAAGAGCAAAAACTTAAAAATTAAAAGAGGCAACCTGAATCAATGTTCACCACAATGGGGAAATTGTTAAATATGGTATATTCACTTAAAGAAATACTATATTAACTAAAAGCAGTGGTAATGAATTCTATATGAAAATACAGAAAACCACCTGTGATAAAGCACTTATGAAGAAAAAAGAATACAAAATTGTTCATAAGTTTTGATACTATTACAAACAGGTATATTGGCTATACAAATATGGAAAAACTAGAACAAAATGTTAGGCAGTGGTGGTGAGTCTTTCGTTTTCAAAATTTCCTATGCTATGGTATTGTTTTATCACCTTAATTTTTATAATGAAAAAAAGTTACAAAAAGTGTGAATATTTTTAAAGTTGTTGGTGTGAATATCTTGCCAAATTTCTCTCCTGTTATACTGTTACCAGTATATTATACAAGTAAATATTTCAGTTTTCTATTCTAAACAATATAGGAGTAGAAATAGTTTTGGGAGTGTGTGGTTTGAGACCTAAAATTAAAGCTCCATATTCTGTGCTGTCTTGACATCTGGTAAATAGAAGGGTCTCTAATGACCTAAGGGCAAGTTACCCTCCCCCTTGCTCCTGAGGATAAGGTATCCTAGCCAAACAACCTTATTATCAATTGGACCAGGTGTAGTTCCTGCTTATCCCTGAGTAGCAGGTTTCAGGTCGCTGCCAGCCCTCAGAATTATTCAAATGAGCCAATCACATCCACACAAGGAAACCAAAGGGCATCTCACTTTCTTGCTACCACAAATATTGTCTGCCACAGTAACGGTTCACTCTCTTCCTGAGTACAACCCCGTGTGGCATGCAGTATCCTATTCCGCCCCAGCTATGTGTATATGCAATTATCAGTAATTGTTTTTAAACTTTTAAACAATTATTTTTAAACTTTTAAACCACTATTACTTTTGCACCAACCAAATAACTGCTGTCAACCTCATCGGTCCAGTGTCACATGTTGTGTACTAAACCATCCACATAACCCTAGGGTGGGAATCCTTCCCTCACCAACAGGGTGAAGACGGGCATTATAACAGAGTGAAAGTAAATTCAGTTCTACATACTGAGTTTGCTATACAAATAAGACATGTCTGCAAAACACCTATAGGGAGTTAGAAATATCTACCTAAAGGCTGAGGAAACAAGACGGGACTGGATATAATTTAGAAATAATAGGTGGGAAGCAAAGAGAACATCTAGTGAGTATGTCAGAGACGAGTAGAAGTCAAGAACAAGGTCGTGGCGAGCAGGGTCATTTAGCAGTAGAAGGAAAGCCAGAGAAGTCAGAGAAATGGCCTGACAAGTAGCAAACTATGAGAAAACTACCTAGGGAAGCTAAGGAAGTGAAAGGTGGGAATGGCCAATAGTGTCAAATGCCACGAAGAGAACAAGGAACAAGAAATGAGAACTGGTTTTGAGACTTAGCAATTTCTGTAAGGTGACAGGATGAGTGACATCAGACTGTAGTTGTCTGAGAGCAAATGGGAAATGGGGACATGGGAAAAACTAGTCCCTCAAGAACCACAGCAACAAAAGTACATGTAAAAAGATTAGGTCATTTAATTAAGGGAAATATTATTAAACCAATCTTCATTATATTATTCCTTAGTTGTCTTTGATATAAACCCTGAGTTTCATATGTCCTTTGTAAAGTTCTATAGTCGTGTGTTTTTTTTGTTTTTTAAAGGGAGGACCAAAGTTTTAACCAAGGAACAGAAACATGTATTTCCCAACGCTAACCTAGTACAACAAACAAATGCAAACACTACTCAGTGTTTTTCAATTTCATAACAAAACCCTAAACCATTTCAAAAAGACACAGTACCTGTTCCATAACTTCGGGTGCCATCCAGCAAGGGGTGCCAACAAAGGTCTTTCTCACTTTATTTCGGGTAATATCACCACCAGTTGCTAAAAAAGCACTAACCCCAAAGTCTAAAATAGAATACAACATCAAGGTATTAAAAGTAAAGTAACATAAATGAATAGGAAAATAATATAATGTAGTTATAGTCCTATATACACACAGAATGATATCTTCCTCCTGCTGAACTTCTTGACTAAATTAAGACACACTTTACCAGGTCCTCCATTCCATTCCTCTCCACCCCAATATATCATCTTTTTCCTCCTTGCTCCAATCCCTTCTTTTCATTTCATCTTCCCAAACTGAAACTCTATATCCATTAAACAATAACTCCCCAATGCCCCCTCCCCTAGTCCCTGGCAAACACCATTCTACTTTCCGTCGCTATGATTTTGACTAAGTACCTCAAGTGGAATCATACTATATTTGTCTGTTTATCCACTGGCTTATTCACTTAGCATAATGTCCTCAAGGTTCATCCATGTTGGAGCACATCAGAATTTCCCTCCTTCATAGGCTAAATAACATTCTATTATATGTATATATGACATTTTGGGTACTGATTCATCCACTGATGAACACTTCGGTTGTTTCCACGATTTAGCCACTGTGAATAATACTGCTATAAAAATGGGTGTACAAATATCTGTTTGAGTCCCTGCTTTTAGTTCTGTGGGGTTATATACCCAGAAATTGCTGGATCATTTAGTATTTTAATCGTTTGAGGAAATGCCATACTGTTTTCCAGGGCAGCTGTACCATTTTACATTCCCACCAACAGTGAACAAGGATTCCAATTTCTCCACATCCATGTTGTTATTTTCCTTTTTTTTTTTTTTTTTTAAAGATTTTATGAGGGAAAGGGAACCGGACTTTATTGGGGAACAGTGTGTACTTCCAGTATTTTTTTCCAAGTCAAGTTGTTGTCCTTTCAATCTTAGTTGTGGAGGGTGCCGTTCAGCTTCAAGTTGTTGTCCTTTCAGTCTTAGTTGTGGAGGGCGCAGCTCAGCTCCAGGTCCAGTTGACGTTGCTAGTTGCAGGGGGCACAGCCCACCATCCCTTGTGGGAGTCGAACCAGCAACCTTGTGGTTGAGAGGACATGCTCCAACCAACTGAGCCATCTGGGAGCTCAGCAGCAGCTCAGCTCAAGGTGCCATGCGCAATCTTAGTTGCAGGGGGCACAGCCCACCATCCCTTGCGGGACATGAGGAATTGAACTGGCAACCTTGTGGTTGAGAGCCCACTGGCCCATGTGGGAATGGAACCGGCAGCCTTCGGAGTTAGGAGCACGGAGCTCCAACCGCCTGAGCCACCGGGCCGGCCCCTCCCCCTCCTTTTTTGATAGTAGCAATCCTGATGGGCATGAGGTAGTATCACCTTGTAGTTTTAATAATTAGTGATGTTGAGTATCTTTTCATGTGCTTATGGGCCATTTGTATATCTTCTCTGGAGTAAGTCTATTCAAGCCCATTTTTAAGCCATTCTTTTAAGTTCTAGGAGTTCTCTATATATTCTGGATATTAGTCTTTTGCCATATATGTGATTTGCAAATATTTTCTGCCATTCCATGGATCCCATTTTTACTCTGTTGGTAGTGTCTTTTGAGGTACAAAATTTTAAAATTTTCATAAAGGTCTATTTGTCTTTTTCTTCTGGTGTCTGTGCCTTTGGCATCATATCAAAGAAGTCAATGCCAAACCCAATGTCTTGAAACTTTTGCTCTGCTTTCTTCTAAGAGTTTCATTGTTTTAGGTCTTACACTGAGGACTTTGATCCATTTTGAATTAATTTTTGTACATGGTATTAGATAAGGGTACCCAGTTTTCTCAGAACCATTTGTCCTTTCCCCACTGAACAGTCTTGGCACCCTTGTCAAACTCCTTTCACCATACACATGAGGGTTTACTTCTGGGCTCTCATTTCTATTCCATTTGTCTCTATGTCTCTCTTTAGGCCCACAACATGCTGTTTTTCACTGTCGCTGTGCATTAAGTTCTGAAAACAGGAAGTGTGGAATCCTCCAGCTCTGTTCATTCCTTTCCCAGATTGTCCTGGGTATTTGAGGTTACCTGAGATTCCACAGGAATTGCAGGATGGGTTTTTCTATTTCTACAAAAACATTATTGTGATTTTGATAGTGATTGCATTGAATCTGTAGATCACTTCGGGTAGTCTTGGCATTTTAACAATACAGGTATACCCCACTTTTCTAAAGTTTGCATTATGCCACTTTGCTTTTATGAAAAGACCTACATGAGTAACTGCTTTCACTAACCGAGAGAAATGCAAACAGGATTTTTGCTTTTACCAACAAATCCATTACCATACTAATGTAGGTCCTTTGTGAAAGCAAGTGGCATGATGTGAACTTTCTAAAAGTGAGGGATACTCTTCGCTTTACACCATTTTGGCTTACGGAAGGGTTCACAGGAACAATCTACTTCAGGATAGCGGGAGAAAACTGTATAATATTCCAGTCCATGAACATGGGATGTGTTTCCATTAATATATGTTTTCTTTAATTTCTTTCAACAATCTTTTGTAGTTTTCATTGTATAAATCTTTCCTCTCTTGGTAAACAACTATGTATTTTATTCTTTTAGATGCTACTTGTAAGCGGAACTGTTTTTGTAATTTCCTTTCAAATTGTTCATTGTTAGTAAATAAAATGCAACTGATCTTTGTGTGTTGACTTTGTATCCTACTTTGCTAAATTAATTTTAGTTCAAATCGTTTACAGAATGTTCGGTGCAGACCCATGTAATCTGCAGAGATAATTTACTTTTTTTTCCAGTCTGAATTTCTTTTATTTCTCTTGCCTAATTGTTCAACCTAGATCTTCCAGTACTACGTTAAATAGAAGTGGCAAAAGCAGACATCCTTGCTGTGTTTCTGAACTCAGGGAAAGCTTTCACTCTTTCATCATGGAATATAATGTTCATTGTAGGTCTTTCATAGATGGCTTTTAGTAAGTTGTGTGTGGGTGTGTGTGTGTACATATATATATATGTATACATATATATAGACACACATATATGTATTTTATATATATATATAATACATATATTATCTTGCTGTATTGACTCTTCTATTAATACGCAATGTACTTGTTTCCTGTAACCTTTCATGATATAATGTCTATTTTATCTGATATTAGAATAGCCAGCCCTTCTCTCTGGTTACTATTTGCATGTATTTTTCCATCTTTTCATTTTCAATCTATTTTGTGACTTTAGATATAAAGTGAGTCCCTTATAGACAGCATATATTTGGATCATGTGTTTTTATCCACTCTGCCAATCTGTCTTTTCATTGGAGAGTTAATCCATTTACAGTTAAAGCAATTACTGATAAGGTGGGACTTCGGTCATTGTGTTATTTATTGTCTACATATCTAATAGTTTTGCTCCCATTTCCTGCATTACCTCTTTTGTGTTTAGTTGATATTTTGTTATGAAATGCTTAAATTATTTCTCATTTCCTTTTGTCTATATTCTATAGCTACTTTTTTGTGGCTACCATAAGAATTACATTTATCATTCTAAAATTATAACACTGTAATTTGAATTTATACCAGCTTACCTTCAATAATATACAGAAACTCTTCCCTTTTACAGCACTGTTCCCACCATTTTTGGTTGCTGCTGTTACAAAATTACATCTTAATACACTGTGTGCTCAGAAATATAAAGGACTAATTTTTTTAAATGCATTAGTCTCTTAAATCATGTAGGAAAAAAAAAAAGTTGAGCTACAAACCATTTTTACAATACTTATAATAATGTTTTTTAAACTTGTCCATATAGTTACCTTTATTGAGATCTTTATTTCTTCATACTGCTTGGAGTTACCGTCTAGTCTTTTCATTTCACTTTGCAGGACGCCCTTGAGTATTTCTTGCAGGGTAGGTCTAGTGAAAACATTCCCTCAGCTTTTATTTATCTGGGAATGTCTTAATTTAGCCCTCATTTTTGATGGACAGTTTTATTGGACATAGGATTCTTGACTAACTTTTTTTTTTTCTTTTAGCTCTGAACATATTGGCCCACTGCCTTCTGGCCTCCAAAAGTTTTCAATGAGAAATCTGTTGACAACCTTATTGAGTATAACTTTGTATGTGACGAGTCACTTCTCTCTTGCTGCGTTCAAGATTCTTTGTCTTTGGCTTACATTAAGTTTGAATATAATGTGTCTCTGTGTGACTCTCTTAGAGTTCATCTTCCTTGGAAATGATGTTTCCAAGCCTCTTGGATGTTTATATTCATGTCTTTCATCAAATTTGGAATGTTTTCAATCATTATTTCTTCAAATATTTTCACCACTCCTTTCTTCTTCTGGGCCTCCAACAATGTATATGTTGGTCCACTTAATGGTTTCCAACAAGTCCCTCAGGCTCTGTGCACTTTTCTTCACCTTTTTCCTTTGTATTCATCAGACTTGCTAATTTCCATTTCCCTATCTTCAAGTTTACCAATTCTTTCTTCTGTCAGCTCAAATCTTCAACTAAATTCTTCTAGTGAGTTTTCATTTCACAGCACAGCTTGTAGCACTTTTTAGCTCCAGAATTTCTTTTTAGTTACTTTTAGGTTTTCCCTCGTTAGTAATAGTTTCAGTTTGTTCACACATTGTTTTCTTTAGTTTCTCTATATCATCCTTTAGTTCTCTGAGCATCCTGAAGACTGCTGTTTTAAAATCTTTGTCTAGTAGCTCGGCCATCAGGTCTTTTTTCAGTATTTGTTGATTTATTTATTTCCTTTGAATGGGTCACACTTTCCTGTTTCATTCAATACCTTGTGATTTTGCTGTTGAAAACTGAAGACTGGAATCTAATAATATGACAACTCTGGAGATCATATTCTACCCCTTTCCCAGGGTTTGTTCATTTTTGTTCTTCTTTTCTTTTTGGTTGTTGTAGACTGTGTCAGTGTCAAGCATCAGTCAAAGATGTTAACTTAAGTTCTTCTCAGGTCTTTTCTGCACTTTTTGCTGGGCATATGCAGTCACTTTCCAATTTTCCCTGTACATGTAGTTGTTTTTTAATGTCCTAGTCTCTAATGTCTGGCTCCGAAAAGGGAAAGAAAAGAAAAATGAAGGGAAGGAAAAAAGGCGCTGACCCATTAATTCCCCCTGGAAGTCACTTGGCAGGGGGGCGGTGCAGCAACAACAGCTGCTCACCTCTCTGCCCTCACCTTTGTGATCAAAAGCAGCAATCAGTGATCAGAGCAAAGATCCCTGATATTTGGAGGACAGGATCCTTTTTGCTCACCATGGTTCCCACAAGCTGTGTGCAAGTCGCTCCAAAAACATGTGCACAGCTACCTGCAATGTGGCTGATAGTCAAGGAATAAATAGCTCTGAAATTGGCCAAAATAAACCATAATTTATCTTCCAAGACTTCCCTTAGAATTTCCAAGCCTTTAATGGACTACAGAATTTCAAAATAGTTACAGTAGGGCTTCACTTGACATCGTCAACAGGTTCTGCCACTTTAAGTGAATTGGTGTATAATGAAACCAATTTTACCACAGGCTAACTGATACAAACAAGAGTTAAGTTCTCATGGTATCTCATCAACATTATAATGAAATAACATTGAATGAAACATTATTTGAGGACCTGCTGTACATGAGACAGATTCTGCCAGTTCAATTGCTGTCTAGGTGGGGAGAAAGATTTCTGGTGCTTCTTACTTGCCCTCTTCATAGAATCCTCGTCTTTAGTTTTTCACCACTTGATTTTGCTTCTCTAAGCAATACAGCACAATTGTGTCTGGTGCTGAACTTACATAAATGGAATCACATGCTGTATATTCTATTTGACTGGATTCTTTCATGTTATGGCTTTATAATTTATTAACGCTTTTGTACGTAGCTGTAGTTCTATTCAATTTCATCACTAGATAGTATTCTAATGTATAAATTAAACACAATTTATTTATCCATTCTACTAATGAAAGACTTGGGACTGTTTCAAACTTTCCATGCTTATTAGTACCGTGGTACACGTAAGCATGAATTTCTCTAGGCCATACACCTAGAAGCCAGTCTTAGGGTATGCATATTGTAATAAAATGTTTATACTAATTTACATTCCCACATCAGAGTATGAGATTTTTCCTTACTTTACACCCATACTAACTACTGGTATTGTTAGATGTTTTCGCCAGGTCAGTCAGTATAACATGCTATCCAATGTTATTCTACTTTGCATTTAATTGGTGACTAGTGAGACTGAACACCTTTTATTATATTTATGTTTTGATGTCTTCGTTTGGGAAGTTTTATGCCCATTTTTGTAATGAGCTCTTTATATATTCTAAATTTGAGCCTTTTGTCTGTTATGCATGCTACAAATATCTTTTTACTCTGTGGTTTGCTTTTTACTTATTGATGATGATAAACTGTTCCTTTTTTTGATGAATAGAAGTTGGTCGTTTTAAAGGAGTCAAATTTATAATCTTTTCCTTTATGTTAGAGCATTATGTGGCTAGGCTAAAATATCCCCTTACCTTAGGACATGAAGATGTGTGCCTATTTGAATCAGATTTAGATTTCTTCTAAATCTGAAGAAATAATTAAATTTTGGGTGGTTATCCTCCTCCTGCCAAATAACCTGACTGTTCCAGCAGTGCCCATGGGACTAAGCTGAGGTTTGCTCAGATGGTCTGCTTGTCAATAATCCTGTGGTAGAGCCACTCTGGAGTCTCAGTTTGGAGGAAGGGGTATTTCACAAGGACAGCCACTTTTACAGGCCTTGGACTCCAACTCATCTCTTCAGCTCTGAATCTCCCCAAAGTGCACTTCCCCCTCTCAGATGCCTCTTCTTAACTGGCATATACCCCATTCCCGCCAGGACAGAAGCAGCTCTGTATCACCTTTCTATGAAGTATTTATTCTTAAACACAATGAAGTTTCTTGAGTACTTCTCCTTTAAAGGAAAGTACAGAATGTCATGAGAACCCATAGAAGAAGACCCTAATGGAGGATAAAGAGTGGATAAATGAAAGGTAATGAGTAATGGTCAGAAAAATGTCTAAGATCAAAAAAGAAGATTGAGTAGTAGAGGATATCTTGAAAATCAGCAGGGATGTGCCAAAATAGGATGCTTGACTAGAAATGGTCCAGGGAAGAGAAGAGCAAACTGACTAAGAAACTGTAAAAGATGAGTAATATGGTTCTACTGACCATTATCAAAATAAAAAGAAATACTAATCATTACCTGCAATCTGTACTGAGCCATCTTCTCCAAGAAGAATATTTCCAGCTTTCACATCTCTTTAAGAAAAACAAAAGTTACATATTAAAAAAACACCTATTCTTTGGAGCCACATAATCTAAGCAGTTGTTTACTATATGCACACAACACTGGCATTATTTAAGTGTTCTTTTTTGCATGAAAGGGCATTAAGGCAATAGTAAAATTAAAAATATTTTTTGTCACTTGTACTAGAATCCAAACATTGTAAACAGAAAGCTAGAATAACATATAGCTTTTTACTATGAAATCTAGAAAACCCACGGTGATTAAATACCTGACTGGGATGACAGTGGCCAAAGAATGTGATCCTCAACTACCTTCATCTGATTCTTTTTGAAATATATTGATTTCTTTTTTCAATACCCTGATACATCGTTAAAATTTGGTTGAAAACAGGGATAATTCTATGACTATAGCATAAAGATACATATAAATTATTCAAACATCTCTGTACTTTTATTGGTAACTATTTATAACTCAAGTAATACATGAATATGTTCTTGTTATGAAAACCTAAACATCGCTGAAAAGGCCAAAATCCCTTTCACCACTATTCTGAAGTCTAGTATTCTCTCTAAAAATTTCAGCCATTATCAGTCTGGTTAATGGAATGTTTCTGTGACATATCTAGGCTTTTCTTCCAACATAAATGTTATTATACTATCCACTATACCTTATTTTTCTATACCTTATTTTTCTCATGCAACATGTTAGTAATATCTAGCAAAATTTAAAATCACAAAACCTATGAGTAGCGAATCTACTTCTTGATAACCTAGAGAAACTCTCACAATGTACAGGGAATAAATACAAGAGGGTTCACAGCAGTGTAATTTGTAATAACAATCCCCAAATGGTAACGGCCTAAAAAGCCAAGAACAGCAGAAAGGTTAAATTAATTCTGTTACATCCATGAAATGGAATAAGGTCAATCAACATGTTATGACTTTAAATGCCCTTTAATACAATGCCCAAGAGAACATATCAAATGGGACAGTACATTTTGTATGACACCATCAATGTTACACACACACACACACACACACACACACACACACCCAAACAGAGAGCAATGAATGGCTGGTTCCTTTGGTGGACAGGCGTGGGACTGGAGTCAAGGGGAACAGTGTTTGAATATCTTGTAGGAACGAACTCATCTATTTATTTTGTAATTAAAATAAATATAATTTAAAAATAAACAAAAAAGAGCTAACCCTTGAAGCTGTTAGACAAGAAAGAAAAGCAAGGCTAGCTCATGGAGGAAAGCTTTGTTTATCATGAAAAGGAACTAGTGAAAAGCACAACACTTTATCTCCCTTTGTTTTGTTTTCCTCCATATTTAGCTATAACCTTGGTAAACAATGAACAAGTTTCGTAGCTATGTGTAGCAGCATCACCATACCAGAGTATATAATAACTTTCTGGAATATATACTAAAATGTAAGGAAATCGTGTTACTGAATATTTTGTACTGCTTATAAATCCAAACAATTTACAGGACATTTTCCCAGAGACTTGACTTAGAGTGGAAGCTGACTCACTTTGCTCTAAAAACCTAAAGTCTCTGATTCTAGATACTATGAACAGGAGAGAATTGAGGACATTCCCTTCCCTTGGTGACAAAGACCATTCAACTGAGTCAACCATGAACCTTTACCTCCTTTTTCTGAGCTCATTTGGAATGATACCTAAAACTCAACGGAAAATACAATGTATAGCGTAGGCACTTCCTCCTCTGTGCCTCTTCAGTAGGCTGTAACACAGTGTTAACACAGATCATAGAAATATGATCATATTTCTGGGTCCGTGTCTCTCATTTCACCATGAGCCATATCTGAGCCTGTATCTCAATACATTTCTGTATCACCTGCAATTTAATTATTTATTTGGTATTATGACTAGAACATAGGAGGCATCTCCCAGATATTCATCAAAATTTAAATAACTAAATAGGAGACACCCTGCCTCAAATTCTCTTATAGAGATAAGTATGATATTAAATAAATGAACGCGTGAATAAATCTAACAAAACATTAAAATAAAACTTGATTGTTTCTAAAGAGAAGTATATTAAATCTATCATTTAATCCAACTAAATATCAAAATAAAACTTGATTGTCCCCTCCCCACCATGCCAACCCCCAACTCTGTTCCAAATGTTAGGGTTATAAACCAATACATTGCAGTCTAATAGAACAACCCTAACTATCGATCAGTAGGAGACCAGTTAAACTGTTGTATATCTAGATAATGAAATACAATGAATACTAATGAATATATGTGTTAATATGCAACAATCTTACGTGAAGTAAGAATACAACATATGGTATGTTGCTATTTTTCTGGTTTTGTTGTTGTTTTTTAAACGGAAGGGAGAGGGACATATACATTATGTTTATATTGGGCTAAAATCTCTCTGAAAGGAGTCACAAGAAAATGGCAAGAAGTGGTTCCCTTTAGACCAGGGTACTGGAGGTTCAGGGAAGGAAGAAGACTTTAAAAAACCTTTTATTTTTTAGAACAGTTTAGAGTTACATAAACATTGAGAAGCTCAGCAGAGACGTTCTCATATCCCTTGCACTGTTTCCCCTGTGGTTAACATCTTACATTAGCACAGTACCTTAGCCATAATTAATGAACCAGTATTGATGCATTACTATTAACTAAAGTGCACAATTTATTCAGATTTTTTAAGTTTTTACCTAATGTCCTTTTTCTGTCCCCGGATCCCATCTCGTATACCATATTATACTTAGTTGCCGTGTCTCCTTAGGCTCCTCTTGTCCGTGGCAGTTTCTTTGACTTTCCTTATTTCTGATGACCTCAACAATTTCGAGTAACGGTCAAGTATTTTGTAGGATGCCCTTCTAATGGAATTTGTATGATATCTTCATGACTAGATTGGAGTTATGAATTTTTGGAAGGAAAACCACAGAAGTGCCATTTTCATCACATCCTATCAAGAGTACATAGTATCAACATAATTTAGCTACAGTGGATATTTAGAAGACTTATTTTTTATGATCTACCATTTTGTGCTGTTTGAATTTTTTAAGCCATGTATACATATTACCTATTTAAATAATGTTTTCTAAGTTTTTGTCTTTCATAAGTGAAGAGACAGTAATCCATTTTCAGTGAACCTTCACTTTGGATGACTTTTCCCAGTCAATTCCCCAGCTAATCAATTCATGTTTCCCTTTTGAAACCACAAGTACAATCTGTAGAACAGCTTACAGAAGTAAAAGCAGAGGAAAATCATGAAGCTAAATGGCTCACTGGATAATCAAACACATCACATTCTGTCTTCACATACCACAGGACAATTGACCCTTCAAAGAAAACATCTGTAACTAAATACCTGGAATTCAATATAGTCCTTGATTAAAGAACTGTTTTTACTCTGTCACAAAGAATATCAAGTAACCCAGCATCCCCAACAGTTAAATCCTTCATCCACTCTTGAATAGCAAGAACAGTGAGTTTTGTTTTTCACAGCTTACTGCCAATTCTCATGTCACTATTGCAAAGTTACAAATTCCTTTTAAAATTAAAAGTAATGTCATAGACATGCTTGACTTTCTTGTTAGTACAGAACACAAGGGAAAAACACAAGTTTCTCCCTATAACATTCTTATGACTCATAAATAGGCGTAGTTTATGGAAAACTTGAAAAACGTCAAGAGAAGCAACAAATCGAAACAAAAGTTGGCAAACACACTACACTTAGGCATCTTAAAGTGACTAAATAGCTAACATTTCTGTTAGAGCTAACTTCTTTAATGAGAAAAATATTTGGGTGGGTAAATATAGAGAGAAAAGTACAAGTCTAATTTAGAGATCTGTTCATGCTAGTCAAAAACCTCTAAAGTCAAGAGGCTCAAGGGGAAAACATAGTAGAGATAGAGGAAAACAACTGAACTTTAAAGATATGAGAGGTAGCAAAAACTACTTAAAATATCCATCTCTGTTTTCCAGTAAAACAATTTTCTCCCAAGCCTGTTGAAGTCTCAGTGTATCTCAGCCTTGGCTGCACATTAGACTCGCTTGGGGAGCTCTGAAAAATCCCAATGCCAAGGTCTCATCCCACACCCATTAAATGAATTTCTGGTGGTGGATCTAGGAAACCAGTACTTATCAAAGTTTCCCAGGTAATCTCAATATGTAGCCAAGGTTGAGAGTCTCTGATTTAAAATGTGACATAGAGAATTTCTATTACAGTAACATGGCAAACTATGCATGGCAAACAGACTTTTATCACTACTACCCAGCAGGTCTTTGCCCCAAAACACACCATTCCCCTGCTACAAACTCAAGGAAACCCTGGCTAAATTAGAGGGAAATGTGTCATAGTTGAGCATGAATTAAAAAAAGAAATCCTAAAGTTTCAGAAATGAAAAGGGACACTTAAGAACCAGAGGGAACCTTGGGAGACAGAGCAAAGACACTGCCCCCAAATGGCTAGGTAGCTCAGGTTTTAAAACCCACCCCTAAATAGAAATATGGTACTGAGCTGGTTTAAGGGTGAGAAGTAGAACTGAAACTCTTCAGAAAGCCAGGACCCACTGTGAGAAGACTGAGCCACAATGAAGGAAAGATACCCTTATCAGAGGTAAGCTACCATACTAAAATAAGACCTAATGGTCTTTAATACAAAAGCATTTTTAGGAATAAAAAGGGTCCTTATATAGTTTTAATAACAGAGATAATTCACCAGAAAGATAACAATCCTGAACCTGTATGTACCTAAAACATATCTTCAATGAGAGTAATAGTTCAAGGGGGTCATTAGGGTTGTAGGGCTCTTTCCTACTAACTTCTGGCCTCCATTGTTCTGATGTGAAGTCAGCTCTTAACCACATTGACGCTCTCTGTCTTAGTCTGTGCAGACTGCTATAACACAAATACCACAGACTAGGTGGCTTAAACAAATCAACATTGATTTCTCACAATTCTGCAAGCTGGGAAGTCCAAGATCAAAGCAGTGGCAGATTTGGTGTCTGGTGAGGATCTGCTTCCTAGTTCATAGGTGACCATCTTTTTGCTGTGGCTTCACATGGCAGAAAGGGCAAGAGAGTTCTCTGGTGTCTCTTTTATAAAGACACGAATCCCATTCATGAGGGCTCTGCTCTCATAAAGGCCCCACCTCCAAATACTATCGCATTGGGGACGGGAATTCAACATATAAATTTTGAGGGGATACAAACATCAAGTATAGCTTCCCCTACATGATGAGTTGTTTTTCTCTTGCTGCTTTCAAGATATTCTCTTTGTGTTTAGATTCCAACAGTGTGACTATGATGAGTTTAGGAATAGATTTCTTGGTATTTATCTTAACTGTGCTTCATCGGGCTTTTTTAAATTTGTAGATTGTTTTTCTTTAAATTTAGAAGCTTTGGGACATCACTTCTTTCAATATTTTTTGTGTCCCTTTTACTCATTTAGCTAAATGAGAGTTAATATATTTTACAAAGTAGATGTTAAAATCATACAAAAAAGCACAGACTAAATTTGTGCCTGAACTTGATGTGAACCAATTCACTTTCTAAAAATGACAGTGACCTTAATGTGCTTTTCAGTGTGTATTTTGGGTTAATTTTACTATTAACTATACAAAGTCTGCATATGTAAAGGTTTAGGAAAAACAATATACTTTTATTGTGTTCTGAAGACTGACTTTTAAAAATAGAGACATGGTTATGTCAAATAAAAGATACTTGGTATATTTAAAGAATAATAATTCCACTGGCAGATCTAAATTCTATTGAGTTAGTAACTAAAAAATATAACTGATATTGAATCAATGTATAGCCAGCTACATTGATTAACGCAATCTTTTCCAACAGGCTTTGGAAGCTGACTGCCTAAATTCAGATCCCAGCTCTGTCACTAGACAACACCCTTGCCAAAGCTTTGGCAAGTTACTTAATCACTTTGCCTTGATTTCCTCATCTGTAAAATGGGAATGAATTAACTGTGAAGATTAAATGACGTAATGTAAACAATGCATTTAGAATAGTATTTAGCATACAAGTTTCAGTGTCATTATTCTCTACACCAGAGGTCAACAACAAACGTTTACTTAAGGGGCTAGATACTTAAATATTTTCAGGCTTTGTGGGCCAGATGTTCTGTCACCACTACTTTGTTTTTCTAATACAAAAGCAGCCATAGACAATCTGCAAATGAATGGGTTGGCTGTGTTTTTGTTTTTTAGAAACAGGCATGAGGCTAGATTCAGCCTGTGGACCATAGTTTGTCAATCCCTGATGATCTACATGGCTTTGGAAAAACAATTTTTTTTCTCTCTCACATAATAGTTTGGGCATGAGTGACATCAGTTCAGTATGGTGACTCTATAGAGTCAGAAACTCAGGCTCCTATTTATTGTTCTACCATCTCTAAGTTCTTGCTGCATTGTCTAAGATGGCTCACTACCACATCCACATTTCAATGGAAGGAAAGAAAAGGGAAATAGAGGTAATGCTACTTTCTGTTAGCCGTGGTTCTCAGGACATTTGGCAATGTCTGAAGACATTTTTGGTTGTCACAGTGGGCAGTACGGGGAGGTGCTACTGACATGTGATGGGTAGAATCCAAGGATGCTGCTAAGTATATCCTACAATGCACAGGACAGCCCCACAACAGAACTGTCCAGCGCAAATGTCAATAGTGGTGGGGTTGACAAAACCTGCTAAGGAACAACTTGGAAGCAGTACACGACACTTTTCTTCTCATCACAGTGGCTAAAAACTAAATCTCATGGTCATATCTGGCCTGCATGGCTGGTTATAAAATGTTGCCTTTCTTCCGGATGGTCATGTGCCCCAAAAATGTAATTTTTTTTTTTTAATTCAAGAAGGGGAGACATATTGGGGGCCAATAAGCAGTGTCTGGCATATTTCTTTCGAGAAGATTGCTTGATGAACATAGACTAGAACTGAAGTATTAACTAATTATGTTCATTGTTAGTATCAAAGTATGTATTCACAGGGTTATCAGCATCCAAAGGACAAGAATCCTCTGTTTTTAGGGTACTTTTCTTTTTAACAGTGTGGGAAATACATTCCCAAATGTTTACTCTTTGGTCATACCCCCTTTTCAGTCATTTGTTAATACATTATTTTAACTTTGTACAAAACGATAAGGTACAATTTTAGATGAAAAATCCTATTTTCTTAAGAATATACCTTCAATGTTTCCAAGATTTCTAGTTTATATATTCTTCCTTAAGAGTCAATTGTTCTTCATCTTCATAAAAAGAGAATTTATTTTCCTTTTTAAGACTTAAGTAGGTTGGAAAATTTAGACTAGAAAGAATTATCGACTTTTTTCTTAGAGTGAGATGCTTATATAAATGGTTGATTCCACCTATTATATGTTGATTTTCTGTAAAATGCTATTTTCAGAGTAACCAAATCAAAAGTTTATGTGAGGGGTAAGGGGGATTGGTACCTTGCATTTTTTCTCCATGTTCTGATTACTCCTTAAAATCTCAGTTTTCCAACTTGGTAGTTGTCTGGTCTTTGATCAGTTACTTTCCTTGGGCTTTGCTTGTCTGTTTGCTAACAAATTAGGGTTATGTAGGTGATCTTTTAAATTGAGGTATAAGTGACAAAACTTAACACATTTAAAGTATACAATGCGATGGTTTGACATATGTATATACTGAGAAAGGATTTCCTGCCCCATCAAGTTAATTAACATATCTATCACCTCACATATTTACTTTCCTTTTTTTTCCTTTGGTGAGAACATTTACGTTCTTAGCAAACTGCAGTAATACAACAGAGTGTTATCAACTACAGTAGGTCCTGGAGTAACACCGTTTTGTTCGGTATCGTTTCATTATAACGTTGATGAGATGCTGTAGGAACTTAAGTCTTGCTTACACCAATTAACTTATGGTAAAATTGGTTTCATTATACATCATTTTGCTTCAAGTTGCAGAACTTAACTGCTGTTAAGTGAGGAGTTACTGCATAACCACCATACCATACATTAGATCCTCAGACTTGATTCATCTCGTAACTGAAAGTTTGTACCTTTTACCAACCTCTCCCTATTTCACCCACTCCCCAGCCCCTGACAACCACTTTTCTACTGTTTCAATTAGTTCAACATTTCTTTTTAAGATTTCACATATAAGTGATACCATGTGGTGTTTGTCATTCTCTGTCTGGCTTAATGCACTTAGCATAATGCCTTCTAGGTTCAACCATGTTGTCACAAACAGGATTTACTTAATTTTTATGGCTGAATAATATTCCATTGTGTATATATACCATATTATTTTATCCATTCACCCAATGACAGACACTGAGGTGGTTTCCACACCGTGGCTATTGTGACTAATTCTGCTATGAATATGGGGGTATAGATATCACTTTGAGATAGTGATTTCATTTCCTTTGGATATATATACTCAGAAATGGGATTGCTGGATCATATGGTCATTTTATTTCTGATTTCCTGAGGAAACTCCAAATTGTTTCCCATAGTGGCTGTACCAGATGATATTCCCACCAAGACTGTACAAGAGTTCCCTTTTCTCTACATCCTCACCAGCATCTGTCATCTTTTGTCATTTTGATAATAGACATCATAACAGGTGTGAGAGGATATCTCATTGTGTTTTTGATATGCATTGCCCTGATGGTTTGTGATGTTCAACACCTTTTTCATGAACCTCTTCGCCATTTACGTGTCTTCTTTGGAAAAACGGCTATTCAGGTCCTTTGCCCACTTTTTAATTGGGTTGGATTTTTTCTGGCTTCTGAGTTGCATGAGTTCCTTCTATATTCTGGATATAACCCCTTCTCAGAAATATGGTTTGCAAATATTTCTTCCCATCCATGTCTTTTTATTTTGCTGATGGTTTCTTTTGCTGTTTAGAAGCAGCTTTTTAATGCAGTCCCACTTGTTTATTTCTGTCTTTGTTGCCTTTGCTATTGGTGTCAAAAAAAAAAAAAAAAAAATCATCACCAAGAACAATGTCAAGGAGCATGCCCAGGATTTTTTTTTCCAGGATGTTTATGGTTTCAGGTCTTAAGTTCAAGTCTTTAATTCATTTGAAGTTGATTTTTGCATATGATGTAAGGTAAGAGTTCAGTTTCATCCTTTTATATATGGATATCCAGTTTTCCAAACACCATTTATGAAGAGACTATCATTTCCCCAATGTATATTCTTGACCCCTTTGTCAAAAATTAATTGACCAGGGCCGGCCCGGTGGCTCAGGCCATTGGAGCTCCATGCTCCTAACTCCGAAGGCTGCCGGTTTGATTCCCACACGGGCCAGTGGGCTCTCAACGACAAGGTTGCCAGTTCAACTCCTCGAGTCCCGCAAGAGATGGTGGGCTCTGCCCCCTGCAACTAAAATTGAACACGGCACCTTGAGCTGAGCTGCCTCCCAGATGGCTCAGTTGGTTGGAGCACGGGCTCTGAACCACAAGGTTGCCAGTTTAATTCCTCGAGTTCCGCAAGGGATGGTGGGCTGTGCCCCCTGCAACTAGCAACAGCAACTGGACCTAGAGCTGAGCTGCGCCCTCCACAACTAAGACTGAAAGGACAACAACTTGACTTGGAAAAAAGTCCTGGAAGTACACACTGTTCCCCAATAAAGTCCTGTTCCCCTTCCCCAATAAAATCTTTAAAAAATAAAAATTAATTGACCACACACAAGGACTGACAAGTTCATGAACTTGTTGCAACAATGTTGCTAACCTTTTTTGATATCAGAGGGATTATTCATTATGAATTTGTACCACCTTGTAACCAAGTTTACTATTTGGAAGTGCTGAAAAGGCTGCATGAGAAAGTTAGATGACCTGAACTTTTTTCCAACAATTCACGGCTCTTGCATCACGACAATGCACCAGCTCACACAGCACTGTCTGTGAGGGAATTTTTAGCCAGTAAACGCATAAGTGTATTGGAACACCCTCTCTACTCACCTGATCTGGCCCCAGTGACTTATTTCTTTACCCGAAGATACAGGAAATATTGAAAGGAAGACATTTTGATGACATTCAGGACGTCAAGGATAATATGACAACAGTGCTGATGGCCATTCCAGAGAAAGAGTTCCAAAACTGCTTTGAAGGGTGGACTAGGCACTGGCATCGGTGCATAGCTTCCCAAGGGGAGGACTTTGAAGGTGGCAGTAGAGATATTCAGCAATGAAGTATGTAGCACTTTCTCTAGGATGAGTTCGTGAACTTAATTATCCTACCTCGTATGCATTTGGTTTTTTAGGGGGGGGGTTCTCTATTCTGTTCCATTGAACTGTCTGTTTTTATGCCAATATCATACTGTTTGATTACTATAGCTTTATAATAGAGTTTGAAAGCAGGCATTGTGATGCCTCCAGCTTTGTTCTTCTTGCTCAAGACTGCTTTGGCTATTTGTGGACTTTTTGCTGTTCCATATAAACTTTAGTATTGTTTTTTCTATTCCTGTGAAAATCCCACTGGAATTCTGGTAGGGATTGCACTGAATCTGTAGATCACTTTGGGTAATATGGACATTTTAACAATATTATTCTTCTAATCTATGAACACAGAATATCTTTCCATTTATCTGTGCCATCTGCAATTTCTCTCATCAGTGTCTTATAGTTTTCAGTGAACAGATTTTTCACTTCCTTAGTTAAATTTGTTGCTAAGCATCTTTTCTTTTCTTTAGATTCTGTTTATTTTTATGATTTTTATATGAATTGCTTACCCTTCACAATTTCAAATATACTGCCCCCTCAAGTTTCTGTTTAGTATCTTCTAGGTGTTACATATATTAATTCTTTTCTCAAGAAAGAAGCCTTTCATTTTACAGTTCTATACTATTTTACCATAGAATCTAACAACTATGACAATAAAGCCATGAGTGTAGTAGGAGTAAGAGGTTTCTTCTTATTTTTTTAAATTTTATTGGGGAATATTGGGGAACAGTATGTTTCTCCAGGGACCATCAGCTCCAAGTCGTCCTTCAATCTAGTTGTGGAGGGCGCAGCTCAGTTCCAAGTCCAGTTGCCGTTTTCAATCTTTAGTTGCAGGGGGGCACAGCCCACCATCCTATGCAAGAATTGAACCGGCAACCTTGTTGAGAGCTCGTGCTCAAACTGAGTCATCCGGCCTCCCCAGTATTTTATTCTTTTTGGTGCTATTGTAAATGAGATTGTTTTAATTTCTCTAACAGATTGTTCTTAGTGCATAGAAACATAACTGATTTCTGTATAATTTTGTATCCTGTGATTTTACTGAAATCGTTTATTAGTTGTACAGTTTTTTGGTATAGTCTTTAGAGTTTTCTATACGTAATACCATATCATCTGCAAATAGATAGTTTTACTTCTCCTTTCTGACTTGGATGTCTTTTATTTCTTTTTCATGTCTAACTGGTCTGGCTAGGACTTCCAGTAAGATGTTGAATAAAAGTGGTGATAGTGGGCATCCTTGGCTTGTTCCTGATCTTAAAGGCTTTCAGCTTTTCACCACTGAGTATGACATTCATTAGCTGTGGGTTTGTCATATGTGGCCTTTATTATGTTGAGATATGTTCCTTCTATACCCACTTTGTTCAGAGTTTTTATCATAAAAGAATGAATTTTGTCAAATACTTTTTCTGCATCTATTGAGAAGATTATATGGTTGTTATCCTTTATTCTGTTAATGTGACAGAGCACATTAATTTACGGGTGTTGAACCATCCTTGCATCCCTGGGATGAATCCCACTTGGTCATGGTGTATGTTCCTTCCAATGTATTGCTGAATCTGGTTTGTACAATTTTGTTGAGAATTTTTGCCTCTATGTTCATCAAGGATATTGGCCTGTAATTTTTCTTTATTTGTAATGTCTTTGTCTGGCTTTGGTATCAGGATAATACTGGCTTCACAGAATAAGTTTGGAACCATTCCTTCCTCTTCAATTTTTTGAAACATTTTAAGAACAGGTATTAATTCTTTGAATGGTTGGTTGAATTCACCCGTGAAGCCACCTGGTCCTGGATTTTTATTTGTTGGGAGTTTCTGACTAAAGCTTCAATTTCATTGCTTGTAATCAGTTTGTTTAGATTTTGTATTTCTTCCTGGTTCAGTCTTAGAAGGTAATATAGTTCTAAAATTTTTTTCATTTCTTTCTGATTGTCAGATCTGTTGGCATATATAATTGTTCACGGTATTCTTTAACGATTCTTTGTATTTCCATAGTGTCAGCTGTTAACTTCTCTTTCATTTATGATTTTATGTATTGGGGCTCTTTTTTTTCTTGATGAGTTTGGCTAAAGGTTTGTCAGTGTTGTTTATCTTTTCAACGAACCAGTTCTTTATTTTATTGACTTTTTTCCTACTATTTTTTTACATTTCTATTTCATTTATTTCTGCTCTGATCTTAATTAACTATTTCCTTCCTTTTACTCAATTTGGGTTTTGTTTGTTCTTCTTTTTCTGGTTCCTTTAGGTGTAGAGTTAGAATGTTTATTTGGGATTATTCTTGTTTCTTGAGGTAGACCTCTAATAGCTATAAACTTCCCTCTTAGAGCTGATTTTTGCTGTATCCTATAAATTTTGGAAAGTGGTGTTTTCATTTTCATTTGTTTCAGGACAGTTTTGATTTCCTCTTCGATTCACTGGCTGTTTAATTGCATGCTGTTGAGTCTCCATGTATTTGTATCTTTTCCAGTTTTCTTCCCTGTAGTTAATTTCTAGTTTCATGCCATTGTGGTCAGAAAAGATGCTTGATATTATTTCAATCTTCTTGAATTTATTAAGGCGTGTTTTATGGCTTAATATGTGACCTATTCTGGAGAGTTCCAGAATAGAACACTTGCAAAATGTGTAATCTACAGTTTTTGGGTGAAATTTTCTATAAATGCCTATTAAGTCAATCTGGTCTAATGTGACAGTTAAGGCCATTCTTTCTGTATTAATTTACTGTCTAGATAATCTATCCATTGATGTGAATAGTGTATGAAAATACCCTATTATTCTGTTACACAGCTTTTTAAATGCTTTCTTTTTTTAAAAAAAGCTTTATAAAAATATGTTATTTTACAAAGAGCTTTTGAGAAAATATTCAAGATAAAGATATAAAAGGAATAAAGAAAGGAACATGCAAAATTATATATACAGTTTTGTTTTAAATATTTTTAAGCACATAAAAGAAACTACAAAGGAATATTCCAAAAATGTTATCAGTGACTGACTACAATGACTGCCTCCTGGTAGGAAATTAGGAATTTTTCCAGGTTTTTTTTTTTCCAATTTGATTAAAGATTTCGTTACTTTTAAAATACTTATTAGCTGTGTAATTAAAGCCCTAACCACAATGTGCTGGAATACAAAGAACCATATTAACACTCAGATTGTGATTAATTTTGCAAAAGAATGGGGAATGGCCTCAATGAAATGATATAGCACAGCTACCACTGTACTTATCCAAAAGAGGAGAATGTTGTCTTTTGCGTACCTGTGAATCTGTCCGTTTTTGTGCAGGTATTCCAACCCTTCCAACACTTCTCTGAGTATTGTAGCAATGGTAGGTTCATCGAGGACTCCACTTTTGTGTTCCCCCTTGGCCACAATGTGCTTAATGATATCCAGAACAGACCCTGAAAACAGAAAACAGTTTTTCATAAACTTTTAACTTATTCAATGTAACTCAGAGACATTCTGAAATTAAAACACATGTAAACCTTTTGACAAATTTAACTGTGTGGGAAAAAGAGAAAAAAATAGCAAATATAAGGAAATACAGAAGTTTAAAATTCATAATTGATTCTGAATTCCAATTTAAAACAGAAAGTAGCCTGCTAATATCCAAACAGTAGTGTTACACCAGCATCATCTTTATACTTCTAATGAGAATGTGGAAAAGGTAGCAGAGAATTTTTAACCACCTCTGAAGAATCCCTAGGTAAACCATGTCCGTCAATTAAAACTTGAATATAAGATATCACAAACCCATTTAGGTTTCCCACACCAGGTTAGAGTATGCAACACTGTATGAATAAAGACAGAAAAACACAATTAAAACGCAGGGAAAATTACACAATACTTGAAAAGTAAAGATCACATGTGTATGCAAACTAAGTTAAGGGCTGAAATTATGTCTCAAGTTAATAGAAATAAACTAGGTAAGGCAAAGAAAAATCTGGAAAGAATAAAAATGGCAGTTCTCTTTAAATAACAGCCTAGATGTATTATCAATCTCATTCTTCCGAGGATGGGAAATAATGTTCCCACTAAAAATTACAGGGAGAGAGGATAAAGACACCTGTACAATAATTAAATCATAGAATGCTGACTACCATAACTGATGATGATAATTTTACAAAGTTGGCTAAAGATTTATAAGATTTCTAGCAGTACAGTGGCCCATAAAGACGAAAGAACCAAAACAATCTCCGATATTAGAAATTGTATCGAGAAGTCTGAACATAATATAAACTGCACTGAAAAGACTGGAAGCCCATTTCTTGACACAAAACTTCAATGATCAAGACTAAAATTAAAACAAACACACACTTCTGATGAAAACCTGCCCTAGTGGGTGCTTTTTAGTTCACACACTTAAGAAGAAAAAATGTATTCCCAAATAGATGAAAAGAAGTGGTCTAGATGGAATCCTCAAAAACATGGGAGGATTGAACTCATGTTTACTTTACCTCCCTCTTGAAATCCATTAACTTGATAAAAAAGGCATGAACGCAGAATGAAGAATAAAACAAGAAAGAAGATAACAGAAGAGAGACAACAATAATTTTCTGGAAGAAGGAAAGCAGAAAAAAGAACTGACTAAGCAGAGTGGAGAAACTTCACTGCCTCCAGAGAAGGTATGCCAGTTAGGAAATAGTGGTCTCTACTTATCCTAGAGCTCCAGAAAAGCTCAGAATATACGGACCCCGCATAAGGGGAAACGAGGGGGAACTGACGGAAAGGACTGAAAGCAGGAAATCTTGTTGGAAGTTCATATAAGGGAGAATAAGATTCCTAGAACCTTCCTCCCCACTCTGGAAGAAGGCCACTACTTCTCTGCACCTCCAGCAGGAGACAGGCAGCTTGTGCTCTGTAGACAAAACCAGGGAGAATCCAGATACCAGGTAACATTTCCTAATACATTACCTCACTTCCCCTCTTTTTTGCTGGGATTCACAAGACTGAGCCACAAAGGGGAAAGCCCAAGGAAGAACTTCGGTTCTGCTTAGTTTAACCAATCATACATTAATCCCCAAAGCAAAGTGACTACACCAAGAGGTCACATAATTCATGCTTCTGAGAAATCAGGCCACATAAGAACTGCTTAGTAAGAAGATGACATCTGTATAAACGCCAATTGAGTTACATGTTTATAATGTAAAGAATATCTAAAATAAGGAACGCAAAGGGAGAAATTCCTACTAGGAATTAAAAATTAATACAATTTATTCATTCAACAATTAAGCCATGTTATATGCAAGATCTAGAACTGGGTGCTACAGAATACAAGATAAATAAAGCATGACTGCTGACTTTCAAGGAACTTCAGTCTGGTGTTGCAAAGAAATTGATCAACAAAGACCCTAGGCACATAAAAGTTATTAGATCTGTATTTTTTAAGCATTTGAAGCAGGAGCTCCCTTTCAAAACCTTAGACGATTTTTATTAATTTCACATCACCTAATGATCAGTGGGGATATTAAGGCAATGCACATCCCCAGTCTACGTCAAGAACACACATTATGAACAAGGCTATATAAGATGCGCCCTCTTCCCTGCGATAGCAATGTCCTTCTAGTTTCGGTCTCCCATAATGTAATTTTCATAGGTGGAGGGATGGATGATTATACCACTAAGATCTTCATCCTTAACTGGAAAATACTGGCCCCCTCTTTTCTATATGATTTCCTGAGCATCTTACCCTACAGGTACTACTTTCATTTTTCCTTTCAAAAGCTTTCTTAGTTATTAATACTCTGATTTGTAAAAATCTCACATTGCAGTTTGGTGCTAACAAATTGTAGAAATAACTATTAAGATAAAAAGCACTTTTAATATCTAAAGATTAAACTTCCTGTATTAATAAATCTCATCATTCAGTATCAAAGTTTTAATTAGAAAAAGGTAACAAAAAGCTTCAAAAGCTTCTTAGTTATTAATACTTTGATTTCTAAAAATCTTACTTTGCAGTTTGGTGCTAATAAATTGTAGAAATAACTATTTAGATAAAAAGCACTTTTAATATCTAAAGATTAAACTTCCTTATTAAATCTCATCATTCAGTATCAAAGTTTTAATTGGCAAAAGATAAGAATATTATAGTTACAGGGAAGCATCATGAAATAATTATAATATTGACACACTTAAATTTATTTTAACCATGACATCCACCTGGTTATTAGGGCTTAAGAATGACAGTTACAATTCATATTATGTTCCAATTAGCTTATCAAATTCTACATTAGTACAATGTTGCCAAATCAAAAATAAACACTGCTTTTGTTTTAAATATGTTGGCTGAAAAAGTTGATGTGCCAGAAGGTAGCCTATACAAACCTCTGTTAACTCTGGTTATATATATTTTTTTAATTATTCAAAGGGAGACCCTGCTCATCAATGGTCCTCTCCTGTCACTCTCTTTCTGCTCCATCTGTCATCCTCCGTTAGTTGCCAAGACACACCACACTCCTCCATCCTGCCTCCAGACAATTCTCTGCAATGCTCCCTCTATTTGGATCACGTCTCCCATCTTCCCTGATACCACCTCCACCTCCCATTCCACATGTCTAATTATTACCTATTCTTCATATCTCAGCTGAACATCGCTTCCTGAGGGAAGTCTTTGTTAACCCTACCACATCCATCCTCCCTCAATAAGGTTAGGTTCTCCTGGTACTTGTTCCCACGGCACCCAATACTTCTTCATGGCACTCTACACACTTGTAATTAATGATGAGGTCCACAAGAGCAAGGAATGGACAGTTTGATTCACCAATGTATTGGTGATCAATAAGTATTTGATAAATGGCATTTTAATTTATCAGCTATCTTGACAGTTTCCTCCTATTTAAAAAAAAATTAAATTTGTGCTTAGTTCTACCTTTTGTGTTCTAAATATTGCATAATGTATCTCTTCAGTGTAAATGTGTATTCAGTCTATAACTGCAAAAACGAGATTTCATTTTTCTAAAAAAAGATGCAAAATTTTTAATATTTAAAAATTAATATTTAAAAATTTTAGATATAAGATTATGCTGACTCATAAAAATGTAAATAATTATAAAAAAGAATTATTGCCTGAAACATGCTTGAAAATTATCCTCCAGGAAATATGCTGAGTGCTAGCCTGAAAAAATTGGGCACTACCCCAGGAAACCTAAGACAGAAGGGACAGAGAGTTACATCTGAAAGACATTCCACTCAGATACATGTTCTGTCCCTTCTGCAATCAGGACATATACTCACTGAGATAACAACAAGGATTCTTTAAAAAAAAAAAAAGGTCATTCTGCTTAAGAGTAGCAGAAAGGATGGGCTGGAATACAAGTATGGATGAAAGAATTAGGCAAACAATTTATTCCTATTCATCAGAGGACTGTTTAGCAAAACATTAAAAACTTTGTATTATACATTTTTGTAAATTACAATAAAGAAAATTAATATATAGGTGATCAATAACAAAAGATACAGTATTACCTAATATTCCCATATCTGTCCATACTGAAAGAACCATGCTTGACCACCATCTTGAAAGGTGGTTGGTGTTAGCAAGGCTTCCAACCAGCATATGAACAGGGCCTTTAACAAAGCAATCCAGTTTCTCCAGTGTGTCACTAATGGGATTGAAACAAAAAGGTGATTCTGGCTACACTGAAAAGCATCAAATAACAAGGGATTATTATTATTAATGACTAAAATTTCTCGTGCACCTACACAGTGACGGATGCTTTACAAATAGCATCTCATTTGCTCTTCCCCAATACCCTCAAATGCAGAAAGGTATCCCCACTTAACAAACAAGTAAACAGGTTCAAAGAATTGAAATAGTGTGCCCAATGACATAGAATTGCTAAGTAGGACAGTTAAGAATTTAATTCTAAAGCCCATACTCTTTACAGCCTATCTGGGCAAGTAAGGTGTTTGATAAGGTATGGTACTGAAATTATAAACAAACATGGATCCTCTTTTCTGTAACCCTACACTCTAGAATGGAAAAATCAGGCTCCCACACAAAATACATACGCAAACAAAAACCGAGCAGCATAATGGGAAAGTCGGTGGCTCCATCACTCTCAATCTTGCCACGACTCAAATCCATACCTTAGCAAAATGTCTAATTGTCTAATTTACTTTATGGCATAGGCCTTCAGGTAATCATAACAAAATGTTCAGTCTATACAGGCCAAGAGTCCACTGTTTGCAATCAGCAATACTTGCATTAGATTCTAAGAGCTAAAACAGAAATAACTGCAAATTCACTGCAGGATAAAGCATATAATTATGTTAATGTTGGGGACCAAGATTTTCTATGTAACAGTGTAAACTTTCACGTGTAATTTGAAAGTTTTAAATGTCTGTAATATTAAACTTGAATTGGAAGCACTAATGTCAAATCATGATTTATTTTTAATACACTGTATTTCCAAGCTCTTTCCAACCTTGTATACAAGCCCTTGCCACTAGAAGCAATGACAAAGCAGTAGCTATGAGCATCCCAAGTATCCAGGATATGCTTTCTAAATACCATTCCCCAGGAAAAAGACCAAAGTGCCTTAGAATACTGGCTGATTCTGGGTATGGGAAAAGCAATAGAAACATGAGCCTAGGAAATCTTGAACCAAAAAACAAGGAAGTTTTCAAAGATTGATGGATTCCTATCAAAAGGACACAAAAGTAAGCTTAAAGGGACTCCTCAAACTGACAAAATTTTGGACAACCTGAGCATCAAAAGAATAGAACATAATTGATGGAAAGACCCTGAATATATAAAAACCCTTGAATCTATATAATGATAGTCAAAAAAATGAAAGCCTTACCGAATGGGGGGTTGGGCAACCCTCTCATGTGCCACCATTGGAGGTGATCATTAAACTCTTTAAAAATTGGTTCTTCAATAAAGGAACCAATTATTTATCCTGCCTTTTCAGTAGGAAATACAATATAGATTAATCAATGAGCCCCAGTACATAAGGTAAAGTTCCTTTTCTCAGAAGAATGCGTTTATAAATGTAAAAGAAAGGATGCGATAAGAAAAATCACCATTCTGCAGCCCCTGATGAAATAAATGATTCAAACAAAGATTGTTAATGGATGCTAAAACCATCAGACAAAAGACTTATGGGGAACTGGATACTCACAGTGCCAAAGTGTCATCTCACAGATTACTTGCCAGCTGCAAAGGGAAGTTAACTCTTCCATGGAGGGACCTGGCTATCATAATCTTAAGCAATCAAAATTAACACCACCATTAAAGATCCAAACAAGATAGCAAACACTGCCTGACGTGATGCAATATGAACTACACAGCATCACCTACAAAATACTCTGTCCAAAAATACTTAAGTTAAATCTAATCAAGCCTTTAGTTCTACTTTTCAATTTTTGAGAAACAGAGGAATATAACTCAAGTTAAATATCACCAGGAAGAAATACATAGACCAATCCAGAATGTGGGGAATTCTGCAAGATAGTCACCATCAGATCCTTCAGACCAGACCCTGCCACAAGTTTGTCATGGAAAAGAGGAAGTGGGAGGGGACAATTCTAGATTCAGAGACATTTAAGAGGCATGACAACCAAATGCAATGTGTGAAGAAACCTGTCTCAACTCATACAATAGCATTGTTAGCAAATATTATATTCTCAGTATCTCCTCAAATGCAAATGTCTATGAAACCCAAACCAGGAGAAAAAGAACATTTTTATTAACTTTTCAACCCATGGAAGTTAACATTTCATTGTACTTTACTCACCTCCACTTAACAGCTTCATGACTAGCCACAGCTCATCTTTTACCACAAAAGATGTGTAGTAAGACACAATGTTAGGATGATGGCACTGACTCATGGCTTGAATTTCTTTCTACAAAGAAGAGGAAAAACATAACTTATTATATGCAAGCCTAAAACAACACTACAAGTTAGTGAATACAGACTGGGAACCCCAAGACTATGTGACAATCTCTCTGGGCTCTCCAAGGCCCGACCTCTTCAAGAATGGTTAAAACCAAAACCACTTAGTTTCCCTCCATCCATTCTGACTCGATTCCGTCCTATCACTACACTAGTAATCTCTGACACCAGAAACACGCACTATTTTTCACACCCTGGCACAGCACCACAGAGGCCTCCACTGGAACACATATTTTTACTTCAAGGTGCCCTTGAAAAACCATCTTGGGAAATCTGGTTTTACAGTCAGAGAGGATAATTACTAATAAACAGAGGATGGTTTTTTTGTTTGTGGGTCTTTTTGGGGTTTTTTTTCCCTTCAAAATACTGTTTCATCCCATTTTTGTGAAACAGGTTAACAATTCTCATTCTAAACTTCAGAACTATACTGAAGCAGGGCAAGAGCATAAACTAAATCCAAAGTAGAAACCTGAACTAAAATTCTAAGCTTACACAATTTCAGTTAATGGATTTAAATTAGATTTGGTATGATACTGCCTTATAAAGCCCTGTGTGAACAGGACCCAGCTCACCTTTTTAGTCTCATTCCTACTCCCTCACTTATCCTGCACTCCAACATACCCCAGTCCTATGATCCAGCCATACTAACTTCAACTGAGTCATGTTTCTTCTAACATGAACATTTTACCTTGTTGTTCCCTCTGCCTCAAATACACTTCCTTCATTATTTTGCCTAGCTAAAAAATGCCAATTCTTTCTTCTGAACTCAGTCAAAACATAAATATCATTTCCTCCCAGCTCCCCAAGTCGCGTTAGCTGTGCCTTCTCTTAGCTTCCAAGCTCCCTGTGCATGTCCTCACGTCGTGGCACATACATACTGGATAGTGCACTGGGTGCTTATTTGTGAGCTCAAATGAGAGCTAGACTGAGAGCTCCATGGAGGCAATTTAAAAGTGGATTCTTAAACATTGTAGAACTTGTCATACTATACTTTAATCGCCTATTTATTTTTCTACATCCCTCACAAAACTGTAAGCTCAATGAGAGCTGAGACTCTGTATTTCTGGCACTTATTGTGCCTGGCACACAGTACATCTCTAATAAACACGTGTTGAATAAAATGAAATCCTACAGCACTTTATACTTTTTACTTATTCATATATTTGCTCTATGACCTTGGTATTTGTTCAGTAAGATCAAGCATGTAAAAGTTACCCATAATCCTTGATTCATAATCTCTGGCTCAATAAACACCAGCTTTCCTTTTCTTATCTTCTCTAATTGAACGTCAATTCCTTTATGGCAACGACCTTGACGTATGCATCACTGCAACCCCCCAAAGTCACCAGCACAGTCATCTGTACTGCAAGCTAAGTAAATATGAAGGAAAAGGAAGAAGGAACTAAAGAAAACACCTGCCTGTTGACAGTTATACAGGATTCAAGTAGATATGATATGCACATATGGGAGGGAATACATAGGACAGCACGTACATGCCAAATGAGTAGTCAAGATATTAAATGTTACAAAAATCCATAGGAAAGAACAGTTAAGTAGGCAAGAAGTCTTCACAGAAGAGGTGGGAGCTAGATTTAGTTCTGCTGGATGTGGAGATATTACAGGAGATATGACAAGGTGAAAGGCATATAAAATTACAAAAAAAGATGAAATATGCAAGCGAGATTTTACAACACAGTGAGTAAACCTGCCTAGGGTAAATAGTTCATGCTTTCAGCAGATATTTACTAAGTACCTACTGTGTGCCAGGCACTGTATTAGGTGCTTGACCACAATGGTGAGACCTCATGAAACTTACAGCCTAGTGAAGAAGTTAGACAAATACTAATTTATAACACAGATTGATAAACAGTTTAATAGGGGAAGTACTACCGTGTTTCCCCGAAAATAAGACCTAACCAGAAAATAAGCCCTAGCATGATTTTTCAGGACAACATCCCCTGAACATAAGCCCTAATGCATCTTTTGGAGCAAAAATTAATATAAGACCTGGTCTTATTTTTGGGGAAACACAGTAGATACTACATGACCTCATCCACGAGGCAAATTATCCAAAAATAGGAGTAATCATCAGGGAAGGCTTCCAATGAGAAGTTGAACTACACGGATACTGAAATAGGAAAGACAAGTAGGTTTTTACCGGTTTTGACTGTTCAATTACCTGAGACCATATCCAAAAAGACCTTTAACTATGGACTAGAATTTAGGTTTCATCATAACAGCAATGGAAAGGCATCAAAGGTTTAACTGTACTTGTTTCATAAAACTCACTCTGGTTGTAATGTAGAAAATAAATGAGAAAAGGCAAGACCAGAGGCAAAGACTGTTTAAGGCTGCTGCCATGACCCAAGTGAGAGACGATAGTGGCCTGAAAAAATGAAAAATAGGTAATTTTTCAGTTTCCATAACTGTACTATGGTTATGTTACTATTAGGAAATGTTGGGTAAACAACATATGGAAACTTTGTCTACTACCGCTTTTGCAACTCTTCTCTAAGTTTAAAATTATCTCAAAAAAGAAAGTTAAAAAAAGGGCAATATGAATGAAAAGAAAGGGAGTCAAAAGATAACACTAAATAGGTATAAACAATAGGACTTGGTGACTCATTGGATGGTAAAGGTGAGAGACAGAGAGATCACAAGCACACAATGTAAATAGCTGGGGTCAAATTGTCCAAGGTCTTAAATGGTAAGGGTTTTGAGCTTTATCCTAAAAAAGATGCACCACACGGGGTTTTCTGATAGGAGACTATCAGACAACCATAGAATTCAAAGATAAAAAGTCTTAAATATTCCTTTTCTTCTATTCCTTTAAAGGGGAAGGAGGAGCCTTCCTTTATCTTAATTCCCATTGGAGTTATCTTTTTCCCTTTCCTTTCAAAAAATAAAAAATAAATATATATTAATGCTTTGCAAGAGTGGTATATTCATTCTGACTCAAATTTCCCAGCAGCTTCCTCAACACTTAGAAGTGAATTCCACCCCTACTAATGAAAGAGCTTTCTTCAAAGTCCTCCATTATCTGCTAATGCCAGCTCTTTTGTTTGGACTTTTCAGTTCCCCATCTGAAGCTTTTGGAAGCAATGTTTTAGTGATGACTTTTCATTTCTTCATGAAACTCACTCATCTTGATTTCTACTATTTACTCCCAATAGTATTTGCATGGAAGTTTAGTTTTCAAGTACTATGCCATCTGATCTTTAAGAAAAACCTCATGAGGTACACAAAGCAGAAGTAATATCCATTTTAAGCCAAAGAAACTGAGCATTTAAAAAGTTACACGATTTAAAAAATGATCTTATTTCCCTTGGTAAGTACCTATTACATACTTAAAACTACTCAGGATGTCATGCTGCATAAAAGAAGTACAAAACAATCCCTGTGTGACTAGCTTTTAATGCCACAGAACATCTCTTGCTGCTATTAATCCTCGGGACTCCCTTTCGTCTTCCTTCCCCTGGCCTTTGCAAAAGCCAGTGATGCGTGGGGTCATTCTCTCATCTTGCATCAGTGGTCAGAATGCAGACTGCACCATGTTCCTAGGAGACCAAAAGCCTTTTAAAGGATATTCCAGTTGACCTAGGAATCATAATTGCATGATACTATTTTAAGGAAAGAGAAGTAAGCAAGCATTGTTTATAACAATAAAAAAGAGAAAATAAGGTAATTGTCCAATACCAGAGAATAGGGTAAATGAAGTGTGGTCTACTTATTCAATGGAATACTACACATGTATTTAAAATTATATTAATTCATATTTATAGACACAGAAATAATTCTATGATAAAGTTTTCAATAAAAACAAGTATGATTACATTATCATAAATACACAAAGATGTCTAAATGTACAGTCAGAAAGATTATATAGCAAGTGTTAATCTCAGAATGAGAGGATTATAACACTTTTTTTCGCTCTACTTACCTGGATTTTTATAAATTTTATAATAAGCATTACTATTAACGAAAAAGTCACAAGCCTTTAAAAATAAAAACAAAAACTTCCAGTTATTTCCCACTCTAACATGAATATACACGAGTATATTTCTCCACTTAAGAAATATGAGATGGGGGCGGCCAGATGGCTCAGTAGGTTAGAGCGCGAGCTCTCAACAACAAGGTTGCCAGTTCAATTCCCGCATGGGATGGTGGGCTATGCCCCCTGCAACTAAAGATTGAAAATGGCAACTGGACTTGGAGCTGAGCTACGCCCTCTACAACTAGATTGAAGGACAACGACTTGGAGATGATGGGCCCTGGAGAAACACACTGTTCCCCAATATTCCCCAATAAAAAAGAAAAAAAAGAAATATGAGATGTGCATACCAGGAGTTCATCCATGCTAGTTTGACATTTCTCAAGGTTTATCCGTTTGATTGCCACCTTCTCCTTTTTAGGGGCACAATATGCTGCTTGGACCACAGCCGTTGCTCCACTCCCTAAAGAAAAACACATAAACAAATAAATAAATAGATGGACAGATAAAAACATGACATTTCTAATTCCCACACAATTTTAAAAAGAGAAGTTAATCTTTATCTTGTTCCTACATTCAACAACAGGTGCAGAAAAACACTGAAATGCAAGGTGTCAATAAAAATGAAAGCCTCAACCATTTCACAGAATTGCCAATAAATACAACCCCTCCCAAAAAAATCAAAATTGCTGAATATGATAGTGTGGGCTCACATTCCTCTGCTCCTCTCCTCTAAATACAACTAAATACCCTGGAAATAATTCAAAAGACAATCATAAAATGACTCTGAGAGGTAGAAAGAAGGTGACCGGGCTAGATCCTCCCAGTATGAGGAAAGGCATGACTGTGAGTTGACCGCATTTTCCTTTTATCTCCCATATATCATGAGTGGGCCCCAGAGTAGCCTGCAACCTGGAACCACCATCAGGGATAGACAGACAGACAAACAAATAAATGAGAAAGCACTGTTTTCTGACCAAAGGATTGTAAAGAGGCCAGCTCAGCAGAGATCTAGAGGGGAGACAGATTCCCCAATCCCTACCCAGGACAGTGGGGGACCCAATGTACTGGCAGGGTCTCCCCCCTACACCAGACAGCAGCAGGCCACATCCACCACAGAGGCAAAAGGTCCCTGTCCCATACCTGGGCAATGTCCACCCAACTGCCCTTAGCAGCAGCAGCAGAACTGGGGACCTACACCACACCCATCAGTCAGCCCAGGTAACACCTGTACAGATCAAACAGGAGCTCCTGTGGAGCCAGAAGAATAAAGCAGAAGAAATAAAGCAGAAGACACTAGCACTGCAAGAGCTTGGAAAACTAAATTACCACAGGAGTTACACAGCTCACAAAAGTAGGCCAGGGCCTCCGCACTAGACCTAAATAGAGGAACTGCCTACTAAAACAGAAGATTTAAATAGGATCAAGAGTCTCCTAACATTAGTATCCTAAATGTCCATGATACAGTAAAAAATAATAGTAACCACATGTCACATTCCAAGAACCAGGATGTCAACACCAAAATGAATCACATGCTGGAGGATTTTAAAGCAGCCATTATAAAAAATGCTTCAACAAACAATTAAGAATTTCCTTAATAAAATAATTAAAAATCTTAGTACAGATATAGAAGTTATTAAAAAAATGTACCAAATGAAAATTATATAACTGAAACATACAATTTCCAAAATAAAAAATTTGCTGAACTTAGGGACAAGATCAATAGTTTACTCAATCTAAACAACAGAGAGAAAACAGACTGGAAAAAAAAAAGCCTCAAGGAACAATGAAATAAAATACCTAAAGTCCATGTGGTAGGTAGAATAACGCCCCCCCCCAAAAGATGTCCATGTCCTAATCCTTGCAACCTGTGAGCATCACCTTATAAGGCAAAAGACTTTGCACATGTTATTAAGTTGAATAAAGGATGGGAAGATTGTCCTGGATTGTCTGGATGGGTCCAATGTAATTACCAGGGTCTTTATAAAAGGAAGGCAAAAGGGTCAGAGGAGATGAGACAATGAATGAAAGCAGAGGTCAGTGATAAGCGCCCTAAGCCAAGGAGCAAGTACTGATTGATACTATAAGCAACAACACAGATGAACCTTGAAAACACGATGCTATCTGAAAAAAATTCCAAAGACAGCCTACTGTATGACTCTATATGAAACGTCCAGAACAGGCAAATCTATAGAGACAGAATATAGCTTCAGAGTTGCCAGGGGCTGGGAGAAGGGGAGAATGGGAAGTTACTGCTTGAAGGGTACAGGCTTTCTTTCTGGGGTGATGAAAATACACTGGAATTAGTGGCGATAGTTGCAAAACACTGTGAATATACTAAAAACCAATGAATTGTATGGTTCATTTTAAAATGGTCAATTTTATTTTATGTGACTTTTATCCCAATTTAAAAATGATAAGGGAATACTACAAGCTACTTAAGTTCAAATTCAACAATTTAGAAAAAAATGAAGCAATTCTTTGAAAGCAACTACCAAAACTTAGCCAAGATGAAGCAGATAACCTGAATAATTCTGTAACTATTAAACAAATCAAATTTGTAATTTAAAAGTTATCCAAAAAGTCACCAGACACAGATGGTTTCAATGGAGAATTTTACCAAATATTTTTAAAAAAATAATTAATAGCCATTTTACACAGTTTTCCAGAAATGGAAGAAGCAGAACACTTCTCAACTCATTTTATGAAGCCAGTATTACAAGACCAAAACCAGACACAGACATTACAAGAATACTACAGACCAATATCTCTCATGTACTTAGCTGCAAAATCCTTAACAAAATATTAGCAAATCGAATCCAGCATTAGATGGATAATACACCACAACCTGGTAATATGTCTTCTAGGTAAGCAAGGCTGGTGCAGTATTTTTTTTTAAATCAAAATCAATGTAATATGCTGTATCAACCGGCTAAGGAATTAAAATCATATAATCGCATCAATAGACACAGAAAAACTTTTTTTTAAACTTTTATTTATTTAAGTGTGTTTTTCCAGGACCCATCAGCTCCAAGTCAAACAGTTGTGTCAATCTAGTCGTGGAGGGTGCAGCTCACACTGGCCCATGCAGGGATACAACTGGCAACCCTGGTGTTAACAAGCATCGTGCTCTAACCAACTGAGCTAACTGGCCGCCCCCATAAAAACTTTCTATAAATCTAATACCTTTCATGATAAAAAGCTCTCATCAAATTAGGAATAGAGGGTAACTTCTTTAACTTCATAAAGAACATTTATCTATAAAAAAACCTCACAGTTAGCAACATATTTAATGGTGAAAGACTGAATGCTTTCCCTCTAAGATTGGGGAATAGATAAGGATGTCTATTCTCATCATACTTATTCAACATAGTACCGGAAGTCCTATCCATCACAATAAAACAATAAAAAGAAATAAAAGGCATATGGATGGGGAAAGAAGAAATAAAACTGCCCCTATTTGTAGATGATGATTGTCTATAAAGAAAATCCCAAGGAATCTACAAGAAAAGCTCCTAGAACAAGAGAGTTTAGCAAGATTGCAAGATATACGATCAACACACAAAAACCAATTGCATTTCTATAGACTAACATAAACAAGTCAAAACCGAACTTATAAAACACAATACCATTTACAATGGCTCCCCTGACATGATTATTTAGGTATGAATCCAATAAAATACAAGCAGGATCTATATGCTGAAAACTACAAAATAGCAATGAAAGAAAGTAAAAAAAAAAAAGGCCTAAATAATTGGACAGACATACCATGTTCATGGATTTTTAAAAACTAAACATAGTAAAGATGTCAATACTCCCCAAATTGACTATATATAGGTTTAATGCAATTCCAATCAAAATCCCAACAAAGTATTTTGTACACATAGACAAGCTTATTCTAAAGATTGTATAAAAAAGGAAGGCGCAAGAATAGCCAACATAATAGTGAAGATGAACAAAGCTGAAGGCTTCATACGACCCAATCTCAAGACTTATTATATAGCGTAACAAGGCAGTATAGTATTGGCAGAGGGAGACACACACACACACACACACACACACACACACACCCCAGAACAAAGAACCCAGAAATAGATTCACAGCAATGTGCCCCATTGATTTTTAACAAAAGTACAAAAGCAGTTCAGTAGAGATGGGATAACCTATCAGAATAGGTGGAAAAAAAATTTAAATGATAACACACCAAATGCTGGTGGAAATATAAAAATTGGTATAGTCACTCTGGAAAATAGTTTGGCTATTTCTTTTAAAACTGAAAATGGACTTGTACTATTCAGCATTTTTATGCTTGGGTATTTATCCCAGAGAAATAAAAATATATAGTAACACAGAAATGTGTATATAAATATTCATAGCAGCTTTATTTATAATAGCCCCAAATTGGAAACTACCCAAATATCTTTCAACAGATGAATGGTTAAACGAACTCGGGTATATCCATATGGAGGAATACTACTTAGCAACAAAAATAAATAAACCACTGATATGCACAATTACTTGAGGAACCTCATGGGCAGTATGCTGAGTAAAAAAAGCCAATCTCAAAAAGTTACATATTTTATGACCTCATTTACGTAACATTCTTGAAATAGCAAAAATAATAGACAAAGAGAACAGATTAGTGGTTGCCAGGGATTAGGGATGTGGAGAGAGGGGTTAAGTACGGCTTAAAGGGACTATAACAGAATTTAGAGTGGGATACAGTTCTGTACGTTGAGTTTAGGAGTAGCTACACAAAGGTACACATGTAATAAAACTGCATAGAACTATACACACATGCACACAAATAAGTACAGTACACATATAACCAGTAAAATCTGAATTCTGTGGATTGTTTAAAAAAAGTGCCTAGGCCTCAATTCATCCCCTACCATTAAAATAATCTTCCAACACCATTTGCACAATGTCACTCCTCAGATCACTAAACCACAGCAGCTATTTGATACTGTGCTACTTGAAAACTGAACATGTTAACTTATTTTCCATACTCCAGATGCAATTTATTTTATCCCCATCTCCATGCCTTCGTGCAAGCCATTCACCCTGCTTTCTACACATTAATCCATACCTCCCCTTCCTTTCAAAGCCCAAGTCAAAACTCACCTAACTTTAAGAAACACCATGGAAAACACACTGAGATTCAAACTTAAGCTCCACTGCTATTAACAGGGTAAGTCTTCATTTCCAGACTATGTGCCTGGACATAATAATGCTCAATGTCACTAATATTTGTTTATTCACACATTATTTTACTGTTAGATATTTAAACTGTTAAAAGACATTGCCATGTCTCCTCAAGTATTTGGCATAGTGTAGGTTTATTATGCTTCTAAAGCACTTCATTCTTTACCAAAATACATGAGGACAAATTATCCCCACCAACTCCCCATCTCTACCCATCCCATTAAAACTGTAGTTTTTTCCAACGTTTTAATCACTGGTATCACCACAGACTAACCGTTCTCCTGTACAAATACTCAGCCTTGAGTAGAGATGAATTGTAAACACCAAAAAAAGGAAAAAATGTGCAATCATTAAATTCTTCCCTCTTTTCTCTCCATTCTCTCATCCATCCTCTTCCCAAATACAAAGTAATTTCACCAAAGTGTTGGCAAACAGAGCAAGGGGGAAGAAAAAGTGCTATATGTATTGTACTGTAATTACGTTAAGAAAAAGCAACTTCGGGCGGGCCCAGTGGCTCAGGTGGTTGGAGCGCCTTGGAGCGCCGTGCTCCTAACACTGAGGTTGCTGGTTCGATTCCCACATGGGCCAGTAAGCTGCGCCCTCTACAGCTAAGATTGTGAACAACAGCTCTCCCTGGAGCTGGGCTGGAGTTTGGTGTGAGCTGCCATGTGCTGGCATGGACTGCTGTGTGCTGCCAAAGGCTGCTGTGTGATGCTGCGGGCTACTGTGTGCCACCATGAGCGGCCAGTGGCCAGCATGAGTGGCCAGCAGCCAGCGCAAGTAGCCGGCAGCCAATGTGAGTGGCCGGCAGCCAGCGTGAGCTGCTGTGTGCAGCCGTGGGCTACCGTGTGCCACCAGGAGTGTCTGGTGGCCAGCGTGAGCAGCCAGCAGCCAGCGAGAGCTGCCGCAAGCTGCTGTGAGTAGCCGACCAACGACTGGCGACCGACTGCCTCAGCCGGGGGAAGCGCAAGGCTCATAACACCAGCATGAGCCAGGGAGCTGTGTCCTACACAACTAGATTGAGAAACAACAGCTTGAACCAGAGTGGGGAGGGGGAAGTGAAAGAAAGGGGGGAAGAAAAAGAAAAAGCAACTTCAATCAGAATGCTGGGGAAAATATTACCTACACACTTTCATACACAGCATTCACTTTAGAGAACACTTACTTTAATAAGACCCTGTCTCAGCCTGTGAAAGAACTAATTAGATCAACTAAAAGAAGTATATAGCAGTTTAACATCTAGGGCTTTAAAACTTAAATTTCAAAAAGTAAAAAAAGCAAAGAGCAAAATACTCTATTAGAAGGATATACATATATGTTAAGTTTTCTGAAAGGCTACACAGAAACTATTGTTTCCTCCTTTTGGCAGTCTCTATATTTGTTTCTATGTATTAGGTAGATCTGCTACATCTCCCAGTCTTGGCAGAGTGGCCTTATGTTGTCTTATCCTGTGGGGCCCCGTGTTGCAGTCTCCATGGTCACCTGAGCTGTATGTTCCAGGAGTGTCCCTTGTGTGGGTTGTGTGTGCCCTCCTGTTGTAGTTGAGCCTTGTCTGCGGTTGGCATGTCAGTGGGTGGGACTGACCCTCAGGCTTACTGGCTGTGAGGATTGGCCACGACCATGGTGTATGAGCTGCTGTGCTAGGGCTGACCCCACAGAGTGGAATTCACTCCAGTGGGTTCTGGTGCCTGCAGAGGCCACCCTTTGGGTGTGCCACTTGTGGGGCTAATTGAGTGGTATTCTGCTGTGGTTTGAAGCTGGCGACTGGGTGTGCTGGTTCTGGGGCATCTTGGGAGGGGATCTTGTGCAGGTAAAGGTCAACCAATGCCTGTGACTGGTCCAGAGCTACCTGGTAGGAGCTACAAAGCCATCCACAGTTGGTCTGTGCTGCCTGTGCTGGACCTGGAGATGTGTAGGAGAGGCCACGGTGGGAACCAAGACCAGCCGTCACCAGTACCGGGCCTGAGGCATCTTAGCAAAAGGCCCAGGGCATGCTGAGGCCTGTGCCACCTGCCAGCTGTCCATAAGGTTCAGTTACTGAAAGAACCTCAGGTTGTACAGGAGTTGGGTGGGGCAGGGAGTCATCAGCATGGGGTAAGTGGTGTTCATGGGGTTAATGGAGATTAAGGTTTGACCCCAGTTCTGAGCCTGGGGCCACTCTGCAAAAATCTCAGAGCACACTGTGGCCAGCTACCATCAGCCTGGGGTCCATGGACTCACAGGCGTTGTCCAAGAAAAGCTGCAGTGCCGACAAACATACTGCCTACCAGTTGCAAAACAAGCCTCTGGCCTTGTGCAAATTCAGTGTGGCAGAGTCCCAGCAAGTCATCATAACAGAGTGAACAGAGCTCACCAAACCAATGAAAATTCAGATTTGGCTGTGTAGGGAGAGAGCTCAACACGAGAAAGATGATATCTGCCCACTGGCTACATGGGAGAACTCAACACAGGGACAATGGTGGTTCCCCCACCCCCCAGCCCTCGCTCTGAAGCCACACAGCTCAGTTTCTTCACATGTCTCTGGCACCTCCTGAGCTGTAGTCACTACGAGGCAGCCCAGGATGAGTGCCTGGGTGGGAGACAGCCTGTGCACAGGCCCTTTAAGAGGACATCTGGGTTTCCAGCCGCCTTCCATTTCACCTGGACAGAAGAAATTCCCCACAGATCTTTAGTCAGATGCCACAGGGGCTCCTTTTCCCAGCACTGGTGCTCCCAGCTACAGAGCCTGGCGTGGGGCTAGGAACCTTGGCTCTTCAGGAAGGACCTCTGCAGCTGAGACATGTCTCCAGATTCTCAACTGTCACGTGTGGGTGTGGGGCCAGCTCGTTTTGCATCTCCACCCCTTCTACCAGTCTAAAGGTGGCTTCTTCTTTATATCCTTAGTTGTAAGACTTCTGTTCAGCCAGTCTTCAGATAGTTCTCTAGGTTGACTGTTCTAAAATTAGTTGCAATTTTAATGTGGTCACAGGCGGAGGCAAACACAGCATTTACCTACTCTGCCACCTTGTCCAGAACTCAGGATACAGAGAAACTATTAAGAAGGTTAACTGGGAATGGAAAAGGAGCATTTTATCATAAGAAAACAAAAGAAAAAGGAATAAAGTACTGATAGATGTCACAACATTGATGAGCCTTGAAAATATGCTACGTAAATATACCAAACACGAAAGGCCATAGATAGTGTAGTTCCATTTATATGAAATATCCAGAATAGGCAAATCCATAGAGACAGAAAGCAGATTAGTGGTGGCCGGGGACTAGAGTAAAGGGAGAATGAGGTGTGCTGCTAATGGATATGGAGTTGCTTTCTGGAGCTATGAAAATGTTCTGGAATTAGTGGTGATGGTTGCATAGCTATGTGAATATAATGAGTTGTACACTTTAAAAGGGATAATTTTATGGTACGTGAATATCTCAATAAAGCTGCTATTAAAACATCTCTTGAAGTACGCCACCAAATTTCTATTAATGTGCTACAAACATCAAAAATTGAAAACAATTTACAAATATAACTATATCATTCAACAGAATTTGTGTGAAGCACATATACACAACCATAGTCAACACTGACATGGATAGATCCAAATCACAATTATAACAAACTAAGTGAAAACTGTGCACAAATTTCATGTAATGTAAAATTCAAAATAAAATCTAATATTCAAGAACACATTTACCATTCAATGACATCATCCAACAGTGTACTCGAACTACTTTGACACTGGTTTAGGTACACTAACATTGCTTGATAAAAATGATCCAGTAGGCTACTATGGAGATAGTTTGCAGTTTGTCTGCTTCTTGGCTGAGCTCTCTTTATTCAGTACATGAGTAGAGGTCAAAGTTCGTCAGAGTGTTAGTACTCACCATTAAGATTCCTCCCACTCCCATCCCTTCCTCTCTTAATTCCTGCTGTGTGTAAACTCAGAAGAAAACTTATCAATTCTCTCTCTTGCCTTCAGTGAGAGGCCACTGCCCTACTCTGTGAAACACCAGGGAGCATGGAAGCTAATCAGGCAGGTCACATAGCTGTCTGGTAAGACGACAGGCATTCTCAAGTCACAGAAAAGTAATGTGGCCTCCACAGGTTACCTTTGGTCCCAGATAACAGACATCTTCTAATATGTAAATATGGTTCCTTTCTCATTTTAATTTTCACAAATGTACTGTCTCGTGGTATTCTTTTTAACTAGTATTAATTCTCAAACCAGTTATTCTATCCCCAGGTAATTCAACATTATCTTATACACATAAAATCTGAAATACCAGCTTTAAACATACTAATGCCATGTCCTACAGAAACCAAAACTACACTGTGGTTAAAAATACAGATAAAGAATATCTGATTTTAAGTTTAGTTGTTATCAATTCCTAGTCATCATTAAACACAGAATTAATTTCACTAATAATGAAACACTAAACCTAGGTATTAACCAATCATAATTGTTTATATACTAAAGTACCTTTTTTTCACTAAAAGATTCACTCACTTAATAAATCTCGCTAGGAGCAAGATATTAAATTCTGCTGTAATTTAACAAATGGCCAAAAGACAAGTTGCTAACGTTTCCCACACCTGATGATAAAGAGACGTGTAGGCTCCAGTTCTTCAACAACCACTTTCATTGACTGCCATATGATCTTCCCAAAACAAAAACCAAAATATTGTTCAGCAATCACAAATATTTTAAGGTACTAACATAAAAGATTATGGTGATGCAATAAAAACTCCCTACTTTCAATACCACTAATTCAGAACAGTCAATCACGTTCTGTCATCTCAAAAAAATTTACTTAACAGAAAATACAAACTACTCATGTAATTATGAGGATAGGGAAGAATATCTTAAAATGTATAATGATTTTAACTACTCATCAATTTTTACAAGAATTTTAAAACAGGATTAGAGATACAAATTTTAAAACATTTATCTCTTCATGTGGAATTTTTCAAACTACAAGTCAACTTACTGAGCTTCACCATCATTTTTCTTCAATAGAATCAAAAAGAAAACATCAGTCTGCATTGCACATAGTAAAGAAAATGCTATTTTGGAAAACTTTTATTTCAGTACAAACACACATGCGAATGTATAAAAGGTACCTCTTAGAAATGGCTTTAGTCAAAGTGTGAAGGCTACTGCCCTAATGACCTCTAATAAGCATTAGTCTAATATGAATAATAATACAATGGAAAATGTAAAACAATTTCCAATAAAACAGCCTAATCCAAACTGTCACCATATTACACCATGGTGCATCTCAATGCACCATTCCCTATGTCCCCACTTCTTCACTCCTCTTCTGTCCTCTCCTAGTTAGTTCTTAACTTCAGTCTTAATGTACATTACACACCAGAATGGATTTATGCACAAAAACATGAGTGAACTATCTCCTAAAGTCCTTCAAACTGGCTAGCTTCATCTCTTGAGACAGAAAAGAACCTACGCAAAGACATGAGGACTAAAAAAACATTCAGAGTATCTCTCTCCACTTTACTGGACTCAAAAATTTAAGAGAAAGTAAAAAATGCATATTATTCTGTAAGGAAAAAATAAATCAAATGAACCTTATCAGTTGAAGATATTTCCCCCAAAATTTTGGCCAGCCATCACTGTAGCAGATGCATGTTCTAAAAATTTTGTTTTTAAGTATTCTGTAGTAAGGTTTTGCATTCACTAAAGAACTAGCCCAGACGGTTCATTCTGAAAGATGAGTAAGGCACTGTCACCTGAACCATGGAAAATACAGGAACTTACAATTTTGCAAACACTTCTCTAAATAAGGCCTCTTGTCAGAGTCACGCTGAAAAGTAAAGCTTCTAGAACTGGTGAAACAGATGTAAGAATAGTCATCATAAAAATCATGCCATTCTCTCCACACAAAGATGAAAATAAAGACATACTACCATATGCTTTGAGTAATTATTCAAGCAGCCTGATGGTTTTGCAATGAGTCATCCCTCTCTCCTGTTCACTCTGGTGATCTCTCATCTGAACGGATGCTAACTCTTACATCCTTCTGGATGCTCCAGCCAAAAACCTTCAAATCTTTTCTCATCTAATCCTAAGGGCAGAACTCTAACTTCAAAATATGTTATATCCAGCATCTGACTGCTTCTCACTACTTCCACTGCTACCTCTCTCTCCCCTCTGGATAACCTCTCCTTCCACCCTTGCACCATTTACAAAACTATTCTCCAGCCCAAAACTATTCTCCAGCCCAAATTCTCCTTTTCAAAATAAGTCAGGTCGTATCAATTCTCTGCTCAAAACCGGCAATGATTTTTCCATCTTACTCAAAGCAAAAGCCACCCACAAAAGTACCCAGAATGACTGCCGAGGCTTCACACGATCTGCCGGTCAGGACCACTTCAGATCGCTCACCTGCCCACCTCTCACCGTCTCACTCTGCGCCAGCCACTCTCAGCTCCTTGTCCCTTAGTCACGATGCTTCTACTTCAAGGCTTTGCTCCTGCAGTTTCTCTGTTTGGAACACACTTCCTGCAGATAACCACAGCATTCACTTCTTCGCCTCCTTCAGGTTTTTCCTCAAATGTCACCTTCTTAGGGAGGCTTTCACTGACCTATTTAAAACTCACCTCTATCCCTAGCAAACCCCAACCCCTTTCCCTGCTTTATTTTTGTCCTTCACCACCACTCGATTATAAATTCCAAAAAAGCAGGGATTTCTGTCTGCTTCACTGCTGTATCTCTAGCATTCAGAACAGTGCCTGACACATAAGAGGAATTCCCAAATATCTGTTGAATAGATTAATCAATAAAGTAGTGGCATGTATTTTCAAGAAAAAAATGACTTTCTTGGGGCAGAACAAACACAAAACAGGCCCGTTTTCATGGGCATTACCGCATAATTACCACCATGAGCATGAATTTTTATTCAACACTTACTCTGTGTACCAAGTACTATGCTGAGCACTTTCTATACTTGCTTTTCTTTTTCCCATTTAATCCTCACAGTAATCCCACGAGTTAGGTATTACTGATCTTACAAAGCAGTACAAGAAAAGCAATGGAAGCAAAAGTAAGACTTAATAAGAGGCAGAATGGGGTCCAGAAACCAGAACTACATGATGGTTCAACACCATGCTCTTAATTGGTAGGCAGCTGCCTCTTTAAATTAAAGCTAACATTTATTAACTGATTACTATGTGTCCGGTTAAATTATTTACTTGCAATGTCTTAGTTAACTACTTTAATTAAAAAGGAAAAATGAGGCCAACATTTTTAGTTGCCTATCCAACATACAATTTTCCCTTCTCCTTTAATAAAAGAAACTTTGACCTGCTTTGTTGGAAGTAATCATGTGCCCAGCTGAAAAGCTTAATTTCACAGCCTCCCGTGCAAATGGCCAAATTACACACTTCCAATAAAACAGACATGGAAGTCACTGAGTAAGGCTTCCAGGAAAGAAAGTCCTTTGAAAGGGAGCCAAATGAGTTGTCACGTGCCTTTGTCCCTTTGCCATATTCTTCCGGCTTGGAACACAAGCACGAGGCGAGGAGTGGAACAATTATCTTGCCACTGTGAGAGAGTCACATGCTCAGTGCGGTGGAGTGAAAAACGGGGAGCCTGGGTGCCCGATGGTAGCTAGGCTGCCACTCCAGTTTTCTTGTTATATAAAGAAGGAAAAAGCATTTTATTCAGCTACTATTATTTGTTTCCCACTACATGAAACCAAACGCAATCCCTGTTTGCTACAACCTTATGAGGTTGTGGGCCCCAAACTGGCCTTAACGGAAATGTCACCACAGCCAAGTCTTTCAATAAGGGGAAGAAAATACACTTAAACATTAAGCATCACTCTACTGAGACAGTCGCATTATGTCTTTCACATTTATGGAGGGGCTAGATAGAGGTAGGATCCTGGGATCTGCATTTGGAAACCACTACTTTAGACATCAAAATGTGTGGCTAGTGAACAACTAATGAAAATAAAAAAGGAGAGGGGAAAGTAGAGAATCAAGCTAGTGGGTTGCCTTCACCAAAGTGTCACAGCTGGGTGAATCATAGCTTACTAAAAACAGATCTTAAAGAACGATTTTTCTAAACCTAGTCTAAGGTAAACAGCAAATGTTTATCAAGACTTTTCAAGATGCATTCCAATAAAAGCCACATGGCACAGCCCCGGACAGACTGGTTTCCCACTTTCCCCATCATATTGTATTACTGGCAATAATACCATGGGTGGCAGGGCCTTATACAGTCGTACTACCATGTCCAACACAAATCCTTAGATCCATCAAAACATGAATGAGATCTGGAAGTAAGAAAAAAAGATGCAATGATGTTGCACTAAGCATTAAAACAGGTTCAAAATATTTGTGTTACAAGATTTCAAATTGAATACTATTTCATGACAATACCAAAAATGTAAGGACAAGGAGAAAGAGAAAAGAGTCAGAGATAATAACAGCAACCGTTTTACGAAGCATTCAATACAAGCTAAACGCTTTCCACAAACAATTACACTTAATCTCCAAACAGCCCCACTAACATGGGTACCATTATCCCTTTTTAGAGGCAAAAAGCTAACACTAAAACCAGTTGTATAAATTGCCCAAGATCACATACATAGGTGGTAAGAGGTAAAGCCAGGATTTGAATCCAGTCAGTCCAACCCTCAAGCCCATACTCTTAGAGTTGCTTCAACACATGTCAAATATAGTACAACACTGGGTCAGAAAATCTAATACAATAATAGAGGTTAGGAAGGAGCTCAAAAACACTGAAAAGATGAATGATTTATAGTGAGAATAATACTAACATTTTTTTAGAAGTAATTATACTTAGAGAACTTCAAATTTTGCCAAAGCACGCTTGTTATAATACAAGTCTTTGAAAGGAAGTCCTTTGAATTCCCAATCTGTATGCTTTTATTATATTCAAGGAAGGAAATTTTCTTTCCTCTAATAGGATTTTGCCAGAAAAAAAGATAACAAAACAGAATGTAAGAAATTAACCCCCCGAATATTATAGTGCTAAGCAACATGTGTGGAAAAAACTTACAGCTCAAACAAATATGCTGTGATGAGAAAGAACATACATTATACCATGTCCTTAAAATACAATCCTTTGACAACAGAAAATTCAAATGATCCCTGAAACCTTTTTTTCTGGACTCGATCATTTGTTCCCTGAAAAAATTTAGTGGAACCTGAAGAAATCGAAAGATTTATTTTGAAGACTACAACTGATTACAAAATACTGTATTCCAAACATTTCAGCATGGAAGCAAAGTTAGAATAAGAATACACTGCTTTATTGAGACTTGCAACTCGTACTAGGCTGTAGTTCGCAGAAAAACTTTTTTTTCCTCCCTGTTGGAAAGATGGGGTGAGAGTGTGTGTGGAGTGGAGTGGAAGGATGTAAGGAACTTTCAGAAACTTACTAATGAGAGGGAGAACATTAAAAAAAACTACAAAATAGGATACACAAAAGAGAATAAATCCTACTACATCCAAAAAGGTTATCTACAAAATATTTGCTCCTCTCAGATCTTTTTCATTGTAAGAATATTTCCTTTAATTTGTCAGGCTATTACCACCATCTTCCAGTTTATATCCGAAAACAAATACAGATGCAGGAACAAGGATTCTGAATTAGACAACAGGAGAGGTAGACACCAGTATTGGCTCTGCCACTAATTAGCTCTGCGACTTTAGACAAGTCATTTTACCTTTCTATGTCTGAGTGTCTTCATCTATAAAATAAGACGGTTCACCTTATCTCACACCATACAGAAAATTAACTCAAAATGTATAAGAGGCCTAAATGTTAGAGCTAAGACTATAACACTTAAAATAAAACATAGGAAAAAAATCTCCATGATGTTGGATTAGTAAAGATTTCCTAGATACAACAAAAGCACAATCGATAAAAAAAAATGATAAATTAAACTCTTATCAAAATTCAAAACTTTTGTGCTTTAAAAGACATTAAGAAATTGAAAAGACAAACTACAGTATGGGAGAAAATATCTGAAATCACGTATCAGGTGAAAGATTCATATCCAGAATGAATACATACACACAAACCCTTATCGTTCAATACGAAAACCCAATGCGCAACCCAAATGGGCAAAAGATTTGAATAGACATTTCACCAAAGAAGATATATGAAAAGCTAATAAGCACACAAAAAGATGCTCAGCGTCATTAGTCATTAGCGAAATGCAAAACAAAACCACAATGAGAGTCTACTTCACACCCGTTAGGATGGCTATAACCAAAACGACAAACAAATGGTGGCAAGGATATACCGTGTTTCCCCGAAAATAAGACCTAGCCAGACCATCAGCTCAAATGTGTCTTTTGGAGCAAAAATTAATAATATAAGACCGGGTATAATGTAATATAATATAATACCTGGTATAGTATAATATAATATTGGGTCTAATATAATATAACACCAGGTCTTATATTAATTTTGCTCCAAAAGACACAGTAGAGCTGATGGTCTGGCCAGGTCTTACTTTCAGGGAAACCTTCATACATCACTGATGGGAATGTAAAATGGTACAGGCACTATGAAAAGTCAAACATAAATTTACCATCTGACCCAGCAATTCCACTCAAGAAAAATGAAACATGTTCACATGAAGATTTGATGTGAACGCTCACAGTAGCATTATTGCAAATAACCAAAAAGCAGAAATCCAATGTCCATCAAGTGGTATCCAAAAACACAGGGAATAATGTATAATACAGGCTACAACATGACTGAACCTCAAAAATAATTATGCCAAGTTAAAGAAACCAAACATAGAGGATCACATATTATATGATTATATTTACATGAAATGTCCAGAAAAGGCAAATCTATAGAGACAGAAAGTAGATTTGTGGTTGCCTGAAGCAGGGGGTGGGAACAGGGAGTGACTACAAATGGATGTGAGGCATCTTTTTGGAATGATGAAAATGTTCTAAAATTGGATTGTGGTAATAATTGAACAGCTCTGTAAATTTACTAAAAAACTATAGAGCAGTACATTTAAAACAGGTGGAGTTTATGGTACATAAATGATAACTTCATAAAATTGTTTTAAAAAGTGAAAAAATATTATGGTAAGTCAAAGAAGCCAAACGCAAAAGACCACATGTTATATGACCCAATTTATATGAAATGTCCAGAAAAGGCAAATCTAGAGACAGAAAGTAGATGTGTGGTTGCCCGGGGCTCAGAGTGGGAACAGGGATTAACTATAACAGGCAAAAGGGATCTCAATTGGGTGATGAAAATATCCTGAAGCTGGATTACGCTGATTGGTGTGAACAGAGTAAATTTACTAAAAATCACTGAATTTTATACTTAAAAATGGGTGAATTTTATGGGTTAAATTATATGCCTGTAAAGTTATTTTTAAAAATAAGGTGGTCTATTCACACCCACCAAGAAATGCTACTTCCTGTCAAAAAAACAACAACACAGTGATCAAATCACATTTGAGTTCTTAACCTTTTATCCATGGACCACTGAGAATGAGATGAATACCAACCCTATCCCTGAGGGCTGACACTCCCTTTTTCCCCAATCCCGAACACCCTATTGGTCTGAGAACACCAGTCTCTAAAATCGCTCGAGTCCAACGCCACCTTAATAGCTAATGGCATTAAGAATGACCACAAGCATGCTCTTCACCCCAGAAGGATATACACCTTACCAAAAAGGAAAGCAAAACTCCTCTTCTGACACGATCATAGGGACCCGTCTTTACTTTTCAGACATCACTTTGGAAACTCCCACTTAATCCCATTCTTCAGTATGAAACTCTGAGGGACCCAGAAGCAATCAATCAGACAGACCTAGCTAGCTGTCTTTAGAACCAACCAGTACATGTCAAGACTCAGCATGTATCAAGAACACGGGCCATGAAGTGACTTAAGGAAAAAGATGTGATGTCTTTCAGCTAAAACTCAGCCCAGATTTGTTTAGAAACAACAGACAAGGGGGGGTGGGGGAGGAATGGCAAAGTTTCCCTAAAACACATACTGTACAATAAACACACCAAGACAGCTAAGGAATTTTCAGCCAGCCCTTGTTATAAAACTAATTTTGAGACAGGATGCTGATCTAGCAAAGTAGACAATCTCCTTCCTCCAGTACACAGGGGTCTGCTCATGTCACTTGGACTAAGCTTCTGTTTAGCTAAACCCACCCCCTTTTGATTTCTAAAGTCAGTAGATTATCGTTGTCCAACAAATACTCACTTCACCATCTCCAGTCCCCATACTTCCCCAATTACTGTACCTCTCTGAGAATTACAATCTATGTCTGTGCAAGTTTGGTGTCTGCCAACTGGTATTCCTGGACCCCCTTCAAATCCACTCCACACACAACAGCCCGACCCACTGGATTATGTCATGTCCCTGCTTGGAGTCCTCCAATAACACTTAAAATTCCAAAATCCTTACCAGAGCTGAGAAGTCCCTAAGATATGGCCTCGTCTCTTTCCTTTCTATCCATGTCGATCCATTTTTATCCTTTCTATGCCAGTATTCCTTCCTTCAGATCCTAAAACACATCAAGCTCTTTCCCTCCTCAGGACCTTTGCATTTTCTCATCCCTCAGTAGGAAAAATCTTCCCTAGGCTCTTAAGCTTCCTCCTCATACTTGAGTGCTCAACGTAGTCAATGCCTCGAAAAAATAATTTTCCTTGAAAGCACCCTTAGGAAATCTCCCGATTATTCCCCATGAGAACATCTTATTTCCTTCCTAGCACTTGCCAAAACCTGTAATTCTTTTTGTCTACTTTTTTAATGTCTCCCTCCCTGCCTAGAAAGTCAGTTCCAAACAGTCGGAAGTTGTGTCCACGTTGCTCAGTGCGGTACCTGCAGCTTCATCTGGAGAGGATCCCTAGCTCCACCCCAGCAATGCCGGGCACTTCGTGGGCACGCAAGGGTTCTCGCACGGATGCGGGAATGAACTAAAGCACCCTTTCCCACAATCCCCCAAATAGGTGGCTGTGCCATAACTCCAATATCCCATTTTTCGCATAGCCTCGTAAAGGCCTGTCCCACGCCTGCACTTTTCTTTCTCTCCAAGAAACATCTGTCGCTCAGGTTCAAACATCTATCACTACACAGATCTCTCACGAGCCCCTCAAACCGCACCCTACCCTGCCGCACAGGCGCGCCACTCAAAATCCCCTCCCCGCTTCACACGCGCTGCACCAACCCAGAGCCTCACCCACGCGCACTACAATCCCCTCGGCCCCATGAGCGCGCATGAATTTCTGTTGAGTCCTGCGCTCCGGGAGCTCCCGCGGGTCCCCACGTTCGCGCGTGTCACCCGCCACCCAGAGCGGTGCCTCCCCCTTCAGCGGCGCCAGCTCTCACCTATCACCTCCTGCAGCTCATAATCGTCCCTGTTGATGGACCAGGGCAGGGCACTCGACTCCTCGGTCATGACGGCGGCACAGCTCTCGGTCCTCCCTCAAACTCGCTGACCTCTTTCGTCTCCTCGCCGCGCCTTTCCCCACCCCCAACCGCTGCCGCCGCGACCCCACCAATCGCCTCGAGACTAGCCACGGGTCGGACGGCGCTTGGGTGAGGGGGTCACAGAGCGGCAGAGCGGCGGGGGCTCGAAGCTCCGGTAGACCTCGCCTCCTGCTTCTCCACGTCCGGCACTCCCGGCCCGGTCCAGGTCCCGGCCTCGTCCTCGTCCTCAGCTGCAGCAGCGACAGGAGCTTCGCCTGGGCCCAGCCCCTCTGTCCCGCCCTCCACCCCAGCCCCACGCACGGGCCAAACTTTCCCTTCTCCCTCCACCTGCCGACACGCAGCGCGCTGACGTCACCGCGCCGGGCACTCTCCGCCTCGGCCCCCGCTCCCCGGACGCCATCTCAAGTGTGGCTGGATTAGCAGCGAGCAAGCAAGAAGCCCGAGAAGGTGGAAGTTGACAGTGAAAGGGAAGAAATGCTTAGGAAGGAGTTCAGCGAGGTCATCAGAGAGCCACAAGAGAATCTAAAGTAGCACAGAGGTGGCAGCCACACTAAACATGGCGACCAAAGGGCGGCCGAGTAGAGGGGGCGGGGCTCCTTCTGGCTGCGGGGGCACGTTGCCGTCTCCGTCTTCGCATTCATTGGTTTGTTTGAGAAGGAATCAGAAAGGCAATGGGTGTGTGTGGACGTCAGTCATAAGTTAGTCCCGCCTCCAGGCTCAGTTCGTTTCCTGAGCACCAGGGCTCCAGTTCTTCAAGATTGCCGGTTCTGTGCTCGTTTTACCCCTTTTTCTGGAGCAATGTTAACGGTGTAGCAATTACACCCTCAGGACGTGCAAACGGCTCCGCAGCGTGTGGAGAAACCCGAGGGAGCAGCTGGGTGGGGTAGCCTTCGGGTATGGACGACTGCCAACTAGGATAAAAGGCCTTGGGCTACGGACACAGTGGAACCGGAAGCTTGCCCAATGACGACACTTTTTCCAAGGCGGAAGTTCTCTCTGCAGCTCCGGTTGCGGCTTGCCTGCAGCCCTTATTGGGCAGGGAGGGAGTTCTATCCATTCTCAAGTTTGGGTGTGCAGCTCAAATGAGCAACTGTCTTGGGGCCTCGGAAAGTTGGGGGAGTTTCTCCTGACGCGGCTTGGGCCATTAAACAAGTGAGATTTGGCCCACGCGGTTTGGCGTCGTTTCAAGGGATTTGACTTTTGTGTGACCTCATTGAACTTCAGTTTTCTCAGGGTGACCACTTAGGCCCATTGGGAAATTAATGAGGTGAAAATCGGACGCACTTGGCGAAGTGAAAAAAATATATCAACATGGATTGGGTTAGGTGCAAAATTGTTCTCAGTAGAACATCTTTCAAACCAGTAGTAGTCATTAAGGAAGAGACCTTCACCGAGGCCCTGCCTGACAGGCACTGGAAGCCCTTGTGCTGTAGGAGGTCCACTGGCCACAGAACTAAAGCAGTCACATTGGAGCTGTTAGCAGGTTTCCACCTGGTCAGTGAGATTAGAAAACGTTTTGTGGAGGAGGTGGCATTTGTACCAGACCCTGAAAAGTTGGTTTCAACAGGTGGAAATTGAGAGGCTAGACTGTTCCAGTCGCAGCAAAGGTACCAGAGTTCCCCAGTTTGAAGGCAAAGCACAGACCTTGCTGTAGAAATTGATTTCAGCCATTACTACTGACACCTTTCTTACTGCCATGTGTCGCCTTTTTCATTTAGCAGGGAGAAGAGGGGTGGAGGTCAAACACATCAAAGAGGAGCTAATTCTGATGGTAAAGATTAGAGATCTCAAGATTTATACCAATAGAAAGATCCATAAACCAGAGATTCTTAACCTGGGATTGTTGCCCTGTGTGAATCATGGACAGACTTCAGAAGGTTTGTGGGTTTTTTTCCTTTTTACTCCTTTGAAATTATATACAGAATAGTATGTACTTTAGGACGAGATTTTGGCCACTTTCCTCTATTCCCCTTTCCCAGTGAAAAGGAGCTACTAACCTAATAGTGAAAATTCAGGATATTAATTGACCCACCTTCTTGGTGGTCAGGGTCACTATACAATTATTAATAGATTCTCTTCTGCTTCCTGCAAGCACATAGCTTGATGGTTTGAGCCAGAACCTGTTCTGCAGATCTGGTTATTTTATTTCTCCCGTCTCCTGGGCTTTCTCCATGCGGCCTGATAGAAGTTAAGATTCCATGTATTTAATGAGAAAGGAAGTGGTGGCTGTTTTGAGGCCAGAGCCCAAACCTCAAACCTCTTTTTCAGCTTATGGAGTATCTTCCATGTGAGAGCACTGATATAAACATTGGGTATACAGTGGTAAAGAAAGCAACTTAGTTCCTGTTTTCATGGAGCATATAGTCTAGTAGAGAAACAGCAAACAACTAAGCAAACATAAGTAGTTATGTTACAGAGCAGCATGCAGGAAAAGGTCAGTGTACTGTGATAGAGACTAGTAGCGAGTTCTGAGAAGACCTTTGAGGAAACGGAGCTAGCCGTGCAAAGAGCAAACACGGAACAAAGGGGTTTTAGGCACTTTGAAGCTATTAATAAAATAATCCTCTTTCCCGTTAGGCTGCTTGTCCTTGTGTATGGCTCCCTCAGTAATCTCTTGGGGGATTGGAGAAAAGGGAAACTAGGGTGATTTGGGAACCCTGGCCCTAATAGCAACATTTCACCAAATCATACATTGGTTTCTTAAAAGTATGACATATTTTCCTGGGCAGAGGGATCTTGTTTTTCCACACATTTTCAAAGGACTCCTTGTCTTCGTTTGGGTTCCTCCCAAAATTAGGCTCTGAACCAGGATTTAGATGCAAATAGTTTATTTACGAGGTGACCCCAGCAGGCGCTCTGAAGGAGTGGAGAAGTGAGACAGGAAAGAAAGGAAGGAAAGTCATGAGGGGCTATTGTGTGGGCTCAGTCCTGCTGTGAGCAGTTTGAGAAACTGGAACACATGTCAGAATTGTCCCACTAACAGTCAAGGAAGCTGAGGTATAGACCCACCAACTCGTTTCGCTCTTTATAATGCTCCTGCACTTCTGCCCAGCTCAGTGTTGGGGAAAGCATGCTCCTAAAGTCAGAGAATGCACAGGCAGTCTTCCTGGTGTTCTAGAACTCTCTGAAAGCAAATTTCAGAGTCAAAGGCCAAAGGGTATCAGCAGTACCTATAGACAGCGTCTACTACAATGTGTGAACCCCAAAATTGAGAATCACAGGACTGAAAAACCAGGAGAGAAAGGACATTCATGCTCCCCCTTCTTTCTTTGTTGCCTTTAAGCAACTTACCTGCGTTGTGCTTTGTTTTTTGCACCTGCCGGGTAGAGGAACAAGGGCTGATTTCAAGACTAGTGGTGCCTTGAAGTGGTAATTATAGCTGTAATAATTCAAGTTTTATAGGCTCCATTAATGAAAGAAAGTTTTTGAAATCTAGAAATTAATGTGTGCCCTATGAGTAACCTGAATATAAAAAAAAGCACAATTTTATGTCTCTGTCAAAAGCTGATTTTCTTAGCAGTTCCATGTCAGTGCTGGGACCAGCTACAGACTGCTAAAATCTGTTCCCCCACCCCATCTATTCCCTTACCACATGTCACATGTAGTAGAACGTCATCTCTTGTATGAGAGGGGCAACACCCGTATGTCACATAGGTGTGCCTCCCTCATTGTGCCTGGAGTATGCACAGATACATATTCAGGCATGGTGTTGATTAAATAGATGAGATAGAGTAGGGGAGGCATGAACAAGCGAGGAGTCAGGAGCCTGGTGAGAAGCTGATACCTTGGCAAAACCAGGAAGTGAATATCCAAGGCGACAGGTCCTTAGAGCCTGCAAGAAATAGGTAGGTGCAAAGGTTATTGTAGGGGGAAAAAATCAGTCCATGCTGAAAGTAGTTTCAACATCAAGCTAGATTCTGAGCCAGAGAGTAGCTTCCGGTTCGCCCCTGCTGGCACCATGCCAACTTGATGAGCTCAAGCTGAGTGAGCAAAAGATGGGAAATACCTGACTGAGGTGGAGCGAGTTGCTACATTTCAAACACTATCTCTTTAATGGTGTTATATGTCTAAAAACCTACTTCATTAGAATGTTTATTGTAGTGCTATTGTAATAGGAAAAACTGGAAACAACCTTAGAGGTATCCACTGATAGAGAACTGGTAATTGCTTGTATACGCGTATATTATGTGGGACAATATAGGATACATTAAAAAAAAAAAAAAAAAAAGTGTGTTGGTGTAAGTAATCCTAGTTGACGTAGCAACCCAAAAATCTGGCTGGTTTAACCCAAAAGCTTATTTCCCACGCAAATTCCAATAGATGTCCCTGGTTTCCTGACTTAAAGTCTGGTTTCTCTTGTCTCCGACAGTACTAATGTTTATGATACCCCTGCAATCTACCCTTCCCTTCTTTCACACTGAGGGGACTTTAAAACTCTATTCAACCTGGTTTCACTGTGCCTCCCTTTGCCCCTTTGTTCAGGCCATTTCTCCTTCCAGGAATGCCACTTGCCTTGTCCACCCATCCAAGTCTGACTGGCTCTGCCAGGTTCAGCTTGTAGGTCACCCTCGCCTCCCCCCTACTTTAAATACTTTTCCGGAGATTGTTCCAGCCCTGAGGGAAATATTAGGTACACTTACCACCTCACCCAGACCATTTCTGGGCACTTAGCCTGTGCTGCCACATGCCCGGTCTTTTTTGTGTGTGAATATTCTATACTTCAAATTAGGTTGCGGGTCACCTGTGAGGAGTGGGGGATACCCTATCACTAGAAAGGAAGTAGAAAATTTTTGTGGAGTTTGCGGTTTGTTTGTTTGTTTGTTTGTTTGCCCACCTTAAGATTTGTCAGCATGAGGATAGTTGAGAAATTTATGAAGAGCTGCATTTCTCTCTCCTTTTTAGGAAAATTTGCAAAAATGTATATACTGTTTAATTCTCAACTTTAGGCAGGAGTAAATCATCTCCGAAGTGGGTGTAGTTTATAAAAACACTCAAAATGCAGCTATCGCTCACTGTTTAAACTCAGGAACGGAATACTCATATTTATCTTCTGATAACTTGGTATCCCTCAGTCTCTGAACTCAGGAACTAAATGACTTCAGACAGCATGAAATATCATGTCTAGCTTTTAAAATATAAATTCAGGTAAAAAGCCCAACAAAATCTTCATAGCAACAATCAGATTTAAGTGCCTGTCACGGACAGGCAATGTGTGCTAAGGGATACAACTACCTCATGAGGTCAGCAAAATAGCCTTGTGAGGTTTCTATGCCGATTTTACAGATGAGGAAACAAACTCAGAAAGATAAGAAACTTGCCTCCAGAAATTTTTGGAAATGCTTAGCACAGGACCTAACTTGTAAGTGCTCAATAAGTGATAGCTGTTATTTGTCAGTTGGTGGGAATAGACTATTTCTAAAGCATTACGGAGATGGAGGTTAAGCAACAGTGCCTACCGTAGGTCTGACTCAGGTCTGCTTACTCAGGTAAAACAGGTTTCAGCCACCACCTGCGTGATGCTGGTCACGTCATACCACTGCTGCCTCATTGCTGCTCCTGGCACTGCCTAATTTCTTACTGCAAAATCTGATTAAAATCTCATAGCACTGCCTAATTTCTTACAGCAAAATCTGATACAGGCTTTATCTGTGATCCCCAGTGGAGTGTGAAGCCTTGTTTGCCTTTAGTGCCCAACCTGCACAAGTGAATTTGGGGTTTTAGGTTTACCAAAATTAGAGAGGCCCCTGCCTGCCTGGATACTGAGTTGGAAATTTCAGGACACCAAGAAATGGGGACAGTCAAATGCTCATTGATTGTCTGCGCCAATCAATGCGCAGACATTTATGAACTGGGCGCTGGGCGCAGACATTTATGAACTGTTCTCCATGTGCATAGCTGTGAGCAGTCTGCCTAAAAAGGAGATTGTCTCCCATCATCCAAAGGGACCTGGGCTCCAGAACTGGTGTGACTTCCCTGGTGATGGCAGCAGACCATGACAGTGAGTGGGCTCCCCATGACCTCAGAGCAGAATCCATGCTCTGGCCACACCATCCAGCAGACAGAGAAGGTGTTATCCTACTACTGTGTTTCCCCGAAAATAAGACCGGGTCTTATACCATATTTCCCCAAAAATAAGACCCAGTCTTATATCAAGTTTTGCTCCAAAAGACACATTAGGGTGTATTTTCGGAGGATGTCATTTTTTCACGTACAACAATCTACCTTTATTCAAATACAGTCATGTCATGTTCTTCTGGAACATCGTCATAACATACTAAATGCATCTGTCCAGCTGATGATCTTAACTGGGGCTTATTTTCAGGGTCGGTCTTATTTTAGGGAAAAACGATATTATCAGATTCTTCTGGTTCAGTGTTTTGGAGGTAACTTGGTTCCCCTAAGGTGAGTGCTAAGCCAATTAGCCCCCCAGCCTCCCCTTGCCATCCTCTCACAGAGCATCTAGTCGGACATGAGGATAATAAAACCCACATTGATGACTTTTGTAGAATTATATAAAAGTGTCCTACAGAATACCCTGCCCAAGAATTGAACTCATGCAAATCCTAGAGAGAAAAATAATTTGGTGGCTTTGTGGTAACTATTATAGAGTAGTGCTATAATGGGTCGCCTTATGCACCCGATAAGGCTTGGGACACAGCCTGAAAGCAGGAAAACAAAGAGGAACTCACTGCATATTACACAAGCACTATGGTCGTCAGAAAGTAAAGCTGTACAGACTATGTTGTAGCTGGGAAAAGCCTTTCTCTTCTCAATGTGTAGTTGGGTAATTTCACCTGGTAATGTGTGTGCATATGGTGTGTAGGGTGTGTTATTAACATTCCACGTGGCAGGGAGACTTTGGAAGGAAGCAAATTTGGAGTGCCAAAGCCCCCTTGGAGGGTCCTGGTGAAGCATGTGTAAATGCACGGGCACACACAAACATGGCATTCTTCAAGGTTAAGTAAGCAGGCTGTAGGAAATGTACCACCAGGAGATAGGTGTGCCCACAAATTGCCTGGGGGAAGGGAATGGATCTTAGGGCCACAACCCTGGGATGTAGAAAGGGTAAGGAAGGAATTTGCACAATGAAGATTTGAAGAAGAGAAATGGGCAGAACTGAGGGCAGTGGAGTAGAACCAGCAACTGGGATGTTTGCACAAAACACCCTGGCAAACGGTCTTAAGTTTTTAACAGGGATAAAATTCGAGAGATGGACGATCAATGTAATTGTCCTTAGAGCCCTAGTTCACAGTTGTCCTACAGCCCTCATATCAAAAGCCATGGTGTTCCTTCCATACTGTAGGGATGGAACCCCAGCCACCTGTAATATTCTGACCAGGGCGGTCACTATACTGGTAGAAAGGAAGGGGAAATAAAAGCACCACTTGTTTTTTGTTACCTGTGGTCATATGGACAAGAGAAACAGAAGAGGGAAAGCAAGGAAGCCAGGCAGCCTCCAGGGTCCACATTTCCTCCTACACATCCTCCCTAACCCATCCAAATCTTGACTAGGGGAAGCTATAGAATATCCAAGACAGATATGGAAACTATGAAGAACCCAAGAACATCAGAGGCTTATGGACTGATTCCCCAGGTGTGGCTCGGGGGAGGCTGCAAGTCACTAGGAGAAGCCTTGCACTTGGCTTTGCATCATGTGCAACATACTGTAGGAACAATAATGTAGGAATGATGGAGGGCCGAGTCTAGGCCAGTGAACACTAGGAAACCATGTCTGATCCCTCACAGCCTACACTTGGTCTGCAGGAAAGCAAAAGCTTCCCTGTGCTGCATAAAGGCATGAGGAAGTATTGCAGAGGCTTGTGCAAAGCACTGGGATGAAAAGGCTGCAGAGGTAGAACTTTGTGGCACATGGTCAGGACTACAGGCTTCAGCTCTGGGTGCTGGCATTACACTCCAGAGGCCAGGTAAGGGCCCTGCATCTCAGCAGGTAATTAGAGGAACTCCAGAAATAGGCCAGGTATATTATGGCAGAACCAGAGCACAGCACAAGGACCTGCTCACAGGGATCCTACCACAAGATCACATTTGAGCCTCTCCTCTCCTAGGAACCTCTTGACAACTTGAAACGGGAAGGAGAAGAGACCTTCCCTCCAAAGATGCTGCTCAAACCAAAAGAATCTAATATATTGTTTACTGGCAAGCCTAAATCTCCCCTTCCCACCCAACAGGGTGGGGGCTCATGGGAAAGATTAGATTATAGGATTATATTTAATAACAGAATCATTTTGTCATTTAGGGCCTTTTGGTTGCTACTGATAGAAGACCCAAACTGCATAAGGATGCTAGCTTTCCTGCTGTAACAATAGCCAAAATAGAAATTTGTTTCCTCTGACATAAAAGACTGAGAAAAAGAAGTCCTGGGTGGATATTTCAACTCCATAGTGTCATGGTCCATCCTATGTCTGCCATCCTCAACATGCACCTTCTAGCTCCCAATAATCGAGGCTTTGTGGTCTTTAGCAGGGTGACCATATGCCCAGTGTTAAAACTCTGGAATTCTATTCCTAAAGGAAGAAAGGGATGCTAGATTCTGGGGTCAGTCTCCGCCACGATTGTCAGGAGGCAATTTCCACTTCCAGTTCAATGGAACCATGGTTGTGTTCCTGGTGAAAGCATCCTTCCTTTTGGTAGTAGTACTTCCGAACCCACTGTGCCCAAGGTTGTAAAGATGGGAAGCCCAAAAATTCCTTTCTGTTCATTTGGTGTAACAGTGAGGAAGGTCACCTCCTCTTTTACCCCTTATTTCCCAAAACCGTGCATTCTGGTTTTGGAGGAAATGGTACCATGTACTAGTTGCTGATTTAAGGCTTATAAATGGAGACTTAAACAAGCCAATCCACTGTTCTACCAAACTGGCACTTTCTGGGTGATAGGGCATGTGGTAAGACCAGTGATTCTATCAGTATGAGGCCATTGTCACATTTTATTTGCCATAAAATGTGGCCCTCAGATGGAAGCAGTGTCATGTGAGATATCGTTGCATTGGGTAAGGCATTTGCAGTTCCATAAACTGGTGGTGCCAGCAGAAATGCTGCAGGCAGGGGAGGCAAATTCATACCCTTGATATGTGTCTACTCATGTAAAGACAAATATCTTTCTCCCACATGTTGAAAGAGATCCAATACCCAGGTGTCTGGCTGGTCCCTCTGGAAATGGTGCCATTTCTAGGCTCAACACAGCTTCTGAATATGCAAATTGGGCATTCAACAGCAGTACTTAATATAGCACTAAATGCCTATGGTGCAAAAGAACAGTTGCAAATCAATGACCTCAGCTTCCATGTGAAGAAACAGGAAAACAAAAAGAGTAATTTGGACTCTAAATAAACAGAAGGAAAGAAATAATAATGATCAGAGTGGAAATCAATGAAATAGTAAACAAAATTCAATAGAGAAAATCAATGAAACCAAAAACGGATTCTTTGAGGAAAAAAATCTACCCAGTTGTTAAACCTCTAGTCAAACTGATCAGGAATAAAAGGAGGGAAGACATAAATTACCAATTTCAGGAATGAGAGAAGTGACATCACTACAGCTTATACGGATATTGAAAGGGTAATATGACAATGTTACGAACAATTTAATGCGAATAAATTTAACAACTTAGCTGAGATGGACAAATTTCTTGAACAACGCAAACTATCAAAGCTTATTTAAGAATAGACAGCCTGCACAGGTTTATATCTATTAAGAATTTTGAAGTTGTAGTTAAAATCCCTCCCACAAAGAAAATGGTGACAATGGCCCGATCAACTTGGTGAGAGCAACTCTATGTTGCTGAGTCTGTGCACTGTCTCCTTCCCTGTTACATGGCCACTTTGTAAATGGGTCTATTGACCAAGCACCAGAGCATTTGAGGAAGAGACCATCTGATGTCCACAGGTTGCACCATCTTTTCCTCCTGATTATTGAGAGTCTCACCTACAACAGGTGCCCTTCGACATGCATTACGATACGGGACACATGAACATCTTTATACTCTGTATTGCAAGAAGCCCATCTTTCCCCTGGACCTCCTTGTCACCAATCTTCTCATCTTTTTCTCTCTAAATTCTTGACCAGCTGGCCATCCTATTAGCCACTGCCCATGAGTCAAGTTAGACCTGTGTCTTAGATAGGTCTATAGCAGAGCACTGCCCACTGGCGACTACTAACTTTTGGAGCCACTCCAGAGTGGGCTGTGGTGCAACCGTTATCCACTCATGTCTGGTTCCAACTTAAGTGTACATTCATCTGTAACAGAAGCCTGTGCTTTCTTTTCCTCCACTAATTGATCTAATGTGTTCACTATTCCCAGAAGTGGATTGCTAGATCATATGGTAGGTCTATTTTTAATTTTTTGAGGAACCCCCATACTGTTTTTCACCGCGGCTGCACCAGTTTACAATCCCTTCAACAGTGCACAAGTTTTCCCTATTTTCCACATGCTTGCCAGAATTTATATACCATCTTGCTTTTTAAAAAGAATAATAATGTTCATTATAAAAATAGTCACTGGTAACATATTAATGCACAAATAAAAGTCTATGTATTTTCAACCAGCATTTCATTTTATGTTAGGAAAATTAACCAAATTATGTTTTTTGAGGACCTACTTAATATACTGGTCCAAGTCAAAAGCAGAATATAAACATAAACTAAGCAGGACTCTGTCCTCAAGGAACTTAAAGCCCAGTTGAGGACTAAAGGCCCAAATGCAGGCAAACCCGAATAACTCAAGAGTTAGACAACACCGCCCTCCATAGCAGATATGCTGGCTTGTCCCAAAGGCAGTGTGTCCTCCAAGTCCTGCAGACAAGCCTCTGTGGGCCAGAGGTTCTGAAGAACCCTCTGAAGGCAGAATTGGTGGAGTAGAGACTAGGAGGTGAAGAAGGAGACTCAAACAGGAAGGGAATAACTCAGATGGATGGGGAGAGTGAGGCACCTCTGGGGGCTGGCAGACTGGTACGACAAGACCCTCTGGGTGCAGTAGGGAGCCCCTGGGACACAGGCTGCGACAGGCCCATGCATTTGAGCGTGAAAAGACTGGTGGGGATTAGTTTAGTGATTGTGTACACATAGATTAGGGAAGTTGATAAGCACGGTAGTAATTTCTGCCTCAGGCAATTGCATAAACAAGAATGAGAAATGACTGCTGGCTGGGAAGAGGGACTCTGGGATCCTCGGAATTTCCTTTCCTCAGATCAAATCGCACCAGGTCCATTCCAGGGTCCCCGATCCTAAGCACTCATGTATCCATTCAACCTGCAATGAACTAACCCTGAGGTCCTGAGATTCCAAGGGTGTGCCAAGTCCAAGAGTCTGACGTAAGTATCATGTCATCTCTGCTCTACCGGCTCTTCCGTTTGAATATCCGTAAGTGGAAATAAATGTGTTCTAAGAACACCCGCCTGTGTACTTCAAGTTACCTCCTCCTAGAGCAGCGCCATCCAACAGAAATATGTGAGCCACACAGGTAGTTTTACTTTTTTAGTAGCCGTGTTGAAAAAAGTAAAAACAGGTGACATTAATTTTAATATATTTTATTTAACCTAATATATCTAAAATGTAATTTCAACATGTAATTTACATAAAAACTGTTGATGAGATTTTAATGTTTTTCATATTAAGTCTTCCAAATTCAGAGTGCGTCTTACCCTTCCAGCACACCTACCTCCGTTCAGACTCGCCACACTTTGAGTGCTCAGTAGTCACGTGTAGCCAGCGGCTGCCATCCTGGGCTGCGCAGCTGCAGAACCTCGCTGCTGAAAGTGTGGTCCCTGGAACAGCAGCCTTGACGTCACCTATCAGAAATAAGGACTTTCAGGCCGCACTCCAGATCTAATTCATCGGATTCTGCACTTCCATGGGATTCCCAGGGGACTCGTAGGTACAGAAAGATTGAAAACCTGGAAGAGAGATACAGGATACAGGCATACCATGGATATATTGTGGGTTCTGTTCCAGACCATCACTCTAAAGCGAGTATTACAGTTAAAGCAAGGCATAATCTTTTTGCTGGTGGAGGGTCTTGCCTTCAATTTATAAAAAATGCAACCTCTGTGAAGCACAATGAAGCAAAATACAGGAAAACGAACATGATGTTTTGGCTACCCAACATCAGCATGTCTCCTTGTTATCCAGGCTCCATGCCATGATTTCCCTCAGCCCCTGCTCCAGACAGAGATCTAAACCGAGCAGCACCGCAATTTGATGCTGAGCACTATGATTGGTTCAGGCATGTCATGGGACCCAAGCGGTCAATGAGACCCAATGAATCCTTTGATGGATCCTACCGTGCTTAAATGAAAAAGGCTCTAAGTTCTGGACCCACCTTGAAGTGTGGTGGGAAACCTGCCTGTATGTGAACACTGCAAAAGGAGGAAAAACCAGACACTGATGACCTCATTTGAGCCCCTGCTTCAAACCTTACAGCTTGACTTTTCAGATGTGTGAGCCAGTAAATTCTCTTTTGCTTAAAATAGGGTTGTGTGCTAGTGAACTACCCAACTCCTCTTGTACCCGAGGCCACTGCCTGACTATATCTCCTTCAATATTTTACCTATGCTCCCAAAAAGAACACATTAGATCAATTAGTGGAGGAAAAGAAAGCACAGGCTTCTGTTACAGATGAATGTACACTTAAGTTGGAACCAGACATGAGTGGATAACGGTTGCACCACAGCCCACTCTGGAGTGGCTCCAAAAGTTAGTAGTCGCCAGTGGGCAGTGCTCTGCTATAGACCTATCTAAGACACAGGTCTAACTTGACTCATGGGCAGTGGCTAATAGGATGGCCAGCTGGTCAAGAATTTAGAGAGAAAAAGATGAGAAGATTGGTGACAAGGAGGTCCAGGGGAAAGACGGGCTTCTTGCAATACAGAGTATAAAGATGTTCATGTGTCCTGTATCGTAATGCACGTCGAATGGCACCTGTTGTAGATGAGACTCAATAATCAGGAGGAAAAGATGGTGCAACCTGTGGACATCGAATGGTCTCTTCCTCAAATGCTCTGGTGCTTGGTCAATAGACCCATTTACAAAGTGGCCATGTAACAGGGAAGGAGACAGTGCACAGACTCAGCAACATAGAGTTGCCCTCATCAAGTTGATCGGGCCATTGTCACCATTTTCTTTGTGGGAGGGATTTTAACTACAACTTCAAAATTCTTAATAGATATAAACCTGTGCAGGCTGTCTATTCTTAAATAAGCTTTGATAGTTTGCGTTGTTCAAGAAATTTGTCCATCTCAGCTAAGTTGTTAAATTTATTCGCATTAAATTGTTCGTAACATTGCCATATTACCCTTTCAATATCCGTATAAGCTGTAGTGATGTCACTTCTCTCATTCCTGAAATTGGTAATTTATGTCTTCCCTCCTTTTATTCCTGATCAGTTTGACTAGAGGTTTAACAACTGGGTAGATTTTTTTCCTCAAAGAATCCGTTTTTGGTTTCATTGATTTTCTCTATTGAATTTTGTTTACTATTTCATTGATTTCCACTCTGATCATTATTATTTCTTTCCTTCTGTTTATTTAGAGTCCAAATTACTCTTTTTGTTTTCCTGTTTCTTCACATGGAAGCTGAGGTCATTGATTTGCAACTGTTCAGTATGGAGGTTCCTCAAAAAATTAAAAATAGACCTACCATATGATCTAGCAATCCTACTTCTGGGAATACATCCAAAGGAAATGAAAACACTATGTCAAAGATATATCTGCACTCCCATGTTGGTAGCAGTGTTATTTACAATGGCCAAGACATGGAAACAACGTATCTATCAATGGGTGAATGATTAAAGAAGTTGTGGTATTAATATATATATAGTCATCCCTCAGTATCCTCAGGGGATTGGTTCCAGGGCCCACACACCCCCATTCCAAAATCCGCAGACGCTCAAGTCCCTTATATAGAATGGCATAGTATTTGTATACAACCTACATACATCCTCCCGTATACTTCACATCATCTCTAGATCACGTTTAATACTTAATACGATGTAAATGCCATGTAAATAGTTGTTATACTGTATTGTCAGGGAATAACGAGAAAAAAAAGTCCATGCATGTTCACTACTGGCACAGCCATCATAGGTCTAACTACATAGTACACATCAGATATAACGTAACTTTTTTAAAAACTATTTTTGATCTGTGGTTGGTTGAATCCTCAGATGTGGAACCCATGGATATGGGGGGGGGGGCAATGGTATATACAATGGAATATTATTCAGCCATTACAAAAAGGAAATCCTGCCATTTGTGGGAGAATTGCATGAAGGTGGTCAAAAAGTACAAACTTCCAGTTATAAGATAAGTAGGTACTGAAGATGAAATGTACAGCTTGATTATAATTAAAACTGCCGTGTGGTATATTTGACAATTGTTAAGTGAGTAGACCCTCAGAACTCTTATCACAAGGCAAAAAACATTTTTTCTCGTGTGTGTGTGTGTGTGTGTGTGTGTGTGTGTGTGTGTGTCTGTGAGATGACGGATGTTAACTTATCGTGGTAATCATTTCACAATATATGTAAGTCAAGTCATGCTCTACATCTTAAACTTACATGATGCTATAGGTCAATTATATCTCAGTAAAACTAGGGGGAAAACAAATTGGAAAATTAAGCTTTAATCATTGCATAAGCACTCAGGAACTTTTGTTTTTACTTCATTTTTATGTTAAATTAGAAAAAAAAAACATTTTGTCTTGAGGTAATTGTAGATACACAGGAAGTTGCAAGAATAGTACAGAGAAGTTCCTGGACCTTTCACACAGTTTCCCCCAATGGACACATGTAACTATAGTATAATATCAAAACCAGGAACTTGACATTGGTACAATGTCTGTGTACAGTCTTTTGCCATTTTATCACATGTGTAGACCCGTGTAACCATCTCCAGAATCAAGATGTAGAACTATCACAACACCTTAAAGATCTCCCTCGGATACCTCTTTATAGCGCACCTACTCTCCTCCCCACCACTAAACATCTCTAACTTCTAACAATCACTAATCTATTCCCCATCTCTATAATTTTGGTCATTTCAAGTAGAATTTCATTTTAATTTATAATGTTTGGAGAGTATCTCTATGTATAGATATTTAGTTGGTGTTCTAGGTATAACATTGTATGTGCATAACTTACCTCAGTTCTACCTGTTTTGCCATTATCAGTTTCAGTGAGGTGTAGAAATCTTTCTTTAAGTCCCTTTGCTCTCCTCTATTTGTAGTGCCTTAAATATTCTGTCTACCTAAATTGAGTACATTAGACAGGAATGCATAAGGGTATAGGACGGTGGATACTGAACTGGACCTTGTGGGCTCTGATCTTTTGAGGTAAGAGAAAATCGTGGGGACCACAGAGTCCCTCTTCCCAGCCAACAGTCACTTTATTTCTCCTTTCCATTTGTGCAGTTGCTTGAAGCAGAAATTACCACCATGATTATCAACTTCCCTCATTTTTCCCACAAGCAACCACTAATCTTTTGTTTAAACCATCAGATACAATTTAGAAAAAAGGAGAAGGAAAGCAGAGCATATTGCATCAACTTATTTTTAGTCTCTTGTTCTTCCTTCTTGATGTTCCAAGATTCTTTTAAAATCATTTATATTCTATTTCAAAAACTACCTTTAGCTGTTTTATAAGGGTAGGTCTGCAGTTGACAAATTCTCATAGTTTTTCTAATTCTGAGAATGTCTTGATTTCTTCTTCATTCACGGTCTTCAATGGATATAGGATTTTGAATTGACAATTTTTTTCTTTGAGCATTTGAAGAATGTTGTGTCACTTCCTTGTGATCTCCATGGCTTTTGATGAGAAATTTAAATTGTTTTCATCATTATAGAGAAGGTGTCATTTCTCTCCAACTGCTTTTAAGATTTTTTATTTGTCTTTAGTTTTCAGAAGTTTGACTATGATGTATCTGGCATGGATTTCTTTGGGTTACCCTGTTTGGGATTTGATCATTTTCTTGTATCTGTAGATTTATATCTCTGCCATATTTGGAAATTTTTCAGCCATATTTACTTGACTACTTTTTAAGCTCCACCTTCTTTCATCTCTTCGTTTAGAACTTCAGTGACATAAACATTAGATATTTTCTTATAGTCCCACATATTCCTGAGACTTAATTATTTTTCAGTCTATTCTCTTTGTTGTTCAAATTGGGTGATTTTAATAACCAATAATAACTAATATATGGTCACATGTGCTTCATATAACCTTTGTTATTTTTTCTCTTTTAACTGACTTAAGTATTTAAAAGCAAATCCCAGGTATTATATCACTATACTTTAGAATCTCTGAATTTGGACACTTTCTTACATAACCACAATGCTATTATCACACTTAAAAAAAAAAAAGTGATAATTCTTTAGTAGCATCGAATTTCCCCAGTTGTCCCAAGTATGTCTTTTTTTTAGTGATAAGATACACATAAAATTTACCATCTTAACCATTTTTTAATTATACAGCTCAAGGAGTGTTAAGTACATTCACATTGTACAACCAATTTCCAGAATTTCTGTCATTGTGTAAAACTTAAACTCTGCACCCATCAGATAATAGCTCTCCATTCTCTCTTCCCCCAGGCCCTGGAAACCACCATTCTATTTTTTATCTCTACAAATTTGACTACTCTAGGTACCTCACATAAGTGGTATTATACAGTATTTGTCTTTTTGCAACTATTTCACTTAGCATAATGTCCTCAAAATTCATCTATGTTGTAGCATATGTCAGAATTTCATCTTTTTAAAGATGAATAATATTCCATTGTATGGATAAATCACATTTTGCTTATCCATTCTTCTGTCAAGGGACACTTTGGCTATGAATATGGGTATACAGATATCTCTTCGAGACCCTGCTTTCAATTCTTTTGGTTCTATACTCAAGTGGAATTGTTGGATCATATGGTAATTGTTTAATTCTCTGTGAAATTGCCATACCCTTTTCCACAGCAACGGTACCATTTTACATTCCCACCAACAGTGCAAAAGGATTCCAATTTCTCCATATCCTCGCCAACACTTGTTATTTTCTGTTTCTTTTTATAGTTTCTATCTTAATGGATATGAGATAGTATCTCATTATGCTTTTGAGTTTCAGTTCCCTAATGATTAGTAATGTTGAGCATATTTTCATATACTTATTAGTCATTTGTATATCTTCTTTGGAGAAATGTCTATTCAAGTCTTTTGCCCATTTTTTAATTGGGTTGTTTGTTTTTGAGTTATAGTTTTGAGGTCTTAACCTCCTTTATCAGATATATGACCCACAAATGTCTTTCTATAATTGGTCTCTTTGAACCAGGATCCAACAAAGCCACACTATGTTAGTATATTTTATTATATAATCTGGAGGAAATCCCTCTTCCTGTTTCTGTCCCATCATTGACTGGTGGCAGAATCCAGGTCATTGTCATATAGATTTGTAGTTTTGTATTTAACTTTGCTGCTGCCCTCCAAAATTTCCTGCTTTTGCCTTTGAAAATTACAGCAGTGGATTTTCCCTATTGAGAACCTCCAAACTGAGGTTTTCTCAGTTTGGAGGTTCCTCAAAATATGAAAAATAGAACTAATTTATAACCCAGTAATTCCACTTCTGGTATTTTTTAGAAGAAACCCAACATCTTTTTTTCAAAAAGACATGCATCCATATGTCCATTGCAGCATTATTTACAACAGCCGAGATATGGAAGCAACCTAAGTGTCTATCAATAGATGAATGGATAAAGATGTGGTACATATATACAATGGAATATTACTCAGCCATAAAAAATGAAATCTTACCATTTTCAACAACATGGATGGACCTAGAGGGTATTACGATAAATGAAATGTCGGACAGAGACAAATACCATATGATCTCACTTATATGTGGAATCTTAAGAATAAAATAAACAAACAAAATACCCCAGAAACACTCATAAATACAGAGAACCAACTGATGGTTGCCCAATGGGAGGGGGGTTAAGGGGCTGGGTGAAAAACGTGAAGGGATTAAGAAGTACAAATTAGGCGGTCAAGATGGCGCAGTAGGTAAATGCTACACTTACCTCCTCTCACAGCCACATCAAAATTACTACTAAACTACAAAAACAACCATCATTGAGAATTGCCTAAAATCTTGCTGAACTGAAGCCCTACCACTAAGGACATGCGAAAGAAGCCACCTCAAGACTGGTAGGAGGGGCAGAGACATGGAATAGACAGGTCCCACACCCGCGTGTGACCATTAAAAATTGGGAGGGATATCTTGGCTGCAGAGGAGTGAGGGGTCCCAGCCCCTCCCCAGCCCAGGGTTCTAGAGCCAGGGAGAGACGTTCCCATAAATTCTGGCTGTGAAAACCAGTAGAGATTGTGATTGAGTGAGATGGAGGGCTGCATGAGTCCCAGGAGCTCCTCTTAAAAGGACTGTGCATGGACGTACCGCTTGAATCACTGGCTCTGAGCTTCAGCGCGGGGGCAGCAGCTGGAGAAACAGCAGGGACGTATGATGGGGAATTGAGTTGTCCAGCTTCATGACGGGCTGGAGGGGAAGCTTTCTCTTGGATGGAGGAGCTGGTGGAGGCCATTGTTTCTTTGTTGAGCCCTCCCCCTTCCCTGCGTGCAGACGCAGGTGGCCGCCATATCCGAGTCTCCATCAAGCTGGTTAACAGCATTTGTTCCCCACACCATGGTGAGTTTGAGACCACGCCCCACCCAACTTTCGGGCACACCCAAGCAACTTCCACTGGCTTTTTTGTACAAACTACCTGCCTTGGCTCATGCTGCAGATTTTCCTAGGGTCTCTCAAAGGAGCAGCATCTGGCTCGAGCGTGTCCTGTATCTCTGGTTGAGCAGCCCTAAGCCCAGCACTAGCTGCAGCTGGCCTTGGTTCGCAGCTTGGCCTCTCAAGGCACTTCCAGTCATGGCACAGCACGGAAGGAGGCCATCTGGGGATACCTTTGCGGCTCCTGCCAGGTGGCCCCCGGTGGGACACTGGCCTATGGCTAAACTTGATCTGCAGCGGGTCCCCTCCCAGGTGGTCCTGGGGCTGGCACCCTAGCGGCCAGCTTTGAAACAAGCTGGAGTATCACCCAGCCACCTCCAAAAATGACACAGCCAAGGGGCAGATTGGGCAGGCACCAGAGCCCTGCTGAGGCAGATCGTGCTCTGCAGGGTCAGCCCCTGCACCACAACTCCATTAGTCAAGGCCAGTCCTCACAACCAATGAGTCTGGAGGTCAAACCCTCCCATTGACGTGCAACTAGATCAGTGGCTGGAACAGAGGTTCTTCCAGACTCTCCTCGGAGCCTAGAAGAGCAGCCCCTGCCCAGTGGCTAGGCCAGCACCCAGGAGCATGGCACAGCCCAAGGGAAGACCAACTTGGTGGAGGCAAGCAGTCTCCACAGTGTCTGAAGCCGAGGCTGCCATTCCAGGTTCTGCCCGCAGCCCTGGTGAGGAGGGGGCCAGCCTTCCGGAAGCTCTGTCAAACCCACCGGAACCTACCCAGTGAGCCCCTTTTTCTGACCCAGGAGCCTTATCCCGTTATTGCTTCTAAACTCCTTCAGACACAAATGAAACCTGCTGTTCCCAAAGTAGAAAACTCTTTATTATAAAACCAGGATACAGAAAGAGAAATGACAAATACAGGCATTTCTCAGCTCTTTGAAATTCTCACAATACATACAAAATAGGTGTGAGACACTTTGTAGAAATTGTTGTAAAATACTCCCCAATATCAAAGTGGAGATAGGTGCATGATAACTAAGTGCTTCACTACGATTGTGCAGGGGGGCCTCCAGTCCCTCCCCAGACCCTGAGGAAAGGTACGTTGCTCCCACCCTGGCTAGAGGTGGAGCAGAGAAGGCACCCATTTTCTATTAGATTTAGGGTCCTAGGTTCTACCCTGGGACAGAGACCTGAGACCATGACATTTTCTCCCCAAAGGAGAGCTTGACGTTAACTAAGGTACAAATCCCCCAGGGAGGGAAACACAGCTGTGCGGGAGCTGACTTGCCGTGTGAGTTCAAGCAGCCCTCTTCCTTGCTCTGCGTTTCACTGAAGGTGTAAATGCTGGCGTATTTGGTCCTTTCTTGAGTCTAGTTTCAGTGAAGTGAGAAGAAAGAGAAAAGCAATAGAAGAGGGTCCTATCTTTGTCCAGTGGTAGGACTATCTCACCCAGCCATACCTGGGCGTTGTACCCAGGGAAACGCGTGCATGGAGGTGTGTGAGTGTGTGTGTGTGTGAGTGTGTATGTGTCTCTGTGTTTGTATGTGTCATGTGCCCACAAGGTTTGGGGCAGGAGGCTCTTGTGTGGTCACCTGCTGTAAACTGGTCCCAGCAAACAACTGTAAGGCAATCAATTTACAGAAGGTTGATGGGAAAACTCTGTGTAGGAGGCCCAGGGAGGAATGTTTCCCAGCAGTGGTCAACGTATGGAGCAGCTCTTTCTCAGCCAAGATGTCTCCCCAAGAGAGCCAGAACAATGCCTCACCATTTCCTACAGTGATTCAAACATAGCTACTGCCTGTTCTCCCACCCTACTCAGTTCTCTAGTGGAAAAACTAAGGTCTAAAATGTGTGGACAGCTCAGAGCTGCCTCCGCTGGTCCACTTGTTAGTTGTTAGCTGCCTCTGGTTTTCAGTGTCCTGGCTGATAACCCAGCAAGTGGACACACTTACAGCCACTGAGTCCATGCAGGATGGGAGATGCGATGTCCAGGTCTGTACCACGGCTGCAGATGTCTCTGTGGAGTTGGTATCTCCAAGAATTGCGAGGCAAGTGGAACACAGTCCCCCTACAACCACAGGGGGTGGCCGGGCCAGAAGTACACGTACTGGCGGACAGACATGCACACCCTGGGGTCCCAGGGCCGTCTTCAGGGCAGGGACAAGGCTTTGGCAAGGCGAGTCCAGAACCAGGATTTGGTGCAGGGGTTGGTGTAGTCGCAGACAGTGATGAACCGCAGGATGCTGGGGAACTCTTTCTTCATTGCCTTGTACTTGACAGGAATCAGTCGCTTCTGATGGGCACCTGCAAGCCACGGGGTATGGAGCTGGCACCAGGCCCTCACCCCACAGTAGGGTGGGACCAGCCCCCAGCCCAAGGGTTAACAACAGCCCTCCCCCAACTAAGCACCTCAGCACACATTCACGCACAAGAAAAGGTACTCGTGCACACACTCAGGTGTGCGGAGACCCACAAGAGTTCCTCAGTGTTGCATCCATGGCCCTTGGTGAGGGACAGCTGGCATCCTAAGGCCCCGACCACCCACTGTGCTGTGGCAAGGGCAGAACTGAGCTTACCTGGAGAGAGGCTGAGCGCAAACTTAGTCTGGAAGTCACATTCCTTGCTTTGCAGGTAATCATCTGAGACAACCACCACCATCCGGCGGCACCTAGGGAAGAGTGGGCAAGGTGCAGGCTCTGTGGCGACCCAGGTTAGCACACTCCCAAGGGACAGCCCAGGGAGGAGCCCACTGTGCCCAGACTAGACAGGGCCCAACTGGGAGAATCCCAGCATCTGGATCCCTGGGCAGGGCTTTATGTACCCACCCACTCGCCCCCTGGCCGCCTAGCCAACCTCTTCTCAATGAGCTCACTGGCGATAGACCAGACACAGGTGCCAGGCAGGACATCGCGGTCGGACACACACAACTTCAGCCGATAGTTTGTCTGTTCCAGCTGCTGGATCATCTCCTGCACAAACTGGATGTCGCTGGAGCAGTAGCAGATAAAAGCATCAAATCGCTCAGGCATTTGCCCTGGGTGCGGAGCACAAGGGTGACAGTCAGAGCTGTGCAGGAAGGCTGGGCAGAAGCCCAGCCAGGAGCCCCCAGCCTAGGCAACCCTAGTCCTGGACCCTAAACCACCCCTGAGATGACACTACTCAGAGAAAGTGCCCTTCCCAGGAGAGGAAGGATGAGCACCTCCCACCACTCCCAGCCCTGGGCCAAGCCCTGAGTTGACCATGAGACAGGCACATCATTTCATGAGAGTCTCATACCCACCCAGAGGTAGGCCTATTATTATTCCCATTTCTTAGAGGAGGAAACAGATTCAGAGAGATTAAGTGACTTGCCCAAGCTACTACAATCCGTCTACTTTCAATATCCATGCTCTAAACACCTCTGGCCCAGGGGAGCAGTATTAGGAACTTACCCAGGGGGTCATCAAGTGTGGTAATACCCGCCATCTCTGCTGTCCGTGGGACGCTGCTGTCTACAGCGGCCACCTGTAAGGGCTTCTCAGACTCCTCCTGCTGCTGCTTCAGAATATACTTTTGGCAATCCTCCTCTGTGGGAAAGAGACAGAGTATGGTAGGCTCCCCAGGGGTGCCCCACACCTCTACCCACAGTGGGTCCAGCCCCTGTCCCACCTCCATGGCCATGTTGTTTTCCAGGGCTTCTCCAGCCCATCCGTGCCACCCACAGTTTGATAGCTCTGCAAAGGGGCTCCTGCCTGCATCCTGACCATCCCAAAGTGATAGCAATAGTGTTCTGGCCATCTGGGAAGCCATCACAGCCAGGCTTGTGTCTTTCTGTCCCTTTGCCCTGTGCCTCCCCCCGGCCCCCAACTTCCCAGGCCTCCTGAGAATAGAACACAAGGTCTGCTGCTTCTAGAATCCACAGCTGATGTAAACAGGGTACTGGGCATGTAAGAAGGGCTCAGGAGACCCAGTGGTTATGTGCAGAGTGAGGGCAGAGGCTCCAATCAAGCAAGATGTGCCTGTCTGTGGGCCATTGTCCCTATGCCTATCCATGAACCTTAGGTGAGTGTCAGCGAGTGACAGGAAGGGGCGCATTTCCCAGGGATCTGAGGTTTCCAAGTTGTCAGCTTTCAGTCCCTCACCTGCCCTGTGGCTCTACCTGAAGCAACCCAGACTGCCACAGAAAACCCCAATTCTGACTCCTAGCCCTACATGAAGGCCTTTGCCTAAGCTGTTTCCCTCCGTTCTCTGCCTGTCCTGGCTTTCACCTCCTTTCTCCAGTCCCTACCGTCCCGGATATTGAAAGAGGGAACTGGCCCCGCAGGGTTCCCCCTCTGCAGGCTGCCAAATTCTTCCCCCCAATTCCCCCAGGAAACGAGGGCCTCTGAGGCCGGTGAAGGTCAGCTCCCTCAGACCCCCACCCCGGGTAGGAGACCGGAAACGGGGCATCCTCACCGATGCTGGGCCCCAGTTCCAGCAACACATCGTCGCGGCCCAGCTTAGCTAACAGCTCCAGCAGACGGCCCACCGAGGCGCCGGGGCGTCCCTGCCAGTCGTCCAGCAGTCTGCCCATGGGATCGGAGTGCGTCTCCAGCTGCCGGATCTCCAAGTACTCGAAGTCCATTTCCTCTGCCAGTGCGGTCCAGTCGGCCGCAACCTGCGTCCGCACATTCAGGAACAGCGACAGGCGGCGCCGTACTCGCACGTTGAGTGCAGCCAAGGGCAGGGAGGACTTCGAGGGGACGGGGGTCGCCGAGCCTGCGCCGGGGACTCCTGCAGCCATGGCGAGCCGCCCTGGGGCTTCCGCGCTGTAGAGTCGCGTCGCCGGCCCGTGCTTCCTCCTTCCCGTAAGGCACCCTACCCTCGGCCCCGCCCCGCGGGTTTCTCTTTCCGAGAAGTGCCGCCCTGCCCTTCAATCTGGAGCACCCATCGAGATGCGGAGGTGGGGGTGCCATACCCCTGCGCTCCGGCCACCGGGAATATGGGATGTGGGAACTGGATACTAGCCTTCTGGGGTCTAAGGAGGTCCACCGACCTGTGCTCGAGGGTCTGGTGCAGCGGGGGAACGCCGACCCTCTTTTGGGGATTGTAGGAAACAGGGGCTTTGCTCTTTGGGATTTGGTTGGTGGAGTCACATCTTTCTACTGGGGATCTGAGGAGTTGATGCGGTTCTGCCCTTAAGGTGGCGGGGAGGGGACAAGGAGGAAGGCATTGGGTCTGCCCCCACCCCACCCTCACCTCCAATCTCTTGGGAACACACAATCCTACTTCTAGGAGTACGGGGAGTCTCCGGCTGTACACTCAGAGGTCGAGGTGGGAAAGGGCATACTTACTGCCTTCTGGAGTCTGAAGCATGCAACCGTCCTGCTCTTGAAAGGTAGAGGTCACACCCTACCCTCCAGGGTTGGGAGTAACAGGGCACCCTGGCCTTCGGTGTCTGGGGGAAACGCAATACTACTCTCTGGGGTCTAGGAGGAACCTGTCATTGGGAGGAACCTGGCCTTGCTGCTTAGGGGTTGAGGGAGGATACAGTCCTGAGCTCTGCTTCATTCATTCATTCAGTAGGTATTTATAGATCACCTACTGTCAAGCATGTTGCAGGCTCCCAGGACACAGGGGCCTTTCCTGACTTGGTGCAAACCCCAGTCTAGTGGTGGAAGTGGGTACTAATCAAATCACCCAAAATGACTGTAAAATTGGTATATGATGCTCTCTCCAGATGAGAAGCTTGTCACATCTCGGCACCTTTCTATAATCCATTCTCCTGCCGCCTCAGAATCCAAAATTCCTTCAGTCTTCTCGAGAGACTTCCCAGGACAGCCTAAGCATGTCGAGGTAGGACTCTGGGGCGTCTCGGAATTATTTAGGTCTCCCACTTCGGATGCTGGGACCCAGGGACAGCGGAGAAGACTAGGAAGAGGAAAAGGGGTTCGAGTCCGGACCTTCTCCTTCCCAAGCAAGAAGCGGTGGGCCATGCTCCCGGCGGTCCCGCCTTCTGTTTGGCGGCGGCCAGTGGGTAGGGGAGTAGGTGAAGGGAGCCCAGGCAGTAGCGGAATTTGCTTTAAGGTAGCAAGAGGACTCCAGAAGTACCGCCTCTGGTTTGGCAGCAGGCGGGGCTGCAAGTGGAAAGGTTTCCCGTCTGCATTCCTGGGCGGGGCTTCAGAAAGGTCCACTTCCTGTTTGACAGCCGTAGGCCGCGGCAGGCGGGACTCTGATCAGAAAGACTCTCGGCGATGACCGCGAGCCCTGCTTTAGATGGTTTGGTTTGCGGCGGGGGGCGGGACATCAGGCAGACTCGCCTTCTGGTTGGCTTAGGGGGGAGGTGGGCGGAACTTTGCGTCGGTCCCGCAGAGCTGTGGGCGGTGTATAGGCTTCTGGGTCAGTTGGTGTGGTTCCGCGCCTGTGCAATCGGCAGTCTGTTGGCTCTAGCGCTTTGTTCCGGGCCGGGTGGAGGTCTACGGGGTCCGGCTGCGCGATGCGGAGGCTGGAGGTGGTGCTGGGCCACCTGAACCGGCGGCCTGATTCGGGCCCGCAGCCGAAGCTGCAGGCCGCGCCGTGCTGGGGTGGCGCTCTGCGGGAGTCGGCGGACGATGTGGTCGTGGTGCACGGGCGGCGCACGGCCATTGGCCGAGGGGGCCGCGGAGGCTTCAAGGTGAGGCCATGGGATCCGTCGTCGGGTGTGAGATGGCCCCTCTGTTCGATTCCTCTCGGCGCCAGAAGTGGCTGCGTTCCCGAGCTGTGATCTCTATGGGGTGGGAGTGGGGGCGAGTAGCAGGGGTCCTGGGACCTCGTGCACCGCCGGCCTGGGGTCACTGCGGCCGCACTTCCCCCTGCAGGACACCACCCCCGACGAGCTTCTCTCGGCCGTCTTGACTGCAGTTCTCCAGGACGTCAAGCTGAGCCCGTCCCAGCTAGGAGACATCTGCGTGGGTGAGCTCGCTATCCAGGCCCTATACTTGGTCCTCTTCGCAGTCCTATCCCGCTAAAACTCTCCTCAAATACCTGCCTATCCTCCAGGTACTTTCCAGATGTTTTCACGGAGGGGAATGTCACACGCAGTTGAATTTGATTACGCCTCCGCCTCCGGGCACTTTCCGTGCCCCTCCAAGCACATTCTGCATGTTATGGTAGAAAGCAGAGCTCTCGAGTGACAGACATTCTAACGCCAGGGTACTTGGCACAGGGGTTTGAGGACACCCTAGCACACAGGAGACTGTAGGGTTCTCTTCCTATCCTGACATCCGATCGCTGCCACAACAGAACAGAGGGAACATCAAACATCATCTAGTCCAACTCCTCACTTACACATGGAAAAACTGAGGCCTGGGGAATTGGCAGAACTTTTCGCGTGAATCCAGGCCTCTTGACCATCAGTCCAACCCTTTTTCCCCACTCCCAGTCCTCTAGCCTCAAAACAAAATACCATAATGTGGCAAGAGTCATCAAATACTGTAGGTGCCACCTCTAGGTGGGGAAATCAGTTCCACCTAGGAGAGAAGCAGAGATTGGCAGAGGACACTGGTGGAGGTGTGCATTTTCAGATACTCATCTCTGTAACTGACAGAACCAGTTCATTAGACTTCAGACTTTGCATTGCATTGTTTCTTCCTTTCCATGTTACTTTTAGAGGTGGGCAGCCTGCCCAGTGTGTGTTGATTTGGAAAGGCAGGGTGCATGGGCAATGGAGCTTGGGACCCTCAAGGGCTGGGTCTAGTGTATGACCAGGACAAACTGCTGAATAGCTGCTCCAGGCCTTGAAATTCCAGAGAATCAAGTGAGCCTGCTGAGGGCTCATGCTTCTGAAGATCTGGAATGTCCCCTCTCTGCTATTCACAGCTGTACCTTAGTGCCCAGACCACCACCTGGCACTGAATTAAGTTTTGTTGTCCACAGGAAATGTGCTTCAGCCAGGGGCCGGGGCGGTTATGGCCCGCATCGCCCAGTTTCTGAGGTAAACTTGAACAGTTCTAGCTCTGGGTGGGCCATTTTGACTCTTGGGTGGGCTCAGGCCTCAACATGTTGATGGGGGAGGATCAGGTTGGACACCAGACCTAGAGGCAGCCAGAGTCCTGGGCACCCACGCTTGTGAACCCTACCTTTCCCCTAATTTGAAGGGAACATGTGTTACCTGGCACTGAGCCAGGACAAACAGTCTTTGGGACTAGAGCAAAAGATCTCTGACCTGATTTTTAGCCAAGTCAGCTTGTTGCTTGCCTTTTGTAAATACTGGATGGACTCTGTCCTCTTTTGCCAGGTAAATAACCAGGTAGGAACACTGAAGGGTGACAGTGAGCTTTTTCGTGCCAGTTGAACAAGCTGAGGCCTCCAGGTATATCCCATCAGCAGAGACTTGGGGACAGGGCAGAACCCTGAGGGCGGCCCCGGTAAACGTGCCCTTCACCGCTTGCTGTCCTAAGGCAGAGGAGGAGTGTTTAAACTAGTCTCATGTGTCGATGTAAGAACCACTTAGTTCTGTTTGTACTCCCAGCTGCATAGAGAATGGGAACATTAGCTAGTGTAGGAACAGGAAAAGCGACAAAACCTCTAGGGACTAGGAGAGGTTCAGACTGCTCAGCCTGGAGTTCAAGGACTCCAGGATCTGGCTCCAGACTTACCTTCCAGCCTTATCTCCCAGCTGCCTCCTCACCTTGACTCTTCCTTTTTCATCCCTCTATTCTCTACGCTAGTCATTCTGTCCCCATGGAGTGTTGTCCCTACCTCTTCTCTCTGCCCTAGCTAACCTTGCCCAAACACAAGTTCCCCATTTTGGCCAGAGTTCCCCGAGCTCCCAGGCTTAAAACGAGTGCCCCTGCCTCTCCAATATGTGCTTCCCTGTGATGTGCTCTGCCATCTTACTTTATTTCCATCTCTGCTAGTTACTCTTTGTGTGTTGATTGGGTGTCCTCTTGGGCACTATATCATGTCAGCATCCCTCAGGAGGTGTCTTGTACTGACTAAGTGTTTAGTGAACACTTGGTGGGTTGGGTGTAGAGGTGGTAACTAGGCAGTAAGGAGTTAGGGGACCTGGGAAGGGTTAAATAGGCTGCACGGGCCTAGGAAGCTATCCACCTGAGAGGGTCTCAGCAGAGCCTGGCCTGGGCACTAGCTAAGGTGTTCCCAACCCTGGCTGCACACCAGAATCGCCAGAGTTCTTTGACTCCCTGAGCTTGAGTCCATGGGTTTGGTGAGGGTCTGTGATTTCCCCAGGGCTTTGTACCCTTGGCCTGGGCAGGTTACATCAAAAGGGGCAGCCCCACCCTTCCAGGCCAGGGACCAGGGTGAGAGCCTGGGGGAACCCACCAGAACAAGGGATGATAGAACACCTGGTATACCTCAGGTTCTTTGACCAGCTGGGAGCAAGTTTTCCAGAGACAAGGGGAAGAGAAAAGGTTAGTCATATGGTTATTAGTGAGGCTGAAGAGTAGGGATGTTTCTGGCCCTATCCTTTAGACATTTCTTTCCTCTGGTTCTGCCCCAGCACGAGGTCCTCTTCTCTGTTCTTTGGGGTAAACAGAGATGTAGAGTTTTCATTTCTGAATCTTAGAGGGAGAGTAAGAGGATCGCTATGGCTGGCCCTATGCTGGCCCTGGTCGAGGAGAACCACAGGATGGGAGGGCATGTGCTTCTGGGGCGCTGGGGAGCAAGCGTCTGGAGAGATGGGGTCTGCCCAGTATGTATCTGGCCTTGAGTGGGAGCAGGGCTATTGGATTGGGTTTGTTCCCTTGGTCTTTCTACCCGGCTGGTGGGGCAGTCATATTGGCCAGGAATACACACAGCCTGCTTTCTGTGAGATGGGAGAGCCTGGTAGGGGAGAGGGGCTGACTCTATGGTCTCATCTTCTGTTTCAGTGACATCCCAGAGACTGTACCTTTGTCTGCTGTCAATAGACAGTGTTCTTCAGGGCTCCAGGCAGTGGCCAACATAGCTGGTAAGTTGTGACTGGGGGGGGTGCCCATTGCTACAGCCTGGCCTTAGTCCTGGCTCCATGAGTTTGTGTCAGCAAAGTTTCTATCTACTGGACAAGCAATAGGGATTTCTGAAAGGACTCTAACCATAGAAACATAAGGCTACCCCCAGCCTTTTCTGGACACTCCCTGGGTCTTCCATCTCTGATGCTGGGGCTGAGTCCCACTTAGAGACCAGGTAGGGAAGAGGTTCCCCTGTTTCCAGAACAGACAGACTCTGCTGAAGGATGTTTATGAAATGCTTTTGTTGCAGGTGGCATCAGAAATGGGTGTTATGACATTGGCATGGCTTGTGGGTAAGAATTTCTTTCTGCCAGAGCTTATTAACCAGCTTGTAACAATAAAACTAATACTGACCTCCTGAGTTCTCAGAGGCCATGATTTCAGGATTGTCCCCTTTAGGATTAGCCCCTTTAGGCAGCTGACTGGGAGAAGGTTAGAGAGTTCCTACAAATTCAGCTTAGTAGCCCCCAGCTCTGGCTGCTCAGGAATTGCTCACACCTCTCAGCACTAATGGGGAGAGGAAGTTGGCTTTTAAAAGCTTTCTTTCTTGGAAATCTGGTAGGCTGGAAAATGTGGCCAAGTATTAGGAAAAAATATAGCTCTTGGGTTTCGTTCTGTGGCCCTAGTTGATTCATGCTGCTGCTGTTGCAGTTTTGGTTCCCCAAAGCCAAGGACAGCTGCCTACTGTATAACTAGTTTATTCATTAGACCCCTGCCCTGGTCCAAGGTGGAAACTTCTGGCTGCCTACCTTGTTCTGAGGGGCATGGTCAGAGCTGTGGTGGTTTGGTCACTGTCAGCTGCAGCTCCATCTTTGGCCGCAGCATATGCAGCTGCACAAGTTGGATTGGGCAGTGCCCCCAGAGAGGGTAAGGGCATTGTGGCCCAGGCTTGGGTGGGCATCTGGTGCTGAGAGGGCAGGCCAAGCGAGGGCTTTGGTAGGTCCAGGGAGGCGAGCAGCTCCAGGGTTTGCTCCCTCTGCCCTTCGGTTCCTCTCGATAGCGTTTCTAGACTAGAAGCATTGCTGGGCCATCTCAGGGCTGTGCCGACTGGCACCGGGTTGTGTCTGCAGCTGTAATAGAGCCAAAGCCCACACTGCAGGGACTTTGGCTGGCCAAGGGCTACTGCCCTGTCTGCCCTCTGATCCATCGCTCATGTTTCTCTAGCTCACTGGGGCAGGGAGGAGTATGGGTAACTGGAGGAGAAGGCTGGGCCTTCAGAGTTTCTTAGAAGGCATCCGAGGTCCCCAAGCAGGTTAAAGACCACGTTACTAGGGTATTAAGGGTCTGGGCCAGGACTGTCGCCCACATCACGGGCTGACTGTCCCCCGTAGGCTTTGATCATGCTAGTTGGGAGTGGGTTCTGGGGCAAGACTACCTAAATTTGGATCCCAGCTGAGTGACCATGGACAAGTTACTCAGCCTCTCTGGGCCTCAGTGTCTTCATCTATAAAATGGTGATTACTACTGTGGCCCTTTCGAAGTTGGTGAGATTAAATCGAGTGATAACAGCCAGCACTCTAGGGCTTACATCATGTGACTGACACTTTGAAGCACTCTAATACCTGAAAAGTTTTTAAAATAGCACTGGACACATGAAAAATATTTGGGTGGAGTTTATGTGTCATCATCCCTTGAGGCTTTTTGTTCCCCTACCTCCTCAGAGCCCTTTTTGACCACACTAAACTGAGATCTCGTCTTCTCGCATCTCCTTGTCTATGCAGGTCACATCGCTCTTTGATCTGCAGCTTTTAAAATACTTATCTTTTTTCTCCTCTGAATTTGTGGTCCCTGAGGGCAGGGCCGGGCTTGTTGGAGGTGTTTTCCCCTCTGTGGCTGACGCCAGGCTGATGGGCTGCAGTAGCAGCTACCTTTGAGAAGCAATGGGACTGTGGGATGGGGGTGGAGGTAGAGGCAGGGCTCAGCAGCCTGCACCCCAGCTCTGCCCTGCTGGCCAGTGCCCTGCCCTGGTTTCCCTGGCTATTAACCAGCACTTGCCAGATGCACAGCTATCCTTGGGGGAGTCTTGCTAGTGATTACCTCCTTCTTAGGGTGGAGTCCATGTCCCTGGCGGACAGAGGGAACCCTGGAAACATTACTTCGCGCTTGGTGGAGAAGGAGAAGGCCAGAGATTGCCTGATTCCTATGGGGTGAGTGTCCACCTGTAGCTGTGTGCCTGTGCCCCCTCGGCCCCCTGCCTTGCCAGGAGCAGGGGCATGGGAACTTGGACCATCTTGTGACGAGCGGTGCCAACCCAGGCTTCCTGCTTTTGGGCGTGGACTGCTCTGCAGAGACCCTGGGGATGGGACTTGCTACTGCCCCTGACTTCCCTTTCCTGAGGCCCCCAGGTCCTGTCTGTGCCTCTGGGTTTCCAAACATGGCCCAGCCTGTCACTCCCACCCTGAGGGGCTCAGTTACACAGGGATGATGGCAGCTGTACCCCAAAGTCTTGGAGGCCTAGAAAGTTGAGGATGTGGGAAGCTTTTGCTTACCTGACGTGCTGGTGAGGGAACTTCGGCCCTGTGAGATGCAACGTCAAAAGTGGGTTGTGTTTGCATAATACCAGAGCTCTGTTGTTGTGTCAGGGAGCTCCCAGGGTCCATGGGCAAGGAGTCCTGGCTCCACTTGAGGTTCAGAGAGGGGCAGTGCCCTGGCTGCCTCCACTGCCAGTGCCCATATCTCCCAGGGTAGCCTATAAAGCCAGAAGCCCAGGCTGGAAGGCCTATCGGTGGCTCTGGGTTCCTGAGATGAGGGTAGGTGCCAACACTGGTGAGCAGAAAGCCTAGGTGTGGCCTTCCCAGCGGGGACTTGAAAGTCCTCATCTTCATCTCCCACGTTGAAGCAGTTTTCCTGAGGCATAGAAGCTGGCCCGTTAGTGCCCCACCCATACCCTCATCTGCCCCTCTTCTCTTCTGGTCTTGGGTGTACGAGCTTCTCAGGATCTGGCTGACTCCCTGTCTGCGCCCCTACATTCAGCCCTGAGTCGTCACTACTGTCTCTGTGACATGGACTGGCCTTCCTGGCCTCCCCTGCCTACAGCCCTGGGTCCCAGACCGTAGCATGGCTCTCCGACTGGCCAGTCCCCGGGCTGCCAGCCCTCACCGCAGTTTGCTGTTTATCTTCTAGGATAACCTCGGAAAATGTAGCTGAGCGGTTTGGCATTTCGCGGGAGAAGCAGGATGCCTTTGCACTGGCTTCCCAGCAAAAGTGAGTGCTGTTTGGCGGGGGCTGTTTAAAGGGCAGAGAGTGAGGTTTTGAGGCTGATCGATGAGCTGTCCGTAGGCTACAGCAAGGCAGTGAAAGCTTTCCAAGCCTCGGGCCTCCCAGGATGGAGAGGTGAACAGGGGCCAGGGCCGCTGTGCCCTGCTAGCACTTCCATGTCCTACTCCTCTCTGTTCACCCTGAGTGTCTTCTCCCTAGTGGGCCTCGGTTTCCCCATCTACTCACTGGGGGGTGTAAGGAGAGCCAGGAGTCGTCTCTACCGTAACTGCTGTGGTTTGGTGATTAGACATGGTAGGCAGGGCCTCCTCTGGATAGCCTGGAGTTTGGGGCCAGTATTGCTGGGGACCCCGGCACCCAGCTTCTGGACCACTCCATGGTCTGGGGTAGCATCCTGAGGCAGGGGCTCAGGCCTCTGGGCGGGGGCAGGTTGAAGCAAGCCCCAGCTTCCCAGAGAGAGGACAGCAAAGGAAGGACATAGTATCCAGCCAGGTGGGCTTCTCTGAGGCAGGGGGGTCAAGTAACCATCGAGAATTTGGTGAAACCTGTGGTTTCGTCCCATGGAAATGCCCCCAGGCACTTACGTCTTGCCTATGATTATTACAAGGATCACCTTAAAATGCTTTGTGATTTTACACTGTTTCAATACTAAGGTTCATCAAGTAGTTTAGTATGTTACTTTAAATAAGCAAAGACTGGCGTGGGGAACAGATGCAATTGAGCCATTGGGATCAAACAGAAAACTTTGTAGAACCCAGGGCCTCCATCCTCAGTTTGGCAGGGAGAGCCAAGCAGGCTTAGTCCCTCTTTGGTGACAGGCTCAAACAGGAGCCACCACTCCATGCCTCCTCCTCCCTTCAAGGCTGGGATTGGTCGGGATCTGAAGATCTGAGGCTGATTGCAGAGAAGGCCCCGTGAGGCCTTGGCCTCCCACGCCCCGGGCCAGGTGGGGATGGTGGGGAACCCACACCAGTCCCTCAGAGCTCCAAGGCGAGCGTGTCCCAGCATTTAGCAGTCTGAGCTTGCATGTCTGCCCCAGTGGGCAGGGGGTGGAGGCAGTGGAGGGGCCCCAGAAAGGAAGGGAATCCCAAGGGTGCCTGAGCCTGGCTGTCCATGGTGCTGGCAGGGCAGCCAGAGCCCAGAGCAAGGGCTGTTTCCAAGCTGAGATTGTGCCTGTGACCACCACGGTCCACGATGACAAGGGCACCGAGAGGAGTGTCACCGTGGCCCAGGATGAGGGTATCCGCCCCAGTACCACCATGGAGGGCCTGGCCAAACTGAAGCCTTCCTTCAAGAAGGGCGGCTCTACCACCGCTGGTGAGACTGGGCTGGGGGAGGGGGAAAGGAAGGGGCCATGTCCATGCTAAGTGTTCTCTGGGAGCTTGGAGCCACCAGGCAAGGTGGACATGGGGGGGCCTTCTTACCCCTGCGATTTGCCTCTAGGAAACTCTAGCCAGGTGAGCGATGGGGCAGCTGCCATCCTGCTGGCCCGGAGGTCCAAGGCAGAAGAGTTGGGCCTTCCCATCCTTGGGGTCCTGAGGTCCTATGCAGTGGTTGGGGTCCCGCCTGACGTCATGGGCATTGGACCTGCCTATGCCATCCCTGTAGCTTTGCAAAAAGCAGGTAAGGTGGCTCCTTCACACCCTAAATCTGGATCCTACCTGGGTCCTACTTCTGCCTCTCATCCTATTGCCGGAGGGGGGTAGTCCTGTGTCTGCTGCAGAGTGAAGGGGGAGCAGACTGGCACCCCTCCCCCAAGCCCTTCCTGACCCCACAGCCAGGACCCATTCATTCATCTGAAAGGGCAAAGGTAAGGGGCCACTGGGTCAGCTTAGGTCTCCTCCCTGCCTGCAGGGCTGACAGTACGTGATGTGGACATCTTTGAGATCAATGAGGCCTTTGCCAGCCAGGTAAGCCTTTGTTTCTCTCCAGTGCCTGGGCCCTGGGCAGCCCAGTTGGAGCCAGTGGTGCAGGGGACAGGGGAGGGAGCTGTAGCTGATGCTCTGCCTCCTTTCAGGCCGTCTACTGTGTGGAGAAGCTAGGAATCCCCCCTGAGAAGGTCAACCCTTTGGGGGGTGCTGTGGCCTTGGGCCACCCACTGGGCTGCACTGGGGCTCGGCAGGTGATCACGCTGCTCAATGAGCTGAAGCGCCGCAAGAAGAGGTGAGGCTGGCTCCCTGTGGGGGTGTCGTGGGGGATGCATACATACACACATTCTGAGGATGCAGGGGTGTGGCTTCCCTTTTCTCTGAGGGCCAGCTGTGAAGGGGACCCTGGCCTATACAGGCATCTGCCACTGTGTGTGTGCCTAGGTGGGCAGTCAGGGACCCAACCACATGCCGTAGATTTGCATCCTCTGTGCCACGAAGGCCTTGGTCCACCCAGCTCCGCCTGGTCTGGGGAGAGCTTGGTGGTGGGGCCTCTTCCCTTTGTACCCTCACCCAGTCAACACAGTGTTGCTTCCACAGGGCATATGGGGTGGTATCCATGTGCATCGGGACCGGAATGGGAGCCGCTGCTGTCTTTGAATACCCTGGAAACTGATGGAGGCGCTGCCTAGACAGTCCTGCCCTGGAGGCCAGAAAGCAACACTACAGATAGGACGCCGTAGGGAAAATCCAGCACTGGTGGCAGCAATGGGCAAATCAAGGCACTTGAGCTAATCTGGAAAATGTGAACGCGATCACAGATGATACAGGACAGGAGTGGGTGAGGTATTGGGTCATCCAGGCCACAAAGGCTTCCATGTAACTCCTGGGGAATAGGCCTCATGGCTGAGGAGTGCAGAGACAGTAAATGTATGTTAGCTTATCTTGGTGGCTGTGGTTTATCCCAAAGGCCAGTTCTTGCCATGCTGGTCTTGCCTCTGCTCAATCTGAGTACTGATTCTCAACCGCCATGGTCTCTAGTGATAAGGCCTATTCTTTATATTAGCTCTGAGGATGTAAATGCGGGGCCTAGGCTGAGACCACTGCCATGGAAGGGGGTCCCTCCATTCGAGGAGCTGCCCAGAGGTTGTCCAGTGTGCGCCCATTCTGTAGCTCTTGGCCATGTTTATTGCCAAAGCTGGGGGTCCAAGGGCAGAGCCTCAGAGCTGGTAGGTGACATATAGCTCTCGTCATAGGAGCCTTGGCCCCGGAGCTGCAGGGTGCAGGCCTTCTCACCGAGCACACCTTCCACCACCAGCGTGGACTCATACAGCTCATTGCTCCTGTGGGCCGCAGGGGACTGAGATTAGGAAGGAGCCCTGGGCCCGCGGGCAGTGACGGGGAGGCTTAGAGGGTCTGGCCGTACCTGGCAGTGAAGAGAACCTCCAGGATGATGAAGGGCGGAGGCGCATTGACTGGTCGTGCTTCCAGCAGTCCACTGCTTGGGGAGACCCTGAAGGCCGCAGGGTCCTTGTCCAGTTCCCGCTGGCCTGCACCGAGGGGAAGGGAGCACACAGGAGGGCAGGCGGCTCCGTGCTCCGCCTCAGGAAGTCCCCTCCCCTCTGATGGGCAACCCTGTGGATCACCTGGGGCTGGGGAGCTAGCCATCTCTGCAGGAATTCCCAGGTGGCACTAGCCCTTGGGAGCTAGCCTGTATGGCTAGGGAACACTGAGCCCTTCCTGGGGGTCCTAGCCCAGCCACACTAGGGAGCAGTGGGCAGACAGGAGGGCATGACATACCCATCAGCACAGCCCAGTAGCTCCGGCAGCCGCTCAGGTTCATGAGGTAGACGTCCCGGACCCGCCCCTGGTTCACAAAGCAGGTGCCGAAGTCCACCCAGCTGGTGGAGAGCTGCAGCTCGGGCACGGCCACCGTGGCCCGCAGGGGTACCACCTAGGGAGACAGAGCCTTTAACTTGGTGGGGACCAGGCGGTCCTGCCCACTCCTGCTGGGCTGTGAGCCAAGGTCTCAGGGACACATGGGCCTTGCGGACTCCAAGTACTGACGCCCCTGAGGAGAACACAGGCAGCACCATGGTGGGTGGAAGGGGCGCCACCATCTAAAGCCAGAGGCTGCTGGTGGGATTCTGAGCAGCTAAAGGGCCAGGAAGGCGCCATCTGCTCCTCCTGCCACCCCTGCCCTGGTCAGGGTCTGGTTTCTGCTGCCTGGTTGGGCGCCCTCCTGCCTTGCCCCTCCCGTAAGGGCCCCAGGGCCCAGCCTCTCTTGGGCTCTGGGCCATCTCACCATTTCTCTTCCCCCCCTTCTTTTACCTCCCCACTCGTTGTTTCTCAGTCTAGTTGTGTAGGACACAGCTCCCTGGCCCATGTGGTATTATCAGCCTTGTGCTCCCCCCAGCTGAGGCAGTGGTCGTCAGTCGTCGGTCAGCCGCTCACAGCTGCTCTCACTGGCTGCCAGCAGCTCACAATGGCCACCGGCCACTCATGCTGGCTGCCGACCACTCATGCTGGCCACCGGCCACTCATGGCGGCACACAGCAGCTCATGCCAACCTCCAGCTGCTTATGGCAGCCCAGCTCCAGGGAGAGCTGCTGTTCACAATCTTAGCTGTAGAGGGCAGAGATCACTGGCCCACGTGGGAATCGAACCAGCAACCTCAGTGTTCGGAGCATGGCGCTCCAACTGCCTGAGCCACCGGGCTGGCTCCTTTTCTGTTGCCATCAGGCCCCACCTGTGCCCTGACTGCCCTAGCTCCTAGCAGCACTCCTCCTGCACCCCCAAGTCACCCGCAGACATTGCCATACACATACTCAGCCTCCCCTGCCCATGGGTCCAGCAGCTGCCCAAGTACTAGGCTGGAGGGCCCACCTGGCTCCAGTGCGCAAATCTTTTGGCCTCTGGAATCCAACCCCTAGGCCATTCCTTCCCATTCTTCACCTGCACCTTCCAGCTGGGCACCTGCCTGCCTTGGTGTCTCCAGCTCAGCTCCTCACCACAGCCCTGTGATCTGCCATAGTCCACAGAACTAGGCCCGGGGTGCTCTCCCTGGTGCCCAAAGCCCCACACAAGCCCAAGCTGCTCACTGTCCCCATACCTCAGGCCAGTCCCTCGGCCTGATTTTCAATGTAGTCTGCCTTCTCTCTTTATTAAACAGATAAAATAGGAGGCTTCACATGCGACCTCCTCCAGGAAGCCTTCCCAGATTTTCCACTGTACAATCCCTCACCTACTCTGAGCTCCGAGGACACCTAAGGATAAATGACCCTCATTTCTCCCTGGGCAAGGCCTCATCCATGGCAGACTGGGCCCTCAAGGCAAAGGCTGGGGCTCCTCTTACTCTAAGGGCCCTGTCAGGGTTTGTCCTTTGACCCCACCAGAACAGTTCTGCCACCCTCAGTGTGTGGAGCAGGCCTGGGACTCACCTGAGTGGTGCGGTTGGGGTACTCCAGGAGCAGATTCTGGGTAAACACCATTTCTCTCTCTCCACTTGCGCTCTGCTGAATGTCCACTCCGGGCAGCATCTGATCAGCCGGGAGCCTCTGATAGGAGAGCAGCTCGAGGGACAGCGAGAAGGACACGTTCACCTGAGCAGACGTGGACGAGGCAGCACCTCAGGCCACTAAAGGCAGGCGGCAGCTCCCCCACTGGAGCTCCATCCTCCTGCCCCGCCCCCCACGGCCCTAGCAGGCCCCACAAGGTACAGCTCAGCCTGGAGCCAGCAGAGCCTGCAGCGCCCAGACTGACCCCACCCTGCCCAGCAAACAGCCCAGCACAGTGTGCCTCCCCCACCAGCACTTGGAGCCCTTCATTCCATAAACACTGTGCCCTGCTCTGTGCCCAGCTCCCACAGGTCCTGAGGGCAATGCCGTGCCTGCCTTCAAGAGCTGAGGGGCTAGAGGGGGAGACTACAAGCCAACCACCCTTTGTCCCCTAGCGCGACAGTGCTGTGGGCAGGCTATACACATCCAGGCGCCCACAGCACAGACATGGAGGTGCACACAGCCAACTACTCACATGGCCTGTGACCTGTCCTCACTCCCGATGCCTCAGAGACCAAAGGTGGCAGAAGACATTCATGTTCCCACTGAGGCCCTGGCCTTCCCAAGACCCCCCCTCCCCTAACTCTGCAATTCCAACGTCCCAGTCTCACTGAGGCCCCATCAGCAGAGGGAAAGTCACGCGGGCACCTGCAGCGCCTCACATGGATGGAAAGATGCAACCAAACCTTGAACTCGCCTGAGCCAGGCACAAACCCGCGTGAGGGCACCACCGTATGCACAGTGGGGGTGCTTAAGGGAATGCCTCAGCCTTGACCTGGACTTTGGCAGAAGAGAGGGGTCTGGTGTGTCGGGACTCGTGTGTGTTCACACTGATAGGTTCAATCCTATCTGCGTGTGTGAGCCACCTGTGCAGAGGGCTGGTGTTTGCTGGAAATGGTGTGTCTTATAAGTTTGCACCTTAGTGCCTGTAAATGCACAGGGCATGGGGGGTGGGGGTGGGGGTCAAAGGTGCAGTTTGGATACAAATATGTGTGTGTGCACACCAACGTGAGGGTGGTATGAAGTGTGTAGTCCTCACTCACACGTGTGTATGTGAGCGCAAGATGTCTG